>NC_141693.1:1357295100-1358495100 GCF_964263255.1 Lissotriton vulgaris
AGGAATAGGTCAAGGTCAACCTGCGCAAATCACAGTAGTCTCTCCACAGCCTGTTCCTTTAGCTAATCCTGAGCGCTTTTCTGGCGATAGTTCTCATTTTACAACCTTTATGAGTCAGTGTCAGTTGCATTTTCTATGCAAACCTCAAGTGTTCACTTCAGACACCTCCAAGGTAGCTTTTATTATCTCTTATTTAGGAGGTGTAGCGGCAAACTGGGCCATGCCTTTAGTGGACAAGAATGACCCCTTATTACATAATTTAACGCATTTCAGAACAGCCATGTCTAGGTTATTTGCAAAACATGTCTTTCTACAAGCTTCTGACAATGAGTTATTGAATCTACGTCAGGGCTCCCGAGACCTAATTTCTTATGTGACCACTTTTAATCGTTTGCTAGCAGAGACCCAGTGGCCAGAAGATAAAAGAATATCCTTGTTTTATCGAGGTCTTAGGGAGGAATTGAAAGACTCTTTGGCTCACATTGTAGACCTCCCTGATGACTTCACAGAATTTCAAGATCTTGTAGTTAAGTTAGATCACAGACTGGGTGAGAGGAGAACAGAAAGACCTAAGTCAGATTTTAGAGCCTTACACTTTAAGCCTGAAAGGAAAAATGCGGAAGATAAGAATGCTCAGGTAGAACCAATGCAGATAGGGGGAATTAAGGGACCTTTATCGCAAGAGGAGAAAGATAGGAGAAGGAAGGGAAACCTATGCCTTTAGTGTGGTAAGTCAGGTCACTTCGCTAAAGAGTGTCCGGTTCGCCCAACTAAAAAGAAGCTCCTGGCTACCATTCAGGACCCCCTTTTGGAGTCGGAAAACTAGGTTTCTCGAGGGAAGGGGAGACCGATCCCTCGGGAAATAAGACTTTGGAGGTCTCGAGATATATTACTAGCATAGCCCATCACATTCCCCGTCATTTCACAATAAGGGTGGTTTTGGTTTTGGCGAATCAACAGAGACATAGTATTCCTGTCTTGATTGATTCTGGTGCCACAGGAAACTTTTTTGATGTGGATTCGCTAAAAAGCTAAATCTAACCAAAATCCCAAAAAAGGAACCAGAACCCGTGCGGGCAGTTGATGGTTCAGCCCTTTCGTCAGGTTTGATCAGATTTCACACTCCTCCATTACTTCTTCTATCAGACAATGGGCATACAGAGTTAACAGTTTTTGACCTGATTGACACTCCCGCTTTTGGAGTTATCTTAGGCATCCCTTGGTTGGAGCTTCACAACCCAAAAATTGATTGGGTGAAGCGTACTGTAACTTTGGACTCCATGCATTGTAAAACACATTGTTATCAGGAGAATAGAGACCCCAACCTACCTCTTGTCTGTGCTGCTACGCAACCAGACTCGGTGGCATTACCAGTCGAATTCCAAGACTTTTCGGATGTATTTGATCCTGTAAAAGCAACTAAGTTGCCCCCTCACAGGGTTTATGACTGCAGAATCGATTTGATCCCAGGAGCAGTGCAACCCTGTAGCCGAGTCTATGCCCTCACTGAACCCGAAAACCAATATATACGTACCTACCTAGATGAGTTGTTGGAATTAGGCTTTATACGACATTCAACCTCGCCAGTCTCGTCTCCTCTGTTTTTCGTTGCTAAGAAGACAGGTGATTTGAGGGCTTGCATCGACTATCGTGCAATCAATAAGGCCACTATAAAAAACCGATACCCACTCCCGTTGATTCCGGTATTGTTAAATCAGGTGAAGGGGTCAACAATTTACACCAAATTGGATCTTCGTGGGGCATACCATTTAATCAGAGTGAAAGAAGGCGATGAATGGAAGACTGCCTTCCGTACTAAATTTGGCCTGTTCGAATACACAGTGATGCCTTTTGGTCTCTGCAACGCTCCGGCAGCCTTCCAGTATTTCATTAATGAGGTGCTGCATGAACTGCTTGAGCTGAGGTTTTGCCCCTCTGAAACTATCTTCCGAGCCAAGCTCAAAACCTGGCTCTTCTCCGGACTCTAACTTCCCTGCACCTTCCTTTTTTTTTTCCCCGCCTCCACTCAGTAACTCCTGGATTTCAGCGCCGGGACACCCCTTCGGGGGTAGCTGCGCGCTTTACAAACTCCATAAAATAAAATAAAAAATAAACTGTTGGACGTTTGCGTCATTGTATATATCGACGATATTCTAATCTTTTCCAAAACTCCAGAGGAACATGTTTTACATGTTAAATCGGTTTTACAAAAACTACGAGATAACTCCTTGTTTGTCAAGCTTGAGAAATGTGTTTTTAACACAACAAAAGTGGAATTCCTAGGTTACTGGTTGTCCCCTGAAGGTATAGTCATGGACCCCAAAAAGGTTAAAGCAATTTTAGATTGGCCAACTCCTACTTCTGTAAAAGAGGTACAAAGAATTATGGGGTTTGCAAATTTCTATAGGAGATTTATCTCGAAGTTTTCGGAAATCGTGGTGCCAATAACCAGCCTTCTACAGAAAGGAAAGAAATTCCAGTGGAATGACAAAGCTGAACAAGCCTTTGATCTCTTGAAAAAGGCCTTCACGTCTGCCCCAATCCTAACACACCCAGATCCGGACAGACCATTCTTTGTTGAAGCAGATGCTTCTTCAACAGCAATTGGGGGGGTTCTGCTTCAGAAAGATACTGATTCAGGAAGTTTCCTTCCTATAGCTTTTTATTCCAGAAAGCTGTTGCCAGCAGAGCAGAATTACACGATCGCTGAACGGGAGCTTTTGGCGATCAAGGCTGTTTTCCAGGAATGGAGACATCACCTTCTAGGGGCCAAGCACACTATAACCATATTCTCTGATCACAAGAATTTACAGTTTTACTCAACTGTGAAAGCATTCACACCACGTCAGATGAGATGGTTGCAATTCTTTAGTGAATTCGATTTCATAATCACTTATAGGCCTGGGACCAAACAATTGTTATCAGATACTCTCTCACGTTTGGTTTGCGAAAAAGACAAGAAAACAAAAGAAGGAGAGCAGAGTATAATACCAGTAGAAAAGATTTGTGCAGAAATCACACAACTAGACTTCCTGTCTTTACTCAGAGATCAACTTAAAGATTTGAATCCAAAAGATTGGCTTGAACTAAAGCAGACTTCAGTGTCAGAAGGTATAATCTATTTTAAAAATAAAGTATTCCTTCCAAAAGACGATTTAAGAAAACAAGTGATTAAGTGGAACCATGACTTGGCAATGGCCGCTCATCCTGGAATTAATAAGACTACGGAATTGTGCCAAAGACACTTTTGGTGGAAAGGTATGAAATCAGATATTCAGCAGTATGTCCAGACTTGTCCGGTGTGTGCCCGACAAAAGCCTTCACACTCATTTCCAGTTGGCTTGTTGCAACCAATGGAGATACCACCAACACCCTGGCATACTATTAGTTTAGATTTTGTAACGGATTTACCAAGATCTTCAGGGATGACTACTATTTTAGTAGTGGTGGATTTGCTATCTAAAATGGGTCATTTTATTCCACTACCTAAACTTCCCTCTTCAGCTGAATTCAGTAAGGTGTTTATAGCTAACATTGTGAAGTTACATGGCCTTCCACAAAAAATTATTTCGGACAGAGGGCCACAATTCCTTTCCAACTTTTGGAAACAATTGAGCAGTCTTCTAGGCATTGACTTAGCTCTGTCATCAGCTTTCCACCCTCAGACTGATGGACAAACTGAGAAAGTGAATCAATATTTAGAACAGAGTTTACGTTGTCTAACCACCACTTTGACCACAGAATGGGTAGATGCTTTACCTTTAGCTGAGTTCACTTATAATAATACTATGCACTCAGCCTTGGGTTGTTCCCCATTTTATTTCCTTACTGGTCAACATCCTAGAACCTTGCCTGTTGCTTTCCCTGAAAAACCAAACAGTATGCCAGCGGTTACAGAGAGACTTGATAGTTTAAGTAAGTTCCAGGAGAGTGTAAAACTAACTTTAACTAAGCAAAAAGAAAGGATGAAGCATTATGCTGACCAACATAGGACACCTGCCCCCATTTATCATCCTGGGGATCAGGTTTGGTTGTCGACCAAGAATATACAGATTGAGGGGCCTAAAAAGTTAAAACCAAGATTCATTGGTCCGTTTCCCATTGACAGGATAATAAATCCGGTTTCTGTAAAATTGATCCTTCCTCAAGATTATAAGATTCATCCAGTATTCCATGTGTCCCTGATTAAACCCGTACAACCTAATACCCGTCCCGATGCTCCTCCCCCTCCTCCCCCTCCTCTTATTGTAGGAGATCACGTTGAGTATGAGGTCAGGAAAATATTAGATTCAAAAAGAATTAGGGGGCGTTTGTACTACTTAGTCGACTGGAAGGGCTACGATTACACAGAAAGATCCTGGGAACCTGAGGGTAATGTTCACGCCCCCCGTTTGATCCGCTCTTTTCACGCATTAAGCCCCAGCAAACCACGACCTCTGAGGAGGCCTTTGGGGGGGAACTGTCAGGAAAACTTAAGCATGAATCATGGCTTTCAGTAAAGAACATTGTAATATAGCAGAGTTAATCATGTTTATGCAGCAGACTTACACTTAGAGGTAGCAATGCTTGTTTGTTATATTTTTCCTGGGACATTGTATTGGTGTAGCGCGATGTTTTTCCATCAGATTAGGTGCTTATGCATATTCATGAGGCAAGCACGTTAAGCAGGTGCGCTCAACCGGCGTTTTTCCCCACGTGTTGAAAGACTATAAAAGACTTGCCGGTTCCTAGGCAAAACGCTTCGCTTCTCAGCTTAAGCGCCGCACAGGAATCTCCAGGACCCGTCTCCCAGCACCCGGCCCCGCCCGCTCTCCAGATTGCAGCGCGACTCACCTGACTCGCCTGATTCCTCCAGGACAGAAGCAATCCCGAAGCATCTCCCGACCCTCGGAGCGCCCAGGCTACCCTCCAAGCTCCGTAGGACACCGATCAGGATACTTCCGGTTTCGGAGCTCGTTTCAAGCTGGACCCGCTCAACCCTTCCAGACGCAGGCTGCTAACTTCCGGCAAAAGCAGAAGTAAGACTATTCCGTGTTAGAGCCTGAAACAACAAACTTTGGCTAATGCATGAAAAGCGAACCTTGGCTAATGCAAGCAAGTAGAACGAACCTTGGCTAATGCAAATATAGACTTTTTTCTTTTCTTCCTTGTTGAACATTGTGTTCCTTAGATGAACATTGTGATTGCTTATTGCCTATAGTTAGGGCTGCTTTGGGGTAACTTTTAATGGTGACAGAACTGCAAATTCACCTTGTGGTACAACAGTGATTTAACTGTTTTAAGAAACTGATTGTAAGCTGGTAACCAAAGCAATGGTTAACTACAATAGTTGTTAGGGGGCTTGTATTTCTTTTCTTTCTTCATTCCTTTTCCACAGAACCCCAATTACTGACGCACAGGCTACAGTGCGAGGTACTATTGAATTCAAAAGCAGTTTGGAATGGGCTTGATGATGTTCATGTACTAGCATAAGAAGCACAGGACTGGGCTTTCTAAAGTTGGTATGTACAGAAACTCCTTACGGTATATGTTGTAGAAAGCAGCAGAGCAATAAGGAATTAGCAGTGATTGGTGTAAACCTTTTTTTTTTAGCTCAGTTCTGCAATTTAAGAACCACGACTGTAAGACAAAGTCCAGAGTGTTTTCGATCAAAGAGAGAGACTGTCATCTCGAAGAAGAGATCCAGTGTTGTTTGTTTCTCTCTTTCACTTTCCTCTCCCCATCCACTACCCTTCCCGTCCCCCACTTCCCTGTCCCTCTAGGGGTCAGCAGATTGTGCCAAGTGTTGCAATCCTTGTCACATTTGCTGGTCCTTGGAGGTATTGGGACTAGTCAACTACAAGACGGAAGAAACCTGGACTCCTGGGGTGGCGACACTGACAGTTAGGGCTTTAGGCCTAAAGGGAGTGGAACAGGTTGGGGTAGTTTTTGACACAGTACGTAGGTGGGAGGGGGTTTGGGTAGTGTATTTTAAGGATTAGGGACAGCACAGGGATGAGAGGGGGGTCGGTAGTGGATGTTAAGGGGCACAGTTTTAGGCCTAAGGGCAAGGGGAGGAGAATGGGTAATTGGGGTCGTTTTTAGGGCTTAGGGGAGGGCAGGTAGTTTTTAGGGCTCAGGGGAGTTGGGGTAGGTTTTTAAATTAGGCCTAAGGGCAGTGGAAGGGGTTGGGGTAGTTTGAGGGACAGCGTGGGTGATGGGGAGGGTGGGGGTAGGGTATGTTACGGGTTAGCGGCAGCACTAGGGCAGGGTTTTAAGCCTCAAGGTGAGGGGGACTGGGTAGTATTCAGGTTGTGAGCCTCCAGGCCGGGGGGAGTGGGGGTCAGAGTATTGGTGACCTTAGCCCCTCATACCACTTTAACATTCATGCCTTTACCACAAAAGTTTATGGTAAAGGCATGAGTGTAAATGTAAAGGAATGCGTGTTTAAGACACATTTGTGGTTCAGGCTGAGCAGTAGAGGCACATGTGGTTTAGCCATGTGTGCCACTATCATACAACATTTCCTTTTTAGTCAATTCTACTACAGGTGCTATGGATTCCAAAGATTTTTATCATGGCTCTAGCATAGAGGACATTATTAAATTGGCATCCTGATATTACAAACAAGTTTCTAATATTGCTACAGCTGTTAATATGGTTTAAACAAACATTAATAAAGTCTCAAGTCTTGTTATAAAATACATATTTGTCCTTCTATTAATGAAGGAAAGTCTTAATTTTAATAAATACATGAAAGCTAGCATTATCTCATCCTAGTGAATTCAGCTAATTGAGCTCTCACTTATGTTTTTCAGTTCCTACAAACCATGCTTCTACCAACTCCCAAGAAGAGTTTCTGCATTCTTGAAAGTCATGTTTTATGACTGAATTAAGCCAGTTCTAAATTGCAAACTTTTGTACTCTGTATCATTTAAAAAAAATGTTTATTATATATTTAATCGAAATCATACATTGTAAAAACTTACAAGGCAAGACACAACCACAATAAACATACAGCCTAACATACACACTCACCCCAACTGGCAAGCTGTGGGTGTGACACATTAATACAGTACAATGCTCCTTACATTCTGACACAGGTACAACATAATATACACTGAGGGGGAATTAATCAATCAGATGGGACTGTAGGTGGAGCGTTAACAGTTGCCAATTGTTTTGTGGTTTGGATCTTGATGGAAGCTCTTCTTCATAGGTTTTCAAGGTGTCCTTACAATACACCATATCATCTATCCATTGTTTACATGTGGGTTATTTCTTGGCATTCCAGTACATAGGCAGCCTTCGTTTAGCCAATAATAGCACAATCCCACGGAGTTTGCCGTTATTGGACCTCAGATTGTACATCAGACCTAATAGACATAGACGGATCGTGCAGTCAATTTTGATTCCCAACACAGCATTTAACGTTGTTGTTACAGATTCCCAATAGTCACTAACATGTGGACAGTGCCATGCTAGGTGTATTAAATCTGCCTTGTCGGCACCGCAACGTTTGCAACACACATCTGTACGGAGACCGCATTTTTTTGATTTAGCAGGTGTTTGGTATGTTTGGTGTAAATAGTTATAATGAATAATTTGTAAATTACCATTTGGTGTAAGTAGGCCAGTCAGGGCACAACACTTGGACCACTCCTCTTCAAGGATAGCCGTGTCTAAAACTATTGACCATATATTACGTGCTTTGCATGTGTTTTCTGCTATGTCAGTTTGTAATAGGAGATATTGCTTTGTCACTAAGTGAATATTGTGCGGATTAGTGATGAACTGGTGGTTCTGCTGGAAATGCGGGATAGCAATCTTTGTTTGAACCACGCAACCTATGATAGGTGAATTTAAAAAGGAGCATTTGGTTGCTAACATATTGAAGGTCGTCAATTTCTATACATATTCCGTTGTTATTTAAATCTCCCATCTTGTCTATTCCAACCTGTTGCAATAGTGTCATGCCCACCGTTTCCTGAGTTACCGATATATCTGGATGCTGAGGCCAAGGTAACGCTGGCGCGTATAACAGGAGTTTGTGCGCCAATTTCCCCATCCTGTGCCCTGCCAGATTTGTCGGGCAGATGGTATTTATTTCTTATTTTGATACATTGACGTGGTATTGGGTGGGCCCCCCCATCCTTGACCGTGGGCCCCCCCATCCTTGACCGCCATATGTGGGAGGTATCTGATTGGATGGTACAAAAAATGCGCATATTACGCCTGAGCACAAAGATAATAGAGCAGAAAGTCAGGGACCTTAAAACCGCCTGCAGAGTATGGGAGTGTTAGAACACGCAGTTCAATGCGGGCCTGCTTACCAGCCCAGATGAGGCGATGTACTTTGTATCATTTCATTGAAAATTTTGTTTTGATTTTTCTCATGACCACTTCAATCGTTTTAGTTATTGTTCTGCCTTTCAACTATTCCTGATTGTTTTACTCTTGCAAGAAAAGGGGACATGTTCCTTACTATCAACAGTAATAATGGGTGTGGGTCTTTTAACTAGTTTCCCATTGGCTTTATTTTCCAAGCTTAAAGGGAATTGTAGTTCTAATTTTGTTTCTTGGCTGCTATTGGAATCGACATTAAAGCAAGAAATGTAAGGATTATACTCACCTCCATGTTCTAAATAAAAGCAAGACTTTACTTCAGTAACTACTAGAACACGCTGCAATATATTGCCTGTGAATTTCTTGTCATGCATATTTAAAGCTGTTACTCTGAATTTACAAGGTGAATTAGAATGTTTAGCATATGTTGTGTAGAAATAAAGTTGCCTTTACTGGTATTCAGTCAAAATATAGAGTTGGAAATGTGGGCTTACACAAATATCGAGCTTGAAATATCGTGAGACAGAAATATCGGCAGCAAGAATATGGTGGTCTAGAATATGTTATGTTATGTTATGTTAATTTTTTCTTCTATAGTGCTCGGCTACTCCAAGGAGCATCCCGGCGCTTTGGCGAAGAATATCAGCAGGTAGAAGGCAACATAACAACTAAAACGCAGACTAAGAAAGGAAAAAGACAAAAAACTATTTAGTAAAAAGCCACGTTTTCAAGCCCTTCCTAAAAGCAAGAAGGCTGGTAGCCTGTCTCAGGGGCAGTGGTAGTTCGTTCCAGGCCCGCGGGGCCAGGTAGCGAAACGACCGGCCTCCCATTCTTGCACGCCTAATGGCAGGAACTGTCATTTTGGACAGACAAGTTGACCTCAGGGTCCTGCTGGGTTGGTAAAAAGAAAGGCGTTTCCCGATATACTTGGGACCTACGCCATGTAGAGCTTTGAAAGCCAGTGTCAGGCTTTTGAAGAGGATCCTCTTTGGAGTAGGTAGCCAATGCAAGGTGTTAAGTAATACAGTGGCACCTGCTCTTCTCCGGAGTCCATAGATGGCTCGGGCTGCCGAGTTCTGTACTACTTGCAAACGGGTCAAAAGATGTTTCGGTAGACCCATAAAAAGAACGTTTGCGTAGTCTAATCGTGATCCAATCAAGGCCTGAACAATTATTTTCCTATGGTGAAGTGACACCAAAGGAAGGAACTTTCTCACCATCCGCAGAATGCTGAAACACATCCCTGAAAGGCACGAGATATGTGGCCCAAAGGACAGATCGCTGTCCACTATCACTCCAAGGTTCTTGGCCTTGAAGGATACACTGTCAGGAGGAAACATATCCTGTGGCCACCAGGATATCAAATTTAAGGTAAGAAATATCGATTTCAAAAATATAGAAGTCATTAATATCGTTTGCAAAAATGTAGTATTAGTATTTTTTAATTAGTGTTATGCATTTTAGTATATATTTTAAATGTATGTGATGCATTTTTTTGAATAAGTATTGTTTATGTTTTTTAATATATGTTACATTTTTAGTAGTTAATAATTTTATTTTATTACATTTTGTAGTTTTAAGTTCCATAGCGGGTTGTGGGTTCTCTAGGAGAATAGGGTGGGAAGTAATTTAATTATAATAAATGAATGAATATTTTAAATGTTTTAATATTTATTTGAGATTTTATAATGTTAATTGAGTTTTTAAATTTATGTGTGGGTTGTGGGGTTTATAGGGGTATAAGGTGGTAAATAATTTGTTTTAATTGATTATTAATTAGTTGTAAATTAAATTAATGATTTAATTGATAATTAGTTATGGTAATTGTGTAATTATTTTAGGTGCAGGCTGTGGGGTTTATAGGGGTAAAGGGTGGGAAGTAAATTATTTTGAAATAAGTAATAATTAGTTCATAATAATAATAAATAACTAATAATTAATTTTGCTAATTGTTTAATTATGGAAAGTATTGTTTTTATTAATTAATAGTTGATAATTAATAATAATTAATTAATTGATAATTAATTAAGGTAACATTAATTTTTTTGTGGGTTTTGGGTTTATTGGGGTAAAGGGTGGGGAGTAAATTAGTTTTAATCACTTAATAATTAGTTGTTTATTATGTCAATTATTCAAATGCATAGGTAGGAAGTAAATAAACTAAATGTATGTAATAAATAATGTTTTTGTTAACACATTTCTAAATAAAAATATTTATCTGTCTAAAGATTATTTATGTTATTTAATACAATATTGGTAGGTGTTTGTGATAGATATTTGATGTTATAATATGTTTTTTAACATTTATAATATTAAATATATTTTTACTTACATTTATAACATATTTATTTATTTTATTTACTATTTAAAATATATATTTTTATTTTGTTTGTTTTAAAATTTGAACTGACTGTAGGGGGAATAGTAAATGTTACCCCTCCGCAGTGGGAATAGAAATTTCTATCCCTCCACTATCCAACACTTTCCTGACTGTTCCGCTAACTGGATTGTGAATAGTATTTTTACCCCTCCTCTATCCAACACTTTCCCTACTGTTGCACTCACTGGAGTGGGAATAATAAATTGTACGCCTCAGCTATCCAATACTTTCTCTACAGTTGCACTAACTGCAGAGGGAATGTTACATTTTATCTCTCTTCTCTTTAACAGCTTCATTGGTGTTGTATGGGGTGGAACTGGCGCAGTAAACATTTTCTATGTGGTATTTATGTCTTTTACTACTGTTGCATTTATTGGAGGAAGATTTGTAAATCTTAATTTTATCCAGTCTTACGATTTATGTGTTGTGCTAAATGGGAGTGGTAAATAGTTTATGTATTTAATGTAATAGTTTGCATACTTTTGTTTAAATTATAGTGGGAATAGTATTTGTATTAAATGTTATAATTAATTTTGTATTGTCATAATTTATATATATATTTTTTTATTTTAAATTATAGTATACTAGCAGCCCGCCCCAGCGTTGCCTGGGGCAGAAAGGGGCTGGGGGCAGTACACCCGCTCCCGCCCCGACCCCCTCCCGCACCGACTCCCTCCCGCCCCGACTCACTCGCGCCCCCCTCCTGCCCCGACTCACTCGCGCCCCCTCCCACCCGACTCACTCCCGCCCCCCTCCCGCCTGACTCACTCATGCCCCACTCTCGCCCCGACTCACTCGCGCTCCGACATTTTCATTTACTGCTGCCTCCTTCTTGCCTCCCCCTGCATCACACAGTCTCACTTTCCCTTTCCTTAGCTGTGCCGCCGCTCCTCACTGCACAGCCGCTCGTCACTGCACCGCCCTCTTCCTTCGTCATCACGCACGTCGCGTAGCGGCCAGCGCTAGGTCCCGGCCGGCGCTACTTTCAGGGGACTACTTTGTTTACAAACTTAATTTTTTTAATTTACTTTTTTTTAAATTTATATAGCCTATGTCCATCTACACACCCTGACATTTTCATAGATGTATCGGGTATGTAGATTAGCGCTGTGGTTCCCGAGTTTACCTGGCCAAAAGGTGCAAGTTCTCTCTTTATAATAGTAGTATAGATTTAGTTATTAATATTTGCCTCCTGTACGACTCTCGCACAGAAACTGAATGATCTTTTGCCATGGACAGGTGTGTTAAAGGAAGAAGTAGGCTTTGCAGCAACACTGTTAAAACAGCACCAATAGTTGTCAAAGTAAATTCTTCCTCTTTCGTACGCAACAGGAGATTTGGAATGTTTTGTCCAGACATTCTGGAATTTCGTTCTTTTCTGGCACAGACGCTTTCGAAGAATGCCCATATTTTTTCTGTGGATATCTCTAGTGCCTTCGCCAGAATAGCCAATAGATCTCTGGCTGATAAGTTGGCAGACATTTTGTTTACAGCTGGAACTCTTTCTATGCATTGTCCTTTTGACAGATGACTATGGGCTCATATCTGAAAAATGTTTTACTTGGAGTTTCTTAAAAGAAACAAATCCAAACAGAGCTGGCATCATTACACCCAACAAGAAAAAGGAGAAAGGAACCTATCATATATGTTCTCTGAACACCAATGTCTTGGCAAAAAATGGGATGCAAGACATGAAGTGTTGCTCATTGGAATCAGACTGGATCTATTTCCATCCAGATGCTTCGGGCAGAGTAATACACATATGACCAAATCAGATCAATGTTTTGAGGCTGAAGGAATTCCAGCATATTAGCCATCAGCATCAGATTATTGAAGATTTTGCCATTATAGCCAACAGAGAAAACAAGGAGAACAGCCATGTAACAGTGACTGCTTCAGGCCGTGTGGTGAAAAGATGCTTCAACCAACTTGACGATCACCCAGAACAAGAGAAATTCAAGATTGTGGACTATGAGGATGAGCTTGACTTGCTTTCTGTTGTGGCAGTCACACAGACAGAAAACTAGGGAAGAGCTGATATTGGTTTCTACTGCAACGAGACTGGGGCTTTGCTGAAAAGCATCATGTTGGAGGAATCTTGGGATGTGACTTACAGCCGTGAAGTTTACTTCGACAGAGACACAGTGATACACATAGAACAGAAGCCCAACAGAGTCTTCTGCTGCTACGTTTACAAAACGGTCTCCAATCCTGCTGACGACAGCAACCTGGGAGGCACATATAATCATGACATTGCCAGTTTACTTGTCTTTTAGTCAGACTCATTTTTATACTGTGCATATTTTTGTAAATGTACGTGTCTAAAGTTACTGTGTTGCATGCAGTCTTTGTAAAGGTGGATTTTGTTTATTTCTCATGTAACTGTCAAGAATAGTATGAATATTGTGAACTATAAAAAATCACGTCTAAAAAAAAAAACAAAGGAAGAAGTAGGGCTCATAAGAAAGGATATTTCCAAAACACCGATGGGTTAGGAGCAATGGTTAAAGAAAATCTAGGACTCAGGGAAGATCTGGAAAGAATTGAGAATCGGTCAAGGAGGAACAACTTGTTGGTCCTAAATATTCTAGAAGCGGAGGAGGGGACCAACATCAAAACCTTCGCTATTACATTACTAAAAGAGACTTCTAAAAACTAAGCCCAAAATTAATTTGGACCATGAAATACAATGGGTACATCGGGACCCCTTAAGCAGAATATGCAGAGACAGAAGCCACGGAAAATACTTGTACATTTTCTCTCATATACAGTCAAAGAAACCATCCTGAAAGCAGAATTGAGGAATGGTCCATATACAGCCCAGAATTTTTTTTTTCTATCAGGTCGGACCTATGCCGCGCAACAGATCAGAAGCAATGGCAGCTGGGTAAAAGGATGGAGGAGTTGAACAAACTTGGAGCCAGAGCACAATTGAAATTGCTGGTGATGCTTTGCGTCATATGGAACAATCAGATGCGCAATTTTCAGACAATAGAGGAAGCTGACAGCCTGATAGACAATATAAAAAAGGGTGGAATATCTTGAGGAACAGTTCTAAATTGGAATTGAAGTTGCAGAAATGACGTTAAGTTCTCATAAATACTAGAGATCGGCTGAGTGGCGGGGTGAGGAGGGCACTGTTATTGTTATAGTTTAGAGAGGCACCTCCTTCTCTTTGGTGGCCCAACAGGCATTATGCCTGATAGTCGAGGGAGGGTACAAATGGGAGGAAGATGGGGTATAAAGGAGGAGGTTAGGGCATTGGGTGGGAAGCAGTGGGAAATAATTAAAAAAATAAGTCCTCAATACCTATATCTTTTTGGTCCATTATGAAAATACCTCTTCAAAGACCCCCAGGAGATTGAAAATGTGTACAAATTAAAGTACCCCCAGGTGACATAAAATGTGCCCGACTCAAAGTAGATGTGGAGGATAATAATAAGTTACACATTTCGACCTGGAATGTAAATGGCCTTAGATCTAAAAATAGAAAGAGGTTGGTGATGAAAGCATTGGAGGACTTTAAAGCCCAGGTTGTTATTTTCAAGAAACCCATCAAATGGCAAGGAAACGTAGGGGCCTTTATTCAAAACTGAGATGAGTTGAAAGGTATGCTGTATCCAACCTTTTCAGAATATTGTACAAGGGTTGCAATACTTATTAGGAGGAGGTATGGTTTGGGTATGGGTTTGAGCTGATTTCTTCTAAAACAGAAAGCTCTGGTAGGTGCGTTATAGCAACTCTCAAGTGTTTTTGTACAGAGTTTGTCTGTTCTGGTTTTTATAGCCAAAATGTGGATGACCCCCAGTATAGTGTGGATTTACAACTGACCCTGGTAGGGGTAACCACCCCCATAACTATAGAGGGTGACTTCAACACTCTATTGGATCCTACATTAGATAGGTCTACTAGCAGGAGGGGAACCCAAGCCCAAGCACCAAAGACAAGACAGGCCCTTAAGCATATGACATATGAAATGGGACTGGTTGATACATGAAGATAGTTAATGGGGCAAAAGCAAGGATGCACCTCTCATAGCAAAAAGTATAACTATTTCTCAAGATTGCATAATTTTTTAGTGGATAGAGCCTGGGCTGGCAAATTAAAAGAGGTCCATATATCACCAGGACATATTTCTGATCGCTCTGTGGTTAGTGTTACACTAATGGGAAGTCACAAATAGGCCTGGGCAGCTTACTCCGCTCCGCCAGCAGAATTTGCAGCGTTTTACCAACTCCGCGCTCCACTGGGACCATGAAGTTGAGGTAAAACTCTGACTCTGTGGCGGAACAGAGTACGCCCCTCAGTCCCTGTGCCACAGCCCAAAAAAGGGTTAAAAAAACACTTACCTTCTCTTCTGTCGTCTGCGGGTGCCTTCCTCCTCGCTGCAGTGTCTCCTCCTTGCTGCTGTCCTCCTCCTCGTGTTGCCAGTCTCAACCCCCTATGTTTTACATCCTACATGAACTACACATGGGTAGTGGGTTGCGATCGGCAACTGGGGGAGGAGGACGACGGAAATGAGGAGACACCGCAGCAAGGAGGAGGGCAACCCGCAGATGACAGAGAGAATGTAAGTGTTTTTTTACCCTTTTTAAAAAACAAATTGTAGGGCTGGGGCGGAGCGGAGTCCCACTGAGGTATTTCCGTGGAACTACACGGAGTGCCACTCCGCACACTCAGCCCAGAGTTAGTCACTATGCGAGATGGACATTGAAAAGGTCCATCTTATTAGACCCTGAAATTTCCATCCTTCTGGAAAAAAAACAATTAAGGATTTCTTCCTGTATAATGCCCACTCAGCTTTTTTGAGAAAATAACAACCTAGACAGTTTATAAGTGCTTGTCTAGTCTATAATAGACAGATAAGGGAACAAAAAAGGGGAACAAATAAAAGGGCACAGTATTCAAATTGTCAAAACATAAACACAAATAGGTTAAAAACTCATCTTTTTATTACAAGTTTAAATAAAAAACATACAATAATGTATTCATAAAAGAACGAGTGTAAACATAGACAAGGCAATTATTACAAAAACCATATAATTAATAAAAAAGGAGGAGTTATATATCATCCGACGCGCGTTTCGGCGAACCAGCGCCTTCTTCAGGAACAAACTCTATTGCTTAATATATTATGTAGTGGTATAGGTAGAACTAATGCTCTAAGTAAGACTGATGCTCTCACTGTTGAGTGAATGACGGCCACATTGTTGATAGGGGCACGATTTGTTAAAAAAAGAAGGTTCTCTCCTAAACAGCGGAATACTTCCAGTTCTAGATTCAGAAAAGCTGAGGTACGTGGACTAGGGATATTTATTCCATGAATCAGCAAACATGTAAATCCACTCTTGTTCACAGCCTTATGTTGTATTGCCTCCGAAAAAAGTGGACGATGTTTTTAAAATAATTACTCCGGTTAACTGATTCACTGATTTCAAAATCCAATTTCAGAAACGTATGCGCAGAGGCTCGCAGCTACACCCGTGTCTTGATGGACGTCAAGGCGGGAAGATATCCACTCAGCTACATTGGAGGTATTTGGGATACCTTTAAGTCGTATGCACTAAGCGTCCTACAAGGTCAGGTCTCCTATAAGAAAAAGGTGGATAGGGCTGAGTCGAGTAAATTGGAGGAAAAAATCGAGAAATTAGAAGCCAAGTTGCAGCTAATATACGCAACAGAGAGGAGGTCATGAAACAGCTGGAGAAAGCTAAAGTAAAGTATAAGATCAATCTAGCGACAAAATGTAGAGAGAGGTGGGCAACAGGGCGTATACAACAATTTGAGTATGGTGAGAAGGCCGAAGAATTGTTAGCAAGGAAGTCAAGGGCCGAGAGGGCACAAAACCACACTGGGGAGCTAGTTTTTAACCCTCAAGGTGATCTAATGAACAAGGAAGAGAAAATTCAGGCCAGATTGGTCTCACTCTTTTCGGAAATGTATGAGGAAGAAGAACGCCCTGATGAAGAGAGCATGAAACAATGGCAGTGTCGGTCTCCCTGCTCTTACAATAGAGGGCAGGAAGAGCATGGATGCCCCAATTACCGAGGGGGAAATAAGAGAACAGCTTTTGAATACAAGGAATGGAAAGGTCCAGATTCATTACCGGCTGAGGTATACAAACTAATAATAGATTAAATAGATCCAGAAATGAAATCACTCTTTAACTCAGTCTATAAGTGGGTGGAGCCAATCCCAAACTCATGTAGGGATGCCTCAATTGTCTTGATCCTAAAACCCGCCAAGGACCCGATGAAGGCTAACTCATACCGGCCAATCTCCTTGTTGAATATAGATTATAACATTTACACGGGCATCTTGGCAGGGAGATTGACAGAGGTGCCCCCCCAAATTGATACATATGGATCAGAAGGGCTTTGTCCCGAAAAAACAAATCCAAGAAGTTATATTGTCGTTATTCGTGACTGTAGATCTAGCAGTTGCGAGTTCGATTCGCTTGGAGGAGATCATCATAGACCCGGCCAAGGCTTTCAACCATATCTGTTGGGTATTTCTTTGAGCAGTTCTAGGATAAATGGGCTTTAGTGCTGGCTTTGTCATGGCACTACGAAGGCTATATGAGTGCCCTATGGCCAAAATCCTCCAAAATTTTTCCCTGATGAAGAACTTCAATATCTACAGAGGGACTAGACAGGGATGTCCCCAGTCGCCCCTCCTGTTAGATATATACATCGAACCATTGGCGCATATTTTGAGGAAAGATGATCAGATAGCCCCTAATAGCTTTATATGCAGATGATTTGATAATCTACACCTCTGACCCAAATTGTACGTTACCTAGGGTGGAACAGCTGACAAAGAAATACGGGGCAGTATCCAGATACTTAGTGAACATCTCTAAGACGGAGGTAACCTACTGGTATATGGAGGATTGGGGAGGTAGAGTGTGTGCGGAGATAAAATATTTACGAATTGTTATAGGTATTAAAATCGATGAGATCCCATTGCGTAACCTTAAGAGGGTGGCCAAGGAGGTTGACAGGTCATTATCCAGGTGGAAGAACTTACCATTAACTATCTATGGGCGGGTCAACCTAGGTAAAATATCTATTCTCCCGAAGTTGACATACTTTTTCAACTGCATCCCACTCAAATTCCCAAAGGAAGAAATAAATAAAATATAGTGGAAAATAACTAGTTTCATCTGGGCATCTCGTGGGGTACGGCTTTCATGGAAACAATTAAGACACCATTTTAAGAAGGGTGGATTAGGTCTGCCAGATCTCAGTCTCTCTTGTATTGCATTTCAATTAAAAAACTTTCGTATGCTCATTGGGAAGCCAAATTTTTCTACCTGGGGCTCACTATTAGGGGAAATGATTAAAGAGTTCAGACCCGAAGCTTTCCTAAATAAATTCAGAGCCCAAATTTGTTTTAAAAGTTAGGTTAAATGTGCTTAAATCCGCACTGAGCCTTTGGTGTGGAATAAGGAAGATGCTAAGCATCAGGTATTATTCAGAATTTGCACCAATTTGGGATTTCCCTGAGACATAGGAATGCTTGAAGGATGGACTGAGTCTTTAAAACAAGCAGGGATATCCAAGTGGGGAGACTTGATACCAACAGAAGGAGTACTAGCTTGGGAGGTGCTTATCACAAAGACGGGTAATAGACTGTCTAGATTTAAGTATATACAGCTTACATCATGGTTTGCAACAGCCTCCCGGGAGACTCGTGGGTTATGGGACTTTGTGGTCCTCCTTCAAGAAGTTAGCCCGAAAAGTAAAGAAGTGACAAAGTGGTATGGGCAATACTTGGAGGCAGAGGAAGAGAAATTGGAGGCCCCACATGCGATCTGGCCAGATGTGCTCCAGGAAGAAAATATACAATCTCTTTGGATGGACTCTCTAAAATGACTATATTCATTAGTTACACCTGCAAACTTTAAACGTCAAAACATTTTTGTAATCAATAGGCTGTACTGAACTCCTCAAAGAGTGGCTAAGTTTATGACACAACCAGTACCCAGAAGTAAGAGATGTAACTTTCCAAGAGCTAATGATGTACATATCTTCTTTACATGCCCAGATATAAAAAAATGTTGGAAGATTGTGGAAACCATTATGAGAGGTATTATAGGGGAACATATAGTTTTGACAGAGGCCTTGGTATCTTAGGGGTGGAGGAGAATGCTACGCACAACATCTTGAATAGTAAACAAAGGGGCCTAGCATTCTACGTGTTGCTCTGGGCCAGGTGGGAGATTTGTAAACACTGGTTAGACCCTGTTCCCCCACACCCTTCGGGGTGCTTAAAAGTGGACAAGTGGACTAGTAATATGGATAGTAAATGCAATCCACGATGGTCGGGGGGAAATTGGGAAGATTTTATTAAGTGGGCAGGTTAGCACTCATGACATCAGGTCTTGGACTTGGGGGTGGTTTATTGCCACCCCCCCCCCCCCCGATACCACCAGAGCCTGGGATGTTCACAGCGACTGAATGCTATGGATTACGAGATGGTGCCAAAATGGTCCAAGAGTTGCATACGCCATGGTGATATGAGGACAAAAGAAAATGTATTGTGTGTATATGTATATATATATATATATATATATATATATATATATAGAAATCCAACTAGTCCTCAGTGCTCTTGGTAGCATAAACCAGTACGCAGAAAACAATTATATTTGTTAATTGTACATTTATTTTTAATAAGTTTAAAGATTTTTAAATAGTTTAATGTTTTAATTTCATTTGAATTTTTTTATACATTCTATCTTATTGGTATATGGATATATATATATATATATATATTACCTACTGGCGGTCGCCAGTAGGTAGATATAGACGTCGATTATGATGGCGGACGGAAACTTGTCCGAGTGCCATGGTTGCGGAAAATATACTCCCGACCCCGCCGCGGATAAACCGCGGGTGCGATTAGGATATTTATGTCATCACACCGACCGCGGCGGACGGATCACATCAAAGACCGCTGCACGTGGACAGAACCACAGAAACACTGTCCGCCGTTGACGAAACCACCGCGGAAACAGGCCTTACCGCCGCCAGACCTGTGCAGGGGCCGGGTGCACGATTAGGATAACCCCACCATCCCAACGGAACTCACCACCGTCCTCGACCGCCGCAGAAAAAACGCATAGTCAAACTGAGCACGACTGTGGAAGGACCAAACGAACATCACCCCTGCCATCAAACCGATTAAAAAATAGCGGACGGAAGTAAATAGAAAACACAAAAACCAGAACACACACCCACCTGGAACACCCTCCCCCAACAACTACACGCCCAAATGACACCCCCCGACCCCAGCATAAACAAGAGCACCCAAGTCACCACACCCACAGAACACCTGACTGCCAAAAACCATTGGGACACAACCACCACACAGAGTATAAAAGGAATCCCTCCCATTACCACAATCCTTTGCAACACAGCACAGCTGGAAGAAAGTGGCAGAATATCACAAACAACAGACACACACAAACACACATACAACCTGCACACCAACACACAAACCCCCACAACACCATCCCTACATACCACACACGTGCACAACCCACCCCACCAACACCTTGCACATCACACACCATGGCACCCAAGAAAAACCCCAAGTTCACAGAGAGTGAGTTGAAGGTCATGGCGGATGAAATCATCCGTGTTGAACCACATTTGTTTGGTACCCTAGTGCAGCAGACCACCTTGGCAACCAAAACCACCATGTGGGACAGGATAGTGAGCAGAGTCAATGCTTTAGGGACAGTGCCACACACCAAACACGACATCCAGAGGCGGTGGCATGACCTCAAGGCAAGGGTCAAAGGCATCAGGTCCAAGAACCACCTGTGGGCACACGACACTGGCAGTGGCGGCCCCGTGGAGCAAATACCATACCCCGAATGGGAGGAGAAGGTGATAGGCATGCTGCACCCTGAGAGTCTGGAAGGAATAGAAGAGGGAGTTGAGACTGGTAAGTACAAACCAATTACCACCATCACACTGTCATGTTCTGCCTTGCACAACTGCTAAGACACATCTCCCAAGCTCCAATCCATGCATGTGGACCACACAGTCACCCAAATGTGAAGCCCAGGGCCAAATGCACCCACCATGACCAACCACAAATGTAGCCTCCTACGTTCCCAGCCGTGCATGTGGTCAAGCAGCTAACACTACACCTCCCAACAGGCCCCCATGTTCACAGGGAGGGTGGGGGTGGGGGTGGGTCCAGCACTACAACTCCCAACAGGCCCCCATGTTCACAGGGAGGGTGGGGGTGGGTCCAGCCCTACACCTCCCAACAGGCCCCCATCTCCACAGGGAGGGTGGGGGTGGGTGTGGGGGTGGGAACAGCACTACAACTCCCAACAGGCCCCCATGTTCACAGGGAGGGTGGGGGTGATGGTGGGTCCAGCACTACAAATCCCAACAGGCCCCCATGTTCACAGGGAGGGTGGGGGTGGGACCAGCACTACAACTCCCAACAGGCCTCCATGTTCACAAGGAGGGTGGGGTTGGGTGTGGGGGTGGGTCCAGCACTACAACTCCCAACAGGCCCCCATGTTCACAGGGAGGCTGGGGGTGGGTGTGGGGGTGGGACCAGCACTACAACTCCCAACAGGCCCCCATGTCCCATCCCAGAGCAAGATGGAGTCCGCCTACCATGTGCTGACCACTGCATCTCCCTCTTCAAACTTACATGTAGGTAGCCATCTTCACAGGGGCACCATTGAATAGCAGGACAGGCCCACACATATCCAAGTATTGTGTACCCACCTCTACACCACCATATTGCCCAGTACTGTGTAACACACCAATTTGATGACACCAACAACCATGTCCTGCTTCCCTAGAAAATAGAAATCTAACAACAACAAACCTGTCATGTCCACAGCATTGATTCTTATATTCTTGTCCCTCAGGTGAACAAGACTTGACAGGAGAAACCAGCAACCACCAGCACTAGTCGCCCCCCTCACATCCTGGACTCTCAGGTGATGATCCCATGGACACCTGGGGTGCGGAGGACGATGCCGGTCCAACTACACTCCCAGGGCCATCAGGCTCCCAGGACATCCCTGCCTCCACCACCTTGAACACTGGACCAACAGCAACTACTGCCACTGTGACCTGTGCAGCTACCACCATCACCACCACCACAACTCCTGCCAGTGCCATCCTGCCTGACCCATCGGACGATGATGGACCATCAACATCACAGGCTAGCAGGGAGAGTGGACGGGGGAGGACACAGATGAGGCCACAGCACACAAACACGAGGGCAGGTGCAAGGCGAGGTCGGGGACAAGACCTACACAATCCTGGGACCGAGACCCTGGATACCATTGCAAGAGTGCAAATGACGTACGAGCGGGCGCAGGCACAGGCGGATTGGGCGCGCCAAGATTCCCTTGACACCTGCCAGCTGTTGCGGTCCATGGACAACTCTATGGGCGAAATGGTGGACCTCATGGGGCAGCAAACAACTCTTTGGAGGGAGTGGTTATCCCGTGCCACACCACCTCCCCTCCCCCAAGTGGCCCGCGGGACAGGACACCACCACCACCGCCAACATCACCTGAGGCCACTGACAGGGAGGTGTCCACTGAACAACCTGCCCCCACAGCTGGGTCCACTCAGGCTCCAAGACGGAGGGGCCGTCCTAGGCTGGAACCAGGACAGAGCACTGGCAAAGCATCAGCCACCCGCACGAAGGGGGGCCGGCACTGATTACACCCTTCCTTGAGCCTGACATTGACTGTGTGAACTATCCTGCCCCACATTGCCAAGCAATGGCACACGTCTGTTGTACTAGGTGTACATCACACAATGTGGAGTCCCCACTGTGGTGTCATCTGACATGACCTTCAACTCACACTTCCCCTCTACCACCCATTTGTAAATATGTACTGTCACAAATGCACACCCTGTAAATAAAAATCACTGAAACACTCAAGGGTGTGTGATCTCCATGTTTAAACACAGGTTTGTCTCAGTTGTTGCCATCAGCAGGTGCAGGTATCAATGTTGTTTGGAATCATGGCTCTGTGTGAGTTACCTAGGGACAATCAGAGAACAACAAGCACAGATCAGGAAACTGAATCACACAACAACGTACTGCAACCTCCCACAAACCACAATCATCACAAAGTAAGCGGATCACAGGACACACATCAGGGAGCATTGCTTGTACACCATGTCCCACACACATGTGTAAACAGAATATAACAGAACAGGCAGCATTCACACACCACATCCACCCATCACCAGCAGACATACATCATGCAATGAACTGCAGCACAAGAGGTAGTTACTCACTGTAGGAGAGTAGGATCTGCTATCCTATGGTCACCCCAAATTTTTGCTTTTTGCTTCACTGCTTTATGACTTAATGTGTCTGTGGGCCTGCTAATCAGACCCTAATCCTGCTGTTCTCTCTCTAAATTGATGCCAATGCACTCTAGGTGCATTACGAATTGGAACTGGTTCACCTTATGGGCCCCTGTAACAGTGTACTCCAGGTACCCAGGGCAAAGGTGCATCCAAGGCCTACCAGGGGCTGCAGCATGTATTGTGCCACCCCTGGCCTCCATATTTGACACAACTGGCTGATCACTCAGGTGGGGTAAGTTGGTGTAATCACCTCTTACTTAGATATAGTATCCCTATATCTAACCCTAACTGGACACATGTTAACCTATAAGCCACTCCTATGGAAGGCCTCAGCAATCCTGGAGGCAGAGTGCTTGGTTTCATGTGAGATGGTGCTCTAGCATGAGCTGAGCCTGTCTGCAGCTGTCGGGAACAACTCCCTTAGCTGTTCCGGGATATTGCCATACCATATACTCTTAAGTGCATTATAATCCTCGCAGTTATATGCTAACTTTGGTTTGGCTTTGATGGAGCGGACTTTCAGATTTATTTCTAAGAGGTTCGTGACAAATGAAACTCTCGTGATTTTAATTTTTTTACTAATGTGTGTTGCGTGATTTATATGTTTGCTGATTCAACTTAGATTAAAATGCACCATCATGAACATATGGGTTTAATCATTTGTGCTCTTGATATGTTTGTCGTTTTGCTTTAAAAAATACATTCACTTTGTCTTTTGTTTGTCATTTACTAACTGCAGCCGTTTTCGAAATAATAGCATTTGCATTCTTTAAATGTGCTTTTGTTTATGTATTGTCGTCTCATGTGTATGTGTTTGTTTTATTTGTTTGTAATGCAAAACTAGGTAACATAGCTAATGGGTTAAACTTAATGGGTAAGGGTGGGTAACAGAATAATTATTATTTCTTGAATTAATTATTGTTTTGTGTTTCTTTGCATACTAGACACCCTCATTGCATTGCATGCAAAAGGCTTGAGGCCTACTTCTAAAGTGGACAGAAAGGCTTGACCAGAGAAAGAGCCTTGCACAGCTACGCAGGAATGGAAAATTATATTTTTTCTACATTAATTCTTGGAGAGAGGCTTGCAAACAAAGGCTGTGTGGAAGTTTAGGACATTTGGTTGAATTTGTTCCTTGGTCAAGGCCGTACTTGTCGTTCGGCAGCGGAAAGATGGAAAAGCTTGAGCGGACGAAGGAAGCTTTTGCTCTTGTTAAATCTTACTTTCTTTGGAAGCTGCCGGTGTCATACTCATGAACAATAGTACTTTTGAAAGTGACTTTGGCTATGAGAGAAACGGATGATGACCGCATCGTATGACATCTGACAGCCAATGAGATTCAGTTCTGCTCGAATATTTGTATTCTTTTAGTTAGTTTTAGATAGGAAAATACTATAAGAATTGCCCCCTTGCTAAGAGCACTGTTCGATCGATCCTGTGCTCCAGAGACGCTGCCAGTTTTCCCTTTCACGTAAGACTTTATTATTTTTGCTTTCTTTTAGGTCTCAACTCGGCTATGGAGAAATAAATAAATAACTTTTCTCATTCTGATGATGGTTCGTTGAATTTACATGACCTTTTGTGCTAATAATGATTAATGTTTGAAAAATAAAATTGCTAATAAAGTTTAAGGCTTCTTCATGAAATAAAATTAATAAAATGGATTTTTGAAATGACAAGCTGGTCTTGATCGTTTCTTTGTGTTATCATTAGTTAATCCATTGCCTTTATATGTGACTTAATTAATGAATGTGTTAAATTAAAATAATTAGGTCATATGATTCAGTAGGTCAAAAATACAGTTATTTGCTAAATATGGGCCTAGTGATAGATTTATAAATAGTGGTAAGTATCCTGGTGTAGAATTTATATATGACACTGAATTTCTTTAGACCCGCTGGATCAGCTTCATCAAAACATGTCGAGTAAGGTGTCATACGATTTGGAATACTATCCCCTCGACAGTCCTGTTGACGGGGATAGCATTCCACCCTCCTAGAGGGACACAACATGTACATAACCTGAACCCCGGTTAAAGTTGAACTGGAGCCTCAGCATCACAAAATGAATGCTGCCACCACAGACACAAGTCTGACCTCCTGCTGCTGGGAGTCCTTCCAGCGAGGGAGGCTTGGACAAAGGGTTTCCTGCCTTGGGAGGTGCGAGCACAACCCCAGACAGGATTTTGTGTATTGGGTAGGATGGGCTGAATAGATTGAGACATGCCTGGGGCACACAAGGTGTCCTCGTGCATAAGCCAGTCCAAACCGGTGCTGGGGCTTTCCAGCCCCAGTCCTGGCACGGAGATGGACAAAGGAAAGGGGGTTTTACCGCCCCCCTTCCTGGTCCCACCCAGAGGAGGGACCTAGCAGGTGATCCACCCCTCAGATTGGGAATAAGAGTGGGAGCAGTGCCATAGCACTTCAGATCATCCAGAAATCAACTTGAAACAAAGAAGAAGACTGGACTTCGACATTCTGCTGCACAGAAGACTGAAGAGTATCTCCCTTGTGGCCTAGGAGTGGCCACCCTGTGAACACAGGCACCATCCAGCAACTCGATGTCTGCTTTGCCGCCACCTCCTGCTGGAGCCTGAACCCAGAGCCCACCGAGACCCAGACTCCCAGACATCTCAGAGCCCGATCTACAGTCCCTGCAAAGAAGGGACCCATGGAGGCACCGAGAGACGTAGAACTGGACATCTTGAAAGACCCCCAAGAAGCTGACTGCGCAGCACCCGAGGCACCCTCAATGCTGTACTTTGGGGTTTGAGAAGCCCTACTAGCGAGCAGCATTTGCACTGAAGTTCAGCCCCCCAGCATCTCCACGATCTGCGTGGGGCCCTTTTGCACTTTGCCACTCAACACGCCATCCCTGCCACTTGCCACGTGGCTAACGGCCATCTTGGCAAAGAAACCTACAATCAACACTGCGGGTCTGGTTGCTCCAGACTGGCCCTTGCTCCTGTAAAAAGGAGCACCCGCTCTGACGTTGCTGGTCCGAGTGATAAGCTTTCTTCACTTCCTGCGTGGCTTGCATTAGCCAAGGCCTGTTTGCTCCAATCAATTTGCCAACACCGCCATCATCTAGAGCCTTTGTGGGACAGCTCGTGATTGACTCCTGGAGGTCCCGGACCTCTTCGTGTCCATGTGGCTGCGGAGACAAGCTACACCTCATCGCCTGTTTGCACCCGACATCGCCTGGTTCCATCCTGGTTCCACGGTAGTCACTGGCTAGTGACTTTGAACATTGTCCACTCTGCTTTCAGGTCTTCACCACTTCAGATCCACCCTTGGATCCACCGGAACTCTCCTCGATGATCCGCCTGCAGCATCTTCATCTTCAGGCACCATCGACCTGCATGACGAAACCCAACACTACTTTGCACCTGTGCACCCGCTTCCTGTGGGTGAGGTAACTCAGCAACGCCGGTGTTCCTACACTGGTACACACCTCTAGTGTCTAGGTCTTAAGTTTTGTCCTTCTAGGTCACTCGGAAGGTTCCTTAAACAGTAACTTTATAACTTTTACGCACCATTGACATTGCATTGGTGCATGCATGTGCTTCAAGCGCTGCACACGAGCCCCGCTGGCCTTTCCCGACTTCTTCACTGTTAGTCCCGAACAGCTCCAGCGATTCCCCAGGCCCTAGGCCTACTTCCTTCCAGCTAGGTGGTTCTTATACCACTATTTTAGTATATGGTTTAGGTGGCCCCTAGGGCTCATCCATATAGTGCAACTTTTGTGTATTTAAACTGTGTTTTGTTTTAACGCATTTGCTTCTGTGCTCATAAAGAGTATAGGGGATTTGTAGTAAATAAAAATATATATATTTTCAATATATATCTGTGTGGTGTCCTTTCATTTGGTATTAAAGGAGATTGTGTATGGTAAAACAGCTTGCTTCACATGCCTTTACAGAGTTTAGCCTAAGACTGCTTTGTCCACGCTACTAGGATAGCTGGTCTATAAGGTTGACTTACAACCAATCATCATAAGGGTTGCTTGGCATGGTACATGGTGATCACTAGAACTAGTGAGCATCATATACCAGGCCAACTTCTCACACATCAAGGAAAGTACTGATCAATTAGCTGATGCCTCTGGTCCACACCTTCTTCCTCCCCACTATCTTCATCACTGGACATGTGTGCGATGGGAGACGGAGCAACCTGTTGGTCAGCAGGGTCCATGATCAGTTCAATATACTTGCGCAAGACCAGGTTGTGGAGCATGCAGCAGGCAACCACGATTTTGCACACTTTGCTGGGTGAGTATGGCAGGGCCCCTCCGGTTTTATCCAGGCAGCGAAACCTAGACTTCAGCAGTCCAAAAGTACGTTCCGCCACCCTACGTGTCTTTCCATGGGCCTCATTATAGCACATTTCACCTGGGGTTGTAGGATTTCGTAGGGGGCTTAGCAGCCATGGGCGGTTTGGGTACGCAGAGTCACCTAGGTGGGTGGATGACAGACACATACATCATTACCAGGAATGGTGTGAACAGCATGGCACATATACATCACAGTAGTCATCACAGCACACTCACCTACAAGCCACACACGTTCTTGATGCATATTGGCCATCAGTTGGGGGACAATGCTGCTCCGCAGGATGTGTGAGTCATGTGCGGACCCTGGAAATCTGGCACACACATGGGAGATGATGTTGTCAGCCAGGCTCACCACTTGCACATTGATAGAACGGTAGTGCTTCCGATTGCGATAGATGGGTTCACGTGCCTGGGGTGGAACCAGACCAATATGTGTGCCATCGATGGAACCCACTACGTGTGGAATCTGGCCCAGGGCATAGAAGTCCCCTTTCACTGCAGCCAGCTCTGCGGGATGTGGGAAATGGATGTAATCATCCTTGTAACACATCATGGCTTCCAGCACATCCGGCAGTACCATGCTGAACATGGATTGGGACATCCCCCTGGCATGACCAACTGTGTACTGGAATGTGCATGTCGCAAAGAAGTGAAGTGCCTCTATCACCTTTGCTGTGGGTGTAATTGCTCCAGGATATGACCTGCATGGCTGCAGATGAGGTGCCAATTGTGCTACAAGGTCCTGCAATGTCGGTCGGTCAAGCCGGAATTTACGGATCACCTCCTCTTCAACCATGTCCTCCAGCACAGTGTATGGTCGATGCACATTTGGAGCACTCCTGTGTGGGAGTAGATGGTAGCAGATGTCAATTGTACAACACCGCACAGCTGTGCCACACTATCACATCTTGACCAACACAATAAAAATTAAACATGTTGCAGACACTAATTGGATGTGTGACGTGACAGAAATATAAGGCACTACAGATAACTACACACACACTGTTCACCCACAAACAACATCCTGTGTGCAAACATGTACAATGCTACATGCACACATGTTGAAAGAACAGGCAACATCACATGACTGAGGGCCCATTTGTGGACAAGCATCCCCACAGACACACATGGATGTACACTCACAACACGAACATGGAACACACCCTCCTTATCTTCATGCACGCATGACCCCACCAACAATGCTGTGCATCCTCACATGACAGGCATGAACATACAACAGACGACACACAGACGCATACAGAGAAAGCATGTATACCCCATCATTGCTACTTGCACACACAAAACACACACTCACGACTGATTGTAAATGTTAGTACACAGCCTTAATGGACTGTGTAGATGCGTACAATTACATACGTGTGACCTCAAAACCAATATGTCACCACATTGCCATGCACATCTGACGCAACTTGGGCTCACATCACGGTGCTTTGTAAAGCACTGGCAAGGTCATTGTCATGATCACACATGCAACAAATGGACATTATTGTGACACGTGCACAGGGCCCATTTAAATGACATAACGAGTATTGTCGTTTTCCGGACAGGGTCTGACACACATGTACACCTACAATCATTACATGTGTGCGGAGACATGCAGTGTGTATACACACGGAATCCGGGTACGCCTTCCACCATCACAGAACATGATCCTTCATTCTGCAATTATGCGTAACATTGGCTGCATGGTCAAGGTCCATCACGGTCACACACCGCCAACCGCATGTGCTTGCTACCGCGATGGTGCATCATTTGAAATTCATCACTCACTGGCGTCGCAATGGCGGAGCATGCATTCCGCGGGGGCGGGGCAGGCTAACACACACATTTGAATGTGCAAGTGGAAATGGCAGCTGGTAACCCCCCTTCCTGTCACATTGCAGTACCCACCACAGACCGCCGGGTGCGGACAGTCACCCACAGCCGGGTGCGGGTGGTCAGCCACAGCTGGGTGTGGGCGGTGGGTGACCACCCTGTGTCTTGATGTTACCCTGGCATGGAAGGCCATGGCCGGTCACCCACCACCGGGTGCGGGTGGTCACCCACCGCCAGGTGTGGGCAGTGGGTGACCGCCCTGGTCTTGATGTTACCCTGGCATGGAAGGCCATGGCCGGTCACCCACCGCCGGGTGAAGGCGGTCAACCACCGCCAGGTGTGGGTGGTGGTTGACCGCCCTTTGTCTTGATGTTACCCTGGCATGGATGGACATGGCCGGTCACCCACCGCCGGGTGCGGGCAGTCACCCACCACCGGGTGCAGGCGGTCACCCACCACTGGGTGCGGGCGGTGGGTGACCGGCTATGGCCTTCCATGCCAGGGTCACGTCAAGACGCAGGGCAGTCACCCACCACCCACACCCGGCAGTGGCTGACCGCCCGCACCCAGCGGTAGGTGACCGTCCGCACCCTGTGGTGGGTGACCGGCCATGGCCATCCATGCCAGGGTAACATCAAGACACAGGGCGGTCACCCACCGCCCACACCCGGCGGTGGGTGCCCACCCACACCCGGTGGTGGGTGACCGCCCGCACCCGGCGGTGGGTGACCGGCCATGGTCATCCATGCCAAGGTAACATCAAGACACAGGGCGGTTACCCACTGCCCACACCTGGCAGTGGGTGACCGGCCATGGCCAACCATGCCAGGGTAACATCAAGACACAGGGCGTTCACCCACCGCCCATACCCGGCGGTGGGTGACCGCCCGCACCAGGCGGTGGGTGACCGCCCACACCAGGCGGTCTGCGGTGGGTGCTGCAATGTGACTGAAAGGGGGGTACCAACTGCCATTTCCACTTGCACATTCAAATGTATGTGTTAGCCTGCCCCGCCCCCGCGGAATGCGTGCTCTGCCATTGCGACACCAGTTTGCGACACCAGTGAATGATGATTTTCAAATGATGCACCATCGCGGTAGCAAGCACATGCGGTTGGCGGTGTGTGACCGTGATGGACCTTGACCATGTAGCCAATGGAAACAGGTAACGGGGTACGCGTAAGCAATTTAAAAAATAGTGGAAGCCGTGCACCTCCACTGCAGGGACAGTCATTGGTCCATTTTGAATGAGGCATCCCGGGAACACAAATTGCTGCAGACGTGTGCCACTGATATCAGCTCAGGGCCCTATAAATGTGTGTATTTCAGCAGCACACATACACTGCTTCTAGCCACTGCTGCCTGAACACATCACCTCTACCTGCTGCTGCTGAGGGCTCCAACAACTGCTGCTGTTGTGCCACAGTCCTGGACCTTACCATGCCTAGAGTTCGAGAGATCCGGTCTCGTCCCTTCACCACAGCGGAGCTGGAGGTCCTTGTGGACGGTGTGCTCCGCCACTATGAACGGCTCTACGGTGCCTGCGGACAGGTGGTAAGTGCAGTGGGGGACATGTTGGTGTGCATGAGGTGGTCACTGACTCCTGGCTTCTGCAATCTTGGCTGCACCTTCGCAAGGCCGTGTGGAGGACCATAGCACGCGATGTACGGGCAGTGGGGGTGTGCAATAGGTGACACACACACTGCCACAAGCGGTGGGACGACATCTCCAGGCTCAGCAAGAATGTGGCGGAGATGACACTGGGGCTGATTCCAAGATCAGGCCGTACCATGACCCTCTAATGCTCCGTATCATAGCTGTGACACATCCTGACCTGTCCGCCCGGTTAAGAGGGGAGCAGCAGCAAACTAGCGGTAAGCACACTGAATGGGTTTGTGACTTGTGAGTGCATGCATGTATTGCTGCTCAAACCCAGTAGTAACATCCTTGGTGTATCTGTTGTGCTGCAATTGCATGTTGGTGCCATTAGCGGAGTGAGCGTTGGCATCCATGTCAGCCAGGTGGACATACCAGTTGCATTGTACTGCAGGGTCCACGGACTTGACATTGAGGTCTGGGGTCCCATGGCATCACATGTGTGGTGGTCTGCATGCACTTGCCCTGTTCGTTTGATGTACATGTTTCACAGGCACCCCCGGTTCTTTGACATGAGGCTGTCTTGTAGGGATGCTTCCTGTGCAGGATGGGTGGTACATGTTGGTCAGCAGTCAATGAAGTTTTTATTTTGGATTTTGCAGTATGTGAGTGTGGCACTTAGGTATATCTCTTTTCTCTCCTTTTCAGCTGTGGACGAGGGCACTGACCCCCAAACGACAGATCTTAGTGGTGGCAATGCATCCAGAACAGAGATCACACTCACGCAGACTTAGACTGAAGAGAGCAGCCCCGGAGAGGGTGACAGAACTGTCTCCGAGGACTCACATGTGGAGAGCCCATCGTCCTAATCTTCAGACAGTGTGGTGAGTCTGCACTGTTGTTGGAGACAGGGAGCGTAGAATCTACACCTTCAGTAGGTACACAGCACACTGACACCAACCCCAACAAGTACGGCTCGTGCTCGCCAGAGTAGGGGGTGCAGAGTGGCCTTCGGTGCAGGCACCGCTGCTCCTGCCCCTGTGACACAAAATGCCCTTAGTGCTGAGGCGGTTGATCCGCTGCAACAGCTGTGTGTAGGGCAGACAAACATGATTAATGCATTCCTGGACCACAATAGGAAGTTGGGTCAGGTGGTGGCATTCATGGAGGGGATGCATGGCGATGTTGCAGGTCTCCACAGAACAGTCCAGTCATTATCCAACACAGTGTTTACAGCCATTCAACAGTCGCATAGACAAGGTTCTACTTCTGTTCCCCCATTCACACCACTTAATGTCTAAGGGGAGAGTGACATTTCAGAACATGCCTCATTTTCTGGCTATTGCACTAGAAGCAGGGACAGGCAGCAAGGCAGGGCACGGAGGCCACAGACACCATCCCCTGGGACAGGGAAATATTTCACAGAACATGACACCAGCTACCCTGGAGTTGGCACACAGGATCCTCAAGGGCTGTTGGGGGACATGGATTCACATGGCACACAGGCATCCCCCTCAAAAAGTACTCCCAAGGCAAGGGCACCTCCCAAGGAAAGGGCACATCCCAAGGACAGGGCACCTCCCAAGGACATGGACACTCCTAAGGACAGCGCATCTCCCAAGGACAGGGACACTCCCAAGGACAGGGCACCTCCCAAGGACAGGGACACTCCCAAGGACAGGCACACTCCCAAGGACGGACACTCCCAAGGGCAGGCACACTCCCAAGAACAGGGACACTCCCAAGGACAGGGCACCTCCCAAGGACAGGGACACTCCCAAGGACAGGGACACTACCAAGGACAGGGACACTCCCAAGGACAGGGCACCTCCCAAGGACAGGGCACCTCCCAAGGACAGGGCACCTCCCAAGGACAGGGCACCTCCCAAGGACAGGGACACTACAAAGGACAAGCCTACTCCCAGGGACAGAGCACCACCACTCATTGAGCTAATGAATTAAAAGTATTTCTTTAACCGTGGTGTAGGTTTATCTCTTGGTACTAAGCAAATTGAATACAATAGAGCAGACTGGTTGTGGTTGTTCTATACTTAAAACTGTGGACATTATAATTGATTAAGTGAATCATTATAATTAATAGGTTCAGGACCATTATAAAACACTACCCCCAGCATGCTCCCTACACTACCAAAACACCACTGCACTACCCTAAACCCTAAATCTACTCCCAGCTACATTACACAAACACCACTGCACTACCCTGAACCCAAAAACACTACCCCACCACAAGCCCCTACACTACACAAATACCACTGCACTACCCTAAACCCTAAAACACTACCCCCTACACTACACAATTACCACTGCACTACCCTAAACCCTAAAACACTACCCCAGCATGACCCCCTACACTACACAAACACCACTGTACTACCCTAAACCCTAAAACACTACCCCAGCACAAACCCACAAACACTACACAAACACCACGGCACTACCCTAAACACTAGATCTACCCCCAGGACGACCCCTACACCACCCAAACACCACTGCACTACTCTAAACCCTAAAATACTAACCCAACACGACCCCCTACACTACACAAACACCACTGCACTACCCTAAACTCTAAATCTATCCCCACCATGACCCCCTACACTACACAAACACCACTGCACTACCCTAAACCCTAAATCTACTTCCAGCATGACCGCCTAAACTACACAAACACCGCTGCACTACCCTAAAACCTAAAACACGACCCCCAGCATGACCTCTACACTACATAAACACCACTGCATGCCCCTAAAACACTACCCCAGCACGACCCCCTACACTACCCAAACACCACTGCGCTACCCTAAACCCTAAATCTACCCCAGCACGAACCACTACACTACCCAAACACCACTGCACTACCATAAACCCTAAAACACTACCCCATACACTACACAAACTCCACTGCAGTACCCTAAATCCTCTACACTACCCCAGCACGACCCCCTACACTACACAAACACCACTGCACTACCCTAAACCCTAATTCTACCCCCCGCATGACTTCCCCTACACTAAAACACTACCCTATACACTACACAAACACCACTGCACTACCCTAAATCCTAAAATACTACCTCAGCACTACCACCGACACTACACAAACACCACTGCACTACCCTAAACCCTAATTCTACCCCCAGCATGACCCCCCTACACTACCCATTCATGGCTGCACTACCCTAAACCCTAAAACACTACTCCAGCATGACCCCCTACACTACCCAAACACCATTGCACTACCCTAAACCTTAAATCTACCCCAGAATGACCCCCTACACTACCCAAACACCACTGCACTACCCTAAAACACTATCCCAGCACAAACCCCTGCACAACACAAACACCACTGCACTACCCTAAACTCTAAATCTACCCCCATCATGACCCCCTACACTACATAAACACCACTGCACTACCCTAAACCATAAATCTACCCCCAGCACGACCCCTACAATACACAAACACTATTGCACTACTCTAAACCCTAATACACAACCCCCAGCCCGACCCATACATTACACAAACACCACTGAACTTTCCTATACCCTAAAACACTACCCCCTGTATGACCCCCTACACTACACAAACAACACTGTACTACCCTAAACCCTAAAACACTACCCCAGCACGACCCCCTACATGACACAAACACCACTGCAGTACCCTAAACCCTAAATGTACCCCCAGCACGACCCCCTACACTACCCATTCACCACTACACTACCCTCAACCCTAAAACACTACCCCAGCACGACCCACTACACTACCCAAACACAATTGCACTACCCTAATCCTTAAATCTACCGCAGCAGGACCCCTTACACTACCCAAACACCACTGTACTACCCTAAAAGACTACCTCAGCACGACCCCCTACACTACACAAACACCACTGCACTGCCCTAAACTCTAAATCTACCACTAGCACGAACCCCTACACTACATAAAAACCACTGTACTACCCTAAACACTAAATCTACCCCCAGCACGCCCCCCTACACTACACAAACACCATTGCAATACCCTAAACCCTAAAACACAACCCCCCAGAATGACCCCTACATTACACAAACACCACTGCACTTCCCCAAACTCTAAAACACTACCCCCAGCATGACCCCCCTATACTACCCAAACACAATTGCACTACCCTAAAACCTAAAACACTATCCCCAGCACGACCTCATACACTACACAAATACCACTGCACTACCCTAAACCTTAGATCTACCCCCAGAATGACCCCCTACACTATCCAAACACCAATGGGCTACCCTAAACCCCAAAACACTACCACCGGTACAACCCCCTACACTACCCAAACACCACTGCGCTACCCTGAACCCTAAAACACTACCCCCCGGCACGACCCCCTACACTACCCAAACACCACAGGGCTACCCTAAACCCTAAACACTATCCCCAGCATGACCCCCTACACTACCCAAACACCACTGCCCTGTGGTGCATTTTAAGTTGAGGAATTAATTCCTCTTCAATCTTGAGGGTCCCTGGGGGCCAACTAGCCCACCAGGTACCTCCTGTATGTGCCAGAGAGCTGCATTGCAGAGAGGTGTTCTGAGGCCATGCCCCTTTTTACACCTCTCTGCAACGCAGCTCTGTGGTGCTTACTGGAGGTAGCTGGGGGGCTAGTTGCACCCCAGGGACCCTCAGTATTCAAGGGGAGTTAATCCCCCAACTAAAAACGTGGCACGTTTGCACAGTGGTGAAGGGAGAGGGCAGACCTGAGTTCACATGTGAGCAAACACACCCTGTGGGGCGGTTTAAGTTGGGGAATTATTTCCTTGTCAATCCTGAGGGTCCCTGGGGGCCAACTAGCCCACCAGGTACCTCCAGTAAGCGCTAAGGAGCTGCGTTGCAGAGTGTTGTAAAAAAGGACGTGGTCTCTGAACACCTCCCTGTAATGCAGCCTCCTGGGGCATTCTGGAGGTACCTGGTGGGAATTAATTCTCTAACTTAAAACACAACACTGGGAGTGTTTGCAGACATAGCACCTCTGGCCATGCCCCCTTCCTTCACCACTGTGCAAAAGTGCCCTGTGGTGCGTTTTAAGTTGGGAAATTAATTCTCTTTCAATACTGAGGGTCCCTGAGGGCCAAATAGCCCAATAGGTATCTCCAGTATGCGCCAGGGAGCTGTGTTGCAGACAGGTGTGCAGAGGCCACGCCCCTTTTACCCCTCTCTACCACGCAGCTCTGTGGCACTTACTGGAGGTACCTAGTGGGCTAGTTTGACCCTAGGGACACTTAGGATTGAAGGGGACTTAATCTCTCAACTTAGAACGGTGACAGGGTGTGCTTACACAGTGGTGAAGGGAGGGGACGGAGCCTGACGTGATGTAGCTATGTTTCTCATAGTAATAATAAATTTGCAAAAGTCACTCATTTTAGTATTACCCTTTAGGACCTATTGACTAAAGCTAAGTACATCTACATATTTGATTGGATAGTTCACAACACAATACACAGTAGTTCACCTAATCACCTGGCTTAGTAATTAATTATTCCAAGTGGGTTATGTTCTTGTAGAAGTTTTGTAAACTCGCCTCTGATACCTCTAGTTTTCAAATGGAAACATAATTTAATGAAGCTAATATCATGTACTGCTGCACAAATGTGGACCTCTTTTCTTTCTGCCCGCCAGATTAATCCATCTATCTTCACTTTCAACAATGACCTTAAATAACTTCTCTTCTCTAACAGCACTTTCACACTGGTAATTGTGCTCATCTTTGTATTACTCGTACTGATTGGAAATAGTTGTATTCCCATGTTACTTGCTTTTATCATAGTTATGTTATTTGAAATATTTGTATGCCTTTTTAATGTAATATAACTTACTGCAACCCGGTCTCTAGAAGACTGCAGCGCCAGTGGTCTTCCGACTGCCATATTTTGAGCTTACCATGGTGCTCGTGGTGTGGCTGTAGACATATTGCGGTGGTGGTGATTACTTTTCCATATATATCGATACCTGTGAGAGCATTTTGACTGCATATGTTTAAAATGCACACATATGCATGATACATGTGGAGAAAGAGATGTAACAACCCATTAGGGAAAAATGGGAAAACTTAACATATGTACAGTCAATATTGGGGGCTTAAATGATTGGAGGAAGAGGCAAAGGCTGGGGCATTTTGTTAGGTCGAATCAGATAGATTTGATATGCTTACAGGAGACCCATTTACAGTGGGCAAAAAAAACATCTATTAAGTATAAAAGGCTTTGACTTGTTGGCTTGTTCCTCACAGACATCCACAATTAGAGGGGTGACAATATTGGCTAAATCCACTTTGGGAGGGGCAAAGCGCCACTTGGCAGATACTTTAGGGAGGTGGGCACTGGTGGAACTTGATTTAGGATTCACAATCTGGACGATCTATGGCTCCAACCAGGATTTGCGTATTTTTCATGCCCCTCCAAGAAATATACTAAGCTGGACTATTTTTTGATTTCCTCAACAGAAGTGAAGAGAGTTAGCATTAATAAGCTGCCGAAAATGATTTCCGATCATAGTCCATTAATTCTGCAGTAGGATCTAGATATCTTAAATAAAAGCCACTCAAGATGGACTTTTGAGAGGAAGTTATTAGCTGATCCTAAATTCGTAGAGCACTTAAGGAGATGGGCCCAAGATTACTATGATATGAATTGTTACAGTGCATCTAGGAAAAATGTCTGGGATGCATTCAAGGCAGCCCTGAGAGGTGAAACAATCAGCTTCTCTGCCAGGCTAAAGAACGAGGCTCGGCAAGAAAATGAGAGATTAGTCGGCCAGATAGCAGCGGCAGAAGAGCAGCATATGAGGGATATCGGGCAGGGGAATGAGGCTTCTGGGAGCAAGGAGAAGATTCTTATCATCAAAGTAGAGTTACGTAAGTGGATAGCTCAGAAAGCTGCAGATGAATATCAGACTCATAGGGGTAAGGTATATGAGACAGGAGAGCAGGCGGGCAAACTCTTAGCACTTCGGATTAGGCAAGGAAGTAGTAAGAATATAAAATCAAATATACGAGAGGTGGGTCAGAACTACACAGAGCCAGGTGATATTCTAAAAGTTTTTTTAAACTTTTATAAAAAATTGTATGAAGAAGAGATTGGACCAGATGCTGCTAGCCTGGAGTTTGAGGATATAGGGCCTCAGCTGGTTAATCTGGATAGAGCACTGCTCGTTAATGACCTGGAAATAGGTAAAGTGGTGGAAGCACTGCAGGAGTTAGCAGTAGGAAAGACTGCGGGCCTGATGGTATCCCGCTTGAAGTTCATAAAAGTATTCAGAATGAGATTACCAATATACTGCTGGATATATTTAAAGGTATAATCTGTTCAGGTGAAATTCCAGAATCCTGCAAGGAAACAAATATTATCGTGTTTCATAAAAAAGGGAAGCCTAAAGAGAAACTTGGATCATATCGTCCAATATCCCTCATCAATACGGACACTAAGATCTTTGCCAAGGTTCTGGCTAAAAGACTGGGAAGGGTCATAGGCGGCCTGGTTTCCCCATGGCAGCATGGGTTTATCCCAGGTCGAGAGACAACTGACCATATTAGGCGGGCCATCACGCTTTTCGATGTGCAGTCTGCCACGGGTGACAGATAGCCATGATCCTCTTAGATGCGCCTTCGATCGCGTCATGTGGAAGTATTTGTGGAGGATATTGGAATGAAGGGGCTTTGGCCCTAAAATAATGAGAGCTATCATGGCCATGTACTCCAGTCCTAAGGCTAGAATTCAGATAGTGAGAGGTAGTTCAGAAAACATTTCTGGGTCATATTATCAAGCATGGCGTTTAGCTACAGAAAACTGCTGCTAGAGCGGCGATAATGGGCTTGATAATACGCCGTAGAAAATGCCCATAGAAGCACATGTTCGCACCAGAACATGGGCTTCTATGGGAATTCACATTGGCGTATTATCAAACCCATTATCGCCACTTTAGCTGCAATTTTCTGCCTCTAAAGCGGCAATAATGTTAACTCTGTTTCTTGATAATATGCCCCTCTATCTGTAGGGGGACAGGTCAGGGATGTCCCTGTTCACCAATTCTTTTCGCCCTGTACATAGATCCGTTGGTACGTAGAATATTAGGATGTGACGATATAAAGCCAGTAGTTTTTAATAGGTTTGAGACCAAGCTTTTGGCCTATGCTGATGACCTGGCCATAATCACCCCGGACCCAGACAGGGCTCTAACAGTTATTACAGGGATAGCTAGGGAATTTGGACAATGTACGGGGTACGTCCTGAACAAAAGTAAGACCCAGATAATTTGCACTAATATTATTAGAAGGCATGATGTAAGATACTCTGATTCAGTGGTCTATTTAAGGGTTAGGATAAGCTCCGCAATTATAAAAGATAACTTTACCCCGCTCTTAAAATCAATTGCAGCAGACCTAAAAAGAATAGATGCTTTGCATCTATCTATATTAGGGAGAGATAATGTACTTAAAATTACCATGCTCCCCAGAATTCTGTATCTCTTTCGCTCTATCCCTTATCTGATCAATGAGAGCTTGATAAAATCAAAAGAGGCAGTCTGAATTTTATTTGACAGTATGGTAAAATTAGGCGCTCTATGAAATATTTGTCTCTTCCGCAGGAAAAGGGAGGGTTGGCAATTCCTAATATCAGATTTTATCATTGGGCTTGTCTGTTAAGCCAGATGGCAATATTATTTGATCTTGCCACAAATCTGTCTGACACCCCATTTGGCAATCAAAATCCTCCTTCCATCTTTGAATTGTTGTTGGGCAGAGAAGCCCTGGGGCTTCTGTTGCGGAGAACTGATAGGCGCTATTATAAGAATATGCAGTATAAGGTTTTAGATAGTGTCTGGGAGGTTTGGAAGCTAGTACAAAGAACAATGGCAATTCTGAAAATCAGTTACTATTCACCTCTATGGAACTCCAGTATCTTTCCACAATTTAGTAACAACAGGATGGGGAGTTTCTGGCAGCAGCAAGGAATTAAAAGAAGAGGCAATATCTTTGAAGGGGACAGCCTTATGAGGTTTGATGATATTCCGCAGAAATTTGGCATTCCGGCTAATCAAGGATTCAAATTCTTACAAATCTATGAAACTCTGATGGGTATTAGACTGCGAATTTCCCCAGGGTGCAGAATCAATATGATAGATTATCTACTAGGTGGTGGAACTAAGATTAAAATGGTATATAGGTCTTTATTATCGGGAATTCAAGATGATTTGGAGAAATTTGAAGCCTCCTGGGCGATGAAACTAGGCGATCCGGATGTTGATCTAGATAAAGCACTGCAACTACTTGGGAAACTCTTCCGCTCTAAGCATGGGCGAATTTTGCGAATTCGCGATCCGCGATTTTGCGGATTTGCGAATTCGCGATCGGCAAAATTCGCGAATTTGTGCGAATTTGTGGATTTTTGTTTTTTTGCATGTTCGCTGGGTTTTTTGCGTGTTCGTGGGTTTTTTTGCGTGTTCGCGGGGCTTTTTGCGTCTTCGCGAGCCGCTTGCATAACGAAGTTACCCATGCAGTCGTTTATGGGAGAGGGAGAGAGATAGATAGATAGATAGATAGATAGATAGATAGATAGATAGATAGATAGATAGATAGATAGATAGATAGATAGACAGATAGATAGAAAGAGAGAGAAAGAGAGGGAAAGAGAGAGGGAGAGAGAGAACGAGAGAAAGAAAGAGAGGCCGGATCTCTGAAGGGCAAGATTCCTGAGTTGCCCCTACATAACATACAGCTTTTTATTTTTAGCAAAATGCATATGAAAATTGTGCTGTAAAGGTCTCTTTTAGTTTAACCCCTCCTAACAACTCAAAATGGGTGTATTTGCCATCCTCGCCCTTCTTCCTGTTTTTTATATCTGTAAGTGCTTCCTGATGAGGTTTAATTCCTTGGACAGGTGCCTCGTTGCCTACTTGTAACTATTCTCTGACCCTGCTTCAAGGGTCAGAGCAGGGTCAGAGAATAGTTGCAAGTAGGCAACGAGGCGCCAGGAAGCAATTAGCAGCAGGTGTCCAAGTTGAAGTTAATTTGTTTGTAACCCTTTCGTAAAAGGTTACAAAGAAATTAGGTTCAACTTTTGCACCTGCTGCTGTAACCCTTGCTTGGCTGAAAATTCGTCCCCGCTGATTCGCGGATTTTACCGCGATTTCGCGAGATTCGCGGATTGCGAAATCGCAGGAAAATCCGCAAATTCGCCCGCGATACGGATTTTACGCCCACCCTTATTCCGCTCCACGAATCTGAGAGCCCAACACAATAAAACCCTTTTTAACTTATGCTTTACACCAGCCAAACTGTATGATTGGGGTAAAAGGGAGGACGATAAATGTCCAAGGTGTTTGGAAGGGCCTGCTAACCTGCTACATATGTTCCATCAATGTGATAAATTAAGCGCAATTTGCGAGGAAATCAAGAAGTTCTGGGAGGGGCTGATAGGTGTTAAGATCAACCTATCCCCTACCCTAATGATAATAGGAAATGTTAGTAATTTGGGGCTCAACAAGAAGGAGGAATCCTTTGTCTTTATATCTGTGGCGGTGCTCCGGATATTGCTTGCGGCAGGTTGGAAAGATACGGTAGCACCTTCCTTCCAGATGTGGTTGGCTAGACTCCTGTGGATTCATAAGATAGAATCCTTCTTATATACACGTAGAGGCAGGAAAATGAGGGAACTGGGGCTGAATATCTGGGCCCCTATTAAGGGGTGGAGGGACTCCCGCTTATAAAAGTGTCCTGAATAGTATGGTTGGTATTGAGTGGAAGAGGGTTTTTATTCTTTAATGGCCCCTAAAGGTTGTCTGATATTTATTTTCACTCCTGCAATGAGATATTAGTCTAGCATTACTGGGTAGTAATGAAATATCTTGAATATTTTAACTGTTTTTTAGAAAGCCACTTTCTAGTCTGTATATTGTATGATTGTATGTGTTCTAAATCTGTGTATATTGGATTTTTAACAAGATTGCAATGTAAAGTGTATTTATTATTGAATGTACCAGGTATTTTAATTAAAACATTAGAATTCGCTATATCTTTAAATTGACTCAAGTCTTGCCCCTTTTCTCAGTAATTGGGGTCATATCTTTGGTGTTCAAAACCTTTGGCTCCCGATTTTTCCCAAGAGGTGTGGGGCCGCAGCCCGGGCAGCTGACGCTGGACGCTAGGGATCATGGTTCGATCCCTGGCTCCAGCGGCAGTGGTCTGCCCAGCACCACCCAACTCTGGGCAATAGCTCGCTTAATAATCAAAACAGCCCCAGCGCCGAGATACCCATTCGGGGGGATGTGTGCGCTATACAAGTACTGGATTTAGATTTAGGTGGTGATATCTTCTGTACATTATGCTCCCATAAGGAAGGCGGGCACATCGCCCCCGCCAGGCCAGCAGTAGGCACCGCCCGCCATCTGTGCCGGAATGACCCCCTGCTATATTACTATGGCTGGGGGGTCCGTGGCGGATGGAAAGACCGTCCGCCGCTTTTCCGCCCCGGTCGCCTTGCGACCGGGCAGAAAAGAGTTCTCTATGGTTATTTATGAGCTGTGATGTTATGCTTTCTTTACTGTAGCACTTTTGGAATCTGACAAACCATTATTGTACTCTTTGCCCAGAATTGGAATTATACTCATTTTAGCATTTTATTTTTAAGTCTGCCCCTACCTATTCTTAACCAGAAATACACTTTAATCCTTCATTTTTGGTCAATACCCTTGTCCTACAGCTTTCTCCATTTGTTTGAATTCTGTCTACAGATATTTGATTATTCAATGAGCGTGTGCAATTAGTAGAAATTATATTCAGTTCTATGTACTCTCCTTGGGGGAAAAAAGGAATATAGAGGGGTAGTGAGGGCTCTTCCACAGGAGGGTTTGGGCAGCATCTATAGTCCTCCAACTAGTGGCTGAGCCAAACGTTTTTGTTTATTTAAAACAAACTCCCAAAGCGAGAGTTTGTTTTTTAAATACAAATGAATAATGACCATGACACAGTGAGAGTTTTCTCCCAGGATGTGGGAGTCATTAGAATTGTTTTCTGTTTGGGACCACAATGATTTGCTTGACAGTCCAGAACAGAAAAAAAGAACATCCAACTGCCCACTCTAAATAAGGCAGGTAGTCTAATGTGTTGAAACCAACAGCCCCTGCTCCTTCAGGCCACTGGTGTAGGTTTCCGATGGCAGGGCCACCAGGGTCACTGCCATTTGAAAACTGATGATCCATCCACCTCATTATAGAAAAGGCACACAGAGGGTTTGACTGAGACAGCACTCCAGCACTCTCAGAGCTTCTCTCCCCAAAGCTGATAGCTTATGCAGGGCCTTGTCCAATGGCTATCCGTCTTTGAGAGGATTTCACCTGATATAGCCTTTATCCTTGCCCTTCTGGAGGATTTCAACTTAAAGAAAAAAGTCAGAAAAAGTCAGAAGATACAGGGGCATATTACCAACAACTAGCGATAATTATCGCTATGTTGGTTTAGCGGCGATATTTTTATCGCCGAGCTGCGGCGATTTTTATCGCTTAGGAACCTTGCTATTATCAAGGTTTATCTCCTAAGCGATAAAAATCGGCCGAAATGCAAGAATATCGCTGAAAAGTCAGCGATATTCATGCATTACCGAGCTAATGCTCTTAGCCGTGTTATCCACCTACCATTGGATAACATGGCTAAGAACTGCTCAGGGCAGGTGTTAGCTTTTGGAGATATTCGCGCTTAGTTCGAATATCTCCAAAAGTTGGTAATAGGAGATAGCGATGTTATCGACTGTTTCCACTCGCTAACACCTTGGCACGCCCACTTTGCATGTCATTAGTGATAAATATCACTGACATGCAAAGCAGGGCCCAAGATGGTCGCTATCTCCTACTAGCTGTCGCTAACTGGTGTTAGCGACAGCTAGGTAATAGGGAGATAATTTTATCTCTGCTTTCTTGGCTTTTAAAGCCAAAAAAGTGGAGATAAACCCCCTTGATAATATGCCCCACAATCCCTTACTGGGATATCCCACTTGGCCTGAAACTGAACCGTGAACAGTGACTTCTGATTGGTACTTTACTTTTTTGTGCTTTTTGTCCTAAAACTTTAAACATACCTATCTTTGGTTACCCAATTGGATTTTATTTTTTTCTGTGTCATTTGTTTTATTATTTTTTTTCTTGATCTTTAGAAATTGGTTACGTGATTTTTATTATGTTGTGTTTTGACTTTGGTATTCCTAAACACTTTACACACTTTTTAAACGTTAAGCTTGTCTGCTCTGTGCCATCCTTACCAGGGGGTAGGCTGAAGGGGGAAGGCAGAGGTGAAGCCTTTTAGCTCAGCGGGCGTAGCAGCCCTACTACTAGTTCTTTCTAGTCCCAGTCTGGCATGTACAGGGCACCACTCTCGTTCTGGCATTCTGGCATGCCACATAACCGAGTTAATGCTCCCTTTGCCTGTTTGACCCAGTGGTTAGATTGCGCTAGAATGATAAATGGAAACCAGGATTGTGCAAATTCATAAAACACTAATTTGTCAATCTTGACGGAATCCATTTTCCATCTCTTCTCCTACCTGGTAACAGGCCCGGTTCCAGGAATTTTTATTTGGGTGGGCCAAGGGTGCATTCGGGTGGGCCACTGCGAGCTCGATTTTTCGCATATATGTCTAGGCAGACCTGCTTCAGGGCCCTCCTTTATCTCTTTTTAGTCTTACAAGGCCCAGTAAAACGCACCCTTTCCCTAATCTCTTTCTAAATGTGATCACTCTCAAAAAGTATTTTTTCCATGTAATGTCCCTTTGATGGGAAGATGAGGTTTTTGAGGTGGGAGTATCAGGCAAGTGACACTTCTCGGGCTCCCTCTGTGCGAGCCTTCAGGGAGAATCCCTCTTCATTACTACCTCCACCTGACCACAGACTCTGCAACGCACTTCCTTACAGGCTTGATTATCCACTACTCCTCTCTAGTGCACCTTATCTCACAGATGACCTTGGGTCCCAGCCCCATATCAGGCACCATCAGGCTCCATTTTCATTTTTCCTGGTAGAAACATTAGGAAAATCACCTTCAGACTGAAAACATTGAATATAGCAGTAAATATAATTAGCACGCACTTTAAAGTATTTTCAGCAGTAGCCCTTATGACCCGTCTGCTAATTAAATAAACAAAAACAGAAAGGCCGGCTCCAGCTTTGATGCGAAAGTCTTTTTTGGCGCTGCGCCAATAACCGCCAATAACCTCTTTCTCCGTAAATACTTTTATTCCCACCTTCCAACAGTGCCCCTAATCTCCCAATGGCCCCCTCTATTGACCTCCTCCTCGGATTCCCTAAAAGCCACACGTCTCAAGTGCCCCTCATCCCCCCATAGCCCCTCCCCCTATTGACCTCCTCCTCGGATTCCCTCAATGCCACCCTCCACCAGTGCCCCTCATCTCTCCCTAACTACCCCTCCACCCCATGACCTCCTCCTTGGATACCCTCAATGCCACCCTCCACCAGTGCAACTCATCGCTCCATAGCCCCTCCCACTACCTCCTCCTCGGATTCCCTCACTGCCACCCTCCAACAGTGCCCCATATCTTTACGTAGCCCCTCTCTCATATGCATTTCATTTGTCGCATATCCCTACTCATATCAGTGTAGTGTGTGTCAGTACTTTACACAAAGCACACATTATACAGCTACAATGAATCATACAAGTATGTAAATCAGTCTATAGGGAATGTCACATAAGCCAATGAGGATTACAAGGTGTATGAATCACATGTCATCCATACTGGTGGGCGGGATATTTTAAGAGGGTTTGGTCTGGGGAAACACAAATTTAGGATTTAAAGAGTATTCCATGGGGGTCAGCTTTACTGATAAAAATGTATATCTGCCCAAACGTACTAATTTTAACAACATTAGAATAATGAAAGACTGGGGAAGTTCTAACTATATCACAAAACCAAAAAAGCAAAGTTCTAACTATACCATTCATGTTTGTATGCAGCACTTTGATGACACTTCATTGGTTACTGTCGTATGTTAGGATTGTAACTTCTGAACTGCAAGTAACACAAGGATCTCTGTGACAAAGGCAGTAACCCACTGAGCTATCCAGGGCTTTAAGTGGGCCGGGTCTCACTGGGTCTGAGCACCGGCAGTTTTTTTAAAGGGGCATCGAAAAGGGTCTCTATCGGGCTCTGTTTTGTGCGCTGGCCACAGGTAGTCCTTTTTTCCCGAACTGCAGTGACAGCAGTCTGCTTTCACTGCAGTCTGGAAAAAAGTGCCACGGCACAAAACATAGCCCGATAGAGACCCGTTTTGAGACAGCAGGCACATCGGTGTACCCTGCTCACACTACTCACAAGTGGAATGTTATGGCATGATGTCATGCCAGGTGAGCGTTGTAGGGGGAAGGGAAATCCTTTAAAGGGAGTCATTTTCTCTCTGGATTTCCCTTCTCCTTTTGAAACTCAGGAGCAGCAACATTGTTTTGATGTCACCAGTGCTTTAAGTGGAAGCTTTTGCAATATCATATACAAGCCATAGTTGCTGTTATTTATCTTATGCAACTAACAACCATTGACAAAGCCAATAGTCCTGACTTGTAGGTTTGATGTTACTTGTTGTATTAAATACCTGGATGCAATGACAGAAACAGCAAAATACAAGTTGGGCCTCACACTGCTAAACACAGATTTTTAACGTACAGTTTTTAAGCCACGTCCTCAATTACATTGGCCAGGCCCCTTTGAGAGACCCCCCCCCCCCCCCAGTTTTTTCATCCCTGGAGCTATCCACATAAAATACAGTTCATCTGCATTTGAAAACTACTAACAGACAAATGATTGCTCTCCAGCAGGATAATTAATCACCAGTGTTATCTGGGCATTTTGTATTCTTATTGTTGTCCTGCATCTGCCATGATAAGGATAAAAACTGCCTAAATGAAGCACACACGTATGTGTCCTGCTGGGCCTGTGCAGATTTTAAAAAGAATAATATATAGTAACACATTCTCTTACCTACTACATTAGTCAAACTTTGTGTCACAGCCTGATGTGAGAAGCCGCTGCAGGGGTCAGGAAAGGTGAATAGGAATAAACAAACCTCTTTTTTCCTGGCTGCACTGAAAAAGAAATATAAATGCAGCAAGACAGTAGGCAAAGGTTACCAATGGTTACCCTTGTCAAAGAAAGGATTTTGTCGTCTTTCACCATGCAGAGATGAAGGAGTGAAAAAATAAACAAAGCCTAGTTAACATTTAAATGGTCTTTTAAAGACCTGTTAAGTACTCTGGTGCGGCTGCGATCATCTCTAAAACTGTCTGTCTGTGTGTGTGTGTGTGTGCGCCCCTCGGCGGGTGCTGACACACGCGACGGGGGAGGTTTGAAGCACTTAGATCCCAAAGACGTCTGCCTTCAAGCCCTCACTGCGAGGGCAAAGGGTCCTGTTTGGGTGGGCCAGGCTCATGTTTGGGTGGGCCTGGCCCACCCGGTCCACCCTCTAGAACCGGGCCTGCCTGGTAAACAGTGTGGCTGCGGAAACAGTACGATAAGAGTTTGGTTGTGCTCGTCGTTGCTGCATTTTTTGAACCTGACTTCCCTAATGTGTGATAAAGACTGCATATTTTTTCTGTCCTCAAGATGGCAGCAACATATCATCAGCAAAAAGGACGGATCCATATCAACCTGCACCTTTATATGATATATGATACCTATTTTAACAAATATTGGATTGTGGAGTTGACGATCTATTAGTAAGCATGCTTTCAATCAGACAGAATGCCAAGGCAGGTCTGTATGTACAATTAATATATATATATACATACATACATATATATATATATATATATATATATATATATATATATATATATATATATATATATATATATATATATATATATATATATATATATATATAATTATTTTTTTAAACAGATACACGGAGATTTTCATTATCATTTCTTTGAATACTGTTCAGTCTGCTGATTCAGCCCTATATTTTGCTGTATAATAACACACTTTCTTACTTTCATTGACAGCCATGGGATGCCTGCTGCGCCCACAATCTGCGCTTCTATTGACTTTTAGTTGAGGAGAGACACGATTAAATTCCTTACAATATTTAGTTAATGACTTTGGAGGTCTGTAGACTGCAGAGACTTCCACTGTTAACATTTGTGAGTGCCCAGATGACATAACAAAGAATTCGCATGGGGATCTCATTTCTTTAGAACATACATTAGTTTAGAACTGAAAATACCTATTTTTATGTCAGCTAAGAATTCATAAATAGATTCCCAGCAGTTGCAAATGTATTTACTAATGCGAACTTCTTCTAGAAGTACATTTGTAAATCCCAAGTGGGGTTTAAAAGGCATGCTTTGCCTTGGAAGCCTGGGAATGTCCACAAATCTGCATGTGTGGGCATTTCTAAACATATTTCTTACTACATTCAACACTGGAAATGGCTGAATATTTACTCCAGCCAGGGGTTGGAGTACCTTCCCTTTCAAAATGGAGCAGGAACAGAGCACCACAGATTTGCTCGGTGTGTATCAGAAGATCTTTCTCCATAGAGGAAGAAGAATTCACCATTGAGAAAAAAGCATGCCTTTGAAATGAGCCTGACACTGCATTCCAGACATACAAATGGCAATGTTGTTGAATACTAAAACAAATTAATAGTAAGTTCTAGTGAAGATGTAAATCTTTGACCACACTTTTACTTGTTTTGTTTTGGTAAATAGGCCTCATAGAGCCTGATTATGAGCTGGCCATTGTTTTCTAAACCCTGTGAAAACCCCTGTTTGCTCAAGTGTCAGAATCATGAGTTTGGTTGAATTTTCTATAAATCAATAGTTTGGTTTTATTTATTGCAATTATTGAATGGGTTAAATACCTCAACCTTTGTTACATTTTAGCAGGTTTGGCAGTGCCCGGGCAACCTGAATTCAGTATGAACTGCCAGTTCGACTTGGCAAGATAACCTCCTTGCCAAGCTTTAGACTCCCATTTTTTTGCATATAAGTCACCACTAAGGTAGGCCAAAGGGAGCCCATGTGGCAGGATGCATTGTAATTAAAAGGTCGGACATGTACGTTTAAGTTTTATATGTCCTGGTAGTGAAAGACTTCTAAATTTGTTTTTCACTAATGTGAGGCCTACCTGGGCCATGGATAATATTGGCATGCCTTATACATTTATTAGGTGCTAACATTTGATTGAGAGCAGGTATCCAGTTCATGTTTAGTATCTATGAAATTGTACTGAAAGATCCTCCTTAATGGTAAAGTCTGATTTGTTATTACAATTTTAGAAAGTTGCTATTGTCCTGCCCTTTCCCCTTTTGTGCCTACATCCTGTCTTGGAGCACATGACTGGTTGTTTCTGACAGTTAAGACTTTGTAAATTCCTCCCTGCGAGACACACAAAAGAGGGATTGGGTGTGCCTGGATGGGAGCTCTGCTGGCTGGATGGAAGGTAGAGCTGAGCACGACACCATTTGCAACTGAGTAGACTGTGCTTTGCTTTCACATACAGGACTTATGTCCTCCACATTGTTACTGCAGCCACCTTGAAGCCAGGGCAGGAGAGTTAGTTAATTCCATGCACTTTAAATAGGACTCTTAGACATCTCTTCAGTTCATTCCTGTACCTGCAGAAGGACAATCAGAGGATTGCCTGCTGCTGTGACCTGTTGTACACTTGGCAAAACTGTTTTTCTATACCTGGAACGACTGGTTGGCTCCCTGGAGCCTGATTTGAACCCTCAGAGGCCAACACTGCTGTTTGAGCCCTGTATATTCAACTGCACCTCAGACTACCAGAATGAATCCAAGGGCTAGTTTGCTGGCCTCCTATTGTTCAGAGCCACTTGGTCACAAAAGGCTCCCACCATCTAAACATGCACCTGAGCCCAGCCTGAGTGAGTCCAGAACCCTCAGGGTGCCCCACCAGTCCTGGACACTTGGTTGTGATGCTAAGGGTGCCCAGGTGGCCAAAATCCAAAACTGAGGACTTAGAACATTTTGGGCCAAAATCTGCTCTGTGAACACGGAGGAGACAGGGACCACCCTGCTCACATATCCATTCGATGTGCATCGTAGGTCGGATTGACATTGTGGGTTCTTCTGCTATGTTCTTCTCCGCATAACAACAAAAAACCAAGGGTAACCCTTCTCAAAAAGAACCAGGGCATTAAACTCTAAAAGAAGAACAACGGTTCTGAAAAGATGCAATAATCCAGATGAATTTAGGTTCTTTATTGAAGCAAAGAAAAAGGTAAGTATCCAGCGTAGTGACCGGCCAGGGCGACAGCAAATTACAACTGACTCCCACTGTTCCACATGCCACCATTCTAGGATGGAACATGGATCATGGTGGTATGTGCTACACTCAAGTATACACAACATTATTTAAAGGTACATGAGACCCAACACATCTTCCCCCTTAACATTTGAAACAAATATAATAAATAACACATATTATTACAATTACAAAATATAGAAAAATTATAAAAACTGTACATAATCTTTGTATTTGATAGGAGGCTTTCGTACTCTTGCAGAAACTCTGATACCGGGTTTGTCATGCGTGTTAACAGATCCATGATGTGCTGAAACTGGAACTTTCTTAGATTCCAAACCTGGGTTAACATGCAAATTTTGATCACCGGATTCCTCATGTGAAGAACCCGAGACACTTTGATTTTGCATGCCAGAGTTACCACACAAACTTTGTTTAGACAATCTTTCGGTGTTCCACCATTTTCCATCCTTTAACATCACAGACCTGCCCCTTACCAAAACTAATTGTTTGGGGCATGAAAACTTGGAATGACCCTTGCCGATGTAACCAGGAAGCTTCACTCTAACCCAATCTCCTTCTTTGAAACTAACTTGTTTATTTCCTTTAATTGGTTCCTTTGTAGCGTATTTACCTTGGGCAATGAGACAATTGGCCTTTACTAAATCAGAATTAATTTTGGGAACACTCAAATCACGCATCCAAGGTTTGACTAACTTGGAAGAAGCTGACCCTCCTTTTAATAAAGTAAAAGGAGAAACTTTGGTGGCTGCATTGGGAGTATTGAGCAATGCCCAGAGTAAATTAGAAAGTTCCTTCTTCCAGTTCAAACCATTTACCATAGACAACGGTATGTTATCCTTTATATTTCTCTTAAAACGTTCTACAAGGCCATTTCTGCAAGGGTGATATGACGAAGTAGTGATGTGTTTAATACCCCAATCAGACAAAAATTCTTGAAATTCTTTGGCCACAAATTGTACCCCGTTATCCGTTTCCAGTTCAATAGGAGCGTCTTCCCTTAAAAATAACGATTGGAGAAAAGGCACAACCTCATCAGTAGTTGCAGCCCTTACAAATTTTACCACTGGCCACTTTGACCCGTAATCTATTAAGACTAAACCATATCTAGACCTCTCATCTAATACAAACATGGGACCTATGATATCTAAAGCTAATTTGACCCAAGGTTTGTCCGGAACGGGAATGGCTTCAACTGGACTGGGAAAAGTCACCTGGGTTTTATCACTAGTGGCGCATGAGATGCAATCCCTTACAAAATGCTCCACAGAGCGATCCAACCCAGGCCACCAAAATACTTCTCTAAGTCTCCTTTCATCGCTCTCATACCAATATGACCTTCGTGGGCAATCTCCAAAACTTTACTCTGGAGAGATAACAGCACAACCAATAAGTCTAGTCTCCTGAGTATACCACACTTAAAATTAAATTCGGTAAATTTTTTTGTTGAAAACATCCGTCTCTTCATGTTTGGATGCGGAACCTTTACTCAACTTAGAAATGATTTCTTGAAACACTACATCATGGTGTACAGCCAATTTCCACTCTTCCTCTGAGATACATGTAAAATCTGAATCTACTAAGGAGGCTACAATGCAAAATTCCTCTTCTTCGAACTCACTAGAATGTTCTGTGGCTAAAGGGAGTCAAGACAGACAATCAGCAAAAATGTTCTTTGCCCCGGGAATATATTCTAACTGTAAATCTAATTCCATTAACCTATAATGCTACTTAGCTATATGTGGAGTAGCATTTCCAGCACCTTTGGTCGAAAACAAATTGAATTTAGAACCCCATAGATATTGTCTGAAGTGATTAACACCCCACCAGCAAGTTAAGGCTTCTCGCTCCACAACTGAATAAGTTGGCTCAGAACCTCTCAAAGTGTGTGAGGCAAAGCTACAACCACTTCTTTTCCATCTCTTTTTTGGAGCAATACAGCACCTAGACCATATTGGCTGGCATCAGTGACTACAATAGAATGATCATGTGTGTTGAAATGCTGTAAGGGAATGGCATTACTTAACTCCAATTTTATAGACTGGAATGCATTCTCAAGGTCAGTTGACCACTCAAAATTTTGATTTTTCTTCATGAGTAATCTTAACCCATGTGTTTTACTGCTACATTTAGGTATAAATCTGGCATAAAACTCTAACATACCAAAAAATTTGCAAAGTTGATCTTTGTTCTGAGGACTGGGAAAACTCTTTAATGCAGAGACTAAGGGCCCGATGTAGGTAAACGGGATTTTCCGATTTCAAAATACCGAGGCGGGCCGATTCGGTATTCTGAAATCGGAAAACGAGATGTAGGAAAAAAATACCGAATGAAAACCGATTCGGTCAGCATCGGTAATGAGATTCGGTACGTTCCGATTCAGCTCGGTCCGAATCGGAAATTACCGAATCGGCCAACAACGAATCGGAAAACACCGATTCGGCTACCACCGAATCGGATATTTCCGATTCGGCGAATACCGATTCGGTAAAAGCCGATTCGGTAAAAACCGATTCGGCAATCATAGACCCATGGCGAAAAAGCCCATAGGAATGCATTGCATGAACCGATTCGGATTTTACCGAATCGGATAATACCGAATCGGATTTTACCGAATCGGATTTTACCGATTCGGTAAAAGCCGACTCGGCAATAGGCGATTCAGCCAATGAGGTGGCTCCCCCTCCCCCACCCAAACAGGGAGTGGCAACCCTGGCAGGTGCAGCCAATTAAGAAGTTTCTAGAAGTATCTGGAAAGCCTGCCTGAGCCCAACACACAGTTAGCAGCAGTGGGAGAAGGAGGTTGCAGACTGAGCAGGAGCAGGAGAATATGGCAGATCAGGCAGGAAGCCAGAAGTCCTCCCAAAAGAGGAAGCCCAAATTCACCACCACAGAACTACAGGTGCTGGTTGAGGAGGTGGTGAGGGTGCACCGCCAGCTCTTTGGCAAGCTGTCCCTCAACGTGCCAGACAGCACCAAGAGGAGATTGTGGGCAGACATCGCCCAGAAGGTCAATGCTGCTGGAGTCACCCCCAGGTCCATTGAGGAACTTAAGAAAAGGTTCTATGACCTCCGCAGCCTCACGAAGAGGAAGCTGGCCGACCTCCAAAGGCAGGCTGATCTCACCGGAGGAGGCAAGAACCCGGCGCCACCCCTCACCGAGCTGGAGGAAATTGTCTCCAGCACCATCGAGAGGGAGAGCATCGTAGGGATCGGGACCCTGGACAGCACTGCGATGGCCACAGCTACAGGTAAGAAGCATGCGCATCATGACACACCCTACCAGACACCTCCCCATTAGACACAATGCATAGGCAAACACCAGCACTGTACTGTCACCAACATACAAGAGACAAGCATCATGGTACATGTAGTCAGCAGAAGTTAGCCAAATATGTCAGTGCAGAATCACAAGACAGGAAACAGTGTGACACGGTGTAAGGAGATGCAAGGACATGTGGAATGCCATAATTGTACTGACTGTAATACATCGGCACTCAGTTTACAAATGCTTCTTTGTACCTAGGGGCACCATCAGGCGGCACCACTGTGGCAGCAGAGGGAGCTTCGACATCACATACTGCAGTGGCAGGGCCGAGCACCAGCCAGCCTGGCCAGGAGGAGGAGGATGAGGATGAGGAAGGAGACACCCCAGGGCTTGGAATGGAGGGAGTCCTGGTGATTGATTTCCAGGCAGTGCACTCCCCAGTACTGCCCAGCTCACCCCCCATGCAATTTTCACCATACAACTCCCCAACAAGGCAGACCATTCCGCCGACAACAGCTCCTGCCACAACCGTGGCCTTGCCACCCGTCCTACCTGTCCTGGGAGCAGGGGCTCCGGGACCGGCCAGCACCACACCACCACCAGTGGCACCCCAGCCCACTCAGCAGGCCGGAGGCAGCAGTGCCAGACGCCGTGCCACCACCACCACCACCACCACCACCACTGCTGCACCAGCACGGGAGGGCAGTGTGTTCCTGGGCCTGGAGGGCCAGATGGTCAAAATCCAGCGCCAACAGGCCAGATCCACCATGGCCTGCCAACGCCAGCTCCTGCAGCACAACCTGCAGATGGGGGAGTTGGTGAAGGGGTTCCAGGCTGTTGTGGACAGCAACAAGGAGGTGGCAGCAGGGTTGGGCAGGCTGACCACTGCCATCACCCACTCCTCTGCCAGGCAGGAGGAGCATGAGGTTGCGCGCAGGAGGGATGCCCGGGTGCTCAACCGGGCCATGGCCCACCTTGCAGCGGCGACCGCACAGCTGTGCCATCGAAGCTCAAATCAGGAGTCGGTGCTGAGTCAGCATACGGCTGAGCTGACCAGGGGGATGGCCAGGATCACCACGGCCATGGAGGCCATGTTAATATCAAACGCCGCCTCCAATCCTGCCCTGGACCTGGGTGATGCTGGAGACAGCAGCAGCCGCAGCAGCCCGGCCAGCGCTGCATCAGAGCCAAGGAGGAGCACCAGGCGATCCGCTGATGCTGCAGGCCATTCGGAGGGGGCCGAGGGACACCCCAGTGGGTCTGGAAAGCGGGCCAAAAAATAGGCTGGCAAGGGGGGATGATCAAACCAGAACCCTGGACTTTATTTGTTTTGACAGACTCCATTTTTTGATGCACTTCAGTGATGTAACTGTGGTGCATCACTATTAAAAATTTTATTTTCCAAGCAACATTTAGCTGTCTTTGCATCTGTACTCAGTCAGAAATAGTTCTCAGTGATCTCCTCACGTCTGTATCTGCCATCACATGGCGTACACACCCCAGCTGGCTGTGTCAGTGGCACAGCTTCGTCGTCGTCATAGTCCTCGTAGTCAGACAACTCCACCTCAGTGCCCTTCTTGACCGCAAGGTTGTGTAACATTGCACATACAGCTATGATCTTGCAGCAGGTGATGGGGGTATACTGCCTTGCACCTCCACTCTTGTGCAGGCATCTGAATCTACTTTTCCAGATGCCAAAGGTCCGTTCAACAACATTCCTGGTGCGTATGTGGGCCCGGTTGTACCTCCTTTGGCTGGGTGTGGAGGGGTTGAGGTAGGGGGTGAGTATGAATGAGCGGAGGGCATATGCACTGTCGCCTGGAAGAGAAAGGGGTCACATTAGACACATGCATACATGTATTACACCTACCTACTATGTGTTATGGGGGTCTGATGATGTGGCTCACCTAGGAGGTATCCTTCTCCAAAATCGCCAGCCATCAGCCGTGCATATATGCCGCTCTGTTGGAATATATAGGAGTCATGGGTACTCCCTGGAAATTTTGCTACCAGGTCTGTGATGGTGCACTTGGCATTGCAGATCACCTGCACGTTGATGGTGTGTGTCGATTTCCGATTGCGGTATATGTATTCGGTGTCCGCTGGTGGGCAAATCGGAATATGCGTGCCATCTATGCAACCGATGACTTGGGGAAAGTGTGCCATCTGGTAGAAGTCCGCTTTGGTTTGTAGCAGTTCTGCGTGGGTTGCAGGGAATGAGATGTATTGGTCCATCCTGTCTATCATGGCGTCAAGGAATATGTGGAAGAACCTTGACAGGCTGCTCTGGCTCACCCCTCCTGCTGCTGCTGCTCCACTTTGATAGCTGCCAGACGCTACCAGGTGTAGGCTGCATAGCACCTGGACGTGCGCAGGGATGGCGTGTGCCCTTGGGGTGTGGTGGTCCAAGTATGGCTTAAGGTCCCTGATGAGCTCAAGTATGGTGTCAGAGTCCAGCCTGTATCTCTGTAGGATCTCAGCCTCAGTGAGCATGAACAGGGTTATCCTCTGTCTGTAGACCTGTTCATTTCTTAGCCATTCCCTCTGTCCTTCCTGCTGTAGCCGTAGCCGCCTCGCAATGACATAGAAAGCTGCCATCCTGCAAGTTGCAATGCATTTTGGGACTGTTTATATGGGTTGGAGTTGGTTACCACCTGATTGCAATCCATGGTAAATACCGAGTGAATTCTACCGATTTTGAGCCGATTTCGGTGTTTCTGTGCCTCCCTACATCTCGGAATCGGGGAATTTCCCGATCGGAGATTCATACGAATCGGCATGTTATCCGATTCGGATCATGTCCGAATCGGTATTTTTTCCGATTCGGTACATGGACCGAATCGGTGATTTTCCGATTCGGTGTCACTAACGATTCGGTAGTAGGACCGATTCGGTGATTTTCCGATTCGGTGTCAGTAACGAATCGGTAGTAGGACCGATTCGGTGATTTTCCGATTCGGTGTCAGTAACGAATCGGTAGTGGGACCGATTCGGTGATTTTCCGATTCGGTGTCACTAACGATTCGGTACATGGACCGATTCGGTCTTTGTAACCGAATCGGTGTTTTTCCGATTCGTTACATATCCGATTTTCGGTATGTACGTATCGGATTCTTTCACATTCGGTACACATTCCGAATCGGTTTTCTATCCGATTCGTTCTGTTTTTGGTTCCCTACATCTCGATGGCTGTTTACCGATCGGTAAGGGCCAAAAATCGGTATTTTCGGCCGATACCGATCGGTAAAGCCCTACCTACATCGGGCCCTTGATCCTCCTTGGGTTCTACCCCCTTTGCTGATTATTTGTAGCCCAAATAATTTACTTCTTCAACTGCAAATTTGCACTTCTCAGCTTTTAAAGTTGCACCACGATCTGCTAAAATGGACAGAAAAGTAGCTAGTGTTTTATCATGAGACTCAATGTCCTTACCATAATTTAGCATATCATCTTGAAAACACTTGACATTAGGTACATTGGCAAACAAAAACTCCATAACTCTCTGGAACACAGCTGATGCCGATGTTAACCCAAAGGGCATTTTCTTAAAGCGATAACAAATAAGGTGAGATAGCCACAGTAAAATAGACAGAATAAAAATAGAAATGTTAATAAACAACCTGTAAAAAATAGCATTAGAACAGGAAAAATATGACCAGAGTATTGTAGGTGAGCCTGTCACCATGAAGACAAGCAGGCAAAATAGAATGTAAAAAGTCTTTAGAACAAAGAGTGAGCCTGTCACTGAGCAGGATTGGAACCGTTCCCAGGCTGTATGGAATTCTTTTTTGTTGAAGTTCAATGAAGAAAATTCTCTTTTTTTAAAACTAAAAATTCTAGGCTTATTGTTCCAACAATAAATAGTTCCAGTGTAAAAGTTCCTTGGAGAACCTTGGCACAATAGAAACAAATGCAAAGGATCCAAATCATCCTAAAGCACGATGCTCAACCAGTGGTACACAAATCCAGAAGAGTTCCTTGAGAAGAGAATTATCCATAGAGCTAGATTCCTTATGCAAACAAAAGATAATTGAACCCATTGAAAGCTCAGAATGGCTTTCTCCAGTTGTTTTAGCCAGAAAACCGAATGGAACACTTAGAATGTGTATTGATTTGAGAGATCTTAACAACAGAATTTAGGTAGACAGACATCCCCTTCCAAACATTACAGAAATGTTAGGTTCTCTCGAAGGTGCAAAGGCTTTTACTACCTTAGATATGTCTTCGGCATATCACCAAATTACTCTTAAAAAAGACAGTCGTCATCCCACCCTTGTCGCCAATGAAAAGATGCAATAATCCAGATGAATTTAGGTTATTTATTGATGCAAAGGAAAGGTAAATATCCAGTGTAGCGACCGGCCAGGGAGACAGCAAATTATCACAGGGTCAAGACTGATTTGCATATGGCTGAGTCCAAACTGGAATGGCATGGTGAGCAAAAAAACGATGAATTTAGGCCCAGATCTCTGTACTGGGGTGAATGTATGACATTGTTCTGCATTCCGTCCATCAACTGTTGTTTTTGCATAATTACTTTAGGCAAAAAGAACAATTGATGGACGGAATGTTGAACAATGTCACCACAAATTCATAGATCTGGCCTCTATTCATCATTTTTTTGCTCACCACGCCATTCCAGCTTGGACCCAGCCATATGCAAATCAGTCTTGACCCTGCTCCCCTTGGGAATGGTCCAGACTGAACTGCCAGGCCAGGTCATCCCTAGAATAGAAACAAGCATCCTAGGACTGGATTTGGGGTATCACCCCTCATCAGCCATGATAGCTTGAGTCCAGTGGCATGGCAAGCACAGCACCAACGTCTGGGCATACCCCTCCCACCTAAGGTGACAAATGCAAAAAGAACAATTGATGGACAAAATGCTGATCAATGTCAATGTCAAACATTCAACCCCAGTACAGAGATTTGGGCATAAATCATTAGTTTTTTTGCTGCCCGAAATGCATTGGAGTTGAAGTTTATGTAATCAACCTAACGATCAATGAGATTATCATGATTATATCGGACAAGTTGAAATGTTGAATACAATTATCAAAATGTATTACTATATATAACCTTTGGAAATATCAACTTACACTCAGTGGAGTCGTTTTTTCGAACCTAAAGGAGTGCCTCACACAGGGATGCATTCACTTGTATGTATGCACGATTCAAACTATACTAGTTAGCGTTGTGGATGGACACGCTACCTGCGAGAGCAACCTACCTTAACTAATTTTCCAGAAAACAAACTATTTAATCTAATGCTATGCATCTTCCTACCTATTTGTTTTGTATACACTTTACCGCCCCGGAGGATAGCACGCAACGAACTACCATCATGCAATTCGATGAAATCACCAAGTCAACTGAAGCAAGAACAAGCACTTTAGCCTACAACGATGATGAAAAAGCACGTATTTACTCCTTAATAGAAGAAGATATAGCCCAAGCCAGTTCAGGCTGCAACAAAGACCAATGTGTCAGACAACTTTTATATCTTTCTAAACGTCAGATTAACCAAAAATTACATGCCAGCACACTTCTTAAATACCACAGAGCCTACAGAATCCCTCGAGGAATAAGGATTGCCCTAAAGCCTTCGCTGTGTAAAAATTCAAAAACCTTCAAAGACAAATGGAATGCTATTGTAAATAAATGTAGCCTCGACTTGATACTCCTCATTGTGGAAGAGCTATCTTACATACTGGCAGATCTTGAAAAAGACATCAAAGAAATACATAAAGAACTAGAGGATTCTATAACAACTGATGAATGGTCTAAAATCTTAGAGGATATTAACCTACAACTTGACAAGCACACCAAGGAAATTAATGAGAGGAAAGTTAGGAAATATAGAAGAGATACTCTAGACTATAAACTTGACGAAGTGTACACGTGGGCGGAAGTGTATGCCCAAAGACGCAGAAACAAACCATATAAGGATCAGACTGACACTTCATCCTCTGGCAGTGACTCGTCATCCCGACCATTCAGAAAAACCAACACCGCTACTCCTACTACAGCTAGACAAAATCCACAACAAACTGCCACTGAAGCTCTTGAAACCTCCACATCTCGAGACGATCCAACCACCTCGGTTCATTTTTTAGAGTCCGGCCAGGACGAAAGAGAAGACTCAGGAGGAGCAAAAACAAAAGAAAAAGAAAAGGGGCCCCCAAACACGCGAAGCACGATCATGAAGAAGGACAACAAAGACAAAAAGAACATCTAGTTATTAACATCTCAGACACCCAGTTGACATCTCATGAAATGAAACTACTTGAAAAAGGTACATCCTTTATCCCTACCACGTCAACCAATCTACTTGAACTCAAAGTGAGTACTTTCAAATTCACACGTAAATTAAGATTACGTCATTTTTTGACAATGTCTTAACACCGACCACACAGACTAAACCGGATCAACTCATGGGACTACGCCCTCGCAGTACATATCAAGCTCCGTGTAGCCACAAATGTATCAACTTATTTGAGAACCTAGTGAAACATGATATCACTAAACTGAAGTTTAGAAAAAAAGTCACCAAAAACATCACACAAAAAGACTATGATACTTTCAACAAGGTTGCTACCAACAAGGATATTAAATGCTTGAAAGCAGACAAAGGTGGGGCCTTAGTCATTGTTAACACTCGAATGTACAATAACAAAGTTTTTGAACACATCAGTGATGAGAACACGGACATGAAACTGCAAAACAACCCCACCAACCAATTCAAAGAAATACTTCAAACTATCGTTATCAAAGCGCATGAATAAGACATTATTGACGACCGTTCTAAGAAGTTTTTGCTTCAAGAATATCCAAAGAGCCAGTCAATACACATGACACCTAAAATTCACAAGAATAGCGTAGATCCTCCGTTCAGGCCAATTGTTTCCACCAAAGGATCCCTACATGAACCTGTGGGGAAATTCATGGACAAAATACCTTTAACCTTCAGTCATCAAAATGAAAAGTTACGTGAGGGATACTACTGAATTTTTACAAAAGCTTTCGGAAGTTACCGTTTCACCGGATGAACAGTTAACATTATCACCGCTGATGTTAGTGCATTATATACCTCCATCCCCCATAATGGCGGTATAGAAGCTATTGAGAAAACCATTTTAAATAGTGACATTGATTTACCGATGCAAGAGTTTCTGATGCAACTTATGATTTTCACTCTATACCACAGTTATTTTGAACATGATGAAAACTGGTACCTTCAAATGTCTGGAATGTCCATGGGAAACTGTGAGGTCTCGTACATATGCAAATATATACATGAAAGAGTACGAGGAGCTACATATTTATGGAAACGAAAACCTCTGTAAGAATTTCAAGTTATACATACGCTATATTGATGATTTATTCATCCTATGGAAAGACACAGAAGCTAATCTTCAACGAGCATTGACAGAGTTGAACACCAATAACGAAAGAATTCAATTCACATGGCAAATGAGTAATGAAACCATCCACTTTTTGGATGTTGCCATCACCAGAACCCCATTAGGATTTAAAACTGATTTGTATCGTAAACCTACAGACCATAATAACACTCTCGCCTACTCCAGTTTTCACGAGGGAGCACTCAAAAAACACTTACCATTTTCGCAAATGCTGCGCGTCAGACGCATAACATCTGATGATCAACTTGCTGAACAACGTATCAACGAAATGAGCAACCGTTTCACAGAAAGAGGATACCCTAAAACCATACTGGAAATCGCGAAAACACGGGTCTTATCTACCAGCAAGGACAAGATGCCCTAAAGAAATCCACTAAACCACAATGCAACAGAATGGTTCTTGTATCAATATTTTCCACTATGAGCCCTATATACAAGAAAATTATTCTTAAACATTGGCCGATCTTGGAACTTGAACCCGACTTCAAAGACATGTTCAAAAAACCACCCATATTTGCGTACTTAAGAAGTAATAACATCAAAGAAATTCTTGAAAAACCTCCTGTGATCCACACAAAAAACAAAGGCACACGCCCTTGCATGAACTGCAGCAATTGCAACAATATTATCAGTGGGAATTCAATCACCCACCCAATGAAAGGAAACAACATTAAACTTCATGGGAATGCGACCTGTGATTCCACGAACCTCATCTATTCTCTAAAATGTCCATGTGGCAAAATCTATGTGGGGAAAACTGAGAGAAAGATCAAAGTGCGGATTAACGAGCACAAATCTAACATAAGAACCAAAATGAAAAGTCCGCAGTTGCTGTTCACTTCAATGAATACAGACACACAGTTGCCCAAGTAAAATGTATGGTCCTTGAAACCATCAGTAAAGTTGAAGGCAGAGACAATCGCAAATTTCTATTGCAACGCGAAATGACATGGATTTATCGTTTACAATCTATGAAGCCCTTTGGATTAAATGACAGAACCGAATTTAGTTGCTATTTATAACCCATTCATTTTGAACCACTCTCCGTGGCTTTCTGACACTGACACTTTGTTGTAGCTTGTTATTCATCTACTGAATCATGTTAGCTTGCTATCTGAATGTGTACATTTTTCGTACTTGATAACTTTTGTTTTATAGCTTTTATAGATGTATATCCTTACAACGTCGATACGTGGTCCACCATTGTTTTTTTGAGATTGTTTGTGACTTCTAACACACCCGTTTGTTCCACCTAAGATGGCCGCCACACTAGTCCGTCATCTATTTTGTTTACTGTCATGTGACTAATTCCACCTATCACTTAAACCACACACAGTCTTTCTTCCGCGTTCACACCGGACGACTGATGCCGTTCCTTTTGGATTTCTATCACGCAAACTTTGACTAACTCCTAACGTAAGTCAATTCACTTTTTCGCGCAATTTGATCATAGGCATTGTTTATGCCCGTAGGGAACCTGACGTTATATTATTTTTTTTTCCCGCAGCAATGCCAAATTTCTTCGTTTACAAGACCGTAAATGGTCTCCCTACCTCTTGTATGTTCCCGTTTGTCCCCTGTGTTTGTCCTTGTGAGAAACACATGCGTTTTTCGCTAATCACCTTTCTGTAATATGCGGTGTACGTGGGTTTTCCCGGTGTCAGTCTATTTCACTTTTCAGTGTTTTTTCACTGTTGAGCACATAGTTTGCTTAAACACACCACATTACTATCGACCATTGTTCACCTCACGTAAACACAAGCATGAGACTTTTATTCACTCCCCTATCGACACTCCATGCCGGTACATGTTACACATCACCTGCATGTAACTTTCCAATTCAGTTTAAATTACTTATTTAGCACTACATTCCGCATGATTTACTATGTCTTCTTCATCCTTTACAGTACTCCTTGAAAAAGGGCTAAGCCGCCCAAAATGCATTGGAGTTGAAGTTTATGTAATCAACCTAACGATCAATGAGATTATCATGATTATATCGGACAAGTTGAAATGTTGAATACAATTATCAAAATGTACTACTACATATAAACTTTGGAAATATCAACTTACACTCAGTGGAGTCCTTTTTTCGAACCTAAAGGAGTCCCTCACACAGTGATACATTCACTTGTATGTATGCACGATTCAAACTAGAGTTACAGATTGCACCATCTTGGCAGAGAACCTTGTGTCTGATGTACAAAACCCTTTTCTGGTTGCAAATCTTGTGATTCACAAAAAGGCTTTGAAAGCGCAAAATTGTGTTTTGCAATGTAGGCTCTTTGCTAGTTGGAAAAGCCTTTCCAACTTGCAAAGTGCCTTTTGACAGTTATTCAGAATCAGAAAGAAGAGGGGCTCTGAAAGGGAAGCCTTCTTCTCATCGCTACTTACAGTGACTTGTATGAATGGTTTGTGACCAGAACTGCGATTGCAAAACAATTTTAAAAATACGAATCCAAACATAGGGTGGTATCTATTCTGCAAAGTGAAATCTGTCTGAGTGGCTCAACTTCTACCTTGTAAATTGTGCCTTCCAGGCTTGAGCGGAGCAGACAGTAGTGCAGGGGGACAACTGCATGTTTATCCTAATGTCATCCCTGCATGGAAATGTTTTATTTTAAAAGTAAGTCCTGTTCTTTTGAAGGACAGTGGCTTATTTAGTAAAACAAATCAGAATATAGAGAATGTGAATAAAAGGATAGAGATCTGCTGCCCTTCCAGGCCCCCATAGTTGCATTATTAGCCATTCTCAGGTGATCGCAAAATGCTTCTCCACTCACATATTTTAACGAGCCAGGTGTTTTTGCAAACTCCTTCCAAAAGACATTTTGTGATGCTGCTCATTAGTACATCAATCACATTGCAAAATGAAGCACGGGATGCAAATCATTTTGGGGGACAAAAGCACCGACTGGGTTGGAGGAAGGCCTTTTTAGAACAATTCCCTGATTCCCTAATTCTTTTCGATCAACCCTTTTGCATTTTGTGTGTTTTATTTAATTGCTATCCTTAGCACCAGTTGGACATATGAACTGGATAACAGTGATGGTTTTAAACATTTTTTTTATTAGTTTTAAGTTTACTTTGGTGTATTTGATACAGCAGGCAACGGAAACATCTTGAACAATTTTTCCAAGTAATATTACTTCAATGTCACAGCCAGTTGGCATCTGTACAGTCTTCTTTCATACTGTATAGTCTGTGGCATCATACTTCAAATACATAATATAATGAGAGGCCTAGTGGATCCACAGCTGCATTTTCCTTGCAAATTAGTGCTAAATATTCTACTGAAAAAAACTTGGTGAAATATGTGATTAATGCATTCTTAAAAGGGCTGTACACCAATGTTGCAGTAACATTTTCAAATACACAGTGCTTTCCTATAGTCTAATATTCACAAAACCATTTCTGAGAAACAATTCCCAAGCAGGAGACCATTCTCTAGATCTTTCAGCCCCTGTCATTCTAGAGCTGTCTGTGTTAAACTGCTGTATGGCTATAGTCCTCTTAGCCAGTGTAAGAGTAGGTATGATAGTGTTATTCCACTGTATTTTTAGTTGGTCAATATACCATCCACAGAAGGCCTGCTACCAGGGGATTTGAGATCATGTGGCCTGATTTATCTGTGATTCTGGTTTGTACTTTTTTCTAGAAAGTCTTTGTGCCAACACTGCTCCATGTCTGATTTCAAAACCAATCTCACTTACACCACAAATAGAGCAACTCGCACACCTATTTGAGTCAATGTTCCTCTATTCTTATCATGTCTAAGAAATAACCATTTACAAACTTCAGTTGAGACACTAATGGGCCGATTACGGTCTCGTCCGGAAAGCATTCCTACAGAATCAGTCCCGGAATGCTTTCCGGATTACTCAGATTGGATAAGTCCGACCGAGTGATTTGGATGTATCTGGATGTATCCGGATGCTTCCAGATACGATTCCGTCTGACTCCCATTGACATCAATGGGAACCTGTGCTCTGAATGAGAACACAGGCTCCCATTGAAGAAAGGGGTGGCAGGGGAAAACCTTGCACCCTGTGGTGGACACCCCATGGTAGCTGTCACACTGTGCATGGTTGGACAGGGGGGTCCCTTGGGTACCACCAAGGACCCGATACAGAGGGCCCCGGGTGAAAGGGGGCCCGCTACGAGCTTCCAGAGATAGATTCCAGCAGGCAGTTATTTCCAGATAAACTGAATCGGAAGTGCTGTCGTAATCGGTCATTGTATTTGTTCGCTCGGAAACCGAGTCCGTAAGCTGTACGATTCAGCTCCGATAGACGTAACCTGGTCGAATGCCTTTCAGAACCAATTCTGACAGCCCTACCGCTTTACAGGCATTGTAATCGGTCGTTTGGAACTGTGCACGATTCAGTTGGAAACAAGGGTCCGAATCGGATTCGGCAAACCCGAATCTGATTCAGAGCCCTTCTGTAATCGGCCCCTAAGTATTACACTCCCTGACTGAAACCCTCCTGTTCAGCATGCTGGAGAGTGTACAACTTAAGTTTGCTTCTTTTCCTGACCCATAATAGGTTTCTTAGAATGGCGTTCGGTACTTTGAAAACATTTTTGGTGAATAGCCTCAAACATCCCTGAAATAGACACAATCAGCAGTGGAGTACTATCATTTTGGGATGGGCTACCTATCCAGGAATGAAAGCAGCAGGTTCACCCAGAAGTCTGCAAATTTCCTCAGTCTTTTCATGACTACATCTAGGTTCAATTTGTATTCAATTTCACTGAATTTTGTTATCTTCTGTCCAAGTGTACCATACTTTCCCACTGTGTCAAGACTAATGGGATCAAGTCTGACAGCTTGTTTAGTAAAGGCCACAAGGGAATAACATTAATTTATCAAATGCAAAATAATTTAAATATATAGGGCCTCTCTCACACTTGTGCAAAATTCTCCTGAAGACCACATTTGTGTATTCTGTTCTCAAAATCTTTGCACCTACCCACATCTATCTAATCCATTGTACAACATGATGTAATGGCCCCAATCACACCTTGCTTCATACCTTCTCTTCATGTTGGGCTCAAAGACCAGGCAGCTGTATGCTGCATTCATATTGTGTAGGTTAAAGTAACTAGGGTTGGTTCCTTCCTTGTAGAGATTTTTTATGAAAGTGCACACTGTTCAACCACTTCAACCACTCGACTGCATAGCCATTGCAGTGAATGGCATTATAATTGAACATTTTCCAAATCTTGCAGGGGAATTCTAAAATCTGCAAGAATTTTCCAAAATCTGAAAGAAGTTTCAAAAAGCCACCAAATCTCCAGAAAATTAAGAAGCATTTGTTCTGCTCAGCAAAAGAAATGCCCCGAAATTGGACTATCATTAATAGTAGGGATTCTTACTCTAGTAAGATGTAACCCTGCTTTTCCCCAACTGCAATTGCGTCGGTGGTCCAGTTTTTTTCCAAGTGTTTTAGTTGCACTCACTGCAGTGTAAAAACTGCAAAATGAAAATATATTTAAAAAAAAAACTGTTTTGATGGAGAATATGCTGTCTAAAATAGACAATAATTTGCCACAGCATGGTTTAGCCAAATAATTGTGAAAGTGGTTCAATGTACATTTCTTGGACCCTCTCCTCCACTGAAATGTTTCCAATGATCAGGATTGCCTCATATGGTCCAATGGTCTTTATATAGGACATGGAGGATGGAGGGGCATATTTACAAGCCCTTAATGCCATAGAAGCATCACTTTTATTGATGCTCTGGTGGCATAGCAGCATTCCCCATATTTACAAGGTGCCGCTCAGCCACTTAATATGGCTTAATGCCACCTTGTAAATATGCCCCTTTCCACCGCCTTCCTCTGTGGCAAATGGGCAGTGAGCATTCCACCACAACACCCATTGCTTTCTGGTGCTGCTCCAGTTTTACAAAGCTGGGTCAGCGCCAAAAACAAAAGCCAGGGAATACCTGGTCTTAGTATGGCGATACAAGGAGAAATTATAAATTCTTCCATGTTTTTGCCCTTTCTATGTGTGCTTTATTCTGCAGCACATATAGAAAGAGCAAATCGCCAGCCATTATTGATTGTTTAGGTGTCCCTTCCTCCACATAATCAATCGCCCCTTCAGCGGAGGCACTGTTGCAACATGGTGGCAGGGTGTCTGAATTGGCACTAGCAGCTTTTTTAGCACCAGCGCTATGGATACCACAGGGGTGCACCGTATTCTTGTGAATATGGTGCATCCTGTGTTTTAAAAATGACGTAGCGTGGTGTTGGCGAATTTGGCATAACGCAGTGCTCCTACATTTTTTTGTAAATATGCCCCGAAGATTACACAGTCCTATGGCTTCAGCGAGGTGAAGTTAATGGCCATCACCTCTGGTCTGATAATGGTTTCTGCACTAGAGGCAAAAGCACTGCAGAACAGAATTGTACATTACATATTTCTTAAATTCATGTCTCACTAGAAAACACCTTAAAAGTCAAAGCATCAGACCCTAAAGAAATGCGACATCCTAGAAAGGGTGTGGGTGCCCTTGTTAAATAGCTGCTGCATTGGTACATTGGTTGCATAAAATACTGATGCAAACAAGTATTTGATTGACCAGGAAAATAAAACATTTTCATGACACTGAAAGACACATTGTCCCCCTGCCTCGCTGGAAATACAGTAAGATATATAAGGCATGTGTTTCCTTCACAAGAGAAAAGCTCTTCCCTGCGCCATCCTGTTGAGAAGTTAACGCCATCTCTTGCCAGGTGAATAGCAGTAAAATGCTGAAAGGTGACACTTTCATTATTTCAAAGTGTGTGGCAGAGCTGTGTACATAGTGTGCAGTGAACATAATACCATTTGTTACATTTAAGTAAGACTTTTTTGTTCAATTCAGCAAATTGTGCAGCGGGTGGTGGAGAATGTGGCAACTGCTGCAAACCGAAATTTACAACACACGTTTGCATAATTCTAGTGACCTTGGGTATATTAATGATCAAATTCTGTGTCTCTGAATTAGATGCCCTCCAAGCAGCAGCAAAAGCTTGGTTACATTACGGTGATGTCAACAATAAAATAAAAGTATCATCTGAGCATGCCCCTTGCCCTTTTGTGCTCCAAAGGGATGAGACGGACTGTCCATGGAATATGGAATCACTCGTGCCAGACTGGGAACCAAAAGCATACCTAGCAGGTTAGACCAGCCCCTATGTTACATGGATAAAATACAGCAAGAGAACCTGCTCACCATAACGCCTTTCCAGCCAAGACATTTTATAAAAAGGAACACACGTCTCGCCCTGCTTGATCAATACAGAATTATGGACAGGGATACTGTAAGATCTAGGGTGGAGGGCCTACTGGGCACCCCTTTGTTCCAATTATGAGTATTGTTGGAGTTGTATTTTTATTCTGCCTGGTGGGATGTGCTGTATGTTGTGTGCGGCTTTGTGAAGAAAGATATAGAGAGGCAATGCAAGTTGTATAGTCACAGCTACACATTGATCCCACAACAGCCATTCTGTTAGACTCAATATATAACCCTGCCACTGTTGGACAGTGGTCCATTCAAGGCAAGGAAACCTGAAACGTGGGACCACCCTGGGGGGTAGGAAGGATCGAGCCAATGCCATCCAGAGGAGCAGCACCCTCACCTCCTGTGATGAGCATCCACCAGGCTGAGGACCACAAAGGCTATCCTACTCTCCTGGATGTCTGAGAGAAGAAGTACCATGAGCTTGCCTGTCAGAGCTTGTGCTTGGTTCAGATGATGAAAAAGACCAGTTAAATCAAGTCTCTGGTAGCATGGAGTCGTTGCAGTAGGAGGAGAGCATGAAGTGTAAGAGAGAGGAGAACGAGAAAGGAGTAGAGTGGAGGAGAGAGCAGAGAAAAGGTGGGAAGTTTCACTTCACTTTCAACTAACCAGACCATAAAGTATTACACATCACTTGTATTTACCAACATAAATTGCACTTTATCCCAACATACATTTATTGCAAAGTGTCCCAGGGAGAAAAAAAACTAAAGTGTGACAAGCACAATTATAAAGTAAATACCAAAAAAAGTTTTTGTGTTTTTTCAAAACAACAACAGCAAACGTTAACTGTTAGGGCCAATTTCAAATATCAAATATCCATTGGATTGTTTTTATTTGTCAGCGACAGGGGTCTCATCAGGACAGAACAGTGTGGACATCTGGAAGGAATAATCATTGATCAAATGAGGTCATCATCTTGTATTTTATCCTGCTGCAATGTTGGCCAATGCGCGCTTTCACTGGTTGTGTCGTTAGGCCTATACAGATTTAATTATAAAAATATAATAGTAAATGCCTGGATTTACCTACAGTAGCCAATCAGTGTCAGAATGGTCCAAACCGGGTGGAATACAGAATAGTAACCCCGTGTAAAAAATAATACTCACAGTGAGGGTGAAGTCACCTAAGTATTCATAATAAATAGAATGTATTAATATGATGCTGGCTCGATTAAATGACAACAAAGGGGTCAATTGCATGCGTGACTTGCTCTCAGTAATGTTGAAATCTAGTTTGCGACATCAACATTATCGGCACCATCTTGTCCCTTTTCAGGCTCATATGTGCGCATAAGTAGCAGTCATTTTGAATGTCATGGCCTCTCTGCCCACTGCCGATAGCCAGCGCGTCTCTCTCTCCCTCTAACCTCGCAAGCATCCCTCGCACCCTGACAGCCCCTGCTCTCACATGCTTGGGCCATAAACCTCCCTTTCAGCGCGACCCTGCCTCGGAACCACATCCCGTACCCAGCCACCACCTCTCTCCATCCCTTTCATGATCGTATATCCTTTGATGAACCCCCTTTCCTCTGTGCCCGATTGTCCTGCTCGTTCCCAGGCCACCACCTGGCCCTGCGGATGCGGTTTATTGCCCCCATACAGTAGGAAGCTTCTCTCTTCAAAGGAATCTACAACTTATCAAAGCCCCCACCCCATGAGATCCGATCTGCCGCACACATTCCGGGAACCGGCGGAATGTCCAGCTGCGCGACAGTCATCACCTACTGAGACCGGGGGGGGGGACTTCTACTGTAAATGTATGTGGGAACGGGCTTGAAGCGGGGATTCCGAGGATGTCTTTCCGTACTTCAAAGTGTTTGCAGGAATGTGCCACATGTAATAAACTGTAATAAAGACCATAAACCTGTGTATAAGAGGCCAGGCCTCAGAGATGCATTTAGAGCACCTCGAGAAGATACCCTGTTGTCTGATTTGATGTGTTCTGCTCCGTCGGAATAAACTCCTGTTTCCTGCCTACCAGTCTCCAGCGCCTGCCTCTTTGTTTGATAGATTCGAATGGTATGAGAGGCGGTTAACTCCGGGCAATACTTAAAGGTTCTTGTTCGACATCGGCCCTACCTTTTCAACAATTGGCGACCCAAACGTGGGGCCCATCAGCGACACGTGGATCCAGTGAGAGAGGTCCTGACGACAGAGTGAACGGCTGCAATGATCGGGAGAGCTACTGCCCGATAGACCCTCGTCTGGCAGCCGATCATCTGAACTTCACTGGTTCCGAGCAGACCTCTCTCGAGTGATCTACGGTCCTGACTGGGAACCATCAGGAGTGCCGCGACAGTTACGGAGAATAGAGGACGATCGGGCGCTGGAAGCGGAAGACGAGAAACTATCCATGTGGTCCGGGTAAGGTCGTGTAACATGACAAATTGCGAAACGATTGTTTGATTTTTTGGAAAATACTAGTATTACTCTTCGATTGTTTGTTCTTTTGAGATATTCTCTGCCTGCAAACGGGGAAGAATAGAAATATTCTCTCTTCCTTTGCAGATAGTGAAGGGTAGGTAACGCAGACTTTTGTCCGCTGTTGTAATCTGTCGTGCCTATTTTTCTCCCCACTGATTGATTGATTGTCCGAACATTGACTGTTCGAAGTTGGTTCTTTTGAGATATTCTCTGTTTGCAAATAACGTAGAATAGAAATATTCTGTCTAGTCTTTGCAAGTAGTGAAGGATAAGTAGTGCAGACCTTTGTCCGCCGTTGTAATCTGTCATGCCTATCTTCTCCCCACTGAATGGTAGTGGTTCAGCCTGGACCGCTTATTAGAGGTGAACCATCCAGCTCCACTGGAAGGCACCCCTAATAAGGACATGTTCATGAAGTATGGACTAGTCGCTATAGCCTATAGCAAGCTATGGCACAAATATACAAGAAAGGATCAGGAAAGTCAGTGGCCACTGATAGGATCCTTCGATGACGATAAAATGAACGCGCTGGAAACAGCCCTTCGCAACAATAAAACAACGCCCACTATGCTTGATAGTCTCGGCATGTGGCGCAAAGAAACAGAACAACGCAAAAAGAGAAACAAAGTCAGATTAGAGAAAGAACTATGAAAAGCAGCTCACCTAGCTGCCAGAAAGTTAGAGGAAGAGATAAAGGAGAGAGAGGAAGCCAAACAGAAGCAAGAGTCTGAAACATCGAGTCAGTGTCCTGTCAGAACACCCTCTATGCTCTACCCCGAGTTACCCTTGAAACAGCGAGCGAACGATGTTCTATTACTAGGTCCTCCAATCATCTACATGCCCCCTCCATATGCCCCTTCCCGACCCTTAGTACAACACCCGCCACCCCCAAGCACAAATGAGAATAGTACCAGGGCCTCGGTCCTCATGGCCTCCGTGCCGGCCGAACCCCTTGTACTCGAAGCAGCACAAGCAGCAGTATTAGACAACCCTGAGGCCCGAAAGAAAGATTCCACTAGAATAAACAGGTTGAGCAAGGATGAGCGAGCAGGGATCGACAAGATAGTAAAGACATTAGTGGAACGGAAGGAGAGTGAGGAGTACGTAATGGATATGTACAATTCATATGCCGAGAGCCACAGACGACACTTTGTCGTGCGTTTTTGTTACCATACCCTAAAAGCTCATGAGGACCGATAACAAGACAAAGGTCCCGAGAGCCTAACAACTCTATATAGAAATGTTGACATCGGGGATGAGGGCGAGTGTGACGTTATGGACCTCCTCACGCGTACGCTTGAAGTTTTCCGCCACCTCACTGAACAGGGGTTGGAAGCTAAAACTACAGCTCCTGTAGCAACCGAACCTCGAATAGAACAAGCTAGTGCCATGATGCCTATAAGGGAGGCCGCTCCCTACTGGGTTCCCCCACGAGGTCTGGGAACGCACGATGATGTTAACCATCAAGATGCAAAAGGGAGGGTAGTTTATAACTGGGTCTACCAACCATGGGATCGGCAAGATATTCTGACGATCCGAAAATCCCTGCCCGATTTACGGAAAAACACCACTGCCTTTTACACTGAATTAGGTACAGCCTTAGGTTCAACGATTATGACCCTAGCTGACATCGATTTGTTTTTTGGGTTATGTCTGCCAGCTGATGTGTGGAAGCAAATCCGGAAAGTCGACCACCCTGAGCTGTTCGGACATACCTGGTCACAACTCAATGGCATAGACAGACAACGAGAGCCTGGACAGAAACCTTTGAAATCCATTTTAGAACTCCCGGACAAAATCGTGCAGAAACTGAAAACCCTGATCCAAGAAAAGAAGGTGGACTGGTCGATAGTAACGGCCTGCCGCCAGAAACCCCAGGAAGACGTGTCAGAATACTTCTCCCGGTTTGAAACGGTGTTTTCCGATTACAGCGGCCAGGATATGACCACTGCAACCGGACATCATCTGTTTTTTCAGAACTATGTTAAAGGTCTGTCACAGGAGGTCTCTCAGAAACTACAGGCTAGCGAGAGTAGTTGGGCGGCCTCCAAACCTGCGGCTATCCACCAGATGGCCCAGTATTATGAGCATCAGAAGAATGAAAACGATAGGGCGACAGAGAAAAAGAAAAAGGACTTGAAGGAAAGGATGATGATCGCACAGTTGCAGGGGGTGACTATAGAACGAGAGCAGTACAAGGGAAATTACCAGTCGAATGCTCCTAGAAACCCTCCCCTCAAGACCGTACACCCACACCCTATGCTGGACGAAAAGACATCGACGAGAACCAGTGTTCATTTTGCAAAGGATTCGGCCATTGGAAATCTCAGTGTCCGGTCCTATTAGAAATGAATAAGAATAGGGACACAAGAGATGTAGCAGGTGGGCCAAGAAATAGAGGACAGGGACGAGGGTCCACGAACGACACACATAATGACAGACCAGGCAGACCGAACACATTTGACCGTCCCCGACAGAACCAGTACCAGCAGTCTGACTGCGACGACGTCCACGACTTTGCATAGGACTGCCAAGGGCAAGGGAGGGATCCAGTCGAGCTCTATGTTGACCAGCAAGGTCCTTATGTCACCGCTAAGGTCCTGGGTACGAAGTCTCCATTTCTGGTAGATACTGGCGCAACACGTAGTGCGTTATCTAAACGACTGATTCCAAGGGTACCCTTGTCTGGCTCACTTGTAACATCGAAAGGTTTCGATGGAACGCCCTCCACTAATCCCTTGTCCACACCGATCTCCTTTGACTTAGAAAATAACACCACTGACAAGACGTTTTTGCTCTCATCCAACACCCCTGATGCCATTATGGGACTTGACTTACTGAAGCATTTCCGAGCTACTATTAGGTGTTCGCAAGATGGAGTTCGAGTCTTTCTGTACAATAACCCGACTCTGCTCAGACTTTGTCCCTCCCGACGCATGTTTTCCATCTCTGACGCTGACCCGTCCCTACTTGACTCTCTACCTCCATATCTGTGGGCCAAGACTGACTCGGACGTAGGGCGTATGATGATCGATCCAGTGCACATAACTGTTCGACAGGACGCAATACTCCCAAAACTTCCACAATATCGGATATTGCCCGAGGGCGAGAAGGCATTGGTAAAGATTATCCAGTCCCTAATAGATTCTGGAGTGGTAGAGGAAGAAGTTAGCAATGTTTGCAACAGCCCTATCCTACCCATCATAAAGAAGCAAGGTGAGGGAGATGAGAAAGCGTACCGCTTCATCATCGACCTATGAGAGGTCAACAAAGTAGTTGTACCTCAGTACCCCGTTGTCTCAGACATTACCACTATTCTGACTCTGATTCCTTCCACTGCTACCACCTTCACTGTCATTGATCTCAAGAACGCTTTCTTCTCTATCCCCATCCACCCGGACAGCCGATACCTCTTCGGCTTCACCCTCAAAGCCTGATCGTATAGATTCTGTCGAGCACCCCAAGGCTACACTGAAAGCCCCAGCATCTATAGCCAGGCCCTCAAAAGACAACTGGACGCAGTCCAGTTACCCGATGGAGTGGTGTTGATACAGTACGTCGATGATATCCTTTTGGCGGCCGACACCACTCCACTTGCAGTCACAGACACCATCCAACTTCTGCAATTCCTTGCGGAAAATGGCCACAAGGTCTCTAAGAAGAAGTTGCAATTCTGCCAACCCCAAGTTACCTATCTAGGCCACCTATTGTCCAAAGACGGGAGAAAGCTTACACCCGATCGAATTCAGACCATTCTAGAAACTCCTGTCCCTAAAACCCAGAAACAAGTCCACTCCCTGCTAGGCCTCACCTCCTTCTGCCGACAGTGGTTGCCAAATTTCAGCCTCATTGTGAAACCACTACTTTCCCTGCTGGCGAAAGATGTCCCCTTCCTACTCCCTTGGACCCCTGAGTGCCAATCCTCCTTCATAGAACTACGAGATGCCCTCTGCTCAGCCCCCGTCCTAGGAACCCCCGATTACACAAAGCCCTTCTCCCTCTACACTCACGAAAGGGAGGGGTGCGCTTTGTCTGTCTTGACCCAGTCCATTGGCCCAAAACAACGCCCATGTGCCTACTTCTCTGCGACTCTTGACCCCGTAGCCAGAGCTTTGCCTGCCTGCCTTCGAGCTGTAGCTGTAGCTGCCGCTGCTATCTCTATCCGACAGAGTGAGGGGATCGTACTCTTGAACAACCTCACAGTGCTAGTACCCCATGCGGTTGACACCCTCCTGAACCAGACTAAGACGCAACACCTGACTAGTGCACGACTGACTGGGTACGAACTGACTCGGCTTGCACCTCACATCACACTGAAAAGATGCACCACGCTGAATCCGGCCACATTGTTGCCCCTACCTGAGAATGACCCCAATGTGTCCCCTATACATGACTGTGTGACCCTCACGGATGAACAGACTAGGAGTAGGGTTGACCTCCAAGACACTGCCTTCCCAGACCCTGACGGAGAACTATGGGTGGACGGCTCTTGCATCAAACTCCCCGACGGCACCACCTCAGCTGCTTATGCAGTTACCACAGCCCGAACTGTAGTAGAGACAGCAGGCATCACACAACGATCTGCACAGGCAGCAGAACTGATTGCCCTCACACGAGCATGTATCCTAGCAGCCGGGATGACAGCAAACAATTACACCGACAGCCAGTATGCCTTCGGCGTGGTTCATCATTTTGGGCTCCTATGGAAGGAGAGGGGATTCCTGACCTCACACGGCATACCCATCTTGCACGGAGATCTAGTCTCCGCCCTGACTGAAGCGGCCCTCCTTCCCAAGCAACTTGCTGTAATCAAATGCCAGGCACACAAAAAGGTGACAGACATCATTGGGCAGGGGAACGTACTGGCCGACATCACTGCCCGAACCACAGCTGAGAATAAGACAACGACGCGCATGTATGTGACCAGGTCACAAGCAGAAAAATGGACGGACGCTAGGGAAACTATCAGAGACATCCAGATGGCCAGCTCACCACAGGAATTGACTGAATGGGCACGGGTGGGACTGAAAGACGATGAAGGCTGCTGGCGGACAAAAGACACAAACAAATGGTTGCTACCCAATGCATACCTGATCCCCATACTGACTATGGCACACTCTCCTGCACACATAGGATCTGCCCCTTTGGTAGAACTTGTCTCCAAAGTTTGGCACAATGACAAGATTACAGACTCTGCTAAACGTCTGGTCCAGCAATGTCTGATATGCCTGCAACACAACCCTGGGAAAGGAAATGTAGTACCCCGGGGAGGGTTTGGGGTTCCCAACCACCCATTTGAAGTCCTGCAGATGGACTACATCCAACTAGAAAAATGCCAAGGTCTGAAATACATACTTGTTGTTGTGTGCGCATTTTGCAAGTGGGTGGAAGCCTGTCCAACTCGCAACAACACTGCCATTGCCACTGCTAAGGTACTACTGAAAGAAATATTCCCTTTCTATGGCCTTTGTCGAATTTTGTGGAGCGACAATAGCCCCCACTTCGTAGCCGAAGTTATCCAACTCATCTTGAAGGGGTTGGGTGTAAAACAAAAATTTCATGCAGTCTTCCACCCCCAATCTGCTGGACTAGTTGAGCGACATAATGCCACACTGAAGCTCAAACTAGCTAAAATAGTGGCTACCACAGGACTGAAATGGCCAGACCCTCTCCCACTAGATCAAGTTCAAGTTCAAGTTCAAGAGTTTGTATAGCGCACTACTCACCCAGAGGGTCTCAAGGCGCTTGAGGGGGGGTGGGTGCATTACTTATCGAATAGCCAGGTTTTTAGCTGCTTTCTGAAGGAGAGGTGGTTCGGTGTAAGGCGGAGGTGAGTGGGGAGAGAATTCCAGGTTTTGGCCGCTAAGTAGGAGAAGAATCTTCCTCCCATGGTGGATCTATGGATGCGCGGAATTGCGGTGAGGGCTTGATTGGATGATCGTAGTTGGTGGGTGGGTGTGTAGAAGGACAGTCGCGTGTTGAGGCATTCGGGTCCTAGGTCGTAGAGGGCCTTGTGTGCCTGGGTAAGGAGATGGAACGTTATTCTTTTGTTGACGGGGAGCCAGTGGAGGTCTTTCAGGTGGCCGGAAATGTGAGCTTGACGGGGGATGTCCAGTATGAGTCTGGCGGAGGCGTTTTGGATGTGTTGGAGTTTTTTCTGAAGTTTGGCTGTGGTTCCGGCGTAGCATTGCTATCAATGCGTTCCACCTCCACCAAACACCATTTGACGCCTTACGAGGTCGTTTTCGGCCGGCCCATAAGCGTCTGGTCTGCACCAAAACCAACTTCCATTCACGACATCCCGGACGTCCTAATGTCTGATTATTTGTACAACCTGACTAAGACACTGTCTGTTATCCATCAACAGGTGCAGCATGCAATTCCTGATGCTTCCAGGGGCCCCGGACACGACATCCAACCCGGTGATTTTGTACTGGTCCGAAATTTCCAGCGTGCAAAGAGCCTGGAACCTCGGTGGACAGGCCCGTGGCAAGTCTTGATCACCACCTGTACAGCTCTTCGAGTGGAAGGTAAACGGAATTGGCTGCACGGACACCACTGCAAAAAGATCTCCTCAACCCTGACGACGACCGAAGACGCGGCCACCCAAGAAGAGCTCCAGAACAAAGATCAACCATCCCTGAGCTGTTATCCTGATAAAGAGACGCTTGAACTAACAGAATTTCCCGATCCCACTGTGCCATCCAGAGTAGGTTATAACCTGCGACGAAAGGAGGGAGCTTCGGCTAAGCAGACCACTGACTAAAGTTACAATTCTCAAGAGCGGTGGCCTAACACTACTAAGGCTGCCAGGAGAGAAGCCAAACGAAGTTTGTGGTTCTGCCCACTACCGAGCCCCTTGAAGATGATGGAAGCGCCCGATATGAAGATGATGGAAGCCCCCGGCACGAAGATGATGGAAGCAACCGGACATCCGAAGACTCACTACAGAAACCCAAAGACTGACAAAATCCACAGCTCATAGACTATTGCTCTCTTTATCACCCATCTCTTTTGCCTCCTCCTCATGACCACCCTCTGGATCGTGGAAGAGAGCGCACCAGCTCATAAGACATTTCTGACCACTGCACAGCCTACCACACTGAGAGAACATTACCTGGTCTCTCTTTCACCTCAACTCCGAGAAAGACGTAAGGAGTTTTGGAACAACTCCTTCGCACAATCTTGCCACCAATGCCACCAACTGCTGGATATGTGGGTTGTTACCCCATGCCACTGGACATTCCATCCCCTTCATCCCTTCACCTTTCTCAGTTCACGGCTCCTGCCTTGCTTGGCTGATCCTCTTGCAAGAAAGCTACAGGGATAATGCCACTTCCAGCAGAACTATGACACACTTCTTTCATGGGGTCTGGCAGAACAAAACAGGGAGAACTGCTGCACACTTTTGCCCTCTGACATTCAACGACTCTGTTCATATGGACATCCCTGTCAAAGAACGGATTGAAATGCAGGTGTTCAACAACCCAACCAGACCCACCTTCTCCTACCTCCGGAAACGAACAACTGCCACCCTGACTGTGGCCCTATCTGTCGTCAATGTCTCGGGCCTTGTATGCATCGAAGGCCTTGGGACACAGCTGGTAGGCCACAGCGCTTGCCGCATCACCAGAACTTTGGACTCAACTGATCCACCCTCTTTTGTCACTTCTCCGAACATGTACTTTGTTTGTGGTACGAAAGCCTACACTTGGCTCCCCAAAGGCTGGGGGGTACCTGTTACATCGCCTTCATCCTTCCTCCGACCTATGTGGCTCCAGCAAAACATCACCGACAAAAGCGAGCAAAAGACATTGAGCAAGCCGACTCCACCGGAGCACAGTTCCTGGACGCAATGAAGGGACTTGTTCCACTCTGGGGTCCGATGGTGAACAGCCGTCCAATCCGACATTTGACCCAGGCAGTTGAAACGACAATGAACATTACAGCTGGCATCCTCACAAACAATACAGCCGAGCTTCAGGTGGTCCGCCTGGTGGCTCTTCAGAACCGCCTTGTTCTAGATGTGGTTCTAGCGGATCGTGGAGGAGCATGCCGTATCATTGGGTCCAGCTGTTGCACCTACATACCGGACAATTCACCCTCAATGTACAAAGCCATTGAGCACCTCCACAGACTTTCCTCAGAAGTTCACCAAGAACAAGAAGAATGGTCGGTTGGGGGTTGGTTCTGGAGTACTGTAAAGAACTGGGGGTGGAGGTTGTTTACGATCGTATTGATACCGGTTGTCGTAATATGTGGATTCTGCCTGGGTATTCAATGCTTGCGACCCCTGTGCTCACTTTGTGCAAACTGTATCTGCCCTAAGGGACTTCAAAGCCGAACGCATGAGAGCTATGTACGAGGTCGAAGTGCGCAATATAATGGGGATAGACATAGATTAACAAGCTGGCTAAATATGTTGAAAAGGGAGGACTGTTGAAATCTAGTTTGCGACATCAACATTATCGGCGCCATCTTGTCCCTTTTCAGGCTCATATGTGCGCGTAAGTAGCAGTCATTTTGAATGTCATGGCCTCTCTGCCCACTGCCGATAGCCAGCGTCTCTCTCTCCCTCTAACCTCGCAAGCATCCCCCGCACGCTGACAGCCCCTGCTCTCACATGCTTGGGCCATAAACCTCCCTTTCAGCGCGACCCTGCCTCGGAACCACATCCCGTACCCAGCCAACACCTCTTTCCATCCCTTTCATGATCGTACATCCTTTGATGAACCCCCTTTCCTCTGTGCCCGATTGTCCTGCTCGTTCCCAGGCCGCCACATGGCCCTGCGGATGCAGTTTATTGCCCCCATACAGTAGGAAGCTCCTCTCTTCAAAGGAATCTACAACTCATCAAAGCCCCCACCCCATGAGATCCGATCAGCCGCACACATTCCGGGAACCAGCGGAATGTCCAGCTGCGCGACCGTCATCACCTACTGAGACCGGGGTGGGGACTTCTACTGTAAATGTATGTGGGAACGGGCTTGAAGCGGGGATTCCGAGGATGTCTTTCCGTACTTCAAAGTGTTTGCAGGAATGTGCCACATGTAATAAACTGTAATAAAGACCATAAACCTGTGTATAAGAGGCCAGGCCTCAGAGATGCATTTAGAGCACCTCGAGAAGATACCCTGTTGTCTGATTTGATGTGTTCTGCTCCGTCGGAATAAACTCCTGTTTCCTGCCTTCCAGTCTCCAGCGCCTGCCTCTTTGTTTGATAGATTCGAATGGTATGAGAGGCGGTTAACTCCGGGCAATACTTAAAGGTTCTTGTTCGACATCGGCCCTACCTTTTCAACAATTGGCGACCCAAACGTGGGGCCCATCAGCGACACGTGGATCCAGTGAGAGAGGTCCTGACGACAGAGTGAACGGCTGCAATGATCGGGAGAGCTACTGTCGATAGACCCTCGTCTGGCAGCCGATCATCTGAACTTCACTGGTTCCGAGCAGACCTCTCTCGAGTGATCTACGGTCCTGACTGGGAACCATCAGGAGTGCCGCGACAGTTACGGAGAATAGAGGACGATCGGGCGCTGGAAGCGGAAGACGAGAAACTATCCATGTGGTCCGGGTAAGGTCGTGTAACATGACAAATTGCGAAACGATTGTTTGATTTTTTGGAAAATACTAGTATTACTCTTCGATTGTTTGTTCTTTTGAGATATTCTCTGCCTGCAAACGGGGAAGAATAGAAATATTCTCTCTTCCTTTGCAGATAGTGAAGGGTAGGTAACGCAGACTTTTGTCCGCTGTTGTAATCTGTCGTGCCTATTTTTCTCCCCACTGATTGATTGATTGTCCGAACATTGACTGTTCGAAGTTGGTTCTTTTGAGATATTCTCTGTTTGCAAATAACGTAGAATAGAAATATTCTGTCTAGTCTTTGCAAGTAGTGAAGGATAAGTAGTGCAGACCTTTGTCCGCCGTTGTAATCTGTCATGCCTATCTTCTCCCCACTGAATGGTAGTGGTTCAGCCTGGACCGCTTATTAGAGGTGAACCATCCAGCTCCACTGGAAGGCACCCCTAATAAGGACATGTTCATGAAGTATGGACTAGTCGCTATAGCCTATAGCAAGCTATGGCACAAATATACAAGAAAGGATCAGGAAAGTCAGTGGCCACTGATAGGATCCTTCGATGACGATAAAATGAACGCGCTGGAAACAGCCCTTCGCAACAATAAAACAACGCCCACTATGCTTGATAGTCTCGGCATGTGGCGCAAAGAAACAGAACAACGCAAAAAGAGAAACAAAGTCAGATTAGAGAAAGAACTATGAAAAGCAGCTCACCTAGCTGCCAGAAAGTTAGAGGAAGAGATAAAGGAGAGAGAGGAAGCCAAACAGAAGCAAGAGTCTGAAACATCGAGTCAGTGTCCTGTCAGAACACCCTCTATGCTCTACCCCGAGTTACCCTTGAAACAGCGAGCGAACGATGTTCTATTACTAGGTCCTCCAATCATCTACATGCCCCCTCCATATGCCCCTTCCCGACCCTTAGTACAACACCCGCCACCCCCAAGCACAAATGAGAATAGTACCAGGGCCTCGGTCCTCATGGCCTCCGTGCCGGCCGAACCCCTTGTACTCGAAGCAGCACAAGCAGCAGTATTAGACAACCCTGAGGCCCGAAAGAAAGATTCCACTAGAATAAACAGGTTGAGCAAGGATGAGCGAGCAGGGATCGACAAGATAGTAAAGACATTAGTGGAACGGAAGGAGAGTGAGGAGTACGTAATGGATATGTACAATTCATATGCCGAGAGCCACAGACGACACTTTGTCGTGCGTTTTTGTTACCATACCCTAAAAGCTCATGAGGACCGATAACAAGACAAAGGTCCCGAGAGCCTAACAACTCTATATAGAAAGGTTGACATCGGGGATGAGGGCGAGTGTGACGTTATGGACCTCCTCACGCGTACGCTTGAAGTTTTCCGCCACCTCACTGAACAGGGGTTGGAAGCTAAAACTACAGCTCCTGTAGCAACCGAACCTCGAATAGAACAAGCTAGTGCCATGATGCCTATAAGGGAGGCCGCTCCCTACTGGGTTCCCCCACGAGGTCTGGGAACGCACGATGATGTTAACCATCAAGATGCAAAAGGGAGGGTAGTTTATAACTGGGTCTACCAACCATGGGATCGGCAAGATATTCTGACGATCCGAAAATCCCTGCCCGATTTACGGAAAAACACCACTGCCTTTTACACTGAATTAGGTACAGCCTTAGGTTCAACGATTATGACCCTAGCTGACATCGATTTGTTTTTTGGGTTATGTCTGCCAGCTGATGTGTGGAAGCAAATCCGGAAAGTCGACCACCCTGAGCTGTTCGGACATACCTGGTCACAACTCAATGGCATAGACAGACAACGAGAGCCTGGACAGAAACCTTTGAAATCCATTTTAGAACTCCCGGACAAAATCGTGCAGAAACTGAAAACCCTGATCCAAGAAAAGAAGGTGGACTGGTCGATAGTAACGGCCTGCCGCCAGAAACCCCAGGAAGACGTGTCAGAATACTTCTCCCGGTTTGAAACGGTGTTTTCCGATTACAGCGGCCAGGATATGACCACTGCAACCGGACATCATCTGTTTTTTCAGAACTATGTTAAAGGTCTGTCACAGGAGGTCTCTCAGAAACTACAGGCTAGCGAGAGTAGTTGGGCGGCCTCCAAACCTGCGGCTATCCACCAGATGGCCCAGTATTATGAGCATCAGAAGAATGAAAACGATAGGGCGACAGAGAAAAAGAAAAAGGACTTGAAGGAAAGGATGATGATCGCACAGTTGCAGGGGGTGACTATAGAACGAGAGCAGTACAAGGGAAATTACCAGTCGAATGCTCCTAGAAACCCTCCCCTCAAGACCGTACACCCACACCCTATGCTGGACGAAAAGACATCGACGAGAACCAGTGTTCATTTTGCAAAGGATTCGGCCATTGGAAATCTCAGTGTCCGGTCCTATTAGAAATGAATAAGAATAGGGACACAAGAGATGTAGCAGGTGGGCCAAGAAATAGAGGACAGGGACGAGGGTCCACGAACGACACACATAATGACAGACCAGGCAGACCGAACACATTTGACCGTCCCCGACAGAACCAGTACCAGCAGTCTGACTGCGACGACGTCCACGACTTTGCATAGGACTGCCAAGGGCAAGGGAGGGATCCAGTCGAGCTCTATGTTGACCAGCAAGGTCCTTATGTCACCGCTAAGGTCCTGGGTACGAAGTCTCCATTTCTGGTAGACACTGGCGCAACACGTAGTGCGTTATCTAAACGACTGATTCCAAGGGTACCCTTGTCTGGCTCACTTGTAACATCGAAAGGTTTCGATGGAACGCCCTCCACTAATCCCTTGTCCACACCGATCTCCTTTGACTTAGAAAATAACACCACTGACAAGACGTTTTTGCTCTCATCCAACACCCCTGATGCCATTATGGGACTTGACTTACTGAAGCATTTCCGAGCTACTATTAGGTGTTCGCAAGATGGAGTTCGAGTCTTTCTGTACAATAACCCGACTCTGCTCAGACTTTGTCCCTCCCGACGCATGTTTTCCATCTCTGACGCTGACCCGTCCCTACTTGACTCTCTACCTCCATATCTGTGGGCCAAGACTGACTCGGACGTAGGGCGTATGATGATCGATCCAGTGCACATAACTGTTCGACAGGACGCAATACTCCCAAAACTTCCACAATATCGGATATTGCCCGAGGGCGAGAAGGCATTGGTAAAGATTATCCAGTCCCTAATAGATTCTGGAGTGGTAGAGGAAGAAGTTAGCAATGTTTGCAACAGCCCTATCCTACCCATCATAAAGAAGCAAGGTGAGGGAGATGAGAAAGCGTACCGCTTCATCATCGACCTATGAGAGGTCAACAAAGTAGTTGTACCTCAGTACCCCGTTGTCTCAGACATTACCACTATTCTGACTCTGATTCCTTCCACTGCTACCACCTTCACTGTCATTGATCTCAAGAACGCTTTCTTCTCTATCCCCATCCACCCGGACAGCCGATACCTCTTCGGCTTCACCCTCAAAGCCTGATCGTATAGATTCTGTCGAGCACCCCAAGGCTACACTGAAAGCCCCAGCATCTATAGCCAGGCCCTCAAAAGACAACTGGACGCAGTCCAGTTACCCGATGGAGTGGTGTTGATACAGTACGTCGATGATATCCTTTTGGCGGCCGACACCACTCCACTTGCAGTCACAGACACCATCCAACTTCTGCAATTCCTTGCGGAAAATGGCCACAAGGTCTCTAAGAAGAAGTTGCAATTCTGCCAACCCCAAGTTACCTATCTAGGCCACCTATTGTCCAAAGACGGGAGAAAGCTTACACCCGATCGAATTCAGACCATTCTAGAAACTCCTGTCCCTAAAACCCAGAAACAAGTCCACTCCCTGCTAGGCCTCACCTCCTTCTGCCGACAGTGGTTGCCAAATTTCAGCCTCATTGTGAAACCACTACTTTCCCTGCTGGCGAAAGATGTCCCCTTCCTACTCCCTTGGACCCCTGAGTGCCAATCCTCCTTCATAGAACTACGAGATGCCCTCTGCTCAGCCCCCGTCCTAGGAACCCCCGATTACACAAAGCCCTTCTCCCTCTACACTCACGAAAGGGAGGGGTGCGCTTTGTCTGTCTTGACCCAGTCCATTGGCCCAAAACAACGCCCATGTGCCTACTTCTCTGCGACTCTTGACCCCGTAGCCAGAGCTTTGCCTGCCTGCCTTCGAGCTGTAGCTGTAGCTGCCGCTGCTATCTCTATCCGACAGAGTGAGGGGATCGTACTCTTGAACAACCTCACAGTGCTAGTACCCCATGCGGTTGACACCCTCCTGAACCAGACTAAGACGCAACACCTGACTAGTGCACGACTGACTGGGTACGAACTGACTCGGCTTGCACCTCACATCACACTGAAAAGATGCACCACGCTGAATCCGGCCACATTGTTGCCCCTACCTGAGAATGACCCCAATGTGTCCCCTATACATGACTGTGTGACCCTCACGGATGAACAGACTAGGAGTAGGGTTGACCTCCAAGACACTGCCTTCCCAGACCCTGACGGAGAACTATGGGTGGACGGCTCTTGCATCAAACTCCCCGACGGCACCACCTCAGCTGCTTATGCAGTTACCACAGCCCGAACTGTAGTAGAGACAGCAGGCATCACACAACGATCTGCACAGGCAGCAGAACTGATTGCCCTCACACGAGCATGTATCCTAGCAGCCGGGATTACAGCAAACAATTACACCGACAGCCAGTATGCCTTCGGCGTGGTTCATCATTTTGGGCTCCTATGGAAGGAGAGGGGATTCCTGACCTCACACGGCATACCCATCTTGCACGGAGATCTAGTCTCCGCCCTGACTGAAGCGGCCCTCCTTCCCAAGCAACTTGCTGTAATCAAATGCCAGGCACACAAAAAGGTGACAGACATCATTGGGCAGGGGAACGTACTGGCCGACATCACTGCCCGAACCACAGCTGAGAATAGGACAACGACGCGCATGTATGTGACCAGGTCACAAGCAGAAAAATGGACGGACGCTAGGGAAACTATCAGAGACATCCAGATGGCCAGCTCACCACAGGAATTGACTGAATGGGCACGGGTGGGACTGAAAGACGATGAAGGCTGCTGGCGGACAAAAGACACAAACAAATGGTTGCTACCCAATGCATACCTGATCCCCATACTGACTATGGCACACTCTCCTGCACACATAGGATCTGCCCCTTTGGTAGAACTTGTCTCCAAAGTTTGGCACAATGACAAGATTACAGACTCTGCTAAACGTCTGGTCCAGCAATGTCTGATATGCCTGCAACACAACCCTGGGAAAGGAAATGTAGTACCCCGGGGAGGGTTTGGGGTTCCCAACCACCCATTTGAAGTCCTGCAGATGGACTACATCCAACTAGAAAAATGCCAAGGTCTGAAATACATACTTGTTGTTGTGTGCGCATTTTGCAAGTGGGTGGAAGCCTGTCCAACTCGCAACAACACTGCCATTGCCACTGCTAAGGTACTACTGAAAGAAATATTCCCTTTCTATGGCCTTTGTCGAATTTTGTGGAGCGACAATAGCCCCCACTTCGTAGCCGAAGTTATCCAACTCATCTTGAAGGGGTTGGGTGTAAAACAAAAATTTCATGCAGTCTTCCACCCCCAATCTGCTGGACTAGTTGAGCGACATAATGCCACACTGAAGCTCAAACTAGCTAAAATAGTGGCTACCACAGGACTGAAATGGCCAGACCCTCTCCCACTAGATCAAGTTCAAGTTCAAGTTCAAGAGTTTGTATAGCGCACTACTCACCCAGAGGGTCTCAAGGCGCTTGAGGGGGTGTGGGTGCATTACTTATCGAATAGCCAGGTTTTTAGCTGCTTTCTGAAGGAGAGGTGGTTCGGTGTAAGGCGGAGGTGAGTGGGGAGAGAATTCCAGGTTTTGGCCGCTAAGTAGGAGAAGAATCTTCCTCCCATGGTGGATCTATGGATGCGCGGAATTGCGGTGAGGGCTTGATTGGATGATCGTAGTTGGTGGGTGGGTGTGTAGAAGGACAGTCGCGTGTTGAGGCATTCGGGTCCTAGGTCGTAGAGGGCCTTGTGTGCCTGGGTAAGGAGATGGAACGTTATTCTTTTGTTGACGGGGAGCCAGTGGAGGTCTTTCAGGTGGCCGGAAATGTGAGCTTGACGGGGGATGTCCAGTATGAGTCTGGCGGAGGCGTTTTGGATGTGTTGGAGTTTTTTCTGAAGTTTGGCTGTGGTTCCGGCGTAGCATTGCTATCAATGCGTTCCACCTCCACCAAACACCATTTGACGCCTTACGAGGTCGTTTTCGGCCGGCCCATAAGCGTCTGGTCTGCACCAAAACCAACTTCCATTCACGACATCCCGGACGTCCTAATGTCTGATTATTTGTACAACCTGACTAAGACACTGTCTGTTATCCATCAACAGGTGCAGCATGCAATTCCTGATGCTTCCAGGGGCCCCGGACACGACATCCAACCCGGTGATTTTGTACTGGTCCGAAATTTCCAGCGTGCAAAGAGCCTGGAACCTCGGTGGACAGGCCCGTGGCAAGTCTTGATCACCACCTGTACAGCTCTTCGAGTGGAAGGTAAACGGAATTGGCTGCACGGACACCACTGCAAAAAGATCTCCTCAACCCTGACGACGACCGAAGACGCGGCCACCCAAGAAGAGCTCCAGAACAAAGATCAACCATCCCTGAGCTGTTATCCTGATAAAGAGACGCTTGAACTAACAGAATTTCCCGATCCCACTGTGCCATCCAGAGTAGGTTATAACCTGCGACGAAAGGAGGGAGCTTCGGCTAAGCAGACCACTGACTAAAGTTACAATTCTCAAGAGCGGTGGCCTAACACTACTAAGGCTGCCAGGAGAGAAGCCAAACGAAGTTTGTGGTTCTGCCCACTACCGAGCCCCTTGAAGATGATGGAAGCGCCCGATATGAAGATGATGGAAGCCCCCGGCACGAAGATGATGGAAGCAACCGGACATCCGAAGACTCACTACAGAAACCCAAAGACTGACAAAATCCACAGCTCATAGACTATTGCTCTCTTTATCACCCATCTCTTTTGCCTCCTCCTCATGACCACCCTCTGGATCGTGGAAGAGAGCGCACCAGCTCATAAGACATTTCTGACCACTGCACAGCCTACCACACTGAGAGAACATTACCTGGTCTCTCTTTCACCTCAACTCCGAGAAAGACGTAAGGAGTTTTGGAACAACTCCTTCGCACAATCTTGCCACCAATGCCACCAACTGCTGGATATGTGGGTTGTTACCCCATGCCACTGGACATTCCATCCCCTTCATCCCTTCACCTTTCTCAGTTCACGGCTCCTGCCTTGCTTGGCTGATCCTCTTGCAAGAAAGCTACAGGGATAATGCCACTTCCAGCAGAACTATGACACACTTCTTTCATGGGGTCTGGCAGAACAAAACAGGGAGAACTGCTGCACACTTTTGCCCTCTGACATTCAACGACTCTGTTCATATGGACATCCCTGTCAAAGAACGGATTGAAATGCAGGTGTTCAACAACCCAACCAGACCCACCTTCTCCTACCTCCGGAAACGAACAACTGCCACCCTGACTGTGGCCCTATCTGTCGTCAATGTCTCGGGCCTTGTATGCATCGAAGGCCTTGGGACACAGCTGGTAGGCCACAGCGCTTGCCGCATCACCAGAACTTTGGACTCAACTGATCCACCCTCTTTTGTCACTTCTCCGAACATGTACTTTGTTTGTGGTACGAAAGCCTACACTTGGCTCCCCAAAGGCTGGGGGGTACCTGTTACATCGCCTTCATCCTTCCTCCGACCTATGTGGCTCCAGCAAAACATCACCGACAAAAGCGAGCAAAAGACATTGAGCAAGCCGACTCCACCGGAGCACAGTTCCTGGACGCAATGAAGGGACTTGTTCCACTCTGGGGTCCGATGGTGAACAGCCGTCCAATCCGACATTTGACCCAGGCAGTTGAAACGACAATGAACATTACAGCTGGCATCCTCACAAACAATACAGCCGAGCTTCAGGTGGTCCGCCTGGTGGCTCTTCAGAACCGCCTTGTTCTAGATGTGGTTCTAGCGGATCGTGGAGGAGCATGCCGTATCATTGGGTCCAGCTGTTGCACCTACATACCGGACAATTCACCCTCAATGTACAAAGCCATTGAGCACCTCCACAGACTTTCCTCAGAAGTTCACCAAGAACAAGAAGAATGGTCGGTTGGGGGTTGGTTCTGGAGTACTGTAAAGAACTGGGGGTGGAGGTTGTTTACGATCGTATTGATACCGGTTGTCGTAATATGTGGATTCTGCCTGGGTATTCAATGCTTGCGACCCCTGTGCTCACTTTGTGCAAACTGTATCTGCCCTAAGGGACTTCAAAGCCGAACGCATGAGAGCTATGTACGAGGTCGAAGTGCGCAATATAATGGGGATAGACATAGATTAACAAGCTGGCTAAATATGTTGAAAAGGGAGGACTGTTGAAATCTAGTTTGCGACATCAACATTATCGGCGCCATCTTGTCCCTTTTCAGGCTCATATGTGCGCGTAAGTAGCAGTCATTTTGAATGTCATGGCCTCTCTGCCCACTGCCGATAGCCAGCGTCTCTCTCTCCCTCTAACCTCGCAAGCATCCCCCGCACGCTGACAGCCCCTGCTCTCACATGCTTGGGCCATAAACCTCCCTTTCAGCGCGACCCTGCCTCGGAACCACATCCCGTACCCAGCCAACACCTCTTTCCATCCCTTTCATGATCGTACATCCTTTGATGAACCCCCTTTCCTCTGTGCCCGATTGTCCTGCTCGTTCCCAGGCCGCCACATGGCCCTGCGGATGCAGTTTATTGCCCCCATACAGTAGGAAGCTCCTCTCTTCAAAGGAATCTACAACTCATCAAAGCCCCCACCCCATGAGATCCGATCAGCCGCACACATTCCGGGAACCAGCGGAATGTCCAGCTGCGCGACCGTCATCACCTACTGAGACCGGGGTGGGGACTTCTACTGTAAATGTATGTGGGAACGGGCTTGAAGCGGGGATTCCGAGGATGTCTTTCCGTACTTCAAAGTGTTTGCAGGAATGTGCCACATGTAATAAACTGTAATAAAGACCATAAACCTGTGTATAAGAGGCCAGGCCTCAGAGATGCATTTAGAGCACCTCGAGAAGATACCCTGTTGTCTGATTTGATGTGTTCTGCTCCGTCGGAATAAACTCCTGTTTCCTGCCTTCCAGTCTCCAGCGCCTGCCTCTTTGTTTGATAGATTCGAATGGTATGAGAGGCGGTTAACGCCGGGCAATACTTAAAGGTTCTTGGTCGACATCGGCCCTACCTTTTCAACAGTAATTCCGAATGCTCAATCCAGGAGAATTTGACCTTATTCGTATGTGGGCAAAATGTTGTTACACAAACCGTGGGGTATATTATCAAGAACGGAGTTAAAAATTACCGCCGGTTTAGCAGCAGAAAACTGCTGCTAAAACGGCGATAATGGGCTTGATAATATGCCCTTGAGAATTCTAATAGAAGTCCATGTTCTTGTGTGAACATGGGCTTCTATTGAATTCTCCAGGGCATATTATCAAGCCCATTATCGCCACTTTAGCTGCACTTGCCTGCTGCTAAACCGGCGATAATTTTAACGCCGTTCTTGATAATATGCCCCCAATTTTTTATTCGACCTGTCACGTTTAGTTTTAAGTAGCTCTTCTCTGGGGTTAGATCATGCTTGTTTGAGTGCTGCTTTCACTATTTTGCATGGGGAATCTCTCTAATAGTCTACTCTTTAGCACCTGGGTCTCCTTAAAGTAGCCTGCCCTTTTTGTACAGTTATGTCGAAACCTCAGGAATTGTCCATCTGAAAGGCCATTCCGCAGAACACAGGGGTGAAAGCTCCGATGTGTAAGAAGCGTGTTACGCTTGGTGGGCTTTCTAAAGAGGGTCAAGAACTATTTCCCTTTATCATGTTTATAAGGCAATCCAGAATTTTAATAACTTGCGTGTGAAGATGGCACATAAACTGCAACACGCTTTGCACCTGTGCAAGTAAGCCACAAACTCATCAAGGTAGGATTCAGTATCTGCCGAGATTGTAAAGACATTGTTGAAGTATCGTTTTCAGTGTCTAATGGATGCCCTATGTGGGTTACGGTCAGTAAGTATAAATTGATATTCAGAGAAGTCTACGTAGACATTTGCTAGATTTGGGGTAAATACCTCCCCATTAAAGTCCCTCCTCATTGTTGATATATTCATAAATGTACTTGAAATAATTGGTTGTCAGTGATTGATAATGAACTCTGTGGGTACCTGTGTGGGTGCTGGTCCTGTATTATGAATCCTTTCAACTACCCTGACGCTCTAATTCAGAGGTATGGTAGAATATAAGGACACAATATTTAAGGCGACCAATAACTCCTTGTCGGGGTTAAACACCATGCCTTCCACCAGGTTAATCAAATTAGAACTGTCTTGTATGTATGTTTCTAGTTTAGGGACAAAGGCTTCAAGTCATTTATTAATGTACTGTTCCAATGGATCCATCACTGAGTCACATCCAGATAAAATCGGTCTTCCAGGTGCATGATCTTGATTTTGATGTACCTTAGGTAGGGTATATAAGATCAGTACCCTCAAATGTTTCTTGTTCAAAAACTCAGATTTCTTCCCAGTAAGAATGCCATTGTCCTTGTCCTGTGTAGTGATTTCTAAAATGCATTTTTGAATGTCTCTTAGGGGATTCCTTATTAATTGTGTGTAGTGTTGGCTGTCGCCTAGTTGTCTCCTAATTTTTTCATAATAGTCTTGTACATCCTGTATGAAAATACCACCCCCTGATTCAGATTTATAACAAGTGATTTGCAATTCTTCAGATCTTGCAATGCTTTTCTCTCTGCAAGGGAAATATTGTAAGGTGTAAAAGACTTTTCATTCATCATATTCCCAGCCACAACATCCCTTAGTACCATTTTTAGGTCTCGCATGGGGCAGCGTATGCGCTGCCTCAACGAGGCATTAAGTAATTTGTATATTGGGAGAAACTCCGCCTATTGCTGCTTAATTTCTCCTGCCTCTTCCCATTCGTTTAAGGTTATCATAGCTTTTCTTATCTGGCTTGTTATTGGCTGCCGAGGCGATGCATCACTTCTATTTATTCCGGAAGCAGCACCGCCTAACTACACTTTCCGTCCGCTCTTCAGGTTAATCTGTGTTGGAGGGAAACTTTCTTAACTATCCACAGACCGAGAAGCCCGCACCCAGGCTTCTGTATTAACCTCCTGGTGTGCGCAAGTCCAAACCACTGCAGTACTCATGGACAGATCCGTAGGTGTGTAGGCTTTCATGCTGAAAGCAGTGCATGATTCTAAGTCGCCTTTCGGCGATCTAAAGGTTAATATTTGCCAGCGTGATTTTAGTGCAGAAGCCTGCAGGCTCCGCCTTTTGCTCGGTTTCAGTTTCATTTACGTTGCTACACACTGCTGCGTGTGTGGTACAGAGAGCATCTGGTGTTTTGGTCACACTGGGTTCCTATTGGTGTCTCCGGGTGTTCTGTGCAGGTTTCTGTTATCATCAAGAATGAAGGCTAATGTTCCAGAGCTGTGCCTCGATGGAGACTGCCCAGGAGCGCTGAATCAGTGAGTAACATGTGTCTTCGACTTGACTACTCCCTGCCACTGATCTCTGGATCCTCCCTTAGCCCGACACTGTTCAACATTTACATTGCCCTGCTCGCACACGTAGCCCGACAACACGACCTTAACATAATCTCCTTCGCCAACGACACTCAGGTGATCCTCTCCCTCACCAAGGACCCCATCATAGCCAAAGCCAACCTCCACGAAGGAATGAAGGCCGTCGCCGACTGGATGAAGACCAGCCATCTGAAGCTGAACTCGGACAAGACAGAGGTCCTCATCCTTGGCTCCAACCCTTCAGCCTGGGACGACTCCTGGTGGCCGACGGCACTTGGGGCAGCCCCGACACCCACCGACCACGCATGCAACCTGGGAATCATCCTCGACTCAATGCTCTCAATGACCAAGCAAGTCAACGCGGTCTCCTCCTCCAGCTTCCACACTCTCCGCATGCTCCGCAAGATCTACAGATGGATCCTGACAGATACAAGAAAGACAGTCACTCAGGTCCTCGTCAGAAGCAGACTCGACTACGGAAACGCCCTCTACGTGGGAGCTCCGACCAAGCTCATCAAATGACTACAACGCATCCAAAACGCCATGGCACGACTGATCCTCGACGTACCACACCACGGCCAAATCACCCCCCACTTGAGAAACCTGCACTGGCTCCCCGTCAACAAGAGGATATCTTTCAAGCTCCTCACCCACGCACACAAGGCACTCCACAAGACTGGCCCAGCCTACCTCAACAGAAGGCTCTCCTTCTACATCCCCAACCGCCAGCTATGCTCCGCCGACCTCTCACTCACCACCGTCCTGCGTATCCAAAGAACAACCACTGGTGGGAGATCCTTCTCCCACTACGCCGCCAAGATATGGAACACCCTCCAACTGAGATTACGACAAACCCAAGACCTGCTGACCTTCAGGAGGGTACTCAAGACCTGGCTGTTCGATCAGTAGCACACCCCCCGGCGTCTTGAGACCCTCGCGAGTAGGTAGTGTGCTTTACAAATGATTGAATGATTGATTGATTGTGACTGCACATTCTCTGTGTGTAAGTGTTGTCTCTGTACCTGTGTACATTGGTGCTGTCTGTGTGTATACTTTGTGTGGTCATGCTCCGTGGGTACATTGTTTTGTGTATTCGTCTGCATGTTTTGTTGTGGTGTGTCTGTTAAAGCAAGACGGAGTAGTTGGCCAGATTGGTGTTATTCACATCCAAACACATCAGCCTCACTTTACAGACTTTGCAGTGAAGCGCTACTTTTGTTTTCTCATCTTTCTTTGAACAGCATTGTTGTCCCCAGGTGGGGAAGTGTACCATTCCTAGATGAATTCCAATACCTGGTTGATGGGTGGATTGGAATACAAAATGTGTACCATTGCTCTGTGTTTATAAAAGTGTTTGTTTAAAACCATACTGCTTAGGTTTTGTATGGATATAAGCAATGGACATTGAAACTGTTCCCTTCAGTGCCCTGTAGTCATGTCCTTATCTTTTCAGGTTAAAGCACTCACTGATTTCTAAATAGTGAGTGAGAAATTGTTACGGTAACCATGTTGTTTCTGCTTACATTTCACGTGCTTTACTTAATCTTGCATTCCGTATGAGTGTTTGATTTTTCCGGAATGTTGTTTGTTTTTTTAGGCAGCATATTACTCTTGTCTAGTGCGTAATCTGAATTGAGCCACATCCAGGTGTTTATAGCGGACACAATTAGGTTGTGGCTGAAGGCAGTGCAAGTTTCTCTCACTGGGGCAGTATGGTGTTCAGTGGGGGAGCGAATGTTGTACTATGGCCAGAGCTGCTGAATTTGTAACTGGGGAATCAAGGTTCAGCTTTCATGACCAGTCCACCAGACCACTTTCCTGAAGGAGCATATTCGCATGCTAGACCTTAGAAGGCCCTGCTAGACCTAAGAAGCCCTGGTGTCTTAGCACCAACAAGTGGACCCTTGTGGTGTCAAGTGTGGGTTAACCTTGAAGGCTTGTCCACCACAATCAATACTGAAGTTCATCTCCTGTCTTGCGGGCAGGCCTATGAAGCAGCGCACCCTAGAGCATCAGTGATCCAGTCACTGGGACTCTGTCACTGAGGTCACAGGAACCTTGAGAAGGCTAGGGGGGTGTGAACGGTGTGATCGCACTGGGTACCTATTTTGGGTGGGTGTGTAGTGTTTGCAAGTTTAATATGGTTTACAAAATCTTGCTGACTCCTTCCTGGCCTCCAGCAATTTTCAGCAACAATAAAAATCTCATGATAATTCTGTGAATAATGTTCTTCCTAGAGAGAGATCAGAGTTGTGTCTAGTGGAAGGGTTGACTCCTGGAAAGGAAGCACAAAGGGGTAATGTGCCTACTGCAAAGTGCATGTACCATGCAGTTCACAAAGTGCACATAATGTTAAGTAGGTTACTAGGTTGCTGCTTTTGTCAGAGAGATCCTTTTGTCACTTGCAGTTTATAAGTTAAAATCCTAACATAAAACAGTGAGCTATTAAACTATACTGCCTACTAGTATGGTTGTCACGTGGCTTGTACACCTTGTAGTCCTTTGTCTTATGTAACATTTCATATATAGTGGTTTACACACATATAAATGATTGTCTCTGTGTAGTGTGTGTGATGTAAAGTGCTCTGACACCGTACACTGGTATGAGTGGCACTGTAAATCAAATTAAATGTATCTGAGAGAGATTGTGGTTATGGAGACATGAGGGGGGCTGTTAAAGGTTGGTAGTGAGGGAGTCCGTGGTGTAGGTGATCATATGGGGCACCAACAAACATTGTTACACCGGGCCCAACCAGCACTAAAGTAGGCCCTGCCATAGAGGCCAGTCCGCCTCACCCATTGGTACCTCCATTGGCCTTGTTTCAGCAGTAGTATCTGCAACTCACCAAGAATCGGCAATGCAGGATATCCAAGCACACCAAACTAAGGGGCCCATTAGGATGTCGGGCGGATTGCCCCCGCCAGGCTGGCTACACAAGGTTAGTTTATGTGCCTCTTGCCTCCCTTGTCTCTAATGCACACAAGCCTGTGTTTCCACTGTTCCTGTACGCATGTTTTATGTCAGTGCATCTGTATACCTGTCTTGATTTTGTGCCTGCTTCAGGCGGGAGAAGGACATCTGATATTGTGCAGGCACTGCTAGCCATCCACGGTCCACCGAGAGAAGTCATGATATGTAAAAACGCCGTGCTGCCCTAGTTTTTAATAGTGAGATCAGTTTGTAAACAAAACAAAGGATGCATGTTAGTTTAGTATTTCTTTTTTAGTGATAGATTAAGACCGACGATGTAATAAGGTCAGATTAACCCTTGCATAAGGTGTTAAATTTTCAGTTATCAGAATGCAGCTTATATCCTTTTTCAGGTTATTCAGAAACACTCAGCAGGGAATTCTAGAAGATGCTATTATTTCTACAGAAAAAGTGTTCCAAAGAATTTTAGGGAGGGATGGAGACCATATTGAATTTCAGTATTTTTTTAAATGATTTAGATTGTACTTGCTGGGTTCCTGCTTATATTGATAACAAAGCAATACCAAAGGGGATGATGGACAGAGAGTTTGAGCAAATCAAACACTCACCCCCAGTCAACTGATCTGGGTTTTATTCCATCCTCATTCTTTAGCTCACTCCACCACCCCAGTTCAGACATGGCCATATGCAAATCAGTCTGACCGTGTGCCTCATTGGAACAGTCTAGCCCGAACTGCCAAGCCATGTCTTCCCTGGACTGGAAACAAGCATCCTGGGACCGGTTTCTGGCTAATCAGCTGTCATCAGCCAGGCTAGCTTGAATCCAGTGGCAAAGTGAGCAAGGGACCCAAGTCGGGGGGTACCCTGTCAACTTAGGGTGAAAAAAGCAATACCAAAGGGGATTATGGACGGAGCTTTTGAGCAAATCAAACATTCACACCCAGTCAACTGATCTGGGTTTAGTCCATCATCATTCTTTAGCTCACTCCACCACCCCAGTTTAGACATGACCATATGCAAATCAGTCTGACCCTGTGCCTCATGGGAACAGTCCAGCCCGAACTGCCAAGACATGTCATCCCTGGACCAGGAACAAGCATACTGGGACCGGTTTCTGGCTAATCAGCCATCATCAGCCAGGCTAGCTTGAATCCAGAGGCAAAGTGAGCAAGGGACCCATGTCTGGGCACACCATGCCAACTTATGGCGAACAAAGCAATACCAAAGGATATGATGGACGGAGCGTTTAAGCAAATCAAACACTCACCCCCAGTCATCGGATCTGGGTTTAATCCATCATAATTATTTAGCTCACTCCACCACCCCAGTTCAGACATGGTCATATGCAAATCAGTCTGACCCTGTACCTCATGGGAACAGTCCAGCCCGAACTGCAAAGCCATGTCTTCCCTGGACCGGAAACAAGCATCCTGGGACTGGTTTCTGACTAATCTGACTAAAAGAAGTTTATCCTTGCAGTAGCCACAAATGATGAGCCAATACTGAAAAGTGTTATCTCTGCTAATAATGATATATGTGCAGATACATTGAAAAACTTGAAGTAAATCCCTACTGACAATCTCTAAGGGCCCTCTGTACCCCACCTGTTTAATTTCCACGTCATTTAGCGGTCTCCATGAGTCTGGCTCCATTGTTTCTCTCTGTTGCCTCTTTTCTTTTGGCCTCCTCATTAAAAGAAACTATCAGTGAGGCTTGCAAGCTACTCAGGCCTTCATGTGGCGCTGAATTGTCGAACCCTGCTAATAACTCTGAAAAAGAAGCAGCCTTACGATTCATAAATCTTCCCCAAATCTGAGACCTGTCCTGCTGATAACTCTGGGTATAGAATTCATCTTGTAAGTAAGGTTAAGCTTTCTCCTTGGAAAATCTTTATGTCTTTCTATACTTTGCCTGCTGTTTTTCTTTACTTCAATGCTATTCAACTCTGTTATTGCCAATTTAAAATTGTTCAAAGCCTTCTGAGATTCCTGCATTGTCTCTATCCCTAGCAATTCCTTTTCAAGTTCACAGCTGGGTGGGCATCTTTAGGCCCACTCTTAGCCATCCAGGACTAGGGTCTTCCCACTTGGTGGACAAGACTCACAGCAGATGGAGTCCAGGTGATGGGTTCAAGGTGGCTGGAACTTTTTCTGTCCCTGAGATTCTGATCAGAAGTCCAATCAAGTAGCCCTTAGAGTCCCATTGGTGTTTTGGATAGTGCTGGATCTTTGGCTCTTGACTCCGTGGTGCTAGCGGTCGATGTCGAAAAGGCCTTTGATAGCCTTGAATGGCAGTATTTAGATGAGGTGCTGCTGAAGTTCGGAGTTGGGGAGGGATTCCGGAGCTGGACAAGGGTCCTTTACACGTCGGCTAGGGCAAGGGTGCGCTTGGGCCCGCTGATATCTTCGGCCTACCCTGTTTGTAGGGGGACGAGACAGGGCTGCTCATTGCCCCCCCTGCTATTCGCATTGGCGATGGAACCGCTGGCAGCGCAGGCGAGGATGGGTACAGTGTATGGAGGGATCACGCAAGGGCCGGAGTCGCATTATATCTCGTTATACGCTGATGACTTGCTGCTGTACTTAGCGGACGCTGAACGGTCTCTGGAGGGAGCGGTAGATATGCTGGTTGGATTTGGTCAGCTGTCGGGCCTTAAGGTGAATTGGACTAAGACCTGTATATTCCCATTGCGGGCAGGTACGCCCTGTCCCCCGTTAGCAAGGGAGGTAGTATGGGAGCCTTCTGGCTTCACCTACCTCGGGGTGCGCATTTATCACGAGGAAGCTGATCTCCTGGAGGGGAACGTGGGGCGATGCATACGTGCGCTGAAGGGCTGCATGGCATTCTGGGCCTCTCTCCCTCTGTCGGTACTGGGCCGAGTAGCACTGTTGAAGATGGTGGCACTCCCCCGGCTGCTTTATTACTTTCGAACGCTGCCGGTATGGATTCCACAGCGGGTTTTTAAGGAACTGAAGATGTTGGTGACTGGCTTCCTTTGGGGCCAAGGTCAGTGGAGGGTGGCGTTGGAAACTCTGATCAGGCCTAAGATTGAAGGGGGAATGGCAGTCCCCGATTTTGAGCTATATTACTTGGCGGCGCAACTGCAGACCCTAACGCAGAATGTGGCTAGAGAGTTCAGGGGTCCTGAGTGTGACCGTGGTGCTGGTATTCCGAGGTACATCCTTTCTTATATAATTATGCAACAGAAACTCGATTCGAGGGACCTTACGGTGGAGGAACGGACGCTTAGAATGTGCTGGCAACGGAGTCTGAAAAGAGTGAGGAAGGTCCGGCCGTATGCACCGGAGATACCGCTGGGGATGTTGACCGCGCTACCGCATGGGGGTGACTGGTCCAGGCTTCTAGAATGGGAGGAATTGGGTCTACAGATGGTGGGGGACCTGTACATTGATGGAGCATTGGTTCCCTATCAAGTGCTTCGGGAGCAGTTTGGCTTGCCGGACGGTACCTTTCTATTGCACGCGGCAGTGGTGGCGGCGCTGCAAAAACATTGGGGTGTAGGGCTTACCGAGCCGGAAGTGACCATGGCATGCCAATATGTGGTGATGGCGGCGGGCACTGTTAAAGCGGTGACGTGTCTCCACATGAGAATGTTGAACGAGGGGCTAGCTCCACTGCTGGCCTTGAAGTCGCGATGGGAGGATAGCATAGGCAGGCCCATTCCGGACACGGTCTGGAGTCAGGTCCTGCGGCGGACGTGGAAGGGCACGAGGAACGCACGGTTTCAGCAGGTGCATTTCTTTATACTACATAGGGCGTACTTGACTCCGGAGAGGATAAAACGGTACTTCCAGGTGCTTGACGCCGTGTGCCCACGATGCTTGGCGCCCGAGGTTGACTTGGATCACATGTTGTGGGGGTGTCCGACCCTGGGGACGTACTGGCCGGAAGTGGGGGTGCTCTTGAATGCGGTAACGGATAGGAAGGTGGACTTTGATATGGCGGCATGCCTCCGCTCTGGTTCCCGCATACAAAAAAGACGAGAATCACAAGTACATTTATTGATTTGGGACTTATTTTGGCACAAAGAGAGTTAACCTGGCACTGGAAGTCTAGAGAAGGCCCTTCAGTGAGGAGATGGACGAATGAGCTGTTGAAGTGGGCGGGCTGTGAAAGCATCATTAGAATGCGGCAGGCTACTAGACTTGGCAAGGAGAGCTGTTTGGACATGGCAAGAGCGTGGGAGATGGTGGTGCAAGCGTTGCGTGATTACATGGTGGGGGATGACGAGGAGGAGTGATGATCCATGCGGCTTCCATGCACTTTTAGCGATTGCGAACGACTCCTGGTAGAAGGCGAGCCTCTGAGATATCACGGATTTGGACAGCCCGCATTAGCAGTAGCAGCATGAGTTTGGGGTGGGGGGGGCGTTTTGAGGAGGGTAGCTCGACTTAGCGGCCCGGAATAGAATAGGAGGATAGCATGTGGGTTGGACCCAGGGAACCGGGGCTTCCAGGATAGCAGGCAGGCGTTCTGACAGTGATAGTGGGGAGGCCCGGGAGGGGGACTCGGGAGCGACTTGGTCGGAAGTGTGTTGGACGAGGTATGAGCTGTTGACGGTTTCTCCCTGAAAATTCTGAGTTCGCTATTTGCTGCATGGGGGGGGGGTTTAGGGGGGGTAAAAGCAGATACTAAAAAGTGATGCTGATCGAATACCTGGGAAAAGAGTACACAGAAGAATCTTACTGAGAAGGGTAATCCTGCAGCGCCGCCCAGCCTCCGGGATGTGGGCCAAATGGCTGTGTACGATATATCTGTAACTTTTAAGATTGTGATGCTGAATGTGTACTAATTGGCTTAAGATGTGGTCTTGTTTCTAATTCTGCAATAAAAATATATTAAAAAAAAAAAAATAGAGTCCCATTGGTGGTCTTGGCCTGTTTTCCTGGGTTCAAGATGCAGGTCCAGTCCTTTTCACTCAGACAGCAGAGCAGCAGAATAGCAGGGCAGCAGAGTGGCTATCCTTCTTGAAACATAGCCGCACAGCAGTCATTTGTATTCCGCACTTTAAGGTTCTTCTGTAATGCTCTTAGCTTCTTCCCATCTTAAGTTTCCTTTAAGTGTCTTCAGTAGTTTCTTCAATCCAGATGCATGGTTCCTTTCTTAAACGTCACCAGTGTTGTAAAGGAGATTAAGTGGCCACAGGGTAGCTTATAAGAAGGTTTATTAGATCTTAGTTACAAGTAGGTAAATGATAGATAAGCCAAAGACAATGATGATGCCTGTAGACAATCAACGGTTGCCCTGGTGGGGTCCAGACTTGACTATTGTAATGCGTTATATGCAGGCATTAACAAGAAATCACTTCAGCGTCTCCAGGTGGTCCAGAATGTCACAGCAAGGATGATCTTAAACCTACCTAGGCGTTCCTCGGCAACAAAGGCCATAAAAGATCTTCGCTGGTTCCCGATTCAGGCCAGGATCTCATTTAAACTCCTATGTCTGGCTCACAGGGCAGTCCATGGCTCGGGCTCGGAAGGGATCAGGTCCCTAATTAGCCTCTATACCCCTACCAGAACTCTCCGCTCAGCCTCCAGAAATCTACTTACTGTTCCCAGATTCAGGAGGACGAAATGGGGAGGAAGAGCCGTCTCCACCTTGGCTCCTAAGTTATGAAACTCGCTCCCCGTTGAACTTGCTAGCCAACCATCTTTGGCTATCTTCCGTAAACTTCTTAAGACTTGGCTCTTCTCCCAGGCTTACTAAATTCTGTGGTATCAGCATTTTGTTTCCCTATGTTTGTACGTTGCTTGCGCCTTGATGCCTTTGTGGTTTAGTTTGCACACTACAAGACATCCTTCATTCAAATGATAGCCCCAACAGTAGCAGCTTCCTTGCTGCTCAGTCCACACACTCCAAATAACACTCTCAACCTCACCAGACACTCAAGCATTCCATTGCATCACCAAGCACTCCAGCATTCCACTATACCACATTCATACTGGCTGAGCAGCAGGGACTAGGAACACTAGGGAGGATGCATTAAGTTACAACAGAGCCTAGACTGCAGTAGGACAGTGTCAGTTGCTGTTAGGATTCCCACTTTTATCTTTTGTTTGAAAAGGCTATACCCTGGGATTTTGACCACTTAATTGACTTTTGACCTTTGCTGGGCCATTCACGAACAATCTGGCTAACATCCTCAAAATATAGATATAGGGACTTGGCTAATATTAATTTAACAGATTTAACTTCCATTTTCAACAACCTTGTACCTCCGCCCATAAATATGATGAATGTGAATTACCATACCGATCACTACGGTAAACATCCTTTACAACGCAACTTTTACCACGCAGTGCCTTTACGACGCAATTGTTACAACACAAACCATTACAACACATTGCACCGGGGTGCGCTCTAGGATAGGGAATAGGTTTAATTTACTATCCAACACCTTCCCTACTATCCACAAGGACTGGAGTTGGAATAGTAAACTAAACTATTCACTATCCAGCGCCCCAAAGCACTATGCGTTGTAAAGGCATGCATTGTAAAAACCGCGTTGTAAAGGCATGCGTGGTAAAAGCATGCGTTGTAACGTCATACATCCATCACTAAATCCAAACCATGACAAACATACTTGACAGTATCACTGGAAGCAGCTTGATACAGTAAACACTCCAAACCCTTGTTTAGCTGCAATCTCATTGAAGAACTGCGCAATATAATGCTTGTGGAGAGAGCATGAATACGTTCTCACTTCATAGCACCTGAGTTCAACAAAAAGCTCCTACAACAAGCACATCCGAATAACATCAGCAAGGCCCTCCAACCATTTCAACAATCTGCTGCCCGCCAAACTTCTCAAAGAGATTACTTTGTCCATTCTACTGGTTTTGTCTAAGATAATCAATGCTTCCCTCTCACAAGGCATGATTCCTAATTGCCTAAAGATTGGTGAGGTAACACCAATCCCCCAAAAAACCAAAGCAAATTTGGCAGACCCCAACAATTTCTGTCAAATCACCAACATCCTGACACTAGCAAAGCAACTTGATAAATATGTACACCTACAACTCAGCAAATACATTGAGCAATACCAGCTTCTGGACCAATGCCAATCAGGCTGGAGATCAGGACATAGGATTGATTCAGCTATAACTCATATTCCACGCATCGCAAAGGACCCTATGATCAGCCCAGCTCTCCAACCCTGTGGTCCCCCGCACCAGAAAGACCAGATCGGGAGGCCACTCTTCCTCCTTCCTCGCGGCCAGAGCCTGGAACACCCTCCCGCTCCACCTTAGACTGACAACATCTCTCCCCATCTTCGCAAGAAACCTCAAAACCTGGCTCTTTGACAGACCCCCTCCTTGATGGACCAGAACCTACACCACTCCCCAAGTGCCTTGAGACCCTCACAGGTGAATAGTTGCGCTCTAAAAAAAACACCAGATTGATTTATTGATTGATTGTAGATGATGCCCTAAAATCACTTGATCAGAATGTACCCTTCTTTTTCATACTTCTTGATCTCCCCTCTGAGTTCGATGTGGTAAAACATGAAAACTTGATTGATCTTTTTGAAAATAGTATGGGGCTATTTGGTCCTGATTTAAAATTGTTTGCCTCATTTCTTCAAAACAGGGCCCAAAGAATCATATTCAAACCTTTTCTGACATCACCACAGTCTCGATGGGAGTGCCTCAAAGTTCCACACTCTCACCAACATTATTCAACGTATGCATGGAGCCTGTCACTGAGATTCTGAAACAATCCAACATTCAGTGACACATGTACGTAAATGACACTCAACTGTATCTGAAAATGTCCTTGCCCGAAGATATCAAAGCTCTCAACTGCACTCTACTAAAAACCCAATGGTTAACCCACAATTACCTCTTGCTTAGCACTTTCAAAACTGAATTCATTTTGTCTGCTCCTCCATAACCAACCTTCCCCCACTGAAAAGTGGCTTATACAGCTCAGAGATCTCAACTGCACCCCATACGTTATTGACTCTATTAGATCACTTGGTATAATTTCGGACAAACATCTATATATGCAAGGTCATATCAGTGCAACCACCAAGGGAGCCAACTATCAATTGAACACATTAAAGAACATTAATCCATTCTTGCCCCAGCTGACTTTCAGTATGCAGTCCAAGCCTTAGTAATCTCTTGATTAAATTACAGGGGATCTACTCTTGCAAGCTTACCTAAAGCAAGGCTGGCACCACTAAGGGCTATACTGAATTCAGCTGCTAGACACATCATGGGATCCAGAAAATTTGGCCACATCACTCCAGACCTAAAATAGCTAAAATAGCTATCGTTTGAAGCAAAGATCCAGGTGAAGATAGCATACATGACTCATAAGGCCCTTCACCACAACACTCCTGTCTACCTGGCCATAAAACTCAAACTATCTGGTGGTACCGCACCACAAGAAGTGCCAAATCCATAGGACTGAAACTGCAGAAGTTCAACAAAAAGAGAACTTATTAACCATGCCTTCTCTGATCTAGCCCCAAGAATATGGAACTCTCTGCCTCTGGAAATCAGGATACACTTCTTTACTAGCTTCTTCAAAAGAGAAGTCAAAATACTCTTTCTGAGTAGATTGCTCAAATAACACACCCGAAGTCACCTAGCTTGGCCATCTGCAGGCTGACACCCTTGGATCTTAATTCTACCAGGACATTTGTTGATACTTTTCCTGTATTGATGTTTGTTTATTTATCTTTTGCATTTCTACCTTCATGTATGACTCAACTGCTATCTGTACAGCGTACTGATAGCCTGATGGGTCATGTTCGCGCTATACAAAACTCCTCAACTAAATAAATTAAATATAACCACAGATTATTCTCTCTCTTTCTTACAGATAGGGAACTCGTTTCCTCTCAGCTGCATAATGTCACTTGCCTATTGTGGCTTGGACCTCTCACCAGCAATTTGATTTGTTCAAAACGCTAGCATTTCTGAATTGTGTGTCCCATTATTTGAATGCATTTCTGACAGGCGATGGACCAGATGCACAACCAATTGATCACATGTGACAAAAAGCCCTTAAGCGCTCTACATAACCTACGCTAAAAGAAAAACTATTTTTTTCTTCTGCTCAATTTGCCTCAACTATCGATAGTTGAACGTGGTCTAGTAAGCCAATATATACTGATTTATCTGTTTCTGAGTCAACAAATCACTAGCTAAAAGCATAGTGAATGCCTTTTGGCAAAATAGGTTTTGCATTTCTGCCTTGAAGGTCATAAAGATCCCAGCACTGGGTTGTCTTGCTCTTCTGACAGTGTGAACCAATTAGAAGCTTTTCCATGCAAATAAGACAGCACACGATCCAGAAGTGTCTGATCGCCAGGAGCCTGTTGGTCCTACCCAAATATTCGAGCTGGGAACCGGGGGTCTTGAGTCTATGAATGTGCTTGTCTCACACTAGGACTGCTCTGGTGGTGCCATTAGAATGTGTGTGGCATACAGCGCCTGGAACGGTCCTGTTATCAGAGTTCTGGTCACTGGTGTTTGATTGATGTCTGAGAGAACAAGGAAATAGGGAAGGTAGGAGAAAGGCGCTAACAATGTTGCTCGACCTCACTCGAAAAAAGATATGGCGCACATTCAAACATGGATATGGAGGAGCCTCGCCTAAGGAAATGAGGCTAGAGAGAGAGAGATGACTTTACTCACCAACCACCATCATATCCAACAACCAACCATTTGGCATCATCGACCACTTACACTTCAACCTAAAAACATCGCACACGGACAACTCCCAATCAATGAAAAAGATACTTTTATGTAGGTTAGAAGTAGTAGCCACAGTTTATTAAGCATTTGATTTAAAGCATATGCCCCCATTGTGTTTTATTGGGGCCATAGATCATTATATTGACTGTAGTGCTGCCCAGCCTCCTGATGAATAGATGGTAGCAGCAGCCTCTTTTAACACATCCAACCCGACCCCACCCCCTCCCCCGGCCTGTGCTATTTTAAAATTCGCCCCAGCCTCCCATTGGTCGTTTGGGAGTTTGCACCATTTGCCTCGTCACCTCCACCTTCCCCCACATCCGGTCCTCCTCTCTTCGCGCTCTTCCAGGGCATCGACCATTTCCAGGCCTTGGTGCAGTTTTAGTTCCGGCCAGTTGTTGCCCCCTGCAGGTACGAGCCTTTGTCCATGCATGCACTAATTCGGGTACAGGCTTGATGATCAATTTGCCACTGATTCGAGCTAGGGCACTATGACCGTGGCAGGCAAGTGGCAGAATATGAGGTAGTTTATATTCCTCTCTATTTCAAGAGAGGTATTAAATTCGTCCTCTGAGATCGCCCTCAAACACCGCCTCACTGAAAAGACGCGGTCTTCTCGGTAGCACTAAGGTGAAGGGATCCTGGGACGAGGGGTAGCGTCAGAATTTTTTTATCGAGTTAGGAAATATTACCGTTGTCTACTCGAGGCTTTGAAAAATTCAGGTAGGAGGATGATTTTCAGTTAGTAAGCAAATGGATATGTTTAAGGAGCATCGTCCACTCTGGTGTAGGCCCTTTGCGAGTGTTTTTTTGAACCACAAATCCACTTCTTGGTTGAAAACATGGCCTGAAGCACTCTACTGGCCGCACCCACTTTCTCTCGCTTGTCTAATTTCATTGATTTATGGCGTCAGTTAGAAACATATGCTATTAAAACTGTGCTGAGAATTCCAACACCAGCAGCAGCTTGGACGTTCACATTCAATGCAAGGACAGCTGTGTGGCCGTTTTTGCATCTGGCGTCAGAGCAGGGTGAAGACAACCCTTGGAGGCTGTGTTTAAAACGAAGTATACTGTGAGAAAAAACACGCAGAAATAAGGTTTTCGCTTTTAAATATGCAGATAGTAATACTAAGTCTAACCTGCTTAACTGCCTGAAATGTGTTCATCACAAGTAGACCTTCAGAACAGTGAAGCATAGAACTATGTGACAATCGCCCAGCAGGAGCGTAACACAGACCTCAGGCTGGGGCCCAGGGTTGGCCGTCCCCTGAGGGGTTGGGGCCCCCATCCCGACAGGGGGCCCAACCCTTCAAGGGGGTCCTCATTTAGCGCAACTCCGAGGAATATCTGTAAAATGTGGGGGACTCAGGGGCCCGTCATCACATTGTGCAGGGGACTCCATCATGTTATGTTACCTACTGTCGCTCAGATATGCCCCTTTCATATTTTAAAGACCATGCCCTTCCGTAAATAATAATAAGAGTGCAGTTCTTATCGTTTGGTGAAAAAACTGTATTATTTAAGATCCAAGTGAAAAACGCATCAGTGGGGGGTGTGTACTGAGTACTGTTTTTCATGTTTTGCCAGTTCTGGAGTTCTTCGGCAAAGAGTCGCATGTTACTGTTTGTGTGAAACCGAAATAGAATATCTGAAATCACTCATCCGTTATGAAATCAGATGTGTCCCGTGAAGGCTTCTTTTTTCCTGCAGGCTTTGTGTGCTCACAGAGCTCCAATTGTCTGGAGATGCATTGCTGTGGGTATTTCAATTCCAGATATCTGCTGAAAATAGAAAGGCTGGTGCATAATGTAAAATTGCTCTCTGAAACTTTAAGAAGCCTTTCACGAATGCTCCAGGAAATAGAATAACTTAATATGTGGAATAATGGATTCGTTATTGAATTTCAAATACAGATTATGTTTGCATTTGCTGCTGCGTCATCATTAGCACTATGAATAAAGGACTAACGCGGTTTTCACAACAATGACATTTTGAAAAATGAAACGTCAGTTGTTAATAAATATGCAAATATTTAACTTCTGAAGTAGATATTAGATTGGCTATTTTTCTACACTTCTAATATCGAAAAACCCTGTCGCCTTTTAGTGGTTGTACCAATATTGCCTAATTATATCAACTAAAGAAACGCGTCAGTTTCGGAAATTAGATTAAAATCTCACGGGGGGGAGGGAGGGGAGTGATAGATGTTGTGGCAGCATAAACGAAGGCTGTCGACCAATTAAAAATAATGAGGAGATATAATTACTGTTTTTTTTACTTTGGCCAGAGAGGAGGCACTTTACCCTTCGAAATTGCGAAAATAAATAGCCTGTATTGTTTTAAAAGCAAACATGTGGCCATATTATCACGAAAGGGCGATAATTATCGCCGCTTTTATCGGCAGGAAACTGCTGCTAAAGCAGCAATAATGGGCTTGATAATATGCCCTTGTTAATTTCCATAGAAGCCCAGGTTAACACCAGAACCTGGGCTTCTATGGGAATTCACAAGGGCATATCATATTATCAAGCCCATTATCGCCGCTTTAGCGGCAGTTTCCTGCCAATAAAAGCGGCGATAATGTATCGCCCTTTCTTGATAATATGGCCCATATTTCTTTTTAAATCAAGAGAAGAACACTCATATCTCAGCAAATGTAAACGTATTTTAAGGCCAGATGTACTAAGGAGTGATTCACAAACAGCAGTAGCAAGCAAAATGCGTTTTGAGTTTTTGCGAAAGGATTCACATTTTGAAAACTGACCTTGAGGGCCTCATTAGGATCGCGGACGGACGCAAGTCCGTCCGCGACCCCAGAGCAGGAGGGAACCTCTGCATGACATGCGGAGTTCCCTCCTGTGCAATTAGGATGTGACCGCCACCCTGGCGGTCACATCCTCTATTTTTAACATTGCAGCGGGTGGAGCTTCAAGCTGCACCCGCGGCAATGTTAAAAATGCAGGTGTTGCATTTGTATGCAGAAAGAGGCAGGCACAGCGCGGTGCCTGCCGCTTTCCGCATACAAATGCAGGGGGGTACCATAGGTACCTCCCATGTGCACCCCCCACCCCCGCCCCCCTTCACCTAGGGGGCCCGCAACGGGCCCCCGCAGTGAAGTTACACATGCTTTTCCACGGCGGAAAAGCCGCCGCGGAAAAGCATGTTTACAAGCACATCCTAATCTGGCTGACGGTGTCTGAGAGACACCGTCACCATATTAGTGCTTTTCCGCCGCGGTTGTAAGCCAACCGCGGAGGAAAAGCTGCGGACGGAAACCAGGACCCACCAGTCATCCTAATGTGGCGGTGGGTCTTGGTGGGTCCGCAGAGGATTCTCCGCATCCTCCAGGCCGGCGGTGGCTTCCGCCGGCCCGGAGGATGCGGAGAATCCTCCATCCTAATCAGCCCCTTAGGTCGGTTTGCAAACATAAGGAAACGTAGTGAGTCGCAGATCACCCTGCCTAATGAAAATTCATTAGGCAGTCCAAAATGTTTAACTCACTATGAATATTCTCAATCATCGGGATGGTGGGCTGCACTATATCCTATTAACAGTCCGCTGTTCCTTAGGAAAGCCTTTTTTTGTTTAACTAATAACTTTGGCCCTGATTGAGAAATCTCAATAAAACTTTCCAAAAAACTGCTACTAGTTTACTAGTTTGAGCATGGAAAGTTTTGGGGTGATCCATGAAGAGGGGCAGATGAAAAAGGAGGTGCCTAAAATGCCCAATCTCCATGCATTTTCCATAGATTTCTCCAGGCAGGGCTACAGCAAAAACTGCTGAACGGATTACACCAAATTTGTCAAGAAGCTAGATCTTTGTACGCAGATTGTGCTTTTTGTGATTTGTTGTTAATACATTCAGTAGTTTTCGAGATATTAAGGTTAAAAAAATAGATATCTCAATGATTGGGTTCGAGTGATTCTCACAAGAATCCCCCAAACCTAATTTTAAACACGAGCGTTGTGATTGACCCAGGGAGCTTTTTTTTTCCTTGGGTTAATTCTCTCATGTGAGAGTCAGACTCCTGAGGGACAAGCGCTTTTTTAAAAATTTCAAAATAGTTTTTATTGTTTTTACAACATACAACATATAACATATAGTCATCACCGCTTGTAGTTGCAGGGTGGCCTTCCAGACTGGCTGTTTTGCTGGCAGCACATTGTCACCATGTATATGCTAGGCTGCCCCCCTATCCACTGTCTCCATAGGCGGAGAGGGGTGTGAAGAAAGGAGGAAGGAAAGGAGTTAAGGAGGAGACGAGTAGAGGTAGCATACAGAAGTTGGTTTCCTTCTCGTTGTTGCCATGAACCAGTGAGGGAGAGCCCACGAGCCACACACTGCTTTTTACTCATAGTTTTCATGGTTGCTCAAAAGGGTCTAGAAGTTTGTCAAGGGATGCCCACATCTCCCTGTTTGGTTGTCTCCATGGTGCGTTACGCAGTGCAGTGTTGTCTGCACCTCTGAGGAATGTCACCCAATTGAGCCAACCCTTGAAGCTTGCCTTGGAGGTGTCCTTCCATTTGGTCAGTACTATTTTGACTGCCGCTGTTAGTAGGAGATCTAATAGGTCTCCATCCTGTTGTGAGTCTAACTCCATTATCATAAATGCTGTGGTGAGTGTGGCAAAATCTGCTTTTAGTGTGCACCCTAAGGTTTTATTTATAAAGGTGAATATTTTTCCCCAGAATTTTTTGACCTTGGAACAGTGGTAAATGAGGTGTGCCAGTTCCCCCTTTTCTTTGTCACAGTTCCAGCATTTGTTGTTTTCTCTCAGGCCCAGAGTCGCTAGGCGAGCTGGTGTCCAGTATATTTTATGCAGTAACCTGAATTTTGTTTGCGTTAGGACCGGGGAGATTTTGTTTTGCGTGGGAGAGGCCCAGAACAGGTGTAGATGTTTCTCGCTTATATTTGACCCAAGTTGTTTCTCCCAGTACGTGATTGTTTTTTTGTTGGATTTGGTGTCGCCGGTGCGAAGTAGCTTGTAGAGGTGAGATACCTGCTGGCCTATTTTATTGAGGTTTGCCATATATTGGATGATAGAGGGCTTGTGTTTTGCGAGTCTCGCTTTGGTCAGGGCTGTTTTGATTTTAAGGAAGTTTTACAGGTCTATGTCTGGTAGCTTGTGCTTTTCTCTTATCATGTTGAAGGAGGTGGGGCTTACATCTTCCTCCAGTTGTGCTAAGTATGTGATACCACTCCTTTTCCATGTATCTATGGAGAGAGGTTTCCCCCTCTACTTATCTTGGTGTTAGCCCACAGTGATTCCCACATTGAGTTTTTAACGCTGTGCTCCATTTTCTGATCTATTTTAAGCACGGCATTCCTTGTGTTTTTGAATATTCGGTTTGTTGCCTGTGTATGTTTGTTGGCTGTGAGGAGAGCTATTGTGTCCAGGTTGCCCAGTATGGCTATCTAAATGGTCAGCCAGACTGGTGTATACTCCTGGGTGGGTAGGACCCAGTATGCCCCCTGTTTTGCCAAATAGGCAGTTTGGAAAGTTTTAAAATCCACCAAATTTAGTCCCCCAGTTTCTTGGTTAGTCTTAGCTTTTTAAGGCTGATCCTCGCTTTTTTGTCTCGCCATAGGAAATTATTTACCATCTTGTCGATTTTGCGGTGGAACTCATCAGGTAATGTAAGAGGGAGCATATTCGACAGGTAATTAACCATTGGGGTGATCATCATCTTTATTGTATCAATCCTTTCCCGCCATGTCATGAATTTAGGTGACCAGGCCTCCAGCAGTTTCTTTATCTTTTCTATTAGTAACTTTTCGTTGTGGTCGAGTGTGCTTTCGAGCTCTTTGCCAAAATGTATTCCTAGGTACTTGATGTATCCAGTGTGCCAGGCCAATCCTGAGTTTCCCAGTATCTCCCTAGTGGTGTGAATGTTAAGTGATTTACATTCCGATTTGTCCATGTTAAGTTTGTAGCCTGAGTGGCTTGAGTACTTTCCTATGGTCTCCATGAAGGCCATGATGGAGGATCTGGGTTTCTCTGTGACTATGAGGATGTCGTCCGCATATGCGGCTAGTTGGGCTGTGGTATTGTTGATGGCAATCCCCCTCATCTCCTCATTGGTCCCGTTATCTTTGATCAAAGGCTCTAGGACCAGGAGAAACAGTGACAGGGATAATGGGAACCCCTGTCTTGCCCCCCCGTTGAAGGATGAAGGATTCAGAGACAGCCCCGTTGACTACTATCTGGGCTCTGGGGTTCTCGTACAGTGCCATTACCTTCCATGTATATGTGTCTCCTAAGTTGTATGACCGCATGTATTGTTCTGAGAATTTCCAGAATACCCTGTCAAACGCTTTCTCTGCGTCTAGTGTGACAGCCTCCACAGTTTCTTTGTGTTTGGATGCTCTTTCTAGTATGTGACAAAAGAGTCTGTTATTGTCGCATGACATACGGTTCTTTAGAAAACCGACTTGTGAGTTGCCGATCAGACATGGGAGTGCCTTGTTTAGACGTGTTGCTAGAATTTTGGCTTACACCTTGCAGTCTACATTGATTAGTGAGATTGGCCTGTAGTTTTGGGGTAGCTGAGTGTCTTTGCCTTCCTTGGGGATAACTATTATATTTGCCTCTGACATTGTTGGTGAGACCGCTCCGAGATCCTCGCAGTGGTTGAATACTTTTTTCATGAGTGGTAGCAGGTGTGTGAGGAACAGTTTATAGAAGGTGGCCGTGTAACTGTCCGGCCCCGGTGCCTTATTCTCCTTGAGAGACTTGATCACCGTTTCTATTTCTATTGAGGTTATTTCCCGTCCCAATGCCTGGGCTTCCTCATTAGTTATTTTGGGCAGGTTTAGTCTGTCTAGGTATCCTGTACAGTCTCCCTGTACTGACGAGTAGTTCTTTCTGTACAGTTCTTCGTAGAACTCTCTGAATGTTCGTAGGATCTCCGTGTGTCTTGTGTGTGTGTTTTTTTGTGAGTCTGTGGTCGATGAGATGGTGTGTTGTGTTTGTTTGTGTTTCAGATATGAAGCTAATACCCTCCCTTCTTTGTTAGCCTCGCATAGGTTAATTGTCTTGTATTTGTTCACCCACAGTCCGGCCCTCTTGCTCTAAATTTTGTTATATTCATATATTTATTTCGTGAGTTCCGTTAAGGCGTTACTGTTTTTTGTGTCTGTGACGTGGATCGACTCTAGACTTCGGATGTATTTTTCTAGTTGGGTTAGGTGTAGGTTAGCTCTTTTGTTCATTTTGTATTTGATATCTATTATTGTGCCCTTGATAGTTGCCTTGAGTGCATCCCACATGATCATTGGGTCAGTCTTGCGTGTGTCATTCAGTCTAACGTATTCTTTAATTGCTTCTTCTATTTTGTTTTTGTTGGCCTGAGCCTTCAGGACATCGCTATTGAACCTCCACCTATGTGGTAGGTCCTCGTTGTGCCGTCCGCCCAGTTGTTGGCTGATGTACGAGTTATCGGAGATAGTTCTAGTCGCAATGTTAGTGTGCTCTAGTAGGTGAGTGGTATACAGTCAAAATATCGAGTCAAAAATATAGAATTGCAGTAATATCGAATTAAAAATATAGAATGGACAAAATATCGAATGGACAGAATATAGCCAACAAAATATTGAATTTGAGGTAAGTAAGTTAATATAAAGTTACATAAATGTAGAAAGTCAAAATATTGAAGTATATAATATAGGTATTAAATATATTGATTTTTTAATAATATCAACATTTTAAAATTTCGTTATGTTAGTATATGTGTGAAAAGTGTATATTTATTTCATAATTTATTTTAATAAAAGAATTTTATAGTATTTAATTTTTGCGTGATTTAATTCTGTAGCAGGTTGTGGGTTTATAGGGGAATATGGTGGGAAGTAATTTAATTATAATTAATTAAATATTTTTATTTATTTATTGGTATTTATTTTGAAATAATTGTTAATGAATTTTTAATTGGTAATTAATTAAATTATAATTGGTAATATATTTACTTAATTTATTAATTGATGATTATGTTAATTTTATTAATTTATTTTCTGTAGCGGGTTGTGGGTTTATAGGGGAATAGGGTGTGAAGTAATATAATTATAATTAATTAAATGTTTTAATTTATTTATTGGTATTTATCTTGAATTAATTGTTAATTAATTTTTAATTGGTAAATAATTAAATTATAATTGGTAAGTATTTTTTATTAATTGATTAATTGATAATTATGTTATTTTTATTAATTTATTTTCTGTAGCGGGTTGTGGGTTTATAGGGAAATAGGGTGGGAAGTAATTTAATTGTAATTAATGAAATTTTTAAATTTATTTATTGGTATTTATTTTGAATTAATTGTTAATTATTTTTCAATTGCTAATTAATTAATTGTTGATTGGTAATTAGTTTGTATTAATGGGTAATGATTTTTAATAATTCATTTTTATTTGTATTTTTAATTGATTAATTATTATATTTTATTAAATTGGTAATTACTTTTAATTAGTTTGTAATTGGTATTAATATTTAATTTATTTTTATTAATAAATAAAGTATTTACTTTCCCTACTGTTGTACTCTCTGGAGTGGGAATAGTAATTTTTACCTCCACGCTATCCAACGCTTTTCCTACTGTTGCACTCTCTGGAGTGGGAGTAGTAATTTTTACCCCTACGCTATCGAACGCTTTCCCTACTGTTGCACACTCTGGAGTGGGAATATTAATTATTATCCCTACGCTATCCAACTCTTTCCCTACTTTTGCACTCACTGGAGTGGGAATAGTAATTTTTACCCCTACGCTATCCAACTCTTTCTCTACTGTTGCACTCTCTGGAGTGGGAATAGTAATTTTTACCCCTACGCTATCCAACGCTTTCCTTACTGTTGCACTCACTGGAGTGGTAATTATAATTTTTGCCCCTACGCTATCCAACGTTTTCCCTACTGTTGCACTCTCTGGAGTGGGAATAGTAATTTTTGCCCCTACGCTATCCAACGCTTTCCCTACTGTTGCATTCACTGGAGTTGTAATAGTAATTTTTGCCCCTACGCTATCCAATACTTTCCCTACTGTTGCACTCTCTGGAGTGGGAATAGTAATTTTTACTCCTACGCTATCCAACGCTTTCCCTACTGTTGCACTCTCTGGAGTGGGAATAGTAATATTTACCCCTACGCTATCCAACGCTTTCCCTACTGTTGCACTCTCTGGAGTGGGAATAGTAATTTCTGTAATTTTTACCCGTACGCTATCCAACGCTTTCCCTACTGTTGCACTCACTGGAGTGGGAATAGTAATATTTACCCTTACCCTATCCTACGGTAAAGATATTGTATATTTATTTCTTAATATTATGTTAATATATACATATATATATATGTTTTAAAAAATAAAATTATTTTTTTATAATTTAAATTAATTATTTAATAATTTTAAGGATATTTAAGTATTTTTAAGTATATTTTAGTTAATCATTTTTAATATTTTATTAATTTAACATTATTTTAAGATATTTAAAAAAATGACATTTTGACTGACTATATTTTTCTTAGCAATATTTTTTATTCAATATTTTTGTACTTACCTGTTTGTAGATAGGCATTCGATATTTTTGCATTCAATATTTTTACTTCGATATTTGTGTAATTCTAAATTATTGTTATCGATATAATGTCAGTGATCCAGGTGAGTGTGTGTCCCTGAGATTAGTATGTAGTCTATCCTTCTATAAGAGTTGTGTGGGTTGGAGTAAAAAGTGTAGTCCCAAGTGTCTGGGTGTTGGAGCCGCCAGGGGCCTTTGAGGTTAAATGTGGTACATATGTTTTCTAGCGTGTTGTGTGCTCTTGGGGGGAGTGAGTGGCGCTGCGATTGTCTGTTGAGGGTGTAGTCTAGTGCTAAATTGAAGTCGCCCGCCATTACTGGGGGATGGTATCCAGCCTTTTTCGCGACTGCCTCCCAGAAATCGGTGTCATCTGTGTGTGATCCGTAGATGTTCATCACGTTCATTGTGTCGCTCCCCCTTTTCAGTTGTGTTACCTACACCCTCCCTTGTTTGTCACATTGCTGGTCTACTAGTGTCATCTTGGAGTTTTTGTTTACGAGGGTGATCACCCCCGCTTTTTCCATGTTGCGGGAGAGCAGGCGACCTGACCGATCCACCTCGCCCTGAAGCTTTCGTTATCCTCCAGGGACAGCCTGGTCCCCTGTAGCAGGAAAACATCCCCCTTTATCTTCGCTAGGTAGTCTAGAATTTTTTTCCTCTTAACTTGGTGGTTGAGGCATTTGACGTTTAGGGAGACTATCTTTAGGCTAGATAGTGTGGGGTTTAGGCTATTTTGTGTCATTGGCTACACTGGGTGTTCGCCGTTTTGCTTTGCTTCTGCATAGAGCGTTTGTGTCCTTCCTTCTTGAGCGACCCTACAGGCTGGTTGTCGGCTAGTCCTTAGGCCTCCTCCCTTTGACTCTCTTAACCCCCAACAGATCTTGGTTTTAAGCTACTTCTCGTGTGTAATGATGTAGATACAGGGAATAGAATAGAATGGAAGACAGTGGATAGATCCAGAACAAGTATAGTGTACAGACAGTACGAACGTAACAAACATCCCTCTCCTCCCGCCTTCCCTCCTGCCCCTCCCCTCCTGTTTCCATACTTTTTATTCTGGGCGTGCGACAGCAAGATCCCCATTCCGTTTCCCCTGGGAGACTTTTGCTTCTTTACCTACGGTTTCTCCTAATTCCCCTATTGTCCCCTTATTGTACCTCTTTTCGCTATATCTACAGCTTTTATGCAGTTTTTTGGGTGGGTTTTGGTCAGTACTTCCGATTGTTCCCTTGACTTTATGCCCTCCTTTAGGCCCTCTTTTAGGCCCTGCCTCCCCTGCCCGCCCCTTCTACTGTATACACATTTTCACCACTAAAATAAAAGGATATACAGTCATCTCAGCTTCCTCTGCCGTTATGGGCTGTGAATACTGAGGTAGGTGAGACTAAAGTTTTGTTTGAAAAGGCAGATCAATGAGCGCAGCACTCTGTTTTGAGGTAGATGCATTATGTCGCTGACATCGGCATTGCCCTTGATTGATCTTGGCTGGGTGCTGAGGTATATTCTTGAGTACTGAGGTAGACTCGGTTTTAAATCCTGAGTGAGTGTTACAAGTATTACAGGTGTTGAATTCCTGGTTCATTCCACTCTTAGTTCCGGCGATGCTCTTCTCTTGCTTCATCCTGGCTGCGCGGTTTCCATCTCTTGGTGTGACGGACCTTGTAAGTATCTGGAGAGCTCCCTTGGGTCCTCAAAGACGAGCATTTTCCCTTTGTCACTAATTCTGAATTTTGCTGGTCCCACAAATGAGGAGATGATATTCTCCTTCCTTAGTCTGTTCCTCAAGGCCAAGAAACCCTTAGTTGAGTCAACAGTGGGTTTTGAGTAATCCTGTGTGAGGATTATCTTGTGGCCATTCCATTGAATTCTGGGTTTTTCTTGCTACCCCGAAAATGGCATCAGTATGTTGTGACCATAGAGGTTTGCAGATTATTGGACGCAGACCCGCCCTATTTGTGGTTTTGAAGGATGGCACTTTGTATGCTTTGTATAGCTCGATAGGGTGGTCGAAATTAATGTTGGTGACTTTGGGGATCCTGTCTTCGATTAGGGCTATGCAGGACCCAATTTTTTCTTCCTTCCCCTCTGGAACACGAAGAATCCTTATGTTTCCCCTTCTGTTACGGTCGTCAAGTTCTGCCGTCTCTCTTTCAAGTATTGCTGTTTTCTCCCTTAGTGCCTTGAGGGCTTTATATGTCTGTTGGTCTCCATTCTCTATGTCGCTAACCCTCTGTTCTACCACGTCATTTATTTTTTTTCGCCGCGTGGATATCTGCACTTACTGCGGCCTGCTCTAGTTGTATTGCATCCATAGTTTGTTTTGTAGTTTTGGCTAGGTCTTGGACCTCCACTAGCTTTTTCAGGATCAAGTCCAGTGTGCTGTTGATGTCTTGTTTTTGTTTGATGGGAGAGTCTGTTAGTGTGTCCTCTCTGTTTTTCCTGGATTGCTGTGTGATTTTGCCTTCGCTCCCGGGCATGGTTGTTAGGCCCATATTTTCTAGTAGGACCTCAAATCTTCTCTCCCCTTTCCGAGCTGTGTTCTTGTGTTTCCGCCCTTGCGGGAGAACATTTGGGTCCCCTTTGCGATCCTCTTCCCACGGTGCGTGTTGTGCGGTCTTGTCTTGTTGCCTTGTGGAACCTCCTTGCGTTCCACTAACTTTTGTGGCTTCTGGTGTGCTGGGGATCTTCTCCTGTTCCTGCTCACGTTGTCTCCGAGTAGCTCTCGTTGAGGACACACTTCTGTTAGAGGTATCTGCACGCCCTCTTTTTTTTCCTGAGTTGGTCCGCCTTCCTTGGAGGTTTGATGGGGTTTTGCAGAATCTGCTTGCTATGCACAGCCGTTGGGTTGTGCAGCAGTCGGTTCTTTGTCACTTGCAGTGGGTGGTGTCCAGGGCAGTGTACATCCCCTGCTCTGCCTCCCGTACTTTGTCCAAATACTCCAGGGACGTGTGTCGGCCCGTTGTCGGTGAGGGTGTCATCAGGCCCGTATTTGTCTTTATTGACCACAGTGTTCCAGACTATGGCCATTCCAGATGACACTTTCTCTAAAGGTTGCTGCCAGAAGTTCCGCCCCTGCAGGTCGACCAACCGGCTTGCGGTATTATAGCTGTGTGCACCACTTTTCCGCCCCTAATGCGTGTATTGCTTGGCTTGGATGGCTGTATTTTGGTAATAGCTGTTGTTGGATCTACTTGAGTGCTCAAGTCCGCTGTGGACAGTTAGTATCCTCCCCACCTGGCGGTCTATATCTTTGCCTCATTTGGGTTGTCTTGGGTTATGTTGGGGTCCCTCCTTTTTGGCAAAACTTCTGGTTCTCGGGAGTGCGTGACCTTGGCACGTTTCCGGCCTCTACTATCTGTCTCTCCTCTTATTTTTTTTTTGTCTCTCAAAATGGCGCCGGGTTCGGCTTTATTTTCACTTTTCTATTTCGGACTTCCTACTTTGCTCTCTCTGGATTTAGTTTGCTATCTCTCCTCTTTATTGTGTTCCCTTCGCAGTTGCTCCTCGCTCCCCTGCCACACTGCGCCACTGCACCACCCCTCTTTGTTTGTGTGTTTTCTAAGATGGCGGCCACCATCAGTTTACATTCAGATGTTTCTCGCTTATATTTGACCCAAGTTGTTTCTCCCAGTACGTGATTGTTTTTTTGTTGGATTTGGTGTCGCCGGGGCGAAGTAGCTTGTAGAGGTGAGATACCTGCTGGCCTATTTTATTGAGGTTTGCCATATATTGGATGATAGAGGGCTTGTGTTTTGCGAGTCTCGCTTTGGTCAGGGCTGTTTTGATTTTAAGGAAGTTTTACAGGTCTATGTCTGGTAGCTTGTGCTTTGCTCTTATCATGTTGAAGGAGGTGGGGCTTACATCTTCCTCCAGTTGTGCTAAGTATGTGATACCACTCCTTTTCCATGTATCTATGGAGAGAGGTTTCCCCCTCTACTTATCTTGGTGTTAGCCCACAGTGATTCCCACATTGAGTTTTTAACGCTGTGCTCCATTTTCTGATCTATTTTAAGCACGGCATTCCTTGTGTTTTTGAATATTCGGTTTGTTGCCTGTGTATGTTTGTTGGCTGTGAGGAGAGCTATTGGGTCCAGGTTGCCCAGTATGGCTATCTAAATGGTCAGCCAGACTGGTGTATACTCCTGGGTGGGTAGGACCCAGTATGCCCCCTGTTTTGCCAAATAGGCAGTTTGGAAAGTTTTAAAATCCACCAAATTTAGTCCCCCAGTTTCTTGGTTAGTCTTAGCTTTTTAAGGCTGATCCTCGCTTTTTTGTCTCGCCATAGGAAATTATTTACCATCTTATCGATTTTGCGGTGGAACTCATCAGGTAATGTAAGAGGGAGCATATTCGACAGGTAATTAACCATTGGGATGATCATCATCTTTATTGTATCAATCCTTTCCCACCATGTCATGAATTTGGGTGACCAGGCCTCCAGCAGTTTCTTTATCTTTTCTATTAGTAACTTTTCGTTGTGGTCGAGTGTGCTTTCGAGCTCTTTGCCAAAATGTATTCCTAGGTACTTGATGTATCCAGTGTGCCAGGCCAATCCTGAGTTTCCCAGTATCTCCCTAGTGGTGTGAATGTTAAGTGATTTACATTCCGATTTGTCCATGTTAAGTTTGTAGCCTGAGTGGCTTGAGTACTTTCCTATGGTCTCCATGAAGGCCATGATGGAGGATCTGGGTTTCTCTGTGACTATGAGGATGTCGTCCGCATATGCGGCTAGTTGGGCTGTGGTATTGTTGATGGCAATCCCCCTCATCTCCTCATTGGTCCCGTTATCTTTGATCAAAGGCTCTAGGACCAGGAGAAACAGTGACAGGGATAATGGGAACCCCTGTCTTGCCCCCCGTTGAAGGATGAAGGGTTCAGAGACAGCCCCGTTGACTACTATCTGGGCTCTGGGGTTCTCGTACAGTGCCATTACCTTCCATGTATATGTTTCTCCTAAGTTGTATGACCGCATGTATTGTTCTAAGAAGTTCCAGAATACCCTGTCAAACGCTTTCTCTGCGTCTAGTGTGACAGCCTCCACAGTTTCTTTGTGTTTGGATGCTCTTTCTAGTATGTGACAAAAGAGCCTGTTATTGTCGCATGACATACGGTTCTTTAGAAAACCGACTTGTGAGTTGCCGATCAGACATGGGAGTGCCTTGTTTAGACGTGTTGCTAGAATTTTGGCTTACACCTTGCAGTCTACATTGATTAGTGAGATTGGCCTGTAGTTTTGGGGTAGCTGAGTGTCTTTGCCTTCCTTGGGGATAACTATTATATTTGCCTCTGACATTGTTGGTGAGACCGCTCCGAGATCCTCGCAGTGGTTGAATACTTTTTTCATGGGTGGTAGCAGGTGTGTGAGGAACAGTTTATAGAAGGTGGCCGTGTAACTGTCCGGCCCCGGTGCCTTATTCTCCTTGAGAGACTTGATCACCGTTTCTATTTCTATTGAGGTTATTTCCCGTCCCAATGCCTGGGCTTCCTCATTAGTTATTTTGGGCAGGTTTAGTCTGTCTAGGTATCCTGTACAGTCTCCCTGTACTGGCGAGTAGTTCTTTCTGTACAGTTCTTCGTAGAACTCTCTGAATGTTCGTAGGATCTCCTTGTGTCTTGTGTGTGTGTGTTTTTGTGAGTCTGTGGTCGATGAGATGGTGTGTTGTGTTTGTTTGTGTTTCAGATATGAAGCTAATACCCTCCCTGCTTTGTTCGCATCGCATAGGTTAATTGTCTTGTATTTGTTCACCCACAGTCCGGCCCTCTTGCTCTAAATTTTGTTATATTCATACATTTATTTTGTGAGTTCCGTTAAGGCGTTACTGTTTTTTGTGTCTGTGACGTGGATCGACTCTAGACTTCGGATGTATTTTTCTAGTTGGGTTAGGTGTAGGTTAGCTCTTTTGTTCATTTTGTATTTGATATCTATTATTGTGCCCTTGATAGTTGCCTTGAGTGCATCCCACATGATCATTGGGTCAGTCTTGCGTGTGTCATTCAGTCTAACGTATTCTTTAATTGCTTCTTCTATTTTGTTTCTGTTGGCCTGAGCCTTCAGGACATCGCTATTGAACCTCCACCTATGTGGTAGGTCCTCGTTGTGCCGTCCGCCCAGTTGTTGGCTGATGTACGAGTGATCGGAGATAGTTCTAGTCGCAATGTTAGTGTGCTCTAGTAGGTGAGTGGTATACAGTCAAAATATCGAGTCAAAAATATAGAATTGCAGTAATATCGAATTAAAAATATAGAATGGACAAAATATCGAATGGACAGAATATAGCCAACAAAATATTGAATTTGAGGTAAGTAAGTTAATATAAAGTTACATAAATGTAGAAAGTCAAAATATTTAAGTATATAATATAGGTATTAAATATATTGATTTTTTAATAATATCAACATTTTAAAATTTCTTTATGTTAGTATATGTGTGAAAAGTGTATATTTATTTCATAATTTATTTTAATCAAAGAATTTTATAGTATTTAATTTTTGCGTGATTTAATTCTGTAGCAGGTTGTGGGTTTATGGGGGAATATGGTGGGAAGTAATTTAATTATAATTAATTAAATATTTTTATTTATTTATTGGTATTTATTTTGAAATAATTGTTAATGAATGTTTAATTGGTAATTAATTAAATTATAATTGGTAATATATTTACTTAATTTATTAATTGATGATTATGTTAATTTTATTAATTTATTTTCTGTAGCGGGTTGTGGGTTTATAGGGAAATAGGGTGGGAAGTAATTTAATTGTAATTAATGAAATTTTTAAATTTATTTATTGGTATTTATTTTGAATTAATTGTTAATTATTTTTCAATTGCTAATTAATTAATTGTTGATTGGTAATTAATTTGTATTAATGGGTAATGATTTTTAATAATTCATTTTTATTTGTATTTTTAATTGATTAATTATTATATTTTATTAAATTGGTAATTACTTTTAATTAGTTTGTAATTGGTATTAATATTTAATTTATTTTATTAATAAATAAAGTATTTACTTTCCCTACTGTTGTACTCTCTGGAGTGGGAATAGTAATTTTTACCTCCACGCTATCCAACGCTTTTCCTACTGTTGCACTCTCTGGAGTGGGAATAGTAATTTTTACCCCTACGCTATCGAACGCTTTCCCTACTGTTGCACACTCTGGAATGGGAATATTAATTATTATCCCTACGCTATCCAACGCTTTCCCTACTGTTGCACTCACTGGAGTGGGAATAGTAATTTTTACCCCTACGCTATCCAACTCTTTCTCTACTGTTGCACTCTCTGGAGTGGGAATAGTAATTTTTACCCCTACGCTATCCAACGCTTTCCTTACTGTTGCACTCACTGGAGTGGTAATTATAATTTTTGCCCCTACGCTATCCAACGCTTTCCCTACTGTTGCACTCTCTGGAGTGGGAATGGTAATTTTTGCCCCTACGCTATCCAACGCTTTCCCTACTGTTGCATTCACTGGAGTTGTAATAGTAATTTTTGCCCCTACGCTATCCAATACTTTCCCTACTGTTGCACTCTCTGGAGTGGGAATAGTAATTTTTACTCCTACGCTATCCAACGCTTTCCCTACTGTTGCACTCTCTGGAGTGGGAATAGTAATATTTACCCCTACGCTATCCAACGCTTTCCCTACTGTTGCACTCTCTGGAGTGGGAATATTAATTTCTGTAATTTTTACCCATACGCTATCCAACGCTTTCCCTACTGTTGCACTCACTGGAGTGGGAATAGTAATATTTACCCCTACGCTAGCCTACGGTAAAGATATTGTATATTTATTTCTTAATATTATGTTAATATATACATATATATATGTTTTAAAAAATAAAATTATTTTTTTATAATTTAAATTAATTATTTAATAATTTTAAGGATATTTAAGTATTTTTAAGTATATTTTAGTTAATCATTTTTAATATTTTATTAATTTAAAATTATTTTAAGATATTTAAAAAAATGACATTTTGACTGACTATATTTTTTTTAACAATATTTTTTATTCAATATTTTTGTACTTACCTGTTTGTAGATAGGCATTCGATATTTTTGTATTCGATATTTTTACTTCGATATTTGTGTAATTCTAAATTATTGTTATCGATATAATGTCAGTGATCCAGGTGAGTGTGTGTCCCTGAGATTAGTATGTAGTCTATCCTTCTATAAGAGTTGTGTGGGTTGGAGTAAAAAGTGTAGTCCCAAGTGTCTGGGTGTTGGAGCCGCCAGGGGCCTTTGAGGTTAAATGTGGTACATATGTTTTTTAGCGTGTTGTGTGCTCTTGGGGGGAGTGAGTGGCGCTACGATTGTCTGTTGAGGGTGTAGTCTAGTGCTAAATTGAAGTCGCCCGCCATTACTGGGGGATGGTATCCAGCCTTTTTCGCGACTGCCTCCCAGAAATCGGTGTCATCTGTGTGTGATCCGTAGATGTTCATCACGTTCATTGTGTCGCTCCCCCTTTTCAGTTGTGTTACCTACACCCTCCCTTGTTTGTCACATTGCTGGTCTACTAGTGTCATCTTGGAGTTTTTGATTACGAGGGTGATCACCCCCGCTTTTTCCATGTTGCGGGAGAGCAGGCGACCTGACCGATCCACCTCGCCCTGAAGCTTTCGTTATCCTCCAGGGACAGCCTGGTCCCCTGTAGCAGGAAAACATCCCCCTTTATCTTTGCTAGGTAGTCTAGAATTTTTTTCCTCTTAACTTGGTGGTTGAGGCATTTGACGTTTAGGGAGACTATCTTTAGGCTAGATAGTGTGGGGTTTAGGCTATTTTGTGTCATTGGCTACACTGGGTGTTCGCCGTTTTGCTTTGCTTTTGCATAGAGCGTTTGTGTCCTTCCTTCTTGAGCGACCCTACAGGCAGGTTGACGGCTAGTCTTTAGGCCTCCTCCCTTTGACTCTCTTAACCCCCAACAGATCTTGGTTTTAAGCTACTTCTCGTGTGTAATGATGTAGATACAGGGAATAGAATAGAATGGAAGACAGTGGATAGATCCAGAACAAGTATAGTGTACAGACAGTACGAACGTAACAAACATCCCTCTCCTCCCGCCCTCCCTCCTGCCCCTCCCCTCCTGTTTCCATACTTTTTATTCTGGGCGTGCGACAGCAAGATCCCCATTCCGTTTCCCCTGGGAGACTTTTGCTTCTTTATCTACGGTTTCTCCTAATTCCCCTATTGTCCCCATATTGTACCTCTTTTCGCTATATCTACAGCTTTTATGCAGTTTTTTGGGGGGTTTTGGTCAGTACTTCCGATTGTTCCCTTGACTTTATGCCCTCCTTTAGGCCCTCTTTTAGGCCCTGCCTCCCCTGCCCGCCCCTTCTACTGTATACACATTTTCACCACTAAAATAAAAGGATATACAGTCATCTCAGCTTCCTCTGCCGTTATGGGCTGTGAATACTGAGGTAGGTGAGACTAAAGTTTTGTTTGAAAAGGCAGATCAATGAGCGCAGCACTCTGTTTTGAGGTAGATGCATTGTGTCGCTGACATCGGCATTGCCCTTGATTGATCTTGGCTGGGTGCTGAGGTATATTCTTGAGTACTGAGGTAGACTCGGTTTTAAATCCTGAGTGAGTGTTACAAGTATTACTCGTGTTGAATTCCTGGTTCATTCCACTCTTAGTTCCGGCGATGCTCTTCTCTTGCTTCATCCTGGCTGCGCGGTTTCCATCTCTTGGTGTGACGGACCTTGTAAGTATCTGGAGAGCTCCCTTGGGTCCTCAAAGACGAGCATTTTCCCTTTGTCACTAATTCTGAATTTTTCTGGTCCCACAAATGAGGAGATGATATTCTCCTTCCTTAGTCTGTTCCTCAAGGCCAAGAAACCCTTAGTTAAGTCAACAGTGGGTTTTGAGTAATCCTGTGTGAGGATTATCTTGTGGCCATTCCATTGAATTCTGGGTTTTTCTTGCTACCCCGAAAATGGCATCAGTATGTTGTGACCATAGAGGTTTGCAGATTATTGGACGCAGACCTGCCCTATTTGTGGTTTTGAAGGATGGCACTTTGTATGCTTTGTATAGCTCGATAGGGTGGTCGAAATTAATGTTGGTGACTTTGGGGATCCTGTCTTCGATTAGGGCTATGCAGGACCCAATTTTTTCTTCCTTCCCCTCTGGAACACGAAGAATCCTTATGTTTCCCCTTCTGTTACGGTTGTCAAGTTCTGCCGTCGCTCTTTCAAGTATTGCTGTTTTCTCCCTTAGTGCCTTGAGGGCTTTATATGTCTGTTGGTCTCCATCTTCTATGTCGCTAACCCTCTGTTCTACCACGTCATTTATTTTTTTTCGCCGCGTGGATATCTGCACTTACTGCGGCCTGCTCTAGTTGTATTGCATCCGTAGTTTGTTTTGTAGTTTTGGCTAGGTCTTGGACCTCCGCTAGCTTTTTCAGGATCAAGTCCAGTGTGCTGTTGATGTCTTGTTTTTGTTTGATGGGTCTGTTAGTGTGTCCCCTCTGTTTTTCCTGGATTGCTGTGTGATTTTGCCTCTAACCCTCCACTCGTGAGCAAGCGGCGAAGGCTGCGAAACGCGTTGGGTGTTGTTGCCTAAATAAATTCACTTAAAAAGCAAATTGGGCCTCGACTTGTTGTCTTGTGAGGAAAAGAGACAGCGTTTTCTTGGATTTACGGGGGTGGGACGAAACCCCGTCGAGGCCCGCCATGGAAAAGAGGCGCAGGCAGATTTTCGTCAAAGCTGTGGTATATATACATATATATATATATATATATATATATATATATATATATATATATATATATATATATATATATATATATATATATATATATATATATATATATATATATATATATATATATATATATATATATATATATATATATATATATATATATATATGCAAATCCACTTCTCCTTCCCAAACGGTGAAAGAAAACCAAAGGACACAGCGGGATTCACAGAGGTTGCTTTAATGGATTTCGCACGACCGGTTTCAGCGTGTGCCTTCATCAGTTGCGCCTGTCCACAATTGCGTGCTTCCCATCTCGCGTTGTTTAAGTTGGCTCCTCCTCCAGTGGTATAGGGGCCTCACCTGCTTCCCATTCAACCGACTTGCGCCAATTCAGGAGACTACTAGTCCCACAGTGCAGCATTTCGGTGGTCCGGTGCTCAGGGAAGTCGCATGTTGTTTTAACATTGTCCTTCTGTGTCCCTATTCTTCCTTCCACGAGCTAACCAGGTGCATCGATAGTGTTCTAATAACGTCTCACCCAGTTGTCCAGGTCCACAGTACAACCGCAGCTTTAGGGCATCAGGTTAGTGATCGTGGCGGGTCACTTATTTTAGTCCAATACCTTGGTTACTCTCGGAGATTGCCCATGTGTCCGTTACCATCTTTTAACGGAAGGGTCCTTTGTGTGCCCACAGGCAGTGTGCTGTATATGCAAATTCACTTCTCCTTCCCAAAGGGTGAAAGAAAACCAAAGGACACAGCGGGATTCACAGAGGTTGCTTTAATGGATTTTGCACGACCGGTTTCAGTGTGTGCCTTCATCAGATGCGCCTGTCCACAATTGCTGCTTCCCATCTCGCGTTGTTTAAGTTGGCTCCTCCTCCCAGTGGTATAGGGGCCTCATCTGCTTCCCATTCAACCGACTTGCGCCAATTCAGGAGACTACTAGTCCCACAGTGCAGCATTTCGGTGGTCCGGTGCTCAGGGAAGTCGCATGTTGTTTTAACATTGTCCTTCTGTGTCCCTATTCTTCCTTCCACGAGCTAACCAGGTGCATCAATAGTGTTCTAATAACGTCTCACCCAGTTGTCCGGGTCCGCAGTACAACCGCAGCTTTAGGGCATCAGGTTAGTGATCGTGGCCGGTCACGGATTTTAATCCAATACCTTGGTTACTCTCGAAGATTGCCCATGTGTCCGTGACCATCTTTTAACGGAAGGGTCCTTTGTGTGCCCACATGCAGTGCGCTGTATATGCAAATCCACTTCTCCTTCCCAAACGGTGAAAGAAAACCAAAGGACACAGCGGGATTCACAGAGGTTGCTTTAATGGATTTCACACGACCGGTTTCAGCGTGTGCCTTCATCTGATGCGCCTGTCCACAATTGCGTGCTTCCCATCTCGCGTTGTTTAAGTTGGCTCCTCCTCCCAGTGGTATAGGGGCCTCACCTGCTTCCCATTCAACCGACTTGCGCCAATTCAGGAGACTACTAGTCCCACAGTGCAGCATTTCGGTGGTCCGGTGCTCAGGGAAGTCGCATGTTGTTTTAACTTTGTCCTTCGCTGTCCCTATTCTTCCTTCCACAAGCTAACCAGGTGCATCGATAGTGTTCTAATAACGTCTCACCCAGTTGTCCGGGTCCACAGTACAACCGCGGCTTTAGGGCATCAGGTTAGTGATCTTGGCGGGTCACGGATTTTAGTCTAATACCTTGGTTACTCTCGAAGATTGCCCATGTGTCCGTGACCATCTTTTAACGGAAGGGTCCTTTGTGCGCCCACAGGCAGTGCGCTGTATATGCAAATCCACTTCTCCTTCACAAACGGTGAAAGAAAACCAAAGAACACAGCGGGATTCACAGAGGTTGCTTTAATGGATTTCGCACGACCGGTTTCAGCTTGTGCCTTCATCAGATGCGCCTGTCCACAATTGCGTGCTTCCCATCTCACGTTGTTTAAGTTGGCTCCTCCTCCCAGTGGTATAGGGGCCTCACCTGCTTCCCAGTCAACCGACTTGCGCCAATTCAGGAGACTACTAGTCCCACAGTGCAGCATTTCGGTGGTCCGGTGCTCAGGGAAGTCGCATGTTGTTTTAACATTGTACTTCTGTGTCCCTATTCCTCCTTCCACGAGCTAACCAGGTGCATCAATAGTGTTCTAATAACGTCTCACCCAGTTGTCCGGGTCCGCAGTACAACTGCAGCTTTAGGGCATCAGGTTAGTGATCGTGGCGGGTCACGGATTTTAGTGCAATACCTTGGTTACTCTCGAAGATTGCCCATGTGTCCGTGACCATCTTTTAACTGAAGGGTCATTTGTGTGCCCACAGGCAGTGCGCTGTATATGCAAATCCACTTCTCCTTCCCAAACGGTGAAAGAAATCCAAAGGACACAGCGGGATTCACAGAGGTTGCTTTAATGGATTTCGCACGACCGGTTTCAGCGTGTGCCTTCATCAGATGCGCCTGTCCACAATTGCGTGCTTCCCATCTCGCGTTGTTTAAGTTGGCTCCTCCTCCCAGTGGTATAGGGGCCTCACCTGCTTCCCATTCATCCGACTTGCGCCAATTCAGGAGACTACTAGTCCCACAGTGCAGCATTTCGGTGGTCCGGTGCTCAGGGAAGTCGCATGTTGTTTTAAAATTGTCCTTCTGTGTCCCTATTCTTCCTTCCACGAGCTAACCAGGTGCATCAATAGTGTTCTAATAACGTCTCACCCAGTTGTCCGGGTTTGAAGTACAACCGCAGCTTCAGGGCATCAGGTTAGTGATCGTGGCGGGTCACGAATTTTAGTCCAATACCTTGGTTACTCTCGAAGATTGCCCATGTGTCCGTGACCATCTTTTAACTGAAGGGTCCTTTGTGCGCCCACAGGCAGTGCGCTGTATATGCAAATCCACTTCTCCTTCAGAAACGGTGAAAGAAAACCAAAGGACACGGCGGGATTCACAGAGGTTGCTTTAATGGATTTTGCACGACCGGTTTCAGCGTGTGCCTTCATCAGATGCGCCTGTCCACAATTGCGTGCTTCCCATCTCGCGTTGTTTAAGTTGGCTCCTCCTCCCAGTGGTATAGGGGCCTCACCTGCTTCCCATTCAACCGACTTGCGCCAATTCAGGAGACTACTAGTCCCACAGTGCAGCATTTCGGTGGTCCGGTGCTCAGGGAAGTCGCATGTTGTTTTAACATTGTCCTTCTGTGTTCCTATTCTTCCTTCCACGAGCTAACCTGGTGCATCAATAGTGTTCTAATAACGTCTCACCCAGTTGTCCTGGTCCGCAGTACAACCGCAGCTTTAGGGCATCAGGTTAGTGATCGTGGTGGGTCACGGATTTTAGTCCAATACCTTGGTTACTCTCGAAGATTGCCCATGTGTCCGTGACCATCTTTTAACGGAAGGGTCCTTTGTGCACCCACAGGCAGTGTCCTGTACATGCAAATCCACTTCTCCTTCACAAACGGTGAAAGAAAACCAAAGGGCACAGCGGGATTCACAGAGGTTGCTTTAATGGATTTCGCATGACCGGTTTCAGCGTGTGCCTTCATCAGATGCGCCTGTCCACAATTGCGTGCTTCCCATCTCGCGTTGTTTAAGTTGGCTCCTCCTCCCAGTGGTATAGGGGCCTCACCTGCTTCCCATTCAACCAACTTGCACCAATTCAGGAGACTACTAGTCCCACAGTGCAGCATTTCGGTGGTCCGGTGCTCAGGGAAGTCTCATGTTGTTTTAACATTGTCCTTCTGTGTCCCTATTCTTCCTTCCATGAGCTAACCAGGTGCATCGATAGTGTTCTAATAACGTCTCACCCAGTTGTCCGGGTCCGCAGTACAACCACAGCTTTAGGGCATCAGGTTAGTGATCGTGGCGGGTCACGGATTTTAGTCCAATACCTTGGTTACTCTCGAAGATTGCCCATGTGTCCGTGACCATCTTTTAACGGAAGGGTCCTTTGTGCGCCCACAGGCAGTGCACTGTATATGCAAATCCACGTCTCCTACCCAAACGGTGAAAGAAAACCAAAGGACACAGCGGGATTCACAGAGGTTGCTTTAATGGATTTCGCACGACCGGTTTCAGCGTGTGCCTTCATCAGATGCGCCTGTCCACAATTGTGTGCTTCCCATCTCGCGTTGTTTAAGTTGGCTCCTCCTCCAAATCAGCATACGACAGATGACGCGTTTCGGTCTCGAGAGCCCTTGATCACCTTTTACATTGGATATTTGCGGCTGTGTCCGGCCACGAAAAGAAGCTCACCGCCAGTTGAAGCGGGCTCAGTTGGCGCCTCGCAGGGGCCAGCGTTATTGAGAAAACAGGGCAACGAGTGACAAGTGGGAAGCCGAGCAAGCAATACAGCACAGTGCGCATCAGCCCACATGGAGAAAATCGGCTTTTAATTTTGAACACAAGATGGACTCACTTGAGAAGTAAGCGCCCACACTACAAGAACCAGAATTCCATGGAAATGGTTACGCCCACATGGTCGGGGTCTTCTAATTGATAAGTGCTGGGAGCTATGCTGTCTGTGTTTTTGAGCAACATTAGCTATTGAAGAAGGGCATTTTGTCCCCAAAACGCGTCTGGCTGATCTGAACATTACTTGATGCTGATACCTCTGATGCTGCTCGTGTGCAAGTTGTGCTCAATAAAGATTGCAACACGTACCTGCTGGAGGCTCTTCCTTGGGGCAACCTTTTACATCGAATATATATATATATATATATATATATATATATATATATATATATATATATATATATATATATATATATATATATATATATATATATATATATATATATATATATATATATATATATATATATATATATATACCAATAACATAAGATCACAAGCTATTCTATTTACGTTTAAAAAACAAATAACTTAAAATACTTTCATATGTAGTCAAATCTATTTTACAATTAAAAATATAATTTTAAATAACAAAAACATAATGATATAAATTGGAACAATATCAACTACAAAATGTCATATATATACTATTTCCACTACAATTTCTACAAAACTACGCAAATTATTATAGTAAATATATTTTAAAATGTACTACTCCCACTTTACGCAACACAAAAATAATAAAACTGGGTACAATTAAAAAATATCCCTTCAATAAATGTAACAGTAGTAAAAGTGCTAGATTACAGATAGATAATATTCACTGTACACATTCCAGCCACTACAACAGCAGGCAAACTGTTGGAGTGCGGAGGGCTAAAATTTACTATTTCCACTTCAATTCGTGCAACAGTAGGGATTGTGCTGGATTGTGGTGGGGTAATATTTACTAATCACACTCCAGTCAGTAAAAAAGTAGGGAAAGTGTATGTTAGTGGAGGGGTAAAATGTATTATTCCCACTCCCATCAAAAGAACAGTAGGGAAAGTGTTCAAAAGCAGACTGGTAAAATTTGCTATTCTTACTCCAATAAGTGCAACACTTGGGAAAGTGTTGAATAGTGTAGGGGTAAAATGTACTCTTCCCACTCCAGTCAGTACAACAGTAGGGAAAGTGCTGGATTGCGGAGGGGTAACATTTACTGTTCCCACTCCAATCAGTGCAGCATTAAAAACAAACAAAATATCTTGAACAAACTAAAATTCTTTCAGAAACAAACTGAATTAAAGAATATATAAGTATTTTGAAAAATAAATTGCAAAAATATTTAATATTTAAAGAAATAAAACCATATTACAATGTTGAATACATATCATAAATACCAACAAATATTATTATAAATAACACAAAATAATTATCATAAAAATAAATATTTTCATTTAGAATGTATTTATTAACAAAAAATATTTATTACATACATTACATTTAGGGGCCGATTCCGAATCGGTAAAATCCCTTACAAATAGCTGTACGGAGCATATTTCCCGTACGAATTGTACCCTGAAACGTCCCCGTACTTACGATGAAGTACGATTTGGATCCAACGGAGATCTCCGTACGATTCGTACTAAAAACTATATGACTGAAATATACGTACAATTTGTATCCGGAAGAGGCTTTACGAGACGTCCTGCGTAAAGAAGCAGCAGTTTCCGGCCCAGAAAGTAACGATCCGTCTCTGCGACACTCCGTACGACCCTTTTTCTAAGAGAGCTCAAAACGTCCGTAAAAGCAGAGTTCGACCTGAACCTCATCCCCGGTATGCGACATACACGCCATGAACCCCCTCGTCGGTGTCATGCCAGTCCTGTACGCCTACGACCTGGTGCACAGAAACCAACGATGGCGCATACGGTGAGAACAACCTACTGAACAACGGAAGTGTACTTGTACGGTGCGTCTTACACGCTCTCGTATAGCACCATTGTAATAGTGATACGATGAGCAAACACACCATGAATGTTGGGGTATGGTGCGTTTCACGCGCTCGGGTATGGCACCATGACAATAGTGATACGATGCGCACACATGCCATGAATGTTGGGGTACAGTGCGTTTCACGCGCTCGCTTATGGCACCATGACAATAGTGATACGATGCGCAAACATGCCATGAATGTTGGGGTACGGTGCGTTTCAAGCACTCGCGTTTGGCACCATGACAATAGTGATACGATGCGCACATACGCCATGAATGGTGGGGTACGATGCACTTCACGTGCTCACGTATGGTACCATGACAATAGTGATAAGGTACAGAACACACGCCAGGAAAGTTGGGGTACGGTGCATCTCATGTGATCTCGTACGGCACCATCACAAGAGTGATACGAGGCACACACACACCATCAACCCCATGTGGCCAACAGTATGGGTGTAGGTGGATCTGACTCCCAGCAGTGACCAGACATATGAGGGCTGGGTGGATATGACTCCCAGCAGTGCCCAACAGTATGGAGGTGGGTGCAGAGGACTCCCAGCAGTGCCCTGCCATATGAGTGGTAGTTGCAGAGGACTCCCAACAGTGATCAGACATATGAGTGGTGGGTGGATCTGACTCCCAGCAGTTCCCAGACATATGAGGGGTGGGTGCAGAGGACTCCCAGCAGTGCCCAAACATATGAAGGGTGGGTGCAGAGGACTCCCAGCAGCACCCAGACATATGAGTAGTGGGTGCCGAGGACTCCCAGCAGTGCCCAGACATATGAGTGGTGGGTGGATCTGACTCCCAGCAGTGACCAACAGTGTGGGGGTGGGTGCAGAGGACTCCCAGCAGTGCCCAGACATATGAGTATGGGTGCAGAGGACTCCCAGCAGTGCCCAGACATATGAGTGGTGGGTGGATATGACTCCCAGCAGTGCCCAGACATATGAGTGGTGGGTAGAAATGACTCCCAGCAGTGCCCGGACATATGAGTGGTGGGTGCAGAGGACTCCCTGCAGTGCCCAGACATATGAGTGGTGGGTGGATCTGACTCCCAGCAGTGCCCAGACATATGAGGGGTGGGTGCACGGGACTCCCAGCAGTGCCCAGACATATGAGGGGTGGGTGGATATGACTCCCAGCAGTGCCCAGACATATGAGGGGTGGGTGGATATGACTCCCAGCAGTGCCCAACAGCATTGGGGTGGGTGCAGAGGACTCCCAGCAGTGCCCAGACACATGAGGGGTGGGTACAGAGGGCTCCCAGCAGTGCCCAGACATGTGAGTGGTGGGTGGATCTAACTCCCAGCAGTGAGCAGACATATGAGTGGTGGGTGCAGAGGACTACCAGCAGTGACCAGACATATGAGTGGTGGGTGGATATGACTCCCAGCAGTGCACAGACATATGAGTGGTGGGTGGAAATGACTCCCAGCAGTGCCCAGACATATGAGTGGTGGGTGGATCTGACTCCCAGCAGTGCCCAGACATATGAGGGGTGGATGCACAGGCCCCCCAGAAGTGCCAAGATATATGAGGGGTGCATGGATATGACTCCCAGCAGTGCCCAAACATATGAGGAAGGGTGGATATGACTCCCAGCAGTGCCCAACACTATGGGGGTGGGAGCAGAGGACGCCCAGTAGTGGCCAGACAAATGAGGGGTGGGTGCAGAGGACTCCCAGCAGTGCCAAGACATATGAGTGGTGGGTAGATCTGACTCCCAGCAGTGCCCAGACATATGAGGGGTGGGTGCAGATGACTTCCAGCAGTGCCCAAACATATGACGGGTGGGTGCAGAGGACTCCCAGCAGTGCCCAGACATATTTTTGGTGGGTGGATCTGACTCCCAGCAGTGCCCAGACATATGAGGGCTTGGTGGAAAAGACTCCCAGCAGTGCCCAGACATATGAGTGGTGGGTGGATCTGACTCCCAGCAGTTCCCAGACATAGGAGGGGTGGGTGTAGAGGCCTCCCAGCAGTGCCCAGACATATGAGGGGTGGGTGGATATGTCTCCCAGCAGTGCCCAACAGCAGGGGAGTGGGTGCAGAGGACTCCCAGCAGTGCCCAGACATATGAGGGCTGGGTGAATATGACTCCCAGCAGTGCCCAAACATATGAGTGGTGGGTGGATCTGACTCCCAGCAGTGCCCAGACATATGAGGGGTGGGTGCAGAGGACTCCAGGCGGTGCCCATACATATGAGGAGTGGGTGAATATGACTCCTAGCATTGCCCAACAGTTTGGGAGTGGTTGCAGAGGACTCCCAGCAGTGCCCAGACATATGAGGGCTTGGTGGAAAAGACTCCCTGCAGTGCCCAGACATATGAGTGGTGGGTGGATCTGACTCCCAGCAGTGCCCAGACATATGAGGGGTGGGTGCAGAGGACTCCCAGCAGTGCCTAGACATATGAGGGGGTGGATAAGACTACCAGCAGTGCCCAACAGTATGGGGGTGGGTGCAGAGGACTACCAGCAGTGCCCAGACAGATGAGGGGTGGGTGCAGAAGACTCCCAGCAGTGCCAAGGCATATGAGTGGTGGGTGGATGTGACTCCCAACAGTGCTCAGACATATGAGTGGTGGGTGGAAATGACTCCCAGCAGTGCCCAGACATATGAGTGGTGGGTGCAGAGGACTCCTAGCATTGCCCAGACATATGAGTGGTGGGTGGATCTGACTCCCAGCAGGGCCCAGACATATGAGGGTTGGTGCACAGGCCTCCCAGCAGCACCCAGAAATATGAGGGGTCCGTGGATATGACTCCCAGCAGTGCCCAAACATATGAGGGGTGGGTGGATATGACTCCCAGCAGTGCCCAACAGTATGGGGGTGGGTGCAGAGGACTCCCAGCAGTGCCCAGACATATGAGGGGTGCGTGCAGAGGACTCCATCAATGCCCAAACATATTAGGGTTGGGTGCAGAGGTCTCCCAGTAGTGCCCAGCCGTATGAGTGGTGGGTGGATCTAACTCCCAGCAGTGCCCAGACATATGAGGGGTGGGTGCAGAGGACTCCCAGCAGTGCCCAAACATATGAGGGGTGGGTGCAGAGGACTCCCAGTAGTGCCCAGACATATGAGTGGTGGGTGTATCTGACTCACAGCAGTGCCCAGACATATGAGGGGTAGGTGCAGAAGACTCACAGCAGTGCCCAGACATATGAGTGGTGGGTGGATCTCACTCCCAGCAGTGCTCAGACATATGAGGGGTGGGTGCAGAGGACTCCCAGTAGTGCCCATACATATGAGTGGTGGGTGCAGAGGACTCCCAGCAGTGCACAGACATATGAGGGGTGGGTGGATAATATGACTCCCAGCAGTGCCCAACAGTATGGGAGTGGGTGCAGAGGACTCCCAGCAGTGCCCAGACATATGAGGGGTAGGTGGATATGACTCCCAGCTGTACCCAGACATATGACTCTCAGCAGCATCCAGACATATGAGGGGTGGGTGCAGAGGACTCCCAGCAGTGCCTAGACATATGAGTGGTGGGTGCAGAGGACTCCCAGCAGTGCCCAGACAAATGAGGGGTGGGTGTATATGACTCCCAGCAGTGCCCAACAGTATAGGGGTGGGTGCAGAGGACTCCCAGCAGTGCCCAGACATATGAGGGGTGGGTGCAGAGGACTCCCAGCAGTGCCCAGACATATGAGGGGTGGGTGGATATGACTCCCATCAGTGCCCAACTGTTTGGGGGTGGGTGCAGAGGACTCCCAGCAGTGCTCAGACATATGAGGGGTGGGTGCAGAGGACTGCCAGCAGTGCCCAGACATTTGAGTGGTGGGTGGACATGACTCCCAGCAGTGCCCAGACATATGAGTTGTGGGTGCAGAGGACTCCCAGCAGTGCCCAGACATATGAGTGGTGGGCGGATCTGACTCCCAGCAGTGCCCAGACATATGAGGGGTGGGTGCAGAGGACTCCAAGCAGTGCCCAGACATATGAGGGGTGGGTGGCTATGACTCCCAGCAGTGCCCAGACATATGAGGTATGGGTGGATATGACTCCCAGCAGTACCCAACAGTATGGGGGTGGGTGCAGAGGACTCCCAGCAGTGCCCAGACATATGAGTAGTGGGTGGAAATGACTCCCAGCAGTTCCCAGACATATGAGTGGTTGGTGCAGAGGAATCCCAGCATTCCCAGACAAGCATGGTTGTTAGGCCCCTATTTTCTAGTAGGACCTCAAATATTCTCTCCCCTTTCCGAGCTGTGTTCTTGTGTTTCCGCCCTTGCGGGAGAACATTTGGGTCCCCTTTGCGATCCTCTTCCCACGGTGCGTGTTGTGCGGTCTTGTCTTGTTGCCTTGTGGAACCTCCTTGCGTTCCACTAACTTTTGTGGCTTCTGGTGTGCTGGGGATCTTCTCCTGTTCCTGCTCACGTTGTCTCCGCGTAGCTCTCGTTGAGGACACACTTCTGTTAGAGGTATCTGCACGCCCTCTTTTTTTTTCCTGAGTTGGTCCGCCTTCCTTGGAGGTTTGATGGGGTTTTGTAGAATCTGCTTGCTATGCATAGCCGTTGGGTTGTGCAGCAGTCGGTTCTTTGTCACTTGCAGTGGGTGGTGTCCAGGGCAGTGTACATCCCCTGCTCTGCCTCCTGTACTTTGTCCCAATACTCCAGGGACATGTGTCGGCCCGTTGTCGGTGAGGGTGTCATCAGGCCCGTATTTGTCTTTATTGACCACAGTGTTCCAGACTATGGCCGTTCCAGATGACACTTTCTCTAAAGGTTGCTGCCAGAAGTTCCGCCCCTGCAGGTCGACCAACCGGCTTGCGGTATTATAGCTGTGTGCACCACTTTTCCGCCCCTAATGCGCGTATTGCTTGGCTTGGATGGCTGTACTTTGGTAATAGCTGTTGTTGGATCTACTTGAGTGCTCAAGTCCGCTGTGGACAGTTAGTATCCTCCCCACCTGGCGGTCTATATCTTTGCCTCATTTGGGTTGTCTTGGGTTATGTTGGGGTCCCTCCTTTTTGGCAAAACTTCTGGTTCTCGGGAGTGCGCGACCTTGGCACGTTTCCGGCCTCTACTATCTGTCTCTCCTCTTATTTTTTTTTTGTCTCTCAAAATGGCGCCGGGTTCGGCTTTATTTTCACTTTTCTATTTCGGACTTCCTACTTTGCTCTCTCTGGATTTAGTTTGCTATCTCTCCTCTTTATTGTGTTCCCTTCGCAGTTGCTCCTCGCTCCCCTGCCACACTGCGCCACTGCACCACCCCTCTTTGTTTGTGTGTTTTCTAAGATGGCGGCCACCATCAGTTTACATTCAGTTTCGATACTTGCTCCTGGGACGTCGCGCGAGGCAGCCGCAGTTGTTGCGGGCTCACTAACCTTAAGGTAGGTGGGTTTTTAGTCGGTTGGTTTTCGCATCTTTCCCGATCTTCTTTACGGGCACCTTGACTGAGGTTTTATTCTCTCCTGGTGTGTGGGGGCATTATACATCACATTTTGGGATAGTATTATTTCACTATTTTCTTATTTTTAAACTTGTTAAGACTACCTGGGCATTAGTTGCAACTCATTAGTACTAGTTCAACACCCAAACACAGCAATAAGCAACAGAAAAATGACCAGTCAACCTTTAGAAAGGGCCTTCCACTGCACTGCAACACGTGACGCAGCATTTTTAGTAACTTTTAAATCGTTTGCGCTTAAAACTTTCTTGCGTAGTCTGAGACAACGGAAATAACAGGCACTAGACTAGTAATATGTTTAGATTTGCTACAAAATTCATTTTTTATGTTGTCTCCTTTGGCTTGGAAAGCCCGTCTGTGTTCAGAAATTTGTCATAGATGTTTCCTTTTCGATCAAGTTATGCTTATTATACTATTAATATTTGCAATTGCTAATTTATGCCGTAATGTTATGATTTCCATACCATTCCAAAATGGCGGTAACATGTACCTGCAATAGCAACTAGCCAGAATACGTGGACTTTTTAACTGTTTGGTACACTTGTCCAATGTCTATGTTTATTTAAACAAGCAAAATGTCATGTTGGTTAACGTGTGATCAAGACACATTTAGTGTTGAAACGCGTAACGTTTTCTGAGAAATAAAACAACTTGAGCATACATACTACTGAGTGCGCGTTATGCTTATAAGCATACTGTGGATTTAAAAGTAATCGTTCGGCACCGGGTTCGCCGAAAAAAACGCGCCACCTGACTAAGGGAGCAGGATCCCAGAAGGACCCTTCTTCTGAGCAGACTGATATATATATATATATTCACTGAAAAAACCATTGGTTATAGACCATATATAGTTAGGGATTAGCATTTACAAAACCTTAATTTACTCGCACAAAACCATAGAAATTCGCAGATATATATTTGGTTGCAATAACTAAATATCGCGCACCCGCAATCCACTGCTGATGATGTCACATATTACATCATTCATGACATGGTCAGTGACATCACTGATGACATCACTGATGACATCTCAAATGACATCACTGATGACATCTCAAATGACATCACTGATGACATCACTGATGACAACATCCAGTGACTGTATGTTTCTGTAAAGTTAAAATATGTCTTACATATTGAAGAATGAGTGGATGTATAAGTGTCTGGATGAAGGATTTAGTAGGTGCATGACTGACTGTATGAGAGAATGATTAAATGTGTCTCACTGAGTGCATGGGTTAGTGACTAAACTGTCTTAATTTGTGCATAAATATATCTGTAGTTCTGTAAACTGCTGCATGTGTTGATCAGTAGCTATATGAGTAACTATATGGGTTATTGATTTGTTGCCCAAGTAGTTGTATGGGAGAGTGAGTGTGTGTGTGGGGGTGGCTGGGAGGTGTGTGACTCTGTGCATAGATGTATGAGCAGTTGATTCACTAGATGTATGGGTTCAAAAGTGCATGTGGAAACAGCTGTATGGGAGGTTGACTGTCTGCATGAGTGTATTGGTGAGTGATTGGATTTATCAGTGCTACATGTCAAAGTAAGTACATATGTAAAATACAGTACATGTAAGAGTTGATATATATAAATAACTGTGCATAAGAGCCAGTGAATGTGTGAGTGGCTGTATGGATCATTGTGTACTTGTATCAGTGATTGTATAAGAGAGTAAATATGTGTTAGTATATGTTTGATTAAGTAAGGTGTGTGTAACTGTATAGTTGAGGAAATGGAGGTGTGATTGATTCTTTGCATGACTGACTAGGTGTGTGAGTAACTCCATGGATGAATGACAGTCTGTGAGTGTCTGTTTACACTGATTGTATCTAAGGTTATATTAGAGTCTGAAGAGGTTCATCGTATTATCACATGAATGATATCATCAGTGATGTGATCAGTAATGTCAAATGAGATGTTATCAGTGATTTCATCAGTGATGTCATTTGAGATGTCATCAGTGATGTCATCAGTGATGTCATTTGAGATGTCATCAGTGATGTCATTTGAGATGTCATCAGTGATGTCACTGACCATGTCATGAATGATGTAATATGTGACATCATCAGCAGTGGATTGCGGGTGCGCGATATATAGTTATTGCAACTAACTATATATGCGAATTTCTATGGTTTTGTGCGAGTAAATTAAGGTTTTGTAAATGCTAATCCCTAACTATATATGGTCTATAACCAATGGTTTTTTTCAGTGAATTTTCAAGGTTTTGTAAATGCAAATTCCTAACTATATATGGTCTATAACCTATGGTTGTTTCAGTGAATTTCATTGGTTTTTTAAAAGCTAATATCTATAGCTGTAAAATATATTCTTTATTACGTGACGTATCACGTAGCCACGTGAGACGCCTCATGACGCGTCACATAAACGTGACGTATCGTCTCTGCAGAGCAAACAAAAACCCGTAACGTAAGCGCGCCAGAGCACGCTTACAGATATATATATTTTTTTTTACCTTAATTAGACAAAATCCACACGTGCACATATCTTGAGGCCTTGCAAAGGCACATCAAACAAACAGTCCCTACAATTTTGCCAAGTTTGGTGGAAATCTATTCCTTTAAATTTTATTTTACTGTTTCTCTTGGTTTTCCCCTTGTTACGCTTACCGGAACGCTACCTGGTACGCAAACCGGACGCTCCAAAAACACAAGATGTCGGACTCCCGTTACGCTGCCGGTTAGCTGCCTGGTAGGCGTACCGAGAAGCGCCTCTACCGCGAAAAATCGCATTTTTTTTTCTTTTGCCCCGCGGGGCACTTTAATATCCCCCTCATCAATCCTAGGGGGTCAGGAGGGGTCTACCTTGCCCCCTTTCCTTCATTTCCCCCTTCGCTTTTCACCACCTCTTGTCTCTCGATCCTACCGAGAGACAAGATGGCGGCCGCTCTGGACTGTTTACAAAGTTGACAGCCAATCAGCTTCTCCTCAGACTCCCGTTACGCTGCCGGTTAGCTGCCCAGTTAGCTGCCCGGTTCGCGTACCGGGACGCGCCTCTACGGCAAAAAATCGCAATTTTTTTTTATTTTTTTTTGCCCTGCGGGGCACTTTAATATCCCCCTCATCAATCCTAGGGGGTCAGGAGGGGTCTACCTTGCCCCCTTTCCTTCATTTCCCCCTTCGTTTTTCTCCACTTCTTGTCTATCGATCCTACCGAGAGACAAGATGGCGACCGCTCCGGACTGTTTACAATGTTGACAGCCAATCAGCTTCTCCTCAGACTCCCGTTACGCTGCCGGTTAGCTGCCCGATTTGCTGCCCGGTTCGCGAATCGGAAAGCACTTCTACCGCAAAAAATCAATATTTTTTTATTTGCCCCACGGGACCCTTTAATAACCCCAACATCATTCCTAGGGGGTCAAGAAGGGTCTACCTTGCCCCTTTCATTAAATTCCCCCTTCGTTTTTCTCCTCCTCTTGTCTCTCGATCCTACTGAGAGACAAGATGGCGGCCGCTCCGGACTGCTTAGAATGTTGACAGACACCGGAGAGCCAATCAGCTTCGCTTCGCAAAGCTCCGTTACGCGAAAAGTACGCGAACTGGTGCGCTATCCGGGACGCTGTCACAGATATATCTGTTTTTTTAAACGTTAATTTCTCAAAATCCACTGGAGCACATATATTGAGACCCAGCAAAGGCACATCGGGCTAACAGTCCCTACAATTTTGCCAAGTTTCGTGCAAATCCATTCAGCCGTTCGAGCTAAAAGTGAGGCCAAACGCCCAATGGAAAACTCAATGTTAAAAACGCGTTTTAGGACCCCCCTTTTTTCTCGGCCCCCCCTTGACGAAACCCCCCCAAATTTTCAGGGGCTGCTCAGAAACGAAATGTGCCATTTTCCTGAAAATTTCTGCCGATTCCGTCCACAAACGCCAAAGTTATTAGACATAGAATTTCCAAAAGTTCCATAGAGAAAAAATCCTAACTATATATATACCTACTGGCGACCGCCAGTAGGTAATATATATATATATATACTCAGTTTCACAAAACGCTGCAAGAAGCGTAGAATGCACTCTTTCTCCAGTCTCAAACACCACTTTTTCAGACCAAACAATCGTATTTAGTATTCTTCATATTTCTTTATTCCAGCATAACAACAGTGCATAGAACCAACCCAACGCGTTTCACCGAACACTCGGCTTGATCACAGGTGAATTGTGTTCCTCAAAATCATAGTTAAATAAAGTTACGTACATCACTTCCCAAAGTGAAAATAAACATAGGACTGTGATTCATGTCAAAAGCGGAGCGGCCATCTTGGAACAGTGTCACATTTGGCGAAATTGATAGCATTTCTTATAACAACTTGTTAACAAATGAGATTTTCTAAATGTACCCATCCGGGTTCTCTGAATTGTCCTATACAATCATTGTTGTTGTCATAGTAAGCGAAATTGATAGCATTTCGTATAATTCCTTGTTAACAAAAAGAAGAAATAATGGACATTTTCTTAAATATACCCATCCGGGTTCTATGGATTGTCCTGTGCAGTCATTGTTGAAACAGTTCATAGATGAAAGTAGTAAATCCCAAGTGGGAATTTCATTAAACTCAAAAATAATACGCAAGTGGGTTAATGGTCACCGTGAATCATGCTCATTAATACACTCCATCTTCATCAGCACAATGCCTGTATGAAAAGAAACAAGCTATTCAATTCTACATTCGCTACACATCCTACATGAAATGAATCAAAACAGTGCAACATTGATAAAAAACGTGAAAAAAGTGATAAACCTAGATGTGAATTAAAACCATAAGGAGCACCAGCCGGTGACTGCAAAGCACAACTACATGATTACATCATAGATCTTAATAATGTTGGTTCACTCGCCCAAATGCCATTTCAGTTCCTCCTCGGAGTTTAGCCCCCCAGGTATGAGGGTGTCTAAATCTGGAATATACTTGCTTTCTAGTTGTCGCAATCTGCGTATTTTGTCACCACCTCTTTTCATGGAAGGTATTTTATCAATCACAAAAAACTTTAGTAAATTGCGATTGCTGCGGTGTAGTTCCTCAAAATGCCTGGCTACAGGTGAGTTCTGATCCTTGTTTTCAATTGCCCGCATGTGTTCCAAAATACGTTTCTTAGCAGGAAACATCGTGCTTCCAACGTATTTTTTGGAGCAGGGGCACACAAGAATGTAGACCACATATTCAGATAGGCAAGTCAGGTATTGTTTGATCGACTTCTCTCTACCTTCAATGGGGTAATATACTGTTTTAACATTTTGACTAAACTTGCACGCCTTGCATGAAATGCAAGTATAGAAACCCTGTATATCAGATGTTTTCCCTTGTTTGGTAGTTACCTCGTTTTTACTTAGTCTATCTTTTAGAGAATTTGCCTTTCTATATGTGATGCTAGGATTACAACTCAACACACTTGTTATCGTGGGTTCTGTTTTTAAAACATTCCACTGTTTTTTTAGGCTGCTCTGTACTTGCCAGGATTCGGCATGATAGGTGGAGATGTATCTGACCACCTCCTGTGTCTCACTTTCTTTCTCTTCTCTGGGGATCAGAAGTGTATCATGGCTAAACTCCGTTGCCTTCTGAAAGGCTTCTTCAATTACTTGTGGACTATACCCACGTTCCTTGAATCGTTCCTTCATACACTCTCCCTCTAACAGAAAATCCTCATCTTTACTGCAATTCCTCCGGGCCCGGAGGAATTCACCAAAGGGAATACTGCGTATTAGAGATTTTGGGTGGCTACTTTCCGCATGAAGCAGTGTGTTACCTGCCGTGCTTTTGCGGAATAACTTGGTTACTAGACTGTTCCCAGTAACTGTCACTTTGAGATCTAAAAACTCCATGTATTGGCTGTTGATCTTGCCTTCCAGACCCAAGTTCAAGTCATTTCTGTTTAGGTCTCGAATGAAACTCTCAGCCAATATTTGTGGACCATCCCAGATGATGAATAGATCATCTATATAACGCAGCCAGGTCTTCACATGACTGCGATATAGTACATGGGTCTCAGCCACTTGTTGCTCCCAGCTAGCAATAAACAGGTTGGCAAAGCTGGGAGCAAAACAAGTTCCCATCGCAGTCCCTTGTCGTTGTCTATAATAGACCTCATTAAAGATGAAAAAGTTGTTCTGAAGACAGAACAACATCATGTCTAAGATCATGGTGGTATGATCTTGAAAGGAGATGGAACGTTTTTTCAAGAATTGACAACAAGCATCTATACCATCTTTGTGTCGAATTGAGGTGTAGAGGCTGCAGACATCCAGTGAAATGAGTAAAAAACTGTCCTGCCATACAACGTTCTTGATTTTATTGATAAAGTCCCTGCTATCCTTAAGATATGATGGTATAGCTTCCACAAACGGACGAAGAAAAAAGTCGATGTATTTGGACGTATTCTCCAACAGAGAACCCATGGAGGAGACTATTGGCCTACCCGGTGGGTTCTCAGCGTTCTTGTGGAGTTTGGGTAGCAGATACAATACTGCCACTTTGGGATTGCGATTGAGTAAAAAAGAGTATTCGTTCCATTCTAATAAGCCATTTTGTTGCCAATCTTTCAACATCTTAAAATAGATAGTATTTGTCTTTCCGACCATCTGGCTTGAAGAGATCTCATAACAGTTTGTGTCACTCAATTGTCGCATCCCCTCATTAATGTACTTGTTTACATCCATCACAACAACATTACCTCCTTTATCCGATTGACGGATCACAATGGAGGTATCACTTTCTAACGTTTTGATAGCAAGACGTTCATTCTTATTCAAATTGTCTTTGGACCAACGCTTCTTTCCGGCCAACATTTTCAAATTGCTGATAACCAAAGTTTCAAAGATGTCAATACCGCATGTGGGTAACATGGGGTTGAAATTAGACTTGGGTTTAAAATAGTTCGGGCAATTTAAATTGGTGCTGTAACCCAATGATTTCGCATCAACTGGGGTATCAGATTCCAGTTCTTTGGTAGCAATGATAGCCTCTACTTCACAAATAGTTTCGGGTGCAGGGGGAACAGTGTCAATAGGTTTGGTAACATTTTTTACCTTCAATTTATTCCACTTTTGCAGCCGTAGCTTACGTGTGAATTTAAATAAGTCAATACGTTCCTAGGAATAAATGAAATTTGATGTTGGGCAGAAAGAAAGGCCGTATTGCAATACATTGTGTTCATTCTTAGAAAGTAAGCGTGAAGATACATTTACCACGTTTTTCTGGTTCATTTTCCTCTCTTGTTTTTCTGTCCCCGTGTTTCCACTCCCACTGGGGTAACGCTTGCTTTTCCACCTGCCGCCCCTCCTTGTTTGACGTTGGACATGGTGGCACCTTCTCCAGCTTTGCCTCTTCCTCTGCCTTGTCCTCGAGATCCCCTTCCTTTCCCTCTGCCCCTGTCTATCTGCCAATTTTGTTGTTGAGCTACTCGGGACATTGCGCGAAATTCCTCCCAAAAATTTGAAGGTTTAACCGAGTTCGCTTGTACCAATAGACTACCATCTTCTGAAGCGTCACTTTCAATCGGTTCGTCTTCAGATAGCCCTTCGGTTTGTACTTTGTCTATAGTTTCCTGAATTCCTTTCCTTTTGACATTATCATACTTGCGGCTAAATGTGAAAATGCGACCCGTTTGGTAATCTATTTTATCTCTCAGGAATTTTCTCTCCTTTTTAGCCACAATCTCGTCTTCATGTTTGGCAATTCTTTTCATTATTTCTTCCATCTTTTTGGTCAGGTTTTCAGGCGTATCTTCTTTGGTTATTTCCTCTTTTAGTTCAGCGATTTCTTTGAGTAATAACGCTCTGTCTTTCCAGGCGTGTTTGATCAGAATCGATAGCATTCTATTAGAACAGTCCATTAGGTTTTCCGCCCATTCCTCAGCTAATTCGACATCTGCTTCCTCATAAGAAGGGGCTATTAAAATCCTCAGGCCCCTTGGTACTCTTTTTTTCCTCTTGATATTTTTCAAGTGTGATAGCTTCCCACCATTTTGAGATTTCTTTTCGGATTAATTTCTCCTATCTCGAATACTTTTGTTGGATAGATGTGGGAAGATTGGAATTCGCACTGGTATTCTGTTGTGCTTGTGGTGTTGCTGTTTGAGTGAACATAGATTGTGCTCGCAGTCTCCTGCGCGACTCTATCTCTTCTTCCATTTTCGTTGTTTAGGAGAGTGTATTTTATCTCCACATGCTTAGTAAGGAATAATGTTAATGCTTAAAATACGATCATAAGTTGGTACTTGTTGTATATATATATATATGTATGTGTATCTATATATATCTACTAGCAGCCAGTTCCGACGTTGTCCGGGTATGAATTGCTGCCGGCCAGTAGTATATTGTTTTGTAGGATTTCGTTTAGATAGCATTTCTTATCTGTGACAGGCCTGTGAAACGCTCCGATTCACAGTGCACTGCTGATGCACTTAAGAGTGCGCGTTCAGTAGTGTGTGAACTCGAGTTTCCCTGCTTTATTTTTCCTTGCAATATTATATAGCGCGAACTCGACAACATGGCATGAGCACAATTTACATTACAGAAGAACACATTCATTTGTGGTAGGCACGGGGAGACAAAGCGATTTGCCTGGAATCACAGGATGTTGAGCTGATGCCGAGATTCGAACGTAGCTTCCCAGCTCTAAAGTTTGCAATTCTAGAACTTGTGGCGGGAGGTGTGTCTAAAAGTCTATGTCGGTGCTGGCCATCAATGAGAGAGACCTGTGCATTTTTCAAATGAGTGGTGAAAAAATATGAGTATGTTGCTGGAGATGTGGGCCGCCGTGCCACCAATGTACTTACCGGGGGAGGGTAAACACCCATTATTCCGCAACTTTCTTTCCGCATACCATCACTCCGCATACTTTCATTACGAAAGTACCATGACTCCGCAATGCCATTATAACGCATGGCATTACATTTTATATGCTTTTACCACGCAAATATTTACAATGAAATTCGTTGTAAATGCATGAATGGTAAAAGCATTTTTTTTAAATGTTTGGATAAGGTAAGTATGGGTATAGGGGTATATGTTTTGGGGTACTGAGGTATATGTTTTGGGGTGTTTGGGTATTTTAAGGGTTCAGATATAGTTTTGGGTTATGGGGTACAGGGGTAGTTTTAGGGTTTAGGGATAGGTATGGGTTTTGGCGTACAGGGCTATTTTTAGGGTTCAGGGCTAGGTTTAGGTTTTGGGGTATAGGGGTAATTTTAGGGTTCAGGGGTAGGTTTGGGTTTTGGGGTACAGGGGTATTTTAAGGGTTCAAGGCTAGGTTTGGGCTTTGGGGTACAGGGGTATTTTTAGGGTTCAGGGCTAGGTTTGGGTTTTGGGGTACAGGGTTAGTTTTAGGGTTCAGGGCTAGGTTTGGATTTTGGGGTACAGGGGTATTTTAAGGGTTCAGGGCTAGGTTTGGTTTTGGGGTACAGGGGTATTTTAGGGTTCAGGGCGAGGTTTGGGTTTTGGGGTATAGGGGTATTTTTAGGGTTCAGGGGTAGGTTTGGGTTTTGGGGTATAGGGGTATTTTTAGGGTTGTGATTGGTGCTGTGGTTCCTGAGATTACCCGCCTCAAAGGTTTGGGCTCTCTCTTTATTATGTTAGTAAGGATGGATAAACCTATATAGATATCTTCTTCATCTGGTGTGTGTGAGTTAGTCTGTGAGTGAATGCATGAGTGTCTGAGTGGGTCTTTGAGTGTGTGCATGAATGTCTGAGTGAGTGTCTAAGTGGCTCTGTGAGTATTTGAGAGTGTCTTGAGTGGGTTTGCAAGTGCCTGTATGAGTGTGTAAGTCAGTCTGTGAGGGTAAACACTCATTATTCCGCAACTTTCTTTCCGCACACCATCACTCCGCATACTTTCATTACGAAAGTACCATGACTCCGCAATGCCATTATAACGCATGGCATTACATTTTATATGCTTTTACCACGCATACATTTACAACGAAATTCATTGTAAATGCATGAATGGTAAAAGCATTTTTTTAAGTGAGAGAATGACATGAGTGACAGAGTTGGTCCATGAGTGGGTGTATGAGTCTCTGAGTGGGTGTGTGAGTGTCTGTGTATCCTTCTAAGTAGGTGTGTGTATGCATGTTAGTGGGTGCATGAGTGTCTGAGTGGGTCTGTGAGTAGATGTCAGAGTGTCCGAGTGGGTTTGTGACTGCCTTTATAATAAGTGTTTGAGTCAGTCTAGGAGTGAGTGCATGAGTGTCTTAGTGTGTCTGTAAGTGCTTGCATAAGTCACTAAGTGAGTCTGTGAGTGGGTGTGAGTCTGTGAGTGAGTCTGTGAGTGAGTACATGAGTCTCTGAGTGGGTCTGTGAGTAAGTGCATGAGTCTCTAGTGGTTCTGTGAGTGAGTGTTTGAGTTTTTGGGTGGATCTGTGAATGGATGCATGAGTCTCTGAATGGGACTATGAGGGGGTGCATGAGTCTTTGAGTCGGTCTGAGTGGGTGGGTGAGTGTCTAAGAGGGTCAGTGCGTGGGTGTGTAAGAGTCTGTGTATCTATCCGAGTGTTTTGTGTGAGTATGTGTGAGTGGGTGCATGAGTGTCTGAGTGAGTCTGTGAGTGGATATCAGAGTGTCTGTGTTGGTTTGTGTCTGCCTTCATAAGTGTGTGAGTCAGTCTATGAGTGAATGCATGAGTGTCTTAGGGGGTCTGTAGGTGGGTGTATACATTTATAAGTAAGTCTGTGAGTGGGTGTGTGAGTGGGTCTGTGAGTGTGTACACGAGTCTCTGAGTGCATCTGTGAGTGGGCATATGAGTTTCTGAGTGGATCTGTGAGTGAATGCATGAGTCTCTGAGTGTATCTGTGAGGGTGTGAGGGAGTGTCTAAAAGGGTCAGTGAATGGGTGTGTGAGAATCTGTGTATCTATCTGAGTGGGTGTGTGAGTATCTGAGTGTGTGTTAGTGGCTTCATGAGTGTCTCAGGGGCTCAGTGAGTAGATGTCAGAGTAGGTTTATGACTGCCTTAATAAGTGTGCGAGTCAGTCTATGACTGAATGCATGAGTGTCTTAAGTGGACTGTAGCTGGGTGTATATGTCTCTAAGTAAGTCTGTGAGTGGGATTTTGAGTTTGTGAGTACGTCTGTGAGTGATTACATGAGTGTCTGAGTGGGTCTGTGAGTTAGTACATGAATCTCTGAGTGGGCCTGTGAGTGAGTGAGTGTGTTAGTTTTTGAGTGGATCTGTAAATGAGCGCATGAGTCTCTGGGTCTGTGAGTGGGTGCAATAGTCTCTTAGTGGGTCTGTAAGTGGGTGCATTAGTTTCTGAGTGGATCTGTGAGTGAGTGCATGAGTTTCTCAGTGAGTCTGTGAGTGAGTACAAGTCCCTAAGTGGGTCTGTGAGTGGGTGCGTGAATCTGAGTGGGTCTCTGAGTGTGTGCATGTGTATCTGAGTGGATCTGCAAGAGGGTGAATGAGCCTCTAAGTGAGTCTGTGAGTAGTATGCGAGTCTGCGAGTGGGTCTGTGTGTGAGTACATAAGTCTCTGAATGGCTCGGTGAGTGAGCGCATGTATTTCTGAGTAGGTCTGTGAATAAGTACATGAGTCTCTAAGTGGGTTTGTGAGTGGGTGCATGAGTCTGAGTGGGTCTGTGAGTGAGTGCACGAGTCTCTGAGTGGGTCTGTGAATGGGTACATGAGTGTCTAAACAGGCCTGGGAGTGGGAGTGTCTCAGTGGGTCTGTGAGTGGATGCATGAGTCTCTCAGTGGGTCTGAGTGAGTGTGTGAGTGTCTATCTAAGTGGGTGTGTGAGTGTTTGAACTGGTGTGTGAGTGGGTTTGTGTCTGCCTCTATAAGTGTGTGAGTCAGTCGGTGAGTTAATGCATGAGTGTCTGAGATGATCTGTAAATGGGTGCAAGAGCCTCTAGGTGAGTCTGTGAGTGGGTGTGTGAGTTTGTGAGTGGGTCTGTGAGTGAGTACATGAGTCTGTGATTGAGTGCATGAGTTTTTGAGTAGGTCTGTGAATGAGTGCATGAGTCTCTGAGTGGGTTTGTGAGAGGGTGTATAAGTCTCTGAGAGAGTGCATGTGTTTCTCAGTGGGTATCTGAGTGAGTGCATGAGTCTGTGTGTGGGTGAGTGAGTCTGTGTGGGCATGTGAGTGAGGACTTGAGTCTGTGAATGAGTGCATGAGTTTTTGAGTAGGTCTCTGAATGAGTGCATGAGTTTCTGAGTGGGTCTGTGAGTGGGTGTATGAGTCTCTGAGTGGGTCTGTGAGTGGGTGCATACGTATCTAAGTGAGTCTGTGAGTAGGTGCTTGAGTCTCTGTGTAGATCTGTGAGTGAGTGCATGTGTTTCTCAGTGTGTCTGTGAGTGAGTGCATGAGTCCCTCAGTGGGCCAGTGAGTGGGTGTGTGAGTCTGAGTGGGTCTGTGAATGGGTGTGTGAGTCTTTGAGTTGGTCTGTGAATGGGTACGTGAGTACATGAATAGGTCTGCAAGTGGGTACGTGAGTATCTGAGTGGGTCGCTGAGTATGTGCATATGGGTACTATGAGTGAGTACATGAGACTGTGAGTGAGTGCATGAGTTTTTGAGTAGGTCTGTGAATGAGTGCATGAGTCCCCGAGTGGTTCTGTGAGTGGATGCATGAGTCTGAGTATGTCTGTGAGTGGGTACGTGAGTATCTGAATGGTTCTCTGTGTTATTATATGAGTTTGTGAGTAGGTTTGTGAGTAGGTATATGAGTGCCTTATTGAGCCTGAGTGGGTGTGTGAGTCTCTGAGTGCATCTGTGAGTGGGTGTTTGAGGTCTAGGGCTCAATGTTTTGTTTTTCTACCATCTGTTTTGCCTGTCCTGCTTGTTTTATGCCCTCTGGTTTGCCCTCTTCTGCTCTGTTTTGCCTTTCCTGCTTATCTTTCTACCATTTTTACCTTCTCAGCTCTTTTTACTGCCCTTTGTTTTGCCTTTCCTGCTCGTTTTCCTGCCCTTCAATAACTGCTGTGAAAGTTTTCACTACATCAGTTGCTCTAGCCCTACTTTTCTCAACGTATCCTTATTTGTGTAGACTAGGTGAGAGTATAATAGTATTGATATGGCAGTACTAGTTAATCATTGTTTTGCTGACGATTACATGCAAATGAATTAGTGGGTTATCAGTATTTGAAAGAACCGATTTAGAAATCTAACTTGATTTTGAACTAGTCATCAAAAGCTTTACAACTATTGGAACGCAGCTTGCATATCATTTTGACTAACTATTTTATTGAATCGTACTCCAAGGCCAGTGGCTTTAGTCTCCTGAAATAAGTTGGGTATTCTAAATGCTGTACTGATTAAACAGAAAATCTAGTGCAAATGTGTGTTGCTGTATATTTTGTTTAAACTCTAGTATCTGTTGTACTATGATTTTAAATAACTTTAAGATTATTCATTCATGCATTCACAGAAAACGTTGATAACTGACAAATGCACATGAAACCATTCTAAATCCTTGTAAGAAGTGGTGATTTAACTTGCTCTTTGCATTTCATGAATACTCTATTACAAATTTAAAAGAATTACTCTGTAGAACCATGATTAAAACAGAAATAAAGCAAAGGTGAAAATAAATACAGAAATGGCAATGAAACAGATATCTTCCATTAATACAGTTGGAAGTTTAAACAACACAGCTTTATGCATAGTAGCATGCAAAATAAGTAAACCGCGGTGCTGTGCGTTATCATGGTGCACATATATGAAAGTAAATAAATATATAACCACTCTTTCTTCCCCCGGGGCCTGGGCTTAACTGAATGGGGAGGGGCTCCACTCTTGGGAGATTTTGAGCCCGGTCACCCTATCCCCGGAGCCCGGCCTTGTCTCCTGGGTGCCCTAGAGCTCACCAGGGCACCCAGTGTGCAGGATCGGGTCAGCGGGGGAGTCTCAAGGACCCCACTATCCCAGCCGGCTCCCCGCCTCTTGTGGAACCCGGCACTGCTATTGCACACGAGGACCTGCTGGAAAAGCAGTTCCCTGTGTGCAAGAAGAATAGTTTTATCTCTTCCCCTGCCCATATATCTGCAGGCAGGGAAAGAGATAAAACCCCTGCTTGAGCAGGCAGGAGCACTTTGACAGCTCCCACCTGCTCAAACTGGAGTGTTTGCTTTTGCTTGGAGAGAGCTCTCAGCTCTTGCCAAGCAAAAGCAAACAGCTATGTTCCAAGGGTGGGCAACCCGTGACATGGTAGGAGCTGGCCCTTGGGGGGGTGGCAGTTACCAGGGCCATTAATGGCTTCAGAATGGGGCCTGTGGTGCCCCCCTTTACTTTTCAGGGCTGACCCTAGGAAGATAGTGGTCCCCAGGGCGGTATGTGGCAGGGAGAGTCCACGCAGCCCATCTCCCATTGTTATAAACTATTTGGCACTGGGGAGGTGATGGTCCCCAGGGCTCGGGGGTCCACACGTGCCCCCCATTACCGATTATTCAGCCCCAGGGAGGCGGGGTTACAGGGGCTCCAAGAGCCTCAAGACGGGGGACCCATGCGGTCCCCTCCTTTTTAAAAAAAATGCCCCAGGGAGATGGCCCTCCTAGGGTCTTTTTCCAAAACAAGCTCAGGAGCCCATGCCTGGTTTAAAACATTTTATTTGGTGCAGATTCATGGATCTGCTGCGATTTTCAGCGATTACTTAAAAACATGCTTTTTTTGCCCTGGGGAAGTCCCTCTGAGACCCCAGCACCAGAGCTAAGGGGTCAGGGTATTCCTACCCTACCACCCTTTTTAAGACTCGCCTAAAGCACAGTCCCAAGTTGGCTCCAAAACCCCTAGGGCTCAAAACAGCCTTAAAAGAAAATAATTTTGGTGGGAGTCGTGTTGGATCCACGAATCTTGCCAAAAATGAAAAAAAAAACAAATTTAAAACACAGACTCCCACGCTCTGTTTAATTTAGGTCCCCGAGTAGGTCTCGAGGAAATAAGAAATAATAATGCGGGGACCCACGTGGGCACCGACAGCCCTGGTGTCTGCCAACTCCCCATGGCTAATTGTGTAAAATGCACGCCCAGAGCCCCAGGGACTGCCACATCCCCAGGGCTATATGTAAATAAGATGCATGGTGGGCTCTGGCCCCCCTTACCCAGCCTCAGGGACCACCTGCTCCCTGGGGCTATTTTTAAGTTGGGAGGTGGACCACACAGCAGTTATCCCATGTACTGTATTAGAAATGCCATAGGTCACATTGCACATATAATAAGGTGGAAGAGATATCTCATATTTGTGATAGTGTATCCTACCCCCATACTCTAAATCAGGCCATTAGTCTCCAACTGTTGGAAAAGCATCTCATGGTCAGTATGGTCAGTATGCACTCCTGGCTCCCTAGAGCAGACTTCTGTGACCAGTTCTCTTTCTAGCCACGTCTCCTGCAGGGTCTTTACTCTAGTCCTGTTTAGTCATCTGGGACCTCTTGGACTTAGTAGTCCCTCTGCAGTTTGGTATCCCTGAAGCAGGTAAACATCAGGTCAATCACTTGATCCTTGCAGAGCAGGATTCAGGAGTCCTTAAATCCTGGAGTCATTGTGTGATTCCTCTTCCAGCAGGAGCCAGGGGTCAAAAGTCAGAAATCAGGAATCTTCTTTCAACAGGGCCTTCATATTCAAGTGGAGTCTTCCCAGGTCCAGGAATGTTCAGAGGAGGTGAACAAGATGCCAGATGTAGCCACTAGCCAGTTATTGGAGAAAACTTACCATCTAGTCCTGTCTTCTTGCAGACCCCCAACTGCTTTTGCCGCACTTCTTTTTTGCCTTACTGAATAATTACTCAGCATCCTAAGTCTCAGTCTGAAGGCACCAGGCAGGCATGTCTTCCTCTTCTTAGCCTCTCCCCTATATGATAGGATCAAAACTGGTGTTCCCTCTTGCTGTGAGTCGAGCCTGACTGTCTAGGATGGTCCTGAGTGTAGAAGCTGTCCTTGGCATTTCCAAGACAAAAGAAGTAGTGCTAAAGCTACCTTTTTGTTCTGCTAACTGTTCCCATCTACTCCCAAATAGGTTATGCATGGTACCTGGTCAGCAGTTAACACCCATTAACCTTTCCTGAGGTTCCGAGACAAACAATTGTCCTCTTGGAGCCAGAGTCCTTATCTCCCACAGACAAGGATGTGTATTCTAGCTCTGGACGTTTGATGAGAGCAAAACTGGCTTCAACTAGGGGAAGTGTGAAAATCAAGTAAATTGATTTTCTGTATTTATGCAAACGTTTTGCAAAATTACATAAAAATGATGCTTAAATCAGCCAAATGCAAATCTGTCAGTTATCTCTATATTTTAGCATGAATTGCGTCCTTGTGTATATTTCATGAAAAAAACTGGCAAAAAACAAAAGCACAGCGAACAACATTGACTCATGTTCTGTTGTTCTCATGCCGTCGCTGTAGATTTCACAGCAACTGGTGCATTTGCAGTAAGCTTTTATCGTGCATGGCATGTAATTACGTGAAGTGGCGTAATGGCATAATTTCGGGAATTTCAAAATTCATGAAATTACACAAATTACACTGGTGAGTTTAACTTTTGTCCAGGTCTAGTTTTATGGCAGATGAAGCACAGGCAGCATACAGTGCATTTTTATAAAGTTAGTTTTAAGCTTAAATTGTAAAAAATCCGATTTTATCATTGTTGAAAATGATAGTTTTTAGAATGGTATTTACCCAGATTTTTTTACTTCACTACCTAATTGTTGCTGAACCTTTTTATGTTGGCGTTAGGACTCTACACACTTTACCTCTGCTAATCAGCAGTAAATGCTCTCCTTCCCAAACGGTTAACTGACAAAATATCAACCCTCAAAATATCGCCATACAAAAATCTTGTGAACAAAATATCAATGTCAAAAATATCATCATCCTATATTTATAATTTTAAGTACAACAATATAAATGTTCTTTTATTCATGTCTTTAATAGTATTGTATTGAATATTGTTATTTAAATGTATATAAAATAAAAAATTTAATATTAAATATATTGAAAAGTAACATTAATAAAAATATATGATATATATTTAACAAATACATTTAATTTAAAAAAATTAAATACATATATGTAATAATCATGGGCGTCCGCACTTGACCCCCACCCCACCCCCTGGATTACCAGTGCGTCCGGTGTGGGCCCAGTCAGGACCGTCCCTAGTCCATCATGCTTTTGAAATGGTGCCATTGTTCCAGGTGGGAGGGTGCAAGGGGGTGGCCTACAAACAAATGAACCGGAGAGATACGAGACTCGAGCGTCCTGACTAATACACAAGACTTGCCCCACATTCAAAGTTACAAATAAAGAAGTCCCCACACGAGAGTGATTCTAAAGAAATATATTGGATTGAGCTCTGGGTTATCAAATATCAGAAGCCCCCCTTGGGGAGGCAATTCCAACTATACGTCAAGCAAAAAGAATGTGTGCCAGTGTCCAGGATAATACAAACTGTATGTGAATCGAGTGAATTGAGAAATATTTGAGGTCCTGAAGAGAGTTCCTCTTCCAATCTTGAAAATCCCTCTTAAAAACACCATAATGTTTTTGTATGTTTAAATGGCCTACTGTAGAAATTTGCGACTGTTTCGTTAAAGTACGCTCTAAGTGAGCCAATTGATTGACACTTTATGTATTGTATTTTTCAAGTGACTCTAGTTACCTCCTTAGTTTTTTCTTTCTTTTCTACTTTTTTTATGGTGTGTGAAGGTGTTGGTGACAAGTGTGTATATATGTATATATGAGTATGGATTAGGTGTGGGCGGAAAATCCGTTCCGCTCGCGGATTTTGCGGATTTTCGGGAAATCCGCAATCCGCGAGATTTGCGAATTTCCCGCAAAATCCGCAAATCCGCGAGCAGCGGATTTTGCTCGCGCTGCTCGCACTGTTAGCGTGAGTTCGCGCCCCGCGAATAAGTGCGAAATTGCAGAAATACGATCTTGGCAAAACTGAAAGTAACTACTTACCAGGTTCAAAAGTTCAGGCACATCATTAGTAGCCATTTCCTGTAGGGCTTCCTGAGGGGCCCCTCCAGAGTTCAGTTGCCAGTTGAAACTATTATGTGACCCTGCTCTGAACCTCAGAATAGTTACACATATGCCACAAAGGTCCTGAATTACAGCTAAGGGAGACAAGCAGGAGCCAGGCTGGAAGTTAAAATCCATTAATCAGCCCCTAATTCATTATTGTCAGTTGGGGCAGGGCAGGTGTTGTAACTAATTTTGCAACAATGAAAGCACTTAGCAAGTGCAAAAGATCACTAATCAGGGCGCACTAAGGAAGCAGGTGCCAGCTAAAAAAATATTCTGTGACACATTAATCAGCCCCAAATTAATTCAGGTCACTTGAGGCAGGGAAGGTGTGCTTTGCTTTGCCGAAAATAATGTACACTGGACAACCAGAGGGTGTAGTGATGAAACAGAGGGTGGCATGGGTGGGCCAGAGGGTGGCATGAGTAGTCAGAGAGTGGCAGTGGTGACAGAGAGTGGCAGTGATGAAGAAGAGTGTCCCAAACAGGCTGGACACGTAGAAACAACAAGTTCGCAAAACTTGCGACCCGACAGGTAAGTTCGCAAATTGCGAAATTGTAAAAACCCTCGCGAACTGGCAGAAACACGGGCGAACACAAAAAAAAAAAAAATCCGCAAATTCGCGGGAATTCGCGGATTTTGCGGATTGCGAATCCGCAAATCCGCAAAATTCGCGGATTGCCAATCCGCAAAATCCGCTCATGCTTAGTATGGATGAAAATGTATGAGTGAGTCAGAAAGTGTGAAAGCCACGGTGTAAATATAAAGCGAATGACACTGCAAACTTTTTGATAGAAATATAAAATTTAGATAGGGTTCTTTTCCTCTCCCCCCCTTTTTTTCATTGTTAGTTAGGATGATGAATCTAATAAGTGTCGTGTAAATAATATGACAATTCAATTTGTGTAATAAATAGATTAATTCAAAACGAAAAAGTGTTTTCAAGAACTAGTTTGATTCTGTTCTTCAATATCTATTCATTGTATGATGAAATTGCAGTAGTGGTAATTGGTTGTTGTTCCTTCGAGAAGGGTGCAAGGCAGAGGGGAGAAGGGTGCAACGCAGAAAGGAGAAGGGTGCAAGATAGAGAGGAGAAGGGTGCAAAGCAGAGAGGAGAAGGCTGCAAGGCGGAGGGGAGAAGGGTGCACGGCAAAGGGGAGAAGGGTGCATGGTAGAGGAGTGTGCAAGGTGGAGGGGGAGAAGGGTGCAAGGCAGAGGGGAGAAGGGTGCAAGGCGGAGGGGAGTAAGGTGCAAGTCAGAGCTGAAAAGGGTGCAAGGTAGAGGGGAGAAGGGTGCAAGCCAGAGGGGAGAAGAGTGCAAGGCGGAGGGAAGAAGGGTGCAAGGCAGAGGGGAGAAGGGTGCAAGGTGGGGAGGTGAAGGGTGCAAGGCAGAGGGGAGAAGGGTGCAATACAGAGAAGAGAAGGGTGCAAGGCAGAGAGGAGAATGGTCAAAGGCAGAGTAGGGTGCAAGACGGAGGGGAGAAGGGTGCAAGGCAAAGGAGAGAATGGTGCAAAGGAGAGAAGGGTGCAAGACAAAGGGGAGAAGGGTGCAACATGGAGGGGAGAAGGGTGCAACAGGGAGGGGAGAAGGGTGCAAGGCAGAGGGGAGAAGGGTGCAAGGCAGAGGGGAGAAGGGGGCAAGGCAGAGGGGAGAAGGGTGCTAGGCAGAGGGGAGAAGGGTGCCAGGCAGAGAGGAGAAGGGTGCAAAGCAGAGGGGAGAAGGGTGCAAGGCAGAGAGGAGAAGGGTGCAAGGTAGAGAAGGGTGCAAGGCGGAGGGGAGAAGGGTGCAAGGCAGATAGGAGAAGGGTGCAAGGTAGAGAAGGGTGCAAGGCGGAGGGGAAGAAGGGTGCAAGCAGAGGGCGTGAAGTGTGCAAGGCTGAGAGGAGAAGGGTACAAGGTAGAGAAGGGTGCAAGGCGAAGGGCGGGAAGGGTGCAAGGCAGAGAGGAGAAGGGTGCAAGGCAGAGAGGAGAAGGGTGCAATGCAGAGGGGAGAATGGTGCAATGCAGAGGGGAGAAGGGTGCAGCTCACTGGTTAGAGGCTGCAGACCCGAGAGCAGAGGACGGCCCGGGACCAGGGTTCGATTCCCGGAGCGGCAGGTTTCTGGACCAGGGTCAGCGGACTCGATAATTCTCTCGCCTCGGTGCCCACTCTGATCAGCGATCACACTCGGCAACTCTGGGCATTAGCTTGCCTCATCTTCACTAACGGCCCCACCAGACCGCTGGGGATGCCTGGTCTCACCCTGGAGATACCCATTAAGGGACCATCTCTCAGGGAAGCCAGGAAGGGTTTTGCAACGGTCGAAGCGCCTTGGGACCCTACGGGTAAGTAGTGCGCTATATAAATGCCAATACATACAAGGTAGAGAGGAGAAGGGTGCAAGGCAGAGAGGAGAAGGGTGCAAGGTGGAGGGGAGATGGGCGCAAGGTACAGAAGAGTGTAAGGTGGAGGGGGAGAATGGTGCAATGGGGAGAGCAAGAAGGGTGCAAGGCAGAGGGGAAAAGGGTGCAAGGCCGAGGGGAGAAGGGTCGAAGGTAGAGAAGGGTACAAGGCGGAGAGGGAAAAGGGTGCAATGGGGAGGGGAGAAGGGTGCAAGGCAGAGAGGAGAAGGGTGCAAGGCAGAGAGTAGAAGGGTGCAAGGCGGAGGGAAGAAGGGTGTGTTGGACAGGCCTCGTGAAAGGCCCGCTCCCTCTCCGCATGAGAAGACTCGGACGCCGGCTCCCCCGGTGTCCCCAGAAAGAACCACCCCTGCAACCCACCGAAGCAACCCGCAATCCATCCCCAACGGGACACCTGCTCCCGAACACTCCAGCATCGGCTGACCCGGGCCTCCATCAGCACCATTGCCCTGGCCCAGCCGCCATCTTGGACACTGCACCACGAGGCCGCGTGGCCTCAGCTCGACCCCAATCCTGGGCCTGCCAGGCCCCGACATCGAGGCACCACCATCCACCCAGGAGGCGAAGAGACCACTTGGCAGGTTAATGTGAGAAAGGAGTGTCGATGGCTCTCCCCCGCCAGGTGCCGATCGCCCCCGGCCTCCCCGGGTGCTGGCTCCACCCCCCTGCTGGGTGTCTGGACTCCCTCATCCCGGACCTCCCGACCTCCAAGTGCGAGGGTCCGGACATCAAAGGAGACCAGACCTATAACTGGGGCAGCTCCAGAGCAGGAAGGCAGTTGTATCCTGGAGTCGAGAGACACCTTGAAGAACTCATCCCTGACGGACTGCTGGCGCTGCCGCAGCCTTGCCTTGTGAACCACCTCTGAAGCCTGCTGGCGCTGCCATGGCCCTCTGCAACGTGCATCTTCGCCGGGACCTGCTGGCGCTGCCGCGGCCCATCCTTGTGAACCATCGCTCTTGCCTGCTGGCGCTGCCGCGGCCCCTCTACAAAGAAGTCATCATCGTAGCGTGCTGGCGCTGCCGCGGCCCATCGTACTGAGAACCATCGTCCTAGCCTGCTGGCGCTGCCGCGGCCCTCCTTGCCGAGACTTTTCATCCTAGCCTGCTGGCGCTGCCGCGGCCCGACCTTTCAGACCTCCGAGCTCGAGGATTGTGAGCACCTTCTGGCCGCCCTGGTACCGGACCGGTACCCAAGACTGTCCCGCTACCCCTTTCCCTACAGAGACTAGAATTGGGAGGATCCTCGTGTCCTGCCCCCACTGTATCGTTGATAACCTTGCCTCAAGAATCCTATATAAAGTGTGCAGATCTTATCCTTGTGTGGTGCCCATTTGTGGGGGGGAAGTTACTTGTCTGTACGATCGCCGGAGACGGTCCTCACCAGAGGCCTCTCCCCCTGTACTCGGCCGACCCTCCAGGTCCACGTCTAACAGGGTGCAAGGCAAAGAGGAGAAGGGTGGATGGCAGAGAGTAGAAGGGTGCAAGGTAGAGGAGGGTGAAAGGCAGAGGGGGAGAAGAGTGAAAGGGGGAGGGGAGAAGGGTGCAAGGCAGAGGGGAGAAGGGTGCAATGCAGAGGGATGAAGGCTGCAAGGCAGAGAGAAGAAGGGTGCGAGGCAGAGAGGAGAAGGGTGCAAGGTGGAGGGGAGAAGAGTGCAAGGTACAGAAGAGTGTAAGGCGGAGGGGGAGAAGGGTGCAATGGGGAGAGCAAGAAGGGTGCAAGGCAGAGGGGAAAAGGTGCAAGGCAGAGGGGAGAAGGGTGGAAGGTAGAGAAGGGTGCAAGGCAGAGGGGGAGAAGGGTGAAAGGGGGAGGGCAAGAAGGGTACAAGGCAGAGGGGAGAAGGGTGCAAGGCAGAGGCGTGCAAGGCAGAGGTGAGAAGTGTGCAAGGTAGAGAAGGGTGCAAGGCGGAGAGGGAAAAGGGTCCAATGGGGAGGGGCAGAAGGGTGCAAGGCAGAGAGGAGAAGGGTGCAAGGCAGAGAGGAGAAGGGTGCAAGGCGGAGAGGAGAAGGGTGCAAGGCAAAGAGGAGAAGGGTGGAAGCAGAGGGGAGAAGGGTGCAAGGCAGAGAGGAGAAGGGTGCAAGGTAGAGGAGGGTGCAATGCAGAGGGGGAGAAGGGTGAAAGGGGGAGGGGAGAAGGGTGCAAGGCAGAGGGGAGAAGGGTACAAGGCAGAGGCATGCAAGGCAGAGGGGAGAAGTGTGCAAGGTAGAGAAGGGGGCAAGGCGAAGAGGGAAAAGGGTGCAATGGGGAGGGGGAGAAGGGTGCAAGGTAGAGAGGAGAAGGGTGCAAGGCAGAGAGGAGAAGTGTGCAAGGCAGAGGGGAGAAGGGTGCAAGGCAGAGGGGAGAAGGGTGCAAGGCAGAGAGGAGTAGGGTGCAAGGCAGAGAGGAGAAGGGTGCAAGGTGGAGGGGAGAAAGGCGCAATGTACAGAAGAGTGTAAGTGGAGGGGGAGAAGGGTGCAATGGGGAGAGCAGGAAGGGTGCAAGGCAGAGGGGAAAAGGGTGCAAGGCAGAGGGGAGAAGGGTGGAAGGTAGAGAAGGGTGCAAGGCAGAGGGGGAGAAGGGTGAAAGGGGAGGGCGAGAAGGGTGCAAGGCAGAGGGGAGAAGGGTGCAAGGCAGAGACGTGCAAGTCAGAGGGGAGAAGTGTGCAATGTAGAGAAGGGTGCAAGGCGGAGAGGGAAAAGGGTGCAATGGGGAGGGGCAGAAGGGTGCAAGGCAGTGAGGAGAAGGGTGCAAGGCAGAGAGGAGAAGGGTGCAAGGCGGAGGGGAGAAGGGTGCAAGGCAAAGAGGAGAAGGGTGGAAGGCAGAGGGGAGAAGGGTGCAAGGCAGAGAGGAGAAGGGTGCAAGGTAGAGGAGGGTGCAAGGCAGAGGGGGAGAAGGGTGAAAGGGGGAGGGGAGAAGGGTGCAAGGCAGAGGGGAGAAGGGTGCAAGGCAAAGGCATGCAAGGCAGAGGGGAGAAGTGTGCAAGGTAGAGAAGGTTGCAAGGCGGAGAGGCAAAAGGGTGCAATGGGGAGGGGGAGAAGGGTGCAAGGCAGAGAGGAGAAGGGTGCAAGGCAGGGAGGAGAAGGGTGCAAGGCAGAGGGGAGAAGGGTGCAAGGCAGAGAGAAGAAGGGTGCAAGGCAGAGAGGAGAAGGTTGCAAGGCAGAGGGGAGGAGGGTGCTAGGTAGAGAAGGGTGCAAGTTGGAAGGGGAGAAAGGAGCAATGGGGAGCGGATAAGGGTGCAAGGCAGAGAGGAGAAGGGTGCAGGGCAGAGAGGAGAAGGGTGCAAGGCAGAGGGGAGAATGGTGCAAGGTAGAGGGGAGAAGGGTGCAAGGCAGAGGGGAGAATGGTGCAAGGTAGAAAAGGGTGCAAGGCGGAGGTGCAGAAGGGTACAAGGGGGAGGGAGAGAAGGGTGCAAGGGGGAAAAAGGGTGCAAGAGGGAGGGGGAAGGGTGCAATGCAGAGGGGAGAAGTGTGCAAGGGGAGGGCGAGAAGGGTGCAAGGCAGGAGGGAGAAGGGTGCAAAGTTGAGAAGGGTGCAGGTCAGAGGGGGAGAACGGTGCAACAGGAAGTGGTAAAAGGGTGCAAGGCAGAGGGGAGAAGGGTGCAAAGCAAAGGGGAGAAGAATGCAAGGCAGAGGGGAGAATGATGCATGGCAGAGGGGAGAATGGTGCAAGGTAGGAAAGGGTGCAATGCAGAGGTGGAGAAGGGTGCAAGGTAGAGATGAGAATGGTGCAAGGTAGAAAGGGTACAAAGGGGAGGGGGAGAAGGGTGCAAGGGGAGGGGGAGAAGGGTGCAAGGGGGAGGGGAGAAGGGTGCAAGGCACAGAGGAGAAGGGTGGAAGGCAGAGGGGAGAAGGGTGCAAGGGAAAGAGGAGAAGGGTGCAAGGTAGAGAAGGGTGCAAGCGTGAGGGAGAAGGGTGCAAGGCGGTAGGCAAGAAGGATGCAAGGCAGAGAAGGAGAAGGGTGCAAGGTAGTGAAGGGTGCAAGGCAGAGGGCGAGAAGGGTGCAAGGCAGAGGAGAGAACGATGAAGACAGAGGGGAGAAGGGTACAAGGCAGAGAGGAGAAGGGTGCAAGGCATAGAAGAGAAGGGTGCAAGGTAGAGAAAGGAGCAAGGCAGAGAGGAGAAGGGTGAAAGGTACAGAAGGATGCAAGGTAGAGGGCAAGAAGGGTGCAAGGCAGAGGGGAGAAGAGTGCAAGGCAGAGGAGAAAATGGTGCATTGCAGAGGGGAGAATGGTGCATGGCAAAGAGGAGAAGAGTGCAAGGCAGAGAGGAGAAGGGTGCAAGGCAGAGAGGAGGAGGGTGCAAGGTAGAGAAGGGTGCAAGGCAGAGGGCAAGAAGGGTGCAAGGTAGAGGGGAGACGGGTGCAAGGCAGAGGGGAGAAGGATGCAAGGTAGAGGGAAGTGTGCAAGGCAGAGAGGAGAAGGGTGCAAGGTAGAGAAGGGTGCAAGGCAGAGGGGGAGAAGGGGGAAAGGGGGCAGGGTGCAAGTCAGAGGGGAAAAGGGTGCAAGGTAGAGAAGAGTGCAAGGCAGAGGGGGAGAAGGGTGCAGTGGGGAGGGGGAGAAGGATGCAAGGCAGAGAGGAGAAGGGTGAAAAGCAGAGAGGAGAAGGGTTCAACGGAGAGGGGAGAAGGGAGAAGGGTGCAAGGCAGAGAAGAGAAGGGTGCAAGGCAGAGGAGAGAAGGGTGCACAGAAGAGAAGAGTGCAAGTCAGAGGGGGAGAAGGGTGCACGGAAGAGAAGAGTGCAAGTCAGAGGGGGAGAAGGGAGCAATGGGGAGGGTAGAAGGGTGCAAGCAGAGAGGAGAAGGGTGCAGGGCAAAGAGGAGAAGGGTGCAAGACAGAGGGGAGAAGGGTGAAAGGGTAGGGCGAGAAGGGTGCAAGGCAGAGGGGAGAAGTGTGCAATGTAGAGAAGGGTGCAAGGCGGAGAGGGAAAAGGGTGCAATGGGGAGGGGCAGAAGGGTGCAAGGCAGTGAGGAGAAGGGTGCAAGGCAGAGAGGAGAAGGGTGCAAGGCGGAGGGGAGAAGGGTGCAAGGCAAAGAGGAGAAGGGTGGAAGGCAGAGGGGAGAAGGGTGCAAGGGAAAGAGGAGAAGGGTGCAAGGTAGAGAAGGGTGCAAGCATGGGGGAGAAGGGTGCAAGGCGGTAGGCAAGAAGGATGCAAGGCAGAGAAGGAGAAGGGTGCAAGGTAGTGAAGGGTGCAAGGTGGAGGGCGAGAAGGGTGCAAGGCAGAGGAGAGAACGATGAAGACAGAGGGGAGAAGGGTACAAGGCAGAGAGGAGAAGGGTGCAAGGCATAGAAGAGAAGGGTGCAAGGTAGAGAAAGTAGCAAGGCAGAGAGGAGAAGGGTGAAAGGTACAGAAGGATGCAAGGTAGAGGGCAAGAAGGGTGCAAGGCAGAGGGAAGAAGAGTGCAAGGCAGAGGAGAAAACGGTGCATTGCAGAGGGGAGAATGGTGCATTGCACAGAGGAGAAGAGTGCAAGGCAGAGAGGAGAAGGGTGCAAGGCAAAGAGGAGAAGGGTGCAAGGTAGAGAAGGGTGCAAGGCAGAGGGCAAGAAGGGTGCAAGGTAGAGGGGAGACGGGTGCAAGGCAGAGGGGAGAAGGATGCAAGGTAGAGGGAAGTGTGCAAGGCAGAGAGGAGAAGGGTGCAAGGTAGAGAAGGGTGCAAGGCAGAGGGGGAGAAGGGGGAAAGGGGGCAGGGTGCAAGGCAGAGGGGAAAAGGGTGCAAGGTAGAGAAGGGTGCAAGGCAGAGGGGGAGAAGGGTGCAATGGGGAGGGGGAGAAGGGTGTAAGGCAGAGAGGAGAAGTGTACAAGGCAGAGAGGAGAAGGGTGCAAGGTAGAGAAGAGAAGGGTGCAAGGCAGAGAGGAGAAGGGTGCAAGGTAGAGAAGAGTGCAAGGCAGAGGGGAGAAGGGTGCATGGCAGAGGGGTGCAAGGCAGAGTGGAGAAGGGTGCAAGGTAGAGAAGGGTGCAAGGCGGAGGGGGAGAAGGGTGCAGTGTGGAGGGGGAGAAGGATGCAAGGCAGAGAGGAGAAGGGTGAAAAGCAGAGAGGAGAAGGGTTCAAGGGAGGGGGAAAAGGGAGAAGGGTGCAAGGCAGAGAGGAGAAGGGTGCAAGGCAGAGGAGAGAAGGGTGCACGGAAGAGAAGAGTGCAAGTCAGAGGGGGAGAAGGGTGCACGGAAGAGAAGAGTGCAAGTCAGAGGGGGAGAAGGGAGCAATGGGGAGGGGAGAAGGGTGCAAGCAGAGAGGAGAAGGGTGCAGGGCAAAAAGGAGAAGGGTGCAAGACAGAGGGGAGAAGGGTGAAAGGGTAGGGCGAGAAGGGTGCAAGGCAGAGGGGAGAAGGGTGCAAGGCAGAGGCGTGCAAGTCAGAGGGGAGAAGTGTGCAATGTAGAGAAGGGTGCAAGGCAGAGAGGGAAAAGGGTGCAATGGGGAGGGGCAGAAGGGTGCAAGGCAGTGAGGAGAAGGGTGCAAGGCGGAGGGGAGAAGGGTGCAAGGCAAAGAGAAGAAGGGTGGAAGGCAGAGGGGAGAAGGGTGCAAGGGAAAGAGGAGAAGGGTGCAAGGTAGAGAAGGGTGCAAGCGTCGGGGAGAAGGGTGCAAGGCGGTAGGCAAGAAGGATGCAAGGCAGAGAAGGAGAAGGGTGCAAGGTAGTGAAGGGTGCAGGGCGGAGGGCGAGAAGGGTGCAAGGCAGAGGAGAGAACGATGAAGACAGAGGGGAGAAGGGTACAAGGCAGAGAGGAGAAGGGTGCAAGGCATAGAAGAGAAGGGTGCAAGGTAGAGAAAGGAGCAAGGCAGAGAGGAGAAGGGTGAAAGGTACAGAAGGATGCAAGGTAGAGGGCAAGAAGGGTGCAAGGCAGAGGGGAGAAGAGTGCAAGGCAGAGGAGAAAACGGTGCATTGCAGAGGGGAGAATGGTGCATGGCACAGAGGAGAAGAGTGCAAGGCAGAGAGGAGAAGGGTGCAAGGCACAGAGAAGAAGGGTGCAAGGTAGAGAAGGGTGCAAGGCAGAGGGCAAGAAGGGTGCAAGGTAAAGGGGAGACGGGTGCAAGGCAGAGGGGAGAAGGATGCAAGGTAGAGGGAAGTGTGCAAGGCAGAGAGGAGAAGGGTGCAAGGTAGAGAAGGGTGCAAGGCAGAGGGGGAGAAGGGGGAAAGGGGGCAGGGTGCAAGTCAGAGGGGAAAAGGGTGCAAGGTAGAGAAGGGTGCAAGGCAGAGGGGGAGAAGGGTGCAATGGGGAGGGGGAGAAGGGTGTAAGGCAGAGAGGAGAAGTGTACAAGGCAGAGAGGAGAAGGGTGCAAGGTAGAGAAGAGTGCAAGGCAGAGAGGAGAAGGGTGCAAGGTAGAGAAGAGTGCAAGGCAGAGGGGAGAAGGGTGCATGGCAGAGGGGTGCAAGGCAGAGTGGAGAAGGGTGCAAGGTAGAGAAGGGTGCAAGGCGGAGGGGGAGAAGGGTGCAGTGGGGAGGGGGAGAAGGATGCAAGGCAGCGAGGAGAAGGGTGAAAAGCAGAGAGGAGAAGGGTTCAAGGGAGGGGGAGAAGGGAGAAGTCTGGGAATGCTTGTCTGGCTACACAAGGGAGTTAGGAATGCATAATAGAACTTCTCATTGCACCAGTATCCAAAAGAAATGGTTCCGTAACACCCAATGCTACAACATTAACATAAGGTCCATCCTGATCCACTGGAACTAATACTACTCCCTTACTCTGTCTATGGCTGTCCTAACAAGAGAGGAAATCAGCATTCTCACCATCTGTGCAATAATCGTCATTATAATACTGTGCAGACTGAGAATTCCGCTTATCAAAATAATTTGCTGGGTCCTGAGGAGGAGAGAGACGTCGTTCCTGGGATGACGCACCATGCCCTCTACCTCTGGACACTGACTGAAAATCTCCACGACCCCGTGGTTGTGATCCTCCAGAACGCTGCAACAGAATCGGACAACTATTCTTGAAATGGCCTTCCTCTTTACAGTAGGTACATTGATTAGGACCCAACGGAAATTGTGAAACTGGTGATACAGGCTTCTGCAATAATCTCTGAAACTGTGGGAGCTGTTGAATTTGGGGCTGAGCAGAACGAGGAGGATATGCCTGTTGCAGAAGAACTTTAGTTTTTAATTCTTTTGTTTTCTTCTCCACTTTTTCCTTATCTTCCTTATCCCTATTCTCATAATATTGGGCAGTAGCTAATATCTGGGCAGTTGAAGAAACCGCCCATGCACTCTCAGATTGTTTCAATTTATGTGATAGTTCTGGAAGTAAATTAAAAACAAACGTATCTACAAATAATCACTGTCCACCTTCAGTACTCATATCCTGACCACTATGGTTGATGAAAGTCGGAGACACTTTCATCAGCCTTTTGTTTGCACGCTGCTAACTTATCCCAGTTAATGCGCACAGCAGGCATCATCGTTTTCATAAGATCTATTATTCTACCGGGCAGCTCAGTAATCAGATCATCGGGTTTGGCACCACCTACTTGCTGTGCATCTGCAGCCGTAATAGCAGCCCAATTACCACCTAAAGCTTGATCATGGTCTTGTCTACGAATTTTAGTCCATAAAGCTTGTGGGACTACATTTCCCATAAGTAAATCAATATCTGCCAAATTCATGATACACGCATTAACAGTCTGAGACAATTCTTTATAATAGCCAGCAGGATTCTTGCGCGGGTCCGGTAAGGACTGCTTAAGTGCCAACACTTCTGATCTTTTCCATGGATCATGTACCCATATGCGCTGAAAGTGAGCAAGGACAGGTGGATTAGCATTCAGGTCTGCCTCGCTCCATATTGGAGGAACTTCCCGCATAGGATATTGTGCCATTTTACGAAGAATCGCAAGATCAGGCTCAAGAGAAGTTTGAGAGAAGAAGGAAGATCGGAGAGTAACAAGCTTCTGAACAGCAGGCTCTACATCAGGACCCACAATAAGTCCCTTTTAAAATTGGTCCCGTATGTCAAACAAAGCCTGAGGAGGTGAATCCAAATCCATATCTTCCCATCCTTTAATAAGAGTGTTGCATATAACATTAAAAACATACCTCTGCGTAGGCGCATTCCATTGCAGAAAGGTGTCTAAAATATCATGTACACTATATTGTACACTACTCGTAATCCAATTACGAGCAAGACAATCCAACTTAGTCCGTTCTTCCAAATCTGGAATCTGACTACGAGATTGTCTTCGAGACGAGGCAGGAGAAAAGATAAGAGGCCCAAGAAAAGGTGACGGAAGACCAGACACAGTTTCAAATAAAGGTTTTCGAGATCTAGGGGAATCTGACACCAAAACCGGAGACAAGGTGTTCTGTAGAACAGGAGAAAAACCAGTAGCAAAAGAAGATAAAGGCAAAGTTGACTTAGATGCAGGAGTTTGGGGTACAGAAGTCAGTGGCAAAGGGGGTGGAGGTGGAACCACAGGAAGAGGCAACTGTGCAGGAACCCGAACAGATGGATTAACAACAGGTTGTAATGGAGGTGCATTAGCGCCTAACACATAAGGCGGAGGTAACGTCAAAAGGTGGGACACAAAAGGATCTTCGTCAGGACCCTTACTCTTTGATGCAGTAGGTAACACAGGGTAACATCTATCTATTGCCATGCGATGCTGTCTTTCTGAAACCTTAACCGTCTTATAAGCTTCGTCATTTTTAAACTGTTGAGCAGCTTGTAATACCGTCAAATCCTGCTCTTTCTTATCTTTCCTCATTTGCTTAATTTCTTTCTGTTTAGATTCTTTACGCCAAAGGCGGAAAGAGTCAAACATTGCCGGCCGGGCTTTTCTCTTAAATAGAATCGTTTCCAAATTGTCTAATATAGCAGGCTCAAAGGTACCATTTTGTGGCCACCGTAAAACACCATCTTTTTTAGTGTATCGAATCCATGTTTCATTAAAAACAATAGGACCTAAACCATGTTTTGAATAGAGCTCATAAGTAGGAGTTCCAACTGGAGGAATCGGACAAGAATCCTCTAGCCGGGAATCCCTAGTACAACCAAAACAACAACATTTCTTGAACTTACTAAATCCAGGCATTTCGTAACGGACTGGACTACTTACAAACGTTAAGGGATTTTAAACAATATATTCACAGCACAAACGTTCTTACCCCTTGGCTTCGGTTAGTGCACTAATCGAATAACAAAAAACAAAAACAAAAAGGTGGGGTCTACCCACAAATACTTAACTAAATGTTTTCTCACGCCAACAGATGTCCGTCTAACGTCTCGCAATACGAATCATCACCAGGGGCCAAAGCAGGGCGACAGTCAGGGCAGCAGTCGTCAGCAGCCGTCGGGAAGGAGTAGCCGTGCTTCAAAAGACCTTCGGTCCACTTCGACATACAGGGGTCGCTCACGTGGTTCGCGAAATCCTCCGGAATTTTCTTGCAAAGCTCCTCACGACCTTCAGGCAGAACTACTGCCTCTGAAGTCGCCCACACGTTGGGCCGCCAAGTGGAGATCCTGACCTTATGGGCCAGGCGGCGCCGGGCACGCCTAAGATCTCCGGGTTCCCCTGCTTTGGCTGACATGTGACACTCTGTTGGGCGTAGAAAAGCAGATTTATTAGCTGCAGCTAAGCACAGTGGTCCTGTAAGTACACCAGCGGGTAGGTTATCAGGAGACTGCCACTTCAATCCGTGGATCACAGTCTCTTATAGTACATATGTTTACAATGCCAACTCCCAAAACATACAAAACTGACAAATAGGAATAGTTTGAAAACAAGCTATTGAATGTCTAAAACACACCCTCCTTTAAGACCCTGTGTGTTCTCCCTCCCACAAGTTAATCAACACTAGTATCCGTAATTCAATTTGCAGGTGGTGGTACATGTTGAATACTTAAAAGGACAGTCTATGTAACAGGAGAACACACGAAGAGAATAGCGAAGGTCAGTTAAACAAGATAAAGTCAAAAAGAATGGTGGGACCCAAACAGGGGAGTAAGACATGGATTAATCAGTCAAGACATGGATTTACTAAACTCTGGAGACCCTGACATCGGTTTCGTAAACATAGGCAGAAGTTACTTTTTAATCCGGAAGGACACGTAGCAGTTGCAAAAGCAAAAACATCGCGTTCACCATGTCCGCCGTGCTGTCTGAGTGAGGCAACACATAATGGTGGTTAAACACAAAATGGCAGCTAGATACGAAGGGAAGTCGAAAACCACATAACCTCAGAGGTACCCTAACCCATAGTGCACCCTATTGAATGTAGGTGTTTTTACTGTATTTGTAAGTGTCTCTCAACATAGCACTGGACCTGGGCCTGGTGAGTCGGAGGGGCCAGGGTCAGTCAGAGTGAGGTACCACCAGTAAAAGTCAGCAAAAAGTTGGGGAGTGCCCAGGGCACAGATGGCTTTGCAAAACTAGAGAAGCACAAACCCAGAATTTAAACAAAACACCCTGATTGGAGGTTCTCTTTAAGAATCAGAATTGATTTCCATCCTAATGAACCCATTTTCCAACCGTAGGATAATGAAAGACTGGGGGAAAATCATAACGTTCTAATCTATACCTTGCAGTTTTCATGTAGCTCTTTGATGACGGTTAATAGCTCACTGTTCAATGTTAGGATTTTAACTTAGAAACTGCAAATAGCAAAAGAATCTCTCAGACAAAAGCAGTAACTCGCTGACCTATTTACATGCTATGCATTTTGTTATCTGCCGGGTAAACTTTCTTTGCAGCAGGCATATTAACACATTGTGGCTACCTTACTGTAGCGTGTTTATCTAGGTTCCTGATCGATACTGTGACCTTATGCCCCTATTCGGCTATAAATCCATTTATTCCCTATATTGGCATAACCGTTCAAGTGCGATTTTCTGAAAAGTCATCTCTGGCCTCACACGAACAGAGCCACATTCCAGCATAGTTCCCTCTGCCACTTCCTTTGCGACCAATTAGTGCAATGACAGAGCAGCAGTCACTATCTGATATTCCTAGATAACACTCCGAGTTCTTCAACAAGATAAAAACTCAGCAAACCTGGAAATCCCCGCTTGCTATGTTTTGATTAGTAATGGAACTCTAATGAGCAACTGATAACTATCACTTCCTAGTGACATCTTTAATTGACGTCTTATGTCCAGCAAACTTGCGTCAAACCCGGCACCTGTCAGGTATAAATATTACCAACGTTGCCTTAAGCAATGAGAGCTACTGTTGCTGATGCCAGCTGCCTGCAAGACCCCGTGTTGGTAAATCTAGCACTCTGTCGCTGCAGCCTGCTATCCTGTGGTGGTGAAGCTGCTGATACCATTATCGCCGCTAAAGCGCGAACTATGGTGCAGTACGCTTAAGGAGCTGAACAGCCGTCCCTCTGCGAAGACATCCAGCAGATTCCAGCTGCCCGCGGACGCTGTCCCCCCTCCTTCCTCGACGCGCTGAAGAGAAGCCGCTGCCTTTCTCGTGCAGAGAAATCCAGTCCCGGCGCTTCCGGTTTACCCTCGCGGGTGACTGGGATATCGAGAGAGACCCCTGAAGGAGATACCAATCCTCCATCATTCTATTCAGAGGCATGGTGTTAACTAAACCCTTAGACGAGAATTCTTGAAACAAACTTTGGCAAAACCAACTTAACTTAAAGCTACTTACTTACTCCCCTTTTCACGTGTTAGGCTTAGGTCAGGCACACTGGGGTAGGCTTAGTTAGAAGCACCAGTTGAGTATGTTAGCCTAATGTATATATGACTGTATATATGTTTTATTACTTTTAAACCATTGTATGGCTAAGAAACCATATCAATGCTTTTACAGTTCTATTTTGCAATACTTATCTTACTGTACGTACTTTTTATAATAACAATTATTATAATTGTGGCAATACATTTCTCTTGTACGAGAAGAAAGACTGTTCAATAAATGTTAACCCTTTATTGACAAATGCCCGTCTCTCTATTCTCTACATCTCGTGAAAGTAAACTGCACTAGACTGACTGAGTGAAATACAGGTCTATTGTTTCACACGACCCTAGAGATTGACTCTTGATCTGAGGAGCAAAGTTGTCATGTTGCACGGTTGTTGGAAAACTGAATCCCTTCTTGTCTGTGCCAAGGAAGCTGATCACTTCCTATGCAGAGAAGAAAGTTTCCAGTGACCTCTGAGCTAGTTGGTAACACAACCCAATTAAGTTTAGCATAGTCAGTGGAGGCCTGGAATATCCGCAGTTCCACGTCGATACCACTGTTTATGTTATTCCAATGCGCAGGGCCTAGTGGGAAACTAGGAACTACACTACATGGCGCCCAACGTTTGGTAAGGCGATAAACTAACGCAAGACAGTTAGAGTAACTCAGTCGTGCATATTTCACAGACCCCTTTCTCCCGTAAATACTCCAATAGACGTCTGGAGTGGGTGAAAGGTTAAAAATCCGCCCGACCTTAGTAGGAAGAGATTCCTATGTAAAGCTCTGGTTTATTCAACGTTGAAGGATACAGTGTTCCAAAATATTGTGCACCTAATCTTTGTCTCCTTGGAGACCTACTCTGCAAACCTTGCATTTTTACAATGCCAGAAAATAACGGAACCTCTGGGGCCGCAGTAGACGCGACTCAGCAAGGTCCCGAACAAGCAGACCCGGATGCTATTATCATCCCGGTTCACTTAAGAAGATCTATAACGTTAAAACTTATAGAAAACGGACTGACACCTCAAGGTGGTACAGTAATTTTCGTGATAGAGGCTCACGAGTATCGGCAGACAGAGGTATTCTATTCATGGATAAACTTTCCAGCGGCAAACGCTACAACACGAGAGTTTCACTATTACAAAATAGAGGAACCTCCGGGAGAGTACGCTCCTTTCGAGGAGATTGAAATCCCACTTAAATTTCAAGAGCACCTGCTCTGGTTTAATGGCGCCCTAAAACACAATAATCACATAACTAGGCTCGGTCCTCTAGGTAGACCAGGAGCAACGTGGCCGGTTCTAGCCAGTTACACACCACATCCTGACATTGCAAGAATGTCTAAGGAAGAGCTGTTAGCACAGCTCAAAACATTAATAAAAATACATAGGCAATTAGTCCAATATGTAATGCGGACTGCAACAGTCCAGCCAGCTGTTAATTCACACCAGCTGACCCCTCACCAGGGGAACACAAATAAAATTACACCACAGAACATACAGTCATGTCTTGGTAAAACACCCGTAAAACTGGAACAAATTCATTTCTGGTTAGCACAGAAAATCACTCAAATAGAGGCAGTATTTCCTGATACTACCCCTATTGAGAAACACAGAATCTTGACCATCTGCCTTCCTATGGGAATCGCACCACATGTGGAGGACTGCGACACTTGGGGTACAGTCTTTGCTTCCATTTACACAAAAACACACGGTGTTCCGTCTATGGCGGTAATACCAGAAGTGCTAAAACAGATTCAAAATGAATTCGGTCCAGAACCCGCTTTAAATCTAGGTATGAAATTACTGAAAGACTTCAAGCAGGTCTCGGCTATATTATTAGCCAACATTAGAGGAGAAGCAGCATCTGTGGCGATCCGCCAGAAGTTGAAGGAAACAGATATAAAAGATCCTGTTGAGCTTGCAAAAATCATAGAAAAATGCTATGAAGAATTAGGTAGAGACAGCTTGGGTGGAAAACCAGTAAAACCCCAACTGCTCGAAAGTCCTGAAAAATTATTTATTAAAAATAATTTAAACACTCCTAAAAAGAGCTGGGATGGAAATAAACAATCCACTCCCAAGGAAAAAGTTTTCCAGTCCAGAGGAAGGTCTCCTCGACGGAGGGAAAGAACTCCGACTCGAGAACGCCAGTCTCCCCAGAGGGAGCCCTCTGAGAAAAGATATAACCTTAGAAATAGGGATAATCTGAAAAAACCTGATAGATATCAAAGTATTGATACACGTCCCTCTCGATCTCTTCCACAGAATTCGGAAAGAAGAGGACGGTCAGACCCAGGAGAGCACACCAAGTCCAAAGACAAGGAACCTGCTCAGAGTAAAAAATCTCAATTTCCTAAAAAGAAGGTAGCCAGTATTAGAGTAATCAACCATGCCGAGAATACTGAGGACACAGTTGAAAAACGGGGAGTGGGCATTGACAATGTTGGACAGTGCAGCAGAAATCAGTATAGCGCGCAAGAACTTGATGAGTCATCTGGAGACAGTGGACACGAATGAATACATTCAGGTTGAAACTGCCGAAGCCAGACTTAGCGAGCCCCATAAAATATACAAAATAACATTGCGTATAGAGGGTGATAAGACTAGGAAAATTAAGGGTCTATTTTGGGATAAGCTCTCAAAAGGCTATGATATTCTGTTAGCTGAAAAAGATTGGCCCCCGGAGTTTGTCAGGGAGTGCCCTCGTGGCGAAAAAGTGATTATGCCTGCCTTCTCGAATCACATACCGATTCACAAAAAATACACATATGCAAGGAAATGGGCAGTGGCCCAAGCACCTGCATTGTATAAAAATCATGTAGGATGGGATGAGGATTCACCTCCTCACAAAATCCAACTAAAAAGTGAACCAACTGCCCAACGGCAGTATCCCATAAAGCAAGAAGCTAAAAAACAGGTCAGGGAGATCTTAGATCAACTTGAGTACCAGGGGGTGATTGAAACATGCACCTCTCAAATGAACAATCCTTTGTTTCCTGTCTCCAAGCCAGACAATTCATATCGTCTAGTTTTGGACTACAGACACCTTAATACATGTTGCAAAACCTTTGCAGTACAAAACTCGCATAGTGCAGCCCTAATGAATAACATAGTTAGGAAAAAATATAAAACAACATTAGACATATCTAATGGTTTCTTTTGTCAAAACATTGCACCAGAAAGCAGATATTTGACCGCTTTCTCCGCATTTGGGTCGCAGAAAAAATTCTGTCGACTCCCACAGGGGTTCAAGAACAGCCCAGGACTATTCTCAGCTAGGGTAACAGAGTTACTACAAATCTATGATGATGAAGCATTATCTTACGTAGATGATATTTATCTCACAGACGACGACTTGGATACTCACTTGAAGAGAGTGAACACCATTATACTTGGGTTCGCAGCAGAGGGTTACAAATTCAACTTTAAAAAGTCCCGAATTGCCCATCTGACAGTACTGTTTTTAGGGTACGAATTATCAAGTGAAGGGAAAAGCCTAGCGGACAACTTCTTAGAGAAGTGCGCTGTACTCCAAGCTCCAAAAACGCTGAAGAATTTACAATCCATACTAGGTTTTCTGAATTTCGGAAGAACTTACATCCTAAATTACGCAGAGAGGGTTAAACCTCTCTACGAACTAATTAAAACTGATTTAAAACAAATCAATTGGACTCAAAAACACACAGAAATTTTGAGATCACTGCAAACAGACATGTTAGCAAAAACAAAATTAGACACACATGACAACACACGTGATCTTGTAATCCGAGTCATCCCAGGAAGATGCGGATTCACATACCTAACCTCTAATGAGGGAGAAAAGGTACCAATTTCAATTAAATCTCACTTGTACACACAAGCAGGAAAAACATTCAGTCACACAGAAAGAACTGTGAACGCAGTGCAAATCGCATTAGCAAATGAACGAGAACTAGCACACGGCAAAAGGATTAACATCCTCACAGCGGAATCCGCCTTCGAAGCGCTATTCAGCCCAGTAAACCTGCCTACAGTGTCACTGGATCCGAAATGGATACAGTGTATAGATTCTCTAGGAGCGGAAGACGTAAAATACTATTTCGCCCCGCAATACGAAGAACTGAATGATTTAGAGTATGAAGAAGAATATCCTCTGCCAATCGAATTCCTGCCTCTCCCACAATATGCCTGTATAATCTATACAGATAGCTCTGTACAGCATTTCAACGTAGAGAGAAAATCCTACGACGCAGCATGTGCGATCATTAAATGTCGTTGGCTGTGCGGTAAAATCAGACCGAAAGTAACAAAAACTGAATCTGTAAGAAAGTGTTCGATTCAGAGAACTGAAATCAGATCTTTAAAGATGGCGCTTGAAAATGCAGAACGCGAATTCCCGACACTTATAGTGTGCGATTCTCATTTTTGCGTCAACTCTTACAACAATAAACTGCAGAGTTGGATTGAAAATGACTACAAAGATGATGCCGGTGCCACAATAAAGCATAAATTGCTCTGGAACGAGGTAGCTCTTTTAAGTAAAGAACTACAAAAGACTCACGTGATTCACGCACAGAGTCTTCAACGTGATGGCGTTCAGGTTGCAGGGAATTCATTGGCTAATACAGCCACCGCGGAAGCAACTAAACCGGCTTCCGTAGCCACAAAAAAGCGTACAGATAAATACATAGACGGGGAAACCATGCTGGCAGTAAAAACGACCGTAAAAGGCGACTGTGCAGCACTACCCGTAAACTATCCACTCAATTATGCATACATAATCGATGCAAACTCCGTTCCTTTTGCTCGAATCCCTGGAGTGGGGGACAGAGTAATTCCAAACACGAACAGGAGAATATTTTTAATAGCAGACGCACATATGGGTTTGGGTCTGAGACACCAAACAATTAAGGTTTCTCTGACTGAATTACAATCAGTATACTGGTGGCCGGGAATGAGTGTAGAACACCAAATATATGCAAACAACTGTGAAAACTGTAATAGGGATCGTAGTAGCGAACCTTGCTACCGGCTACCAGTCAGAAAGAGCGTAACGCTGCCTGCACCCCAACCTGCGTCCTATTAATTAGTTAAGGCTAAAAGCACTTAAAAAATGAGGCCCCAGCGCTCGGCTGACGCTAGAACGGTTATAAAAGATTTGCGAGTCTTTATCGGCACATACGCAATTACCACGTTCCATTCTGACCAGGGTCCTGCTTTCAGCTCTTGAGCCTATAGGCAGGCCATGGCCAGCATGGGAATTGGGTTGCGGTATTCTTGTCCGTCGCACCCCGAAGGGAATAGTGTGGTAGAAAGAAAAAACCGGGACATAAAGCAATCTATAACAGCGAAGGTATTAGGTTCAGGCGCTGGGTGGGTCAAACATTTAATAAGTGTCCAGACTAGTCTTAACAACATGCCAAGAAATTCTCTAAAAGGTTTCAGCCCATACGAACTATTGTTCGGAATTAGAATGCGAGTTCAGGACCTCGATAGTCAAATGTCAGTGGTACAAGAAGAAACAACGCACCTTGATGTAAAGGATCGTTTGGCTGTTTTACAGGAACTGAATGAAACAAGAAAATCATTAAGCAACCTAAAGTTAAAGCAACAGCCAAGTACCACTGACGAGGCACCACCCGCAACAGCCCCAGCAAGGCCTGTCTGGATTCCAAAGATTGGGGATCTAGTCAGAGAAAAGATCGCGGTTAAGAAGGAATTTGGGCCTTCTTACAGAAAAGCAGTACCTGTCTTGGCAGTCACCGGAACAAGATCAGTTGTGCTACCGCCCCTTGCTGGTAAAAAGGAGAACAGAATCGTGTCTATCGATCTGGTAAAACCACAAGCATGTGGCCTATAATCAACAGTAGGCCCAGTGGACTCCCAAGAAACAACAGAATACCCAAACTTGCAACAATCCAAGAGGTTCAAACTGAAAGACTAATCACATTCGATCAGCCTGCAGTGCACAATGAAGGACTATGCAATAATGCCATGGAACTCGTGCCTCTTGAAACACAGATTGAAACAGTTCGTCAAGAAACAACACCAGTCTACAATGATGTGGCATCAGAAAGTGCTACCGAGAGACAGATTGAAAGAACAATCCCATCAATTGACAGAACTGCCTCTGGTTATTTCATCAACTTCGACAACTTCTCTGAAGATTTAAACGACCCCGAAGTAATGCCAGAAACAAAAAAGTCTTTTAAAGAAAAAGCAACGGAACTCTTTCATCAACTGAAGAAAATCTACCTTGTTTCCCCTTGGCTAGAGTTCTGGTTCGGTCTAGGTGTATTTTTCCTCCTGCTTTGGCTCATTATGGTACTGTATTTGGGAAAATTCATTGAAGGAAAATATATTACAATTGAATGGACACAGCAAGTCAGAACATCAACCTAGTCCTGAAACCACACAGATCATCCCACGTGAAGAAAAGAGAACTGTCAACAGTAAATGTCACAGCAATTCCAATACCTGGTGGGGTAGTATGGGAGAAAACAGACTATGAGATATATGGTCCGGTCGAAATCCTGAAGTATCCTCATCAACTAAAGGTTTCCTTAAGTGACTTTGTGACACCAAGTACATTCTCTGATGATTGGGACTTTAACAGTATAAATGACATGATGTCTGATTTAGTAATGTCAGCTAGATTCACAGATCATGATTATTTACAAGGTTCATCTAGTTATGAGCAGTTATTCTGTTACACCCACTATGGGGATCATTACTTGCATAAATCTGCACAGCCTAGAAATGTTTTTATGTATAACCAATGGGAACATTGTGCTACACCACCTAAAAGCAGTTCTAAAGCATTTTTTGAGAAATTCAAATACTTCTCAGGGTTTAACACCAGTGATGCAGAAATGTTTTATTACAAACTGTTAGAAAAAACAGGAATGAAAACAATGCTGACAAATTCTAAATTGATATATTCAGAAGCATTTTATGACAAAATGATGACATTTGGTTTTGATTATTGGAAAAATAATATTGAAACGAAAACAATTTGGGGTACAAAAGATTGGCAGGTGCAAGGCATAGAAGCACTATTTAGAACCTGCATGATACCAGAACAAATGTTATTTTTGAATGACACTATACACCAAACATCTTGTCTTGGCCTAGCCAAGATCAAAGACCTTAAAACACCGTCTATACCAAAGCCAATACCTGAAAATGTAACCACAGATATTGAGTTAGACGTGTCACAAATTTTACATTTCAACAGAACACATCCTGATTGGAAAAAGTGGTTAATCTGGCCTACAGACACAAATAGCTGTCAAGATAGATTCCTGAATAAAACACAGGGTTTAAAAATGACCAGATTAGACTCGAGATACTCCCAGAGACAGCATCCAGGGATTATAACAACATACAGTGTAGGGAAACTCTGCCTCGAATGGCTTACAACATCCACACTGGCTGAAATTAAGCAACACTTATCTTTACTAAAAGATGGTGCTGATTTGTGCGATTTCATTCTTGGACCACGCAAACAGCGTCAAAAGCGTTTCATAGCGACCAGTATCTATGCTGCTTACAACGAGGCTTGGAAAGTAAAGCAAATTGAAACTGCTGAAAAAATACGAGAAATTGATCGTATTCATTTGGAGAAATCACTTTCTGTGGTAGACAATGGGTTAACGACTCTGTCTTCCAGAATATATTCGTTGGACAATATTGTATCCTCTGCCTTTGATGTGATAGACAGAGATTTGCTAATGTTACAACATGGCCAGTCTCAATTACGCTCTATTATAGAATTAGGCTGGACGCTGCAAAATCTTCGTTCAGGCTATGTGCCTTGGCGTTTAATCAACACAACGTCATTATTTTCCAGTTTTAACCTTACTGATAAACAGATCAGTTTGGCACAGAAAGGAGCAGACTATACAATCCTGAGCATCGAAAAACTCGAGAGATTACCATTGACAATGTCAGAGAGTCCTGTCATTGAATGGATAATACACGGAATTATCACAATTCCGATAACAACTTTCCGATTTAAAAAGTGCCTTGAGTACATACCTGCTGGCCAGTATGAACAATTAGGTAAAGGATATGTAAAATCCGAATGGAAATTACCATACACTCATTCTTGCTATAGTGACAGCGACAAAAATGTATTTCTTAGTGGTGAGAACTGTAAACATTCACTAAGCGGTATACTTTTGTGTCAGGGTATTAATTTACACGGAGCATGTGATGGAAATTCAAACAACCTTTCATGCCACCAGCTAGTCACACCTGCAACTCAGATAGAGCCCTTCTTTATGCAACTCGCAAACGGGAGTTACATTCTTAGAACGGATCACAGATGTAGTGGCCTCACGCCAGGGAAAAGTTATCTAATAGAAGTAACGTCCATGGTCAAATGTTGTATGCAAGCATTGTTCCCGAGTGGGCCTCCAGACATAGTGACTCCCATCTGGCCTCGTCTGAATCTCTATTCTATATGAATTGATACATTAAGCAAAGTTAAATCTGTACTTTTACAGACAACAGTGCCTATAACGTCATCTAAAGAGACGTATGATCTTCTAGTTGCAAGGACAGCTACTGAAATTCATGACCTTTTATCAACAAATTGCCCCGTGCATTTCGTAGAAATGTTCAGCCAACTCCTTAACATGTCTAGTGCAACAAGCATCCCAGGCATATTTAAGACAGTCTTTACGGGACTGCTAACACCCTTCAAGGCAATTTTGGGAATCTTTCCTAATTTTGTGCACTCCATTTTTGGCGGCATACCATTATTTTTGGGACTCGTCGCAGGGATTCTATTTTTGACCCTCCTGCTACGTTATGGCAAGCCTCGGCTCAGACATAGCTCCCATGGGAATGGAAGAGACAATCCTAGCAATGCGCTACCGGGACAGGATAACTAACGTCCTTGGATTGGCCAGGCTGAGAGATCTAAACATGACCTGGTTCCTTTCATTCAGACCGATATGGCAAAATTGCATTTTACCTGTGCTACGGTGTATGCTTTGCGGCGATGAATGCGTGTTGGACATCTGTCTTTCACTTCCATCAGCAGTACCAATGGACGTCGATACTTTGCTCGGTCCAATAACGGCTCACGCATTGTGTTGTCCCCAGCGGCTACCAATCCTGATGACGGCATTTGTGGAGACTCCTGTACTACAGCCAAGTGGTAACAGTGGAGCGAGTGACAAAAGCAACATCACCCAGGTACAGCGAGCTGTGAGCATTGCTGCTCCCGAATATGATGACAGCAATCATTCTCACACCTGCCAAGTTACAGCGCTATCTAATTTGGTTGAACTATCACCTGAATTTGTAGACCAATTCTTTGAGAGCCTGTCTGATACGATGTTCTCACCCACAGAGAAACAATAACTTTTAGAAGCTTTCCGACACACAGTGTTCCCATGAACTCTGAATTCGGCCTTCAGTTTTGATCAACAAAATCTGCAATAAGCTTTGGAAATCTATTTTTCCCCGTTCAAGCAATAATTCTTTGAATTGGACAATTTTTCTAATATTGACCTTTTTTGGCACGAACAATTCTTTGCTTAACGTAAAAACTATTCTTAGAGAACAGAAGCTTCACACTTCTATTTCTAAACACATCTAGAGACATAACAATATTACACCAGCCTCTAGCACACATGTTATTACAATGCATTTTTATGTGATGATTTATCTCGCCTTTTCTTCTGTCAGAGATACTTCATGTGTAATTCTTTTCGCATAATCGTTCATTGATTTCATATGCAATAATTATTTGAATGATTTCTATGCTTTAAAAAAAACGTACAGTACCTAAATTCCATGTATTACAAGTACGCCTATTTCGAATGCATTTATGTATTTTGGGGTGGGCAATGTTACACATGCATCTAATTGCTTTAGTTTTAGTAATTTTGATGGACATTAACCCGTGGAGTGGGTGTTGCGTGTTTATCTAGGTTCCTGATCGATACTGTGACCTTATGCCCCTATTCGGCTATAAATCCATTTATTCCCTATATTGGCATAACCGTTCAAGTGCGATTTTCTGAAAAGTCATCTCTGGCCTCACACGAACAGAGCCACATTCCAGCATAGTTCCCTCTGCCACTTCCTTTGCGACCAATTAGTGCAATGACAGAGCAGCAGTCACTATCTGATATTCCTAGATAACACTCCGAGTTCTTCAACAAGATAAAAACTCAGCAAACCTGGAAATCCCCGCTTGCTATGTTTTGATTAGTAATGGAACTCTAATGAGCAACTGATAACTATCACTTCCTAGTGACATCTTTAATTGACGTCTTATGTCCAGCAAACTTGCGTCAAACCCGGCACCTGTCAGGTATAAATATTACCAACGTTGCCTTAAGCAATGAGAGCTACTGTTGCTGATGCCAGCTGCCTGCAAGACCCCGTGTTGGTAAATCTAGCACTCTGTCGCTGCAGCCTGCTATCCTGTGGTGGTGAAGCTGCTGATACCATTATCGCCGCTAAAGCGCGAACTATGGTGCAGTACGCTTAAGGAGCTGAACAGCCGTCCCTCTGCGAAGACATCCAGCAGATTCCAGCTGCCCGCGGACGCTGTCCCCCCTCCTTCCTCGACGCGCTGAAGAGAAGCTGCTGCCTTTCTCGTGCAGAGAAATCCAGTCCCGGCGCTTCCGGTTTACCCTCGCGGGTGACTGGGATATCGAGAGAGACCCCTGAAGGAGATACCAATCCTCCATCATTCTATTCAGAGGTATGGTGTTGACTAAACCCTTAGACGAGAATTCTTGAAACAAACCTTGGCAAAACCAACTTAACTTAAAGCTACTTACTTACTCCCCTTTTCACGTGTTAGGCTTAGGTCAGGCACACTGGGGTAGGCTTAGTTAGAAGCACCAGTTGAGTATGTTAGCCTAATGTATATATGACTGTATATATGTTTTATTACTTTTGAACCATTGTATGGCTAAGAAACCATATCAATGCTTTTACAGTTCTATTTCGCAATACTTATCTTACTGTACGTACTTTTTATAATAACAATTATTACAATTGTGGCAATACATTTCTCTTGTACGAGAAGAAAGACTGTTCAATAAATGTTAACCCTTTATTGACAAACGCCCGTCTCTCTATTCTCTACATCTCGTGAAAGTAAACTGCACTAGACTGACTGAGTGAAATACAGGTCTATTGTTTCACACGACCCTAGAGATTGACTCTTGATCTGAGGAGCAAAGTTGTCATGTTGCACGGTTGTTGGAAAACTAAATCCCTTCTTGTCTGTGCCAAGGAAGCTGATCACTTCCTATGCAGAGAAGAAAGTTTCCAGTGACCTTAGAGCTAGTTGGTAACACAACCCAATTAAGTTTAGCATAGTCAGTGGAGGCCTGGAATATCCGCAGTTCCACGTCGATACTACTGTTTATGTTATTCCAATGCGCAGGGCCTAGTGGGAAACTAAGAACTACATGAGTCAAAACTTCCACTAGACAAACCTCCGATTTCTCTCAATAAAGAACATTAAACACCAGAGTTATCTTCACATTTTTATTGTTACCTGGAAATTGCTGGAGACCAGGAACGCAGCAGCAGGTACTTTTCAAACCAAAATGCACTTGCAAACACAACGCCCCACCCTGAGTCAGCGACCTTTTTTGCTTGGTGCATGAGGATGCAAGATTCATATACCTGTTTTTTTTTAACATTTAGTCTGATTACTTTGTTAGTGTAAACAACAATAAAGCATAATGCAAGCTGTGACCACATGCCTGCTTTTCTCAATATTTCACTTCAAAACTATGCGACTGTATTTGTTTAACGGGCGGTGATTTGTATAGGGTCAATGGAAAGTCCACAAGGTTTTCCCTGTCCCCCCCAGAATTTTAATGTCTCCTACGCCCCTGCTAACATCACACTGTGGGCACACATTAACCCTGGAAAGCCCAGCAGACAGCACATTTCCAGTAAATTGTTTGAAGCCTCTGCACTGCCAATATCCTTTATTAGAGGGTGTGAAAATGTGCCAGGACATCAGTGGCAGTCTCAGAAGGTTTATGTTTTTGGTGTTGCAGGGGGGGGGGAGGCGGTGGATTTAAAGTGCCTCCGGCTGTGCTCAGCACTATGTTCCTACCCCTCCATGACCCTGCATGGTTAATTTTTTTCACAGGTTGGCAGGTTCTGGTGGTCCTTAAACACTGCTCACTTTATTGAATAGTATCTTGCCGTGGTCTGTTTAATGTTCTAGAACACTATTAAAAAATACATAAGCAAAGCATTCATTGTGGGTGGCCAGTTCATCTTTAGACTAGACTCTGGAACGGAAAACGAAACCACACAAAGGGTGGGAGTCATGAAGTCTGCTTATTATATGACAAATAATTCTTACTTCAAACAGTGTTGTAAATGGACACCGTGGGGGAAATATGTCTGGAGTCAAAGCATTTGAATGTTAAAAATGTGCAATTTTCTTTTGTTCATTTCCGTAAATCCTCGGTTTTCAGTGCAGCACCCGGTGGATCGGGTCCTCTAATTATGCTAATATGCGGGTTTGCCACAATGTAAAAGCAAGCAATATGTGCGGGAAACAAATAAAGTATACTTTATACTGTTTCGTATACGATTGCCTATGATGTACGCATGAATTAGCATCCTCCTACATTATTATTTATTTATTATTGCTAAAAACCGGCACTAAGTGATAGAGAACAAATGATTGGGAGGAAAAGCACAGACGTGTACAATCTGCAGGAGCGCCACCGGGTGACTGCCTTTAGGATGTTTAAGCCCCGCCAGGCTCTATGCGCAGCCTCTCCACTGTCTGAGCAGCCCCTGCCTCGTAAACACCCCGGGTGTCTTTTGCGAAACAATGCTGCCGGTAATTTTGCCCCGAATTGCTGGCACTTTATAACTTGGACGGTCGGATGCGGATACACAAGGCAACTAATTAACGCACACATTTCAAATGTTATTAGTCTCATGTTTGTAAAAGTTAGAGCGCCTAATGTCTCCGATCAGGGAGATGTGGGTGTGAAGGACAGGCTGGACATCAGAACAAAACTAGCGAGGAGTCAAGGTTCACTCCAACAGGTTGTAAAGAGATGTGAATTCGTACACAGGATGACATTGAAATGCTCAATATCCAGATGAACTATATATTTTAAAATGGTTCGATATTAAGGAGGAGTTATGAAATGGACAACCAGGATTCTCTGCTGCCTTTCGGGTTAAACATGCGGTCAGATGCACCTGTTGCGGCCGATTCGGTGCAAAAACAGGAAGTTCAGCAGCGTCACACCTGTGGTGGGTCGGGACTTCCGCCTTCTGCGGGAAGCCTGTGCCCCTGGAGTGCCTGGCAGAGAGCAGCAGTGGTGACGCGGGGCTCCCATGCCTGAGGGGAGCCCCGCGTGTGCCAGGTAACAAAATGCGGCGGAGATCAGAGGAGAGCAGAGGAGTCCCGAGGCTGACGCAGCGACAAAAAAGGAGCCTGGTGAGTGGGGCGTGGCTGGGGGCGGCCGCTACGTGTGTGTGTGTATGCACGTGTGTTCATAAGTTGCTTGCCTAGGCTAGAGAGGGTGGTGGCTTTGTGTGTGTATGAGTGTGTGTGCAGGCGCGATTGTGAGAGGCTGACTTGCTGGGAATGTAGGACAGGAGATGTGCACGGCGCGTGGCTGTACGTGCACATACACTCGATAAAATCGCTGATGGCCCTGCGCGTGCCCATCCCCAGTCCCACATTCCCAGCAAGTGGATAACAATAGGCCTGTTCGCTGGACAGCAGCGCTTCGCGCTGCTAACACCAGCGCTTCGCGCTGCTAACACCAGCTCGACCTAAAAAAATTGCTAAGAGTGAAAAGCGTGCAGTTTATTTCGGGAATCTTCGCTCCTTAGTTTTGCTTGAACTTCCTTCAGAACCTCTCTCCTTTATTCTCCCCCATGGACTTCAGAAAGCTCCGTCACAGCTCATCCAGACAGTGCCTTGCCTTCTAGTTCCGCAAACCGGGGTTCGAGTGCCTAAGACTCTCGTGCCCCAGCCGGTCTCCTGGCTCCGCTTTTAAATAGGTTACGCTCTTTCAATGACGCATTCCACATTCTCCATGCAGGGGTAGGAGAGATAGAGAAAGACTTTTCTTGAATCAGTTTCTTTGATCTGCACTTTCGTTCACTAAAAAGGGTTCGGCTGCGCTATTTCATACTTTTGAAACAAAAATGTTTTAATAGCTGCAATGCAGGATGGGTAATAAAGGAGATTACAGACTTGACGCCACAACAGAGGACAGGCACTCCAAACATGCAGGGTGATGTTTCAAAGGTGGGAGTTAAGCACTGGTGTGGGTTGCGTGCTTACATAGCTCATACTTGAGGATGTGCAGCTTCAGGGAGTGGGGATCTACAGCTGTTGTACCAGGAAACTGCTTATGGTTTTATAGAGATGTAATTTTTACTCCAGACATAAGTGCACATTCAAAGTGGAGACAACCAAACATTGACTGCTTGTTTTCTTTTCCTTTATATGCTAGTGAGAGGTGCATTGCGCGGACATGGCAGTAACATGGTCTCCGGACTGCACCTGCCAGGAACTGGAGGATGGCTGACATATCAGTCCAATGTGGTAACAGTTTAAGGGTTTGTATGTGTCATGTCATGAGATAGGCCATGGCAGTGGAGGAAAAGCCAGAACGGTGAGGTTATGTGGTTTTTGACTTTACTTCGTATCTAGCTGCCATTTTGTATTCAACCGCCATTTTGTGTTGCCTCACTCAGGCAGCACGGCGGACGTGGTGAATGCAATGTTTTTGCTTTTACAGCTGCTATGTGTCCTTCCCATTAAGGAGTAACTTCTGCCTATGTTTACGAAACCGATGTCAGGGTCTTCCGAGTTTTGTAAATCCATGTCTAGACGGATTAATCCATGTCTTACTCCACTGTTTGTGTCCCACCATTCTTCTTTACTTTATCTTGTTTAACTGACCTTCACTATTCTCTTCGTGTGTTCTCCTGTTACATAGACTGTCCTTTGAGGCATTCAACATGTTCTACCACCTGCAAATTGAATTACGGATGCTAGTGTTGATTAACTTGTGGGGAGGAGAACACACAGGGTCTGAAAGGAGGGTTGTAGTATGTACTGTATTCATTAATACTTGGTTGCTTTAAGGAATGTTACTTTAATGTTCTATTTTATGTTCTTAGAATGTATGATGTGATGTTAGTGTCATTACAAGCCTGTACTCTCTCATCGCTGGTCGTGGGTTATTTACTTCTGGATTAAAACTACAATTATCAATCCATAACTTGTGTCTACATCGATTACTTTGTCTGAAGAGCTTACTACATTTATTGGCGACGTTTTTTTTAAATAGAAGTTCTTGATCTTCAAGGATTTCAGACCCACCGACAGCAAGGATTATTTTTATTGACTTTCTCAAAGACTATATTTAAGTTGATGAAAGCGGAGAAATCAAGAAATCATCTCGCTACCATTTCTCAACTTCTTGGTATCCAGAACTGTGAGTTTTATTTTATTTTAATGTTTCACCTTTGAAAAATAGGTGCATCAACCGTCATTCACTTACTTGTCCTTATTTGAACACCGGCTGTGTTCTTGGCTCGCGACGTGATTCGACTTGTCTTCTTCTCGGAAGCACACCGAACTTGAGGTACGTCATCTGTTTTGACGATAACACGCAGGAGCGTGTGTTGTCATCGCATATCCAATTAACTTACGCATTGTGCGTGTAGCGTCATTACGCTAATCACGTCGGCGGCCATTTTGCGCAACATAGAAATTGCGCTTTGTTTTCTTTCCATTCAAGCTATACGGAGATATTTTAAACACGTTATTATTATTTTTTTTTAAATTAAGATTTATTAAACGGAAATAATAGAGATCTGATCCTGTGGATTTACATTCCGGTTCATTTTTAGACAAGTAAGATATTTCTATTTCTTGTACATGGCTTCTTCTAATAACAATAACAAGGGAATTGTTGCACCACCATCATTCTTAGTTGCTCCTGGCAAGCCTCCTACACCCTGGCACAAATGGTTACGTGTTTTCACTAATTATTTGGAGGCAATAGATGCTTTGGATTATCCTCCTTCAAGGAAAAGAGCTATTCTCTTTAATCATTTGGGTGATGCATGACAACAATTATTTGATAATTTATCTGTTGTTCAAACTCCTGCAGATGATGACACATGGAATGTTTATACTGAAGCTTTAACTCGCCTTGGTAAACAATTTAAAGATGATCCATCTGTCATGGTTGAACGTCATGTTTTCTTTAAAAGGAAACCGTCACAAGAAGAGTCCATAGAAGATTATTTAGCAACTTTGCGAGTCCTTGCCTCAAAATGCGACTTTGGTACTTACCTTGAAACTGCTCTGCGTGATCAATTGGTTTTCAATTGCTTCAACAAAAAGATTCAGGAGCGAATTTTGACTTGCAAAAATCCGACATTGGATGAGGTTATCGTTATTGCAAAAAGCATCGAATGTTCAGTTGTTTCATCTAAAATTTTAGCTGAACAGAATGCCTCTTCATCAGCTGTTTGTAATGTTTCACAGGCAACAAATGATAATTTTAATGTTAATGTTGTTTCCAACCGTCCTAGTGGTAAAAAGATGTTTGAACAAAAATCTAATGTATTTTGTTACAGGTGCGGGTCAAAATTTCATGTTGGAAACAACCCTAAGTGTCCAGCACAAGGTAAAAGGTGTTCAAATTGTAAACGCATTGGTCATCTCTTTGCGTTATGTCGTTTACCCAAAGATAAAACTAAAGTTAATATGGTGTATTCTGAAGAAGAAATTTGTGATGCTTCGAATGTTTCTTCGTTATCTTATATTCAGATTAATGCTTTGTGTGATTTGAATGTCAAAGGTCCAATTTGTAAAATTTCTATTGGTGTACAAACTATACAAGTTATGGCTGATTCGGGATCACCCATTACCATCTTAGATGAACATACTTTTCAAAGTTCTTGGGATAACACAAAATTATTTCCAACCGATGTGAATCCTAAAGCTTTTGGGGGGTTTGATATAACTATGCGTGGTTATTTTCCTGATAACATTGACTTTAAAGGAAGAATAATTTACACGAAGATCTACGTAGCACTTAATGGTAGAGATATTTTAGGTTGGCAGGATCAAGCCAGGCTTGGTATTATTTTAAAGCCAGGCCATCCTGAACCTGTTTCCTTAGGCGATCTACCTATTCTTGCTATTCTTGATAATTGCAATGATCCTATTTTGTGCAATGTGTTAGAAAAGTACAAAGATGTTTTTGATGACAGAATTGGTTTAGTTAAAAATTTTGAACATACCATAAAATTGAAAGAAAAGGTTTGCCCTGTTATTCAGAAGGTTCGCCCTGTTCCTCTGTCGGTTAAACAAGATTTGAGGAAACACATTGAATCTTTAATTGCTCAAGACATTATTTGTCCTGTTGATTCATCAGAATGGGTTTCTACTGCCGTCGTAGCACGAAAACCATCTGGTGATATTCGTTTGTGTGCAGACCTTCGTGTTCTTAACAGTAATATTGTTGTTGATGTGCATCCTCTGCCAAAGATTCATGATATGCTAGCTAATATTGGTAGTAGCAAATATTTTTCAACTATTGATTTGCGTTCAGCATATCATCAGATTCCATTATCTAAAGTGTCCCAACCTTTGACAACTTTTGTAACACCTTTTGGTGTTTATATGTATAAAAGACTTCCCTTCGGTCTTGCTTCTGCAGCTAGTATTTTTCAAAGGTTAATGGATAGTATTTTTAACAATTGTCCTGGAATTCAAGCATTCCAAGATGATATTTTAATACATTCTGAATCTTTAGATCAACACTATATTTTAATGGAGTATGCCTTGAAAACCTTACAAAATCATGGACTTACTGTCAACAAAAAGAAGTGCAAATTTTTAGCTCATGAAGTTGATTATTTAGGCCACAATCTTTCAAAAGAGGGAATTAAACCTAAGTCTTCCCTTTTAGAAGCTATTAAGAATGCTCCTTGTCCATTAGATAAAGACTCACTGAGGGCGTTTCTAGGATTAAGTGAGTATTATACTCGTTTTGTCAAGGGTTATGCCTTAGTCGTTCAACCTCTTAGAGACCTTCTGAAAAAGCATGCTAAATATATTTGGTCTACAGAATCTCAAGTTGCTTTTGATTCAATTAAAGACATGATTCTCTCTGCTCCTGCTATCAAACCTTTTTCTCATGGTGTGCAGGGTATCATTACGGTAGATGCCAGTTCCCGGGGATTGGGTGCCGTTCTTAGTCAAATGATTAAAGGCGAAGAATGCACTATTGCCTTTGCTTCACGTTCTTTAACCCCTGCTGAAGTTAACTATAGTACGATCGAGCGAGAGGCATTGGCATGTTCGTGGTCTGTGGAAAAGTTCAGAATGTATATTTGGGGGACAAGATTTCAATTGTACACAGACCATAAGCCCATAATTTACATGCTTGGTGAAAGTTTTTCTAATAGAGCCTCCTCTCGTTTAGTTAGATTACTGGCACATCTCCAAGAGTTCAATTTTGATATTAAGTATCTGACTGGCGGTAAAAACATCCGGGCAGATTGTTTATCACGCATTCCCTTACCATTGCATGAGTCAGTCAGTTCTGATCTTGAATGTGTTTTTTCTATTGATGATGCGCTTCAAGATTTTAAAATCACTAAACAAGATTGGTTGCAGGGTATGGAGAAAGATTCTTGCCTACAAAATGTTAAAAGATTTTTGATTAAAGGTTGGCCTATGGATAGAAGTATGCCCATGGAGGAGAAACATTATGCACAAGTTGCATCCGAGTTGTCTGTTTCTGGTGACATTTTATTTAGACAAGACAAGTTTGTTCCTCCTGGTGGATCAGACAATCCATCATTTCCTTAGCACATGAGGGTCATCCAGGCATCACTGGCACTACTAATAAAATTAAGTCAACTTATTGGAGGCCTGGTATTGACAATTAGGTTAAATTGTTTGTCAATCAATGTCCACAGTGTTTATGCTCTGACAAGCATTGGAAGTTGTCCAATTCACCACTTATTCCTGTGGAGTGGCCTGAAGCTCATTGGGAGAAAATTGCCCTGGATTTCTCTGGCCCGTTTACTATTTTTAATTCTGTAAAAAAGTTTTTAATTGTTGCAATTGATTACTTTTCTAAATGGATTTATTTTTCTTTTGTTAAGAATCCTGATTCCATTTCTGTTATTTCATTTTTGAAACGATTATTTGTCATTGATGGTACACCTCATGAAATTGTTTCCGACAATGGTTCACACTTTGTTTCTAAAGAATTGAATGTGTTTTTGAACAACTCCGATGTTAAACATACTTTTGCTCCTCTATATAGTCCTTCATCAAACGGTTTGGTTGAAAGAGCAAACCGTTTGTTGAAAGAGGCTGTTCAAACTGCCTCTGCTAATAGATTGGACATTTCTGAATTTCTTTGTAAGAAAATCTGGAACTATAATTGTACTCCTCACAGTACTACGGGAGTTTCTCCTTTTGTTTTACTTCGAGGTCGTATTTCGACTTCTAAGTTGAATCCATCTTGGTTAATGAAAAATTCTCAGGTCAATATTGATTTACCTAAAGTACGTGACTGTGTTAAAATGAAACAAGAGTGTTACAAAGATCATTATGACAAACGTATGCATGTTGCAGAAAAATCTCTTGTTGCTGGAGATTGGGTTATCATCAAAAAACCTGTAAAAATTACTAAGGGTCAGTCCAAGTTTTCTGCTCCCGTGAAAGTGGTAAAAGTTTCTCGGACTGCAGCTCTTGAAAGGGGTTGGTGGAACAAAAATGCTCTCATTAAGATTTCTGACCAACAAGCCAAAATCATTTCTTCTAACAAACAGAATTCAAGTTTCTCCGATAATTTGGATTCTGATTGGTTTGGTGTTGGGGAAACTTCTATTCCTTCACCTGTTCCCATTAATCTTCCTGTGAATATCTCTTCTGATCCTTCTTCCCAGTTGGCTCATGGCGATTCTACAAGCATTACATCGCTGCCTACGTTTCAACCTGTTTTAAATGCTGATGGTAAAGGGGATGGTATGGGTGTTGGTTGTAGAACTAGATCTGTTCCTGTTAGACTTCGTGATTATGTCTTGAATTAGTTTTCTTTTTGTTTTAATATTTGTTTTCTCTTTTGTTTGCTTTTTATTTTATTAGGGGAAGGATGTGTAGTATGTACTGTATTCATTAATACTTAGTTGCTTTAAGGAATGTTACTTTAATGTTCTATTTTATGTTCTTAGAATGTATGATGTGATGTTAGTGTCATTACAAGCCTGTACTCTCTCATCGCTGGTCGTGGGTTATTTACTTCTGGATTAAAACTACAATAATCAATCCATAACTTGTGTCTACATCGATTACTTCGTCTGAAGAGCTTACTACAAGGGTGTGTTTTAGACATTCGATAGCTTGTTTTCAAACTATTCCTATTTGTCAGTTTTGTATGTTTTGGGAGTTGGCATTGTAAACATAAGTGCTATAAGAGACTGTGAGCCACGGAGTGAAGTGGCAGTCTCCTGATAACCTACCCGCTGGTGTACTTACAGGACCACTTAGCTTAGCTGCAACTAATAAATCTGCTTTTCTACGCCTAACAGAGTGTCACGTGTCTCTGTCTGCCAAAGCAGGTGAACCCGGAGATCTCAGGCGTGCCCTGCGCCGCCTGGCCCATAAGGTCAGGTTCTCCAATTGGCGCCCATGTGGGGCTCGACTTCAGAGGTAATAGTTCTGCCTGAAGGTCGTGAGGAGCTTTGCAAGAAAATTCTGGAGGATTTCGAGAACCACGTGAGCGACCCCTGTACGTCGAAGTGGACCGAAGGTCTTTTGAAGCGCGGCTACTCCTTCCCGACGGCTGCTGATGACTGCTGCACTGACTGTCGCCCTGCTTTGGCCCCTGGTGATGATTTGTACTGCGAGACGCTAGACGGACGTCTGTTGGTGTGAGAAAACATTTAGTTAAGTATTCGTGGGTAGCGCCCACCTTTTTGCTTTTGGTTTCTGTTTTTCGATTAGTGCACTAACCGAAGCCAAGGGGTAAGTACGTTTGTGCTGTGAATATATTGTCTAAAAATCCCTTGACGTTTGTAAGTAGTCCAGTTCGTTATGAAATGCCTGGACTTAGTAAGTTCAAGAAATGTTTTTGTTTTGGTTGTACTAGGGATTCCCGGCTAGAGGATTCTTGTCCAATTCCTCCATAGGAACTCCCACTTATGAGCTTTATTCAAAACATGGGTTAGGTCCTATTGTTTTTAATGAAACATGGATTCGATACACTAAAAAAGATGGTGTTTTACGATGGCCACAAAATGGTACCTTTGAGCCTGCTATATTAGACAATTTGGAAACGATTCTATTTAAGAGAAAAGCCCGGCTGGAAATGTTTGACTCTTTCCGCCTATGGCGTAAAGAATCCAAACAGAAAGAAATTAAGCAAATGAAGAAAGATAAGAAAGAGCAGGATTTGACGGTATTACAAGCTGCTCAAAAGTTTAAAAATGACAAAGCTTATAAGACGGTTGAGGTTTCGGAAAGACAGCATCGTATGGCAATAGATAGATGTTACCCTGTGTTATCTACTGCATCAAAGAGTAAGGGTCCTGACGAAGATCCTTTCGTGTCCCATCTCTTGACGTTACCTCCGCCTTATGTGTTAGGCGCTAATGCACCTCCATTACAACCCGTTGTTAATCCAGCTGTTCTGGTTCCTGCACTGTTGCCTCTTCCTGTGATTCCACCTCCACCCTCTTTGCCACCGACTTTTGTACCCCAAACTCATGTGTCTCAGTCAACTTTGCCTTTACCTTCTTTTGCTACTGGTTCTTCTCCTGTTCTACAGAACACCTTGTCTACGGTTTTGGTGTCAGATTCCCCTACAGCTCGAAAACGTTTAGTTGAAACTGTGTCTGGTCTTCTGTCACCTTTTCTTGGGCCTCTTTTCTTTTCTCCTGCTTCGTCTCGAAGACAATCTCGTAGTCAGATTCCAGATTTGAAAGAACGGACTAATTTGGATTTTCTTGCTCGTAATTGGATTACGAGTAGTTTACAGTATAGTGTACGTGATATTTTCGACACCTTTCTGCAATGGAATGCGCCTACGCAGAGGTATGTCTTTAATATTATGTGTGACACTCTTATCAAAGGGTGGGAAGATATGGATTTGGATTCACCTCCTCAGGCTTTGTTTGACACACGGGACCAATTTGATAAGGGACTTATTGTGGGTCCTGATGTAGAGCCTGTTGTTCAGAAACTTGGTTATTTTCCGATCTTCCTTGTTCTCTCAAACTTCTCTTGAGCCTGATCCTGCGTTTCGTTGAAAAATGGCACAATATCCTATGCGGGAAGTTCCTCCAATATGGAGAGAGGCAGACCCGAATGCTCATCCACCTGTTCAAGCTCATTTTCAGCATATATGGGTACATGATCCATGGAAAAGATCAGAAGTGTTGGCACTTAAGCAGTCCTTACCGCACCCTCGTAAGAATCCTGCTGGGTATTATAAAGAATTGTCTCAAACTGTTAATGCCTATATCATGAATTTGGCAGATATTGATTTACTTATGGGAAATGTAGCCCCACAAGCTTTATGGGCTAAAATTCGTAGACAAGACCATGATCAAGCTTTGGGTGGTACATGGGCTGCTATTACGGCCGCAGATTTTAAGTTATGTTATGTTATGTTATGTTATGTTATTTTTATTTGTACCGCGCACAGCTGCCCCAGCAAAGGGGCGTCCTGGCGCTTTGAGAAGGTAAACACAACACAGCATTAAAAGCGGGCAGAAAGGAGAAGAGACACAACAGATGAGCTAAACAAATAAAAAGGTCTTGATAGCCCGTCTAAACTGAAGGAGCTCATCGATGGCCCGGATTTGTGGAGGAAGAGAATTCCACCAGCTCGCTGCCAGGACTCGAAAGGAGCTGCCACCAATTCTGCTCAACTTAAAACGCGGGACCACTGCTAAGTTCTGGCCTAGCGATCTAAGAGTGCGAGAGGGGACATAGGGGATCAACAGTTTCTCCAAGGTTTGTGGGGAAGTACCCTTGAGGATTTTAAATGCAAGGAGGAGAACCTTGAATCTAATCCTCTGCTGCACAGGGAGCCAGTGGAGAGAGCGCAGGGCATTGGACACCGAGCACCGCCTAGGCAGACCTGTCACCAGTCGGGCCGCAGCGTTTTGAACCCGCTGGAGCCGCAGAAATTCTGACTGGTTAACCCCCGCCAGTAGGGAGCTGGCATAGTCCATTCTGGACAGCACTGATGCTTGGACCACCAGCTGTCTTGTGGGTGCATCAAAGAATTTGAGGATAGGTCGAAGTCCTCTGATGATGCCATAGCAAGAAGCCACCACCTTCTTGGTATGACAGATGAAACTCAGAGAAGGATCAAGCCACACCCCCAGGTTTTTTATCTCTGCCGCTGGGAGGGGAGTCACACCCAACTCCGAAGGCCACCATTTGTCACGCCACAAAGCCACCTGTTTACCAACCACCATAATCTTCGTCTTCTTGGTGTTTAACTGGAGACAGTTGGAGTTCATCCAGTTAGCCACTTCCCGCAGACCATCACAGAACCTGGGAGCCTCCAGGTCTGAGTCCCCACTCAGTGTGACCGCCAGCTGCGTGTCATCTGCGTAAGAGACCATGGTCAGGCCCCACCGCTTGACGACCGCAGCCAATGGTCTCACATACAGATTGAAAAGTGTGGGACTCAGTGATGACCCCTGTGGGACTCCCTGGTCTAACGGGTAGGATGATGACTAACCGGGCGGGATCGCCACCTGGAATGACCTATCTATAAGGAAGGATCGAAACCAGTGCAAGGCGGAGCCAGAAACGCCCACCTCCTCAAGACACCAAATCAGAATCCCGTGCGAGACCGTGTCGAAGGCGGCACTGAGATCTAATAACAATAGTGCCTCCGTCCGACCGGAATCCAGCACGGAACGCAGATGCTCGACCATCGAGAGAAGGGCCGTCTCCGTGCTGTAACCCGCACGGAACCCGTTCTGGGTAGGGTCGAGAATGTTAAGCCTACCAAGATGGTCTGTAAGAGTGGCATTCACATGGGCCTCCGCTATTTTCGTGGCCCAAGGGAGAAGGGAGATAGGGCGGTAGCTTTCAGGTTTAAGGGGGTCAAGGGTCGCCTTCTTCAGAATTGGCGTGACTACTGCCTGCTTCCATCTGACGGGAACCATTCCAGAAGAGAGGGACAGGTTGATCAAGGACAGCACCAGGGTGCGGCAAACTGGCGCCAGGGTCTTGAGTTGGGCCGGTTTCAGCGGGTCTGCCGGAGATCCAGACTTGATTTGGAGATGCACAGCAAGTAGGTGGTGCCAAACCCGATGATCTGATTACTGAGTTGCCCGGTAGAATAATAGATCTTATGAAAACAATGATGCCTGCAGTACGCGTTAACTGGGATAAGTTAGCAGCGTGCAAACAAAAGGTTGATGAAAGTGTCTCTGATTTCTCGTTTCGAGGAGACTTTCATCGACCCTAGTGGTCAGGATATGAGTACTGAGGGTGGACAGCGAATAATTGTAGATACATTTGTTTTTAATTTAGTTGCAGAACTATCGCATAAATTGAAATAATCTGAGCGTGCATGGGCGGTTTCTTCAACTGCCCAGATATTAGCTACTGCTCAATATTATGAGAATAGAGATAAGGAAGATAAGGAAAAAGTGGAGAATTAAAAACCAAAGTTCTTCTGAAACAGGCATATCCTCCTCGTTCTGCTCAGCCCCAAATTCAACAGCCCCCACAGTTTCAGAGACTATTGCAGAAGCCTGTATCTCAAGTTCCACGATTTCCTACTGTAAAGAGAAATGGTCATTTCAAGAATAGTTGTCCGATTCTGTTGCAGCGTTATGGAGGATCACAGCCACGGGGTCGTGGAGATTCTCGTCAGTGTCCAGAGGTAGAGGGCGTGGTGCGTCGTCTCAGGAACGACGTCCCTCTCCTCCTCAGAACTCTGCTAAATATTTCGATCAGCGGAATTCTCAGTCTGCACAGTATTATAATGATGACTATTGCACAGATGGTGAAAATGCTGATTTCCTCACTTGCTAGGACAGCCATAGACAGAGTAAGGGAGTAGTATCAGTTCCAGTGGATCAGGATGGACCTTATGTTAATGTTGTAGCATTGGGTGTTACGGAACCATTTCTTTTGGATACTGGTGCAATGAGAAGTTCTATTATGCATTCTAAACTCCCTCGGGCACTTTTGTTTGGCTTAACAAATGTTTCTATCGGATTCTCTGGCGTCCCAGTTCGTAACCCTGTTTCTTTTCCTTTGCCTATTTCCATTGGTCCATACGATTTAGAAGCTCCACTTCTTTTGACGACAGGTTGCGGAGAGAATCTATTGGGTTTGGATTTATTGAAACGTCTGCATGCTACATTGTATTGCTCGCCATCTGGCGTACATCTTACTTTGCGTGCTAAGTTGACTTCTCCGATGTACGTATCTAAAGACCAACTGCCACTTGAACTGTCTTCACTTCTTGATACGCTTTGGGCTACAGGTCCGAATGATGTTGGTTTGCTTCAAATTCCACCTTATGTGATTACTGTGAAGCCTGATGTTACGTTACCATGTATTCCTCAATATAAAATCTCTAACGATGGTGAGAGAGCTCTGTTGGCTATTGTTCATGACTTGGTTCAGAAGGGTGTGGTTGAGGAGATGAGAGGAAATGTTTGTAACAGTCCTGTTCTTCCTGTTCTTAAGCGTACCGATCCTTCTCAGCCACCTGTGTATCGTTTTGTGATAGATCTCCGAGAGGTCAACAAAATTGTTGTCCCTCAGTTTCCTGTGGTTCCAGATATTACTGCCTTGCTTGCTATGATTCCTGCTTCGGCAGTTTGGTTCTAGGTCATTGATCTCAAAAATGCTTTCTTTAGCATTCCTATTGCTGAGGAAAGTAGGGATCTCTTTGGTTTCTCTCTTGGAGGCCGAAGTTTCCGATTTAAGCGTGCACCTCAAGGCTATTGTGAAAGTCCCTCCATCTATAGTCAAACCTTGAAGTCTCAGTTGGATACTTTTTCTTTGCCATCAGGTGCTACTCTTATCCAATATGTAGACGATTTGTTAGTGGCTGCCGATTCGGAAGATGTCTGTAAGAATGCGACTGTATCACTTTTGTGGCATTTGTCTGATCTACATCACAAAGTGTCGCTTTCTAAGTTACAATATTGTCGACAAGAAGTTACCTATTTAGGTCATCTCTTGTCGAAGGAGGGAAGGCGATTAACCCCAGAACATATCCAAGCAATTGCGCAAATGTCTGTACCATCCACACAAAGAGAGGTGCGTGCTTTCCTAGGTATTACCTCTTATTGTAGACAGTGGATTCCAAATTTTTCTCTATTGGCCAAACCCTTGTTGGCACTCACTCTCAAAGATACGCCCCAAGCTCTTCCTTGGACTGATGAATGCCAAAAGAGTTTTTCTGACTTACGTACTGCTTTGTATTCGGCTCCTGTGTTCGGTACTCCAGATTACAGTAAACCTTTCACACTCTATGTTTATGAAAGAGAAGGTTGTGCATTATCAGTTTTAACACAGCAGTTCGGAGGGAAAGAAAGGCCATGTGCCTATTTTTCAGCTACGTTAGATCCGGTTGCTAAAGCATTGCCTAGTTGCCTTAGAGCAACAGCAGCAGCAGCAATCTCTATTCGTCAATCTGCTGGATTGGTGTTGGATCATACTCCTAATGTCATGGTGCCACACGCAGTAGATACTCTTTTGAACAGGACAAAAACTCAGCACTTAACAAGTGCTCGTTTATGTGGATATGAGTTGACGCTTTTAGCTAGTCACATACATATCAGGAGATGTAATGTTTTGAATCCAGCAACATTGTTGCCTATTTTGGATGAGAAAAATTTACAAGATCAGCATGATTGTTTTCTTCGTACGGAAGAAGAAACTAAAGGTCAAATTGATTTGAAAGATACACCACTTTCGGATCTGGAAGGGATCCTGTGGGTAGATGGGTCTTGCTTCAAGCTTCCTAATGGTGAGACGACAGCAGCTTATGCTGTTACAACTTTACATACGATAGTGGAAACTGCACGCATTACAAAGAACTCAGCACAAGCTGCAGAGTTGATTGCATTGACAAGAGTGTGTGTGTTGGCGAAAGGAAGGAGAGTGACTACCTATACAGATAGTCAATGCGCGTTTGGTGTTGCCCAAAATTTCAGCCGTTTGTGGAGAGAGAGAGGATTCTTTACCTCCCACGGCACTAAAATACAGCATGGTCAGTTGGTGACTGACCTTCTTGAATCACTTGCTTAGCCCACTCAAATAGTGATTGTGAAGTGTAGTGCGCATAAAAAGATCATTGATGATGTGGGTCGAGGAAATGCATTTGCGGATGAAATAGAGAGGGAAACGGCACAGAATGTTGAGAGTCGCATGTATGTTGCAGGACCGGCAAGTTGGGTCCCAGATGCTGGTATGTGTGAAGAAACAGTGGAAAGTGTGAAAATTATTCAGAAGGAAGCAACTGAGAAAGAATTGAGTAAGTGGAAAGAAAGTACGGGAATGTTAGATATAATGGGATGTTGGACAGAATTGTCAGAGCATCAGTGATGGTTGTTACCGGATGCGTATGTATTACTTGTGGTTACTATGGCTCATGGACCAGCGCATATCAATGCAAGGGGCATATTCAAACTTCTAGCTCCAGTATGGCAGAACGAAAATATTCCTAAATGAGCAGAAAATGTAGTGAAGCGTTGTATTGTTTGCTTGATGCATAATCCAGGAAAGGGAACCCCAACTCCAGCAGGTCACTTTGCTCCCCCAACGTATCCTTTTGAGGTACTGCAAATAGATTACATTCATATGGAACGTTGTAATAATCTAAAGTATGTCCTGGTGGTGGTTTGTGCCTTTTCCAGATGGATAGAGGCCTACCCCCTAAAGGACAATACTGCTTTGTCTACTGCTAAAGTTTTCATAAAGGAATTGTTCCAGAGGTTTGGTTTGCCGCGCATTGTCTGGAGTGACAATGGGAGTGAATTTGTAGGTCAGACTATGCAGAAAGTATGTGTGGGTCTTGGAATTAAGCAGAAATTCCATGCGGCAAACCATCCTCAGTCAGCAGGTTTGGTAGAGTGTTATAATGGCACTCTCAAACTTAAGTTGGCAAAGATTCAGACTAGTACAGGCCTTTCTTGGCCTGATGCTTTGCCTTTGGCACTTCTTTCAACAAGAACAACTGTACATTCTCGTTTGGGGCTTAGCCCTTATGAGATTGCTTTTGGGCGCCTTGCAAATGTCTGGGGAGTCCCTCGCCCCAAAAAGTATTCCGACATTCCGTATCCATTGTTGGTTGACTATTTGCATGACCTCACCACTAAATTACGTGTTATTCGTCAGCAGGTCCAAAACGCTTTGCCGGAGGCCTCTTCAGATCCTGGACACTCCATCCAACCCGGTGACTGGGTGTGTCTAAAGAACTTCCAGAGGAAAAAGAACCTGGAACCTCGTTGGGGGCTGCCGAGACAAGTCTTGTTGGTCACCCGTACAGCAGTGAAGGTCGTTGGTAAACGAAACTGGATACACGGCGTGCACTGCAAAAGGGTACCATTACCTTTACCTTATGACCAGTGGGTCCGAGAAGGCATTGGTGATAGCGAATGTGAGAAGGTACCCCGATTCGTACCGTTCAGCAGTGCACGCCTGGATTGGACTAGTTCTGAGAAAGAGGACGATGATGTTTTACAGAAAGCTGTACCTCCACACCTGCGACTGAACACATTGAATCCAGAGACACTATTCAAGGTCCAAACGATACCTGGCAAGACACGATACAACCTGAGAGAAAAGTTGCCAAAGAACAGTTACATTTTGTGCTTTATAATTTTGTCTTTTTGTTAAAAAGCGAACCATTTCTTTTCCAATATCCATCAAGTTGCAGGGTCACGGTAGGAGTCTTAGGCTGTGACCTGAATAGTGACTAGGTCAACAGGACTTGCAGTGTCATAGCACGGCTAACAATCACAGCCAAGTGATTAAGGAAGATTATTGTGAGCAACGCCTTTAGAGTAATGGATAGTGCAGGAAAAGAGAATGATGTCAGAGTAATGAAAAGAAATCATTATAAGAAATTATTATTTAGTCATTGTGGCGTGGCCCTATGTATTTTAGTATGTTTATGTAGTCTATTAACATGTGTAGGATGGATCGTACACAGTATGCAGCCAACCTCTGTTCCTACTTCTACTTCTTTGATTTCCTCTACTACTATCTCCCCGCATAAATTCTATGCACTCCCAGACCATGAGCAGATGAGAAGAATGGAGTATGTTAATAATTCATTTATCCAGTTGTTACATCCACATCAATTGGTTGTCAATATCACTGATTGTGGGGTCTGTGTACTCATACCACATAACACTTAAAGAGGGATGCCGTATTTAGTCCTTCCATTCACATATGAAGGTTCTGCTTGGACTTATCTAGCCATGTTCTCTAACGCATACCAGAACCTACTCCAATATCCTCCTGGTGGGTCCTATAATGGTGGAGTGGATTTCAGTCATAGCTCTTTGATAAAGGTAATAGTGACGATGGCAAAAATAGCTGATGTCATTAAGATTCCCAAAGATGAGCAGAAAGCATACTATGGATGGAACGTGACTCGGTATATCACTAGTCTTACTGATAAAAGTAAGCAGAAGAGATCACCAATTTGGGTTTTACCCCAGAGAAGTCATCTGTGTTTGCAAATAAATGGCCAGAATACTAAAATTAAGCAAGAGAGGAGTAATTGCTCCCACACATATGTCTAAAACCCCTTGACTCCTTCACCGTTAGTGCCATCTCAAGGCACATACTTTATCTGTCATGATAAAGCTTATACATGGCTTCCCACACATTTCTCGGGAACATGCTATATAGCTTTTCTTCGTCCCCCGACATACACCCCCCTGCGGATCACCATAGAAAAAGATTTAGTAGAGGGGTTAATAATGCGGAAGACACAGCCGGACAAGAGGGAGGAGATTTTCTGAAAGGCTTTCTTCCTTTTTGGGGTCCAATTGTAAATAGTAGAAACGTCAGACGTTTAGTTTGTGTGGTCGATGCTACCGTAAATATAACTTCTGGAGCATTGACTAATTTGACAGCTGAACTTCAGACAGATCGCCTTATGACTTTGCAGAATCGAATGGTTTTAGACATTGTCCTGGCAGATAGAGGCGGAGTCTGTAAACTGATTGGGTCTAGTTGCTGCGTTTACGTTCCAGATAATGCCCCTACAGTAAACCAAGCCATCTCGAAGCTACACGCCATCTCCGAGTCCATTCATCAGGACACTGGAGATTGGTCTGTGATGGGATGGTTTTGGGGACTACTGTCTACTTGGGGATGGAAAGTGTTAACTTTCCTTGTAGCGATTCTAGCTATCATCTTTTCTTGCTGTCTTTGTTTACAGTGCGGTCCAGCTATTTGCGGACTTTGTGCCACTGTGTGTGCGTCTAAGCCAGTTACACGGGAAACAGAGAACATTAAAATGATGTTACAGCAATACCTTCATGACCTCATGACCATCGATATTGACTCAGACTAATATGAGTATTCTGTGCTTTGCCTGAGTATGGCAAAAGGAGGGTCTGAGGTTACGTGGTTTTCGACTTCGCTTCGTATCTAGCTGCCATTTTGTGTTTAACCGCCATTTTGTGTTGCCTCACTCAGACAGCACGGCGGACGTGGTGAACGCGATGTTTTTGCTTTTGCAGCTGCTACGTGTCCTTCCCGATTAAAAAGTAACTTCTGCCTATGTTTACGAAACCGATGTCAGGGTCTCCAGAGTTTAGTAAATCCATGTCTAGACTGATTAATCCATGTCTTACTCCCCTGTTTGGGTCCCACCATTCTTTTTGACTTTATCTTGTTTAACCGACCTTCGCTATTCTCTTTGTGTGTTCTCCTGTTACATAGAATGTCCTTTGAAGTATTCAACATGTACCACCACCTGCAAATTGAATTACGGATGCTAGTGTTGATTAACTTGTGGGAGGGAGATCACACAGGGTCTGAAAGGAGGGTGTGTTTTAGACATTCGGTAGCTTGTTTTCAAACTATTCCTATTTGTCAGTTTTGTTTGTTTTGGGAGTTGGCATTGTAAACATATGTACTATAAGAGACTGTGATCCACGGATTGAAGTGGCAGTGTCCTGATAACCTACCCGCTGGTGTACTTACAGGACCACTGTGCTTAGCTACAGCTAATAAATCTGTTTTTCTACGCCCAACAGAGTGTCACGTATATCTGTCAGCCAAAGCAGGTGAACCCGGAGATCTTAGGCGTGCCCTTCGCCGCCTGGCCCATAAGTTCAGGTTCTCCACCTCCATGATTGACATGACCTCTCCTATACGGCCCTAGTACATAATAAGGCATGAGGATTGAAACGACCTTTAAGTCCCTAGTATATATTAGGGCATAGTGGTTTAGAGGCCAGCAGCCCTTCCTGCACTTGCATGTGTGTACTGCTGTAGCCTGAGGTCCATTTAAAAGCAGGTCCGTGTTGACTTTTGGGTGTGGGGCACTTACAAATTGGTAATCTACAATGTTGGGGCATATTATGTATCCCCAAGGGTTCCCCTAGGTGTCCAGGGATTAGAGGTCAGGTATCTACAAGGAGGACCCTTATAAAATGAGTGTTATATGCCCTGGGTTTAGTGAAATTGCACATTTCACTCCCTACATTGTAGTATAGGGCTTCCCAAAATCGTCCTTTGTACTAGGAGCACTGTGAAGTGAGGATATGCAATATTTTGATATAATCAGAACCCCTAAAGTCTTTCCTATGTATTCTAGGGGTGGGGGGTCCTGTAGGTATAAGGAGGATCCTTGTATAGGCCCTGGTATTGGAGAAATTGGCCTGTTAATTTTTCTATTGCAGATCCGCAGCCCATAGGTTAACATTGCAAGAGGTTATTAATTAATAACTGGAGAAAGGAAAGCCATACAACTAGGATTAAAGGACTTGGAAGAATATTAATGATAAATGCAACAATGTGGTATTGTTGAATTTATTCTAAAATGTACAGACAAGAAGTTATAAGACTTTCTTGTCTGCAAGACACAATTCAGCCCTCTAGTGCCCTGCCTTGATTTGTCAGAGGTAAGGGGATTGGACTGGCTGTTTGAAGAGGTGATAAATGACCCCATTGAGTTAGGAGGCCTGTCTGGGAGTAGAGGTTTCTGGGCCTAGGAATTCCAGATCCAGGGGGAGGGGTAGTAAACAATGCTCTTCAAGAGCAGGAGACAAGCTGGAAAAATCACTTTCATTTACACCTCTCCTACAGTCGGATGGGGGGATTAAGGAGGAATTCCAAGATGTAAGGGGAGTGGACCTAGGTAGATGAAGCCATCCTGTAGGCTGGTTTAGTTAGTTCTGCTCCCTCTGCAGGAAAATCAGCCATGATGAATTTTGGAGAATATGTGCTCTCTTTGGGAAAATAATGCCATACTTGTGGATCATACCCTGGAGCATTGCCCTGCACCTCATTGGACAAGGAGTGTCTTCCTTCTTGACCCAGACAACTTGGAATAAGTATCTGAAAGGGACAAAGCCTCTCAGACGATGCTGCTTCAAACTTTGGAGAAGAAGGATCCCTGCTGAGGAGTTTGATTTGAACCAACCAGGCCCTGGACTGAAGGTTGTGCCTGTTGCATAATCTGGAATTACAGTCCTATGGACTACCTTGCTTCAAAAGGACTAAAGAGTGGACTCCCTGCAAGCTGAAAGTTAACAGAGCACACCTGGACCACCGAGAATCCCTTGCCTGGAGAACTACCAGTGAATTTGAAAGGGTTTTGTCCAAGTGGATTGTGGTAGCTAAAGTCCATTTCAAGGACCGTCTTGGAGATTCCAGACCCTTGGAGTATGTTTTGGACACTTTGAAACCCTTTGGAAAGCTTCAAGAAGAAGTTCCAGAGGTTTGGAGAACTTTGGAGCAACTTTGGTAAAAAGCTCCATAAGTGGACCGATTCACTCTGGCCAGCCAAGCCGACAACCATCATCAATGAGTTGACCTGGCGTCCATGTTCCTCCCGATGAAAAGCTCCAGGGGTCCGACTTCCAGAGTTTGATCGGGCGTAGGCAGAAACCCAAGCTGGCGAACCCTCACCGAGTCCGGCCTAGTGAAAAGCATTGAGGGACCCTGCAAGAAAAAGGTCTGCAAACATTTCTAATTCCAAACTTAGAAAAGGTGACCGGGGCCAACCATGAGAGCCAAGCCACCCACCATCAACTGTGTGCCAGCCTGCATCCTTGGCTCGTACCGCTGGAAAGCTCCGGAGGTTGGACTTCCATACGTTTGACCGGGAGTTCGTTGCAAAGCAAGCCGGCAAACCCTCACCGAATCAGGGCTGGCAGAGAGCTTTGACTGGCCCGTGAAGAAAAGCTCCAGAAAAGTTACTAAGTCAGAAGGTAAAAACTTTGACCAAGACCTACCACAAGGAGTAGCCCCAAAGGGCTTCATCGTGGTCGGCCTGAAACTTTGCCTTTAAGCAGGTCCAGCGTGACCAGATGTACCAAAAGGGGATATACGTTTCTATGTGCTATATGGTTCTAAATTTTCAAAAAGTCATATTCCTGGTTCCCTACATTGTATTTTTTCCTTTTTAAAGAGAAAAATATTTTGTATTTTTATAAATTGGTGTTGGATTTTTATTGTGTGTTGTGCCTTAATTATTCACTGAATTGGTGTTTTTAAATGCTTTACATACCTGTTCACAGCCAAGCTACCAAGGCTTGAGCAGGAGAATAATTTTCGAAGACCGGTACGGAGCTATATATTGAGGTAGTGTCCTTATTGTCGGGGACAGATATACATTTGCCCCTACTATTTACCCAATTTCCAACATCCAGACCAAGCACTCTTAAACAATACTGTCTACAAGGATGGATGACATGTGACTCCTACACCCTGTAATTTTATTTAACATTTCCTATACATAGATTTACACACCTATGATTGACTGCCTCTGTGTAGTGTGAATGATGTAAAGTGCTGACACCTGCACTGGTATGATTGGCACTAAATAACTATTTAAATGCATCTGAGAGAGTCAAGTCAAGTCAAGTCAAATAATTTATATAGCGCACTACATACCCAGAGGGTCTCAAGGCGCTTGAGGAAGGGTGGGAAATTAGAGTGGGTATGGAGACCTGAGCAGCACTATTAAAGGGTGGTAGTGAGGGAATCTATGGCAGAACTTGGTTGTTGAATACCAAGGCTGTCTATCTGATTTCATCTCCTGCCTCCTTTATCCACCAGCATACTCTCCCTCCACATTCTCACTCTTCCAGGTTATTTCTCATCTTTGCTTTCTCCTTTTTCTCTGTTTTCCATATTTCCCTTCCTCCTTCTGCCAACAACTCTTACTGCCTTTCTCTTGTTCGGTTTTACAGTCTAATGGTTTAAATAATGTACCGGTCTCTAACAAAGAATATAGTTACGCCTCACCTGCAGACACCAACTTAAATTAAGCATCATTAGCTTTCAGCCCACAAAGGAAATGCCAGAGTGGCTCTTCTGGCCCTTTCTGCATTGTATATCCTTCCTGAAGAGCATATACACTCTTTTCTCTCCTTTTTGCAAGACACAAGGATCCCAGCCATCTCCCTTCTCTGTGAAAGGGAGAAGTGTGCGTTGCTATCTGTCTCTCCGACTGCCAGGGAACCGCCCGCCATTGTAATATGGTGGGCAGTAATGCAGTCATCAACGGTGGTGGGTCTGTCAACGACGCGGTGATGTGGCAGTCCTACCACCATTATAATCAACCACTAAGTTTAATGTGCATGCAAATCCAACATTACCAACCCCTGGTAAGTTGCACTACTAGTGCTAAAAAAGTCCAATGCAGGTACCAATGGACGAGGTGGACTGACCTCAGTGACAGTCACTGTCGCTCTAGTGTGTGCTTCTTCGTATGCCTGCTCGCAAGACTGGAGGTGAACTGAATGGATTGTGGTGGACAGGCCTTCAAGTTTAACTCACACTTGCCACTGTTAGGGTCCACCTGGTGGTGCTAAGACACCTGGGTTTCTAAGGTCTATCGGGCCTTCTAAGGTGTAGCATCGGAATGAGCTCTGTCAGGAGTGTGGTCTGGTGGACTGGTCATGAAGGCTGAAAATGGTGCTCCAGTTCCAAATTTTATACAACAACAAGGGTGCCCATTCGAGTCAGTACGGGACCTCGGGGAATATATTTAAACAAAGAACAGTGGTCCCAAGCACAAGAAGGATAATACCATGCAATGAATATAGACACAATGGACACTATATTGAAAAATGACTTGTCCAGCCGGACAGAGGTCCAAATTTTACTATAAAAAATGAATATTCTGAAGGAATACCTTCAACATTTCAAAGAGAGGGGCACAAGCCTGTACCCAAACATGTACATTTTGACATAGAAAGGAAGATAGTCAGAGTGTAAAACAGAATTCTTAGGCAAAAGCTGTTATTTTCTGTATGTATCTCAATGACAGAAATTTCAGAAAACACCATTACTTGCCAGACATGGCATTCCATACATTTTTACAGTATATGGTGTTTTTAAAGTCGACGGCGTTTCGATCTCATTTATTAAATCACAGAGATCATCATCAGGACAAGATCTTGCCTAATATTTACAAGCCATGATAGCCTAAAGAAAGGGAAAAGAATGAAAAATAAAGGTCAATACAGTATAAGGTGAGAGGCGCATTTTTGAAAAACCTTAAAAAGTGCCGTGATCGACCAAACACGGAAAAGTTAAAAGACTTCTACTTTGTGAAATAGAGATGATGGGTAGAGCAACGTGATTTTGAATTGCCTGAGTGCAAAAGTTGATATGGTGGTAAATTACTCAATAAAATGCTGAACATCAATATAAGTGCAACGTTTAACGGAATAAATTAGTGTCTATTACGATTATAAAGACGCTCTATCCGAAGGTGGGATGCCTATGCCGGGTGAGACTGGCGGAAGAGTGAGCAAGACCAGTGAGCATAAAAATTCCATGCTGAGATCAGTAAGGACTAGAAGTGACACTTGTAATCAGCTGTGCTTGAAGACGCAAGGTGAGCGGGTCTTGTAAACGTAATAAAACCATGCTATGGGCATTGAAAACTGGTAGTGACGTCCGTGGTGCCCGTGGATGTGAAGTGAGTAATAAGGGCACTTAAAATCACAATCGGAGCTTACCGGTGGGTCGCCACATGGAATGGGGGCCATGTGCGTGTGGACGCCAATAGGGATCCTATGGAGTACAGAATAAGGTCCGTGAGGTAATGTGACTAACGTACAGTAAAAAGTGAAAATGGGCGGGGGAAGTTCTCCTTACCAAAGCTGGAACTGACTAGAAGTGGAGTTCCAATAATAGGATTGCGCGGGGAAATGACTCCTGAATGGGAAAAAATGTGACAAATCAGCACGGCTATTGGTGGGTGGGCATGCATCGCAAAACTAAAGTAAGGGCCACAGACTTACTCGCGGGGCGGCCGGTAAGGGTTTAAACAACGAGCCAGCTGGATGCGTGGTCGCGTGGGGGAGGGAGCCTACAACAAAGTAAACGGGATTAGGAGAAATCCACCTTGAGCCTGTAAAGTCGGGCAAGTGCAGTATGAGCTCACCTTCACAATCGACTTGAGTTACTTCCCGGGCCGTCTCAGGTACTGGCATGGAGGACCAGGTTATAAAACCACGCGTGATTGGGCAGTAGTGGAGTCACGTGTTACTAGGAAAAATAAAAGTAGGACTACAGCGGTGGCCATGTTGGGAGTGAGATGATATGCATCTAGGTGGCTAGGAAAAATAAAAGTAGGACTACAGCGGTGGCCATGTTGGGAGTGAAATGATATGCATCTAGGTGGCTAGACGACATAGTGAAGGTCGGTGATATCATGCAAGAAAGGGGTTGCATCTACATGAAAGTTTAGGAAAGAGTGGAGGTAGTTGGAAAATGAAGGACAATTTTATAGAGCAGTAAATACATCCAACCACATTACTTAACAGACTTATGTTAGATTGGTCCAATCCTCTTGTTGGTTCAATCCTGAGTTCAGGCTGTCTGTCCGCAAAATCCATTTAAGTTCCTCTTTGCTCAATAGTTTAGAGAGGTCACCTCCTCTGTGTGGTAAGGTCACTTGGCTGATCACAGTCCATCTTATATCATTTTTTGAGTGGCCTTTCTCAGTAAAGTGTTCCACCAGGGGCGCTTTCTCGGTTTTGCACCTAATATGGCTCCGGTGCTAAGAGATTCTCAATTTGACTTTTTGTTTGGTCTGTCCCACGTAGATCAAATCACATGGGCATAGAATAGCATAAACCAAATTACAACTTTTGCAGTTAGTAAAAGTTCTCAGTACATTTTTAATCTCACCAAACACAAATTCTTTGCCCTCAATGCAGAAGTCACAAACAACACAGCCACCACATCTGGAGTGTCCTTTCAGTGTGGGTAGTGACCATAAATCAATAAGGGTAGATCTGGCCGGAGGTGGGAGAGGGAGCGCCGCTCTTACCAGGTGGTCTTTCAGATTTTTATTTCTCTTAAAAGCAAACAAAGGGCAGTCAAGATCTAAATCGCCAGAGTTTAGAATGTGCCAGTTCTTCTTGATACTTTTTCGGATTGTATTGGATACCGGGGAGAACTTGGTGACACAAACTAGTCTGTCTGATTGTTTTTTCTCTTTGGGTTCTAGTAGTGCTTCCCGTGGGCAGTACCAGGCCCTTTTCATGGCATTTTTTACTAGGCGACGTGGGTAGCCCCTGGCTCTAAGTTTCTCAGCAAGAATATTTGCTTCCTTAAAATAGTCCACCTTGAGGAAGCAGTTACGTCTCAGCCTGAAGAACTGGGAGTAAGGTAAGCTATCTTTGAGAGCTCGAGGGTGACAACTGTTATAACCCAAGAGAGTATTTCTCTCCGTAGGTTTGCGAAACAATGAGGTGAATAGTAGACCGTCCTTATGTTGTATACAGAGATCAAGAAAGGGGATGTTGGTTTTACTATAAGTTAAAGTAAAGGATAGACCATTACAGTTATTGTTCAGCCAGTGTTGGAATAGTGGCAAGGCTTCAACAGGGCTACCCCAGATCATAAAGACATCGTCTATATATCGTTTCCATTTGATCAGCCCTAGGTGGAATGGGTTGGTAGATGGTAGGATGATGTTACATTTAAGCCAATCCATGTAGAGAATAGCCAATGTAGGAGCAAAAATTGCGCCCATCGAAGTGCCCTTCACCTGTTGATAATATTCGTTGTCAAACATAAAGAAATTACGGGTCAGGCAAATTTCCAACAATTGGATGATGAACAAGGTAGGTACAGTATGGGGACGTGGCCGGGTGTTTAGAATTCTCTCCATGACAACTAAGGAATCTTTTTGAGGAATGTTCGTGTAAAGCGATTCGACATCTAGGGGGCATATAGTCTCGCTAGCAGGGTCAAATGGGTGGTTCTCATTGAGAATAATCATGTACATGCTATCACGAACAAAGCATTGTGTGTCAGGTACAAATCTTTCAGGAAGTGGTTGACATAGTGTCCAAGGTGTTCCAACACAGAACCGCAACCAGAGACTATAGGCCGGCCAGGGGGATTCTCTAGCCGCTTGTGTATCTTTGGGAGGGTGTAAATAACCGGGGTTCTGGGGTGGTCAATATTGAGAAAATTCAATTCATTTTTGCTGAGGAATCCAGTTTTGAATGTTAGTCACATTACCTCACGAACCTTATTCTGTACTCCATAGGATCCCTATTGGTGTCCACACGCACATGGCCCCCATTCCTTGTGGCCACCCACCGGTAAGCTCCGATTGTGATTTTAAGTGCCCTTATTACTCACTACACATCCACGGGCACCGAGGACGTCACTACCAGTTCTCAATGCCCATAGCATGGTTTTATTACGTTTACAAGACCCGCTCACCTTGCGTCTTCAGGCACCGCTAATTACAAGTGTCACTTCTAGTCATTACTGATCGCAGCATGGAATTTTTACGCTCACTGGTCTTGCTCACTCTTCCGTCAGTCTCACCCGGCATAGGCATCCCACCTTCGGATAGAGCATCTTTATAATCGTAATAGACACTAATTTATTCCAATAAACGTTGCACTTATATTGATGTTCAGCATTTTATTGAGTAATTTACCACCATATCAACTTTTGCACTCAGGCAATTCAAAATCACGTTGCTCTCACCATCATCTCTATTTCACAAAGTAGAAATCTTTTAACGTTCCCGTGTTTGGTCGATCACGGCACTTTTTAAGGTTTTTCAAAAATGCGCCTCTCACCTTATACTGTACTGAGCTTTATTTTTCATTCTTGTCCCTTTCTTTAGGCTATCATGGCTTGTAAATATTTGGCAATATCTTGTCCTGATGATGATCTCTGTGATTTAATAAATGAGATTGAAACGCCGTTGACTTTAAAAACACCATATACTGTAAAAATGTATGGAATGCCATGTCTGGCAAGTAATGGTGTTTAATGAAATTTCTGTCATTGAGATACATACAGAAAATAACAGCTTTTGCCTAAGAATTCTGTTTTACTCTCTGACTATCTTCCTTTCTATGTCAAAATGTACATGTTTGGGTACAGGCTTGTGCCCCTCTCTTTGAAATGTTGAATGTATTCCTTCAGAATATTCATTTTTTATAGTAAAAATTAGACCTCTGTCCGGCTGGACAAGTCATTTTTCAATATAGTGTCCAATGTGTCTATATTCATTGCATGTTATTATCCTTCTTGTGCTTGGGACCATTTCCAAATTTGGCAGCTCTGGCCAGAGTGCCACATCCTCTCCCCTACTGAACACTTTACTGCCCCACTGGGAGAAACTGGCACTGCCTTCAGCTACAACCCAATTGTGCTGAGACTCAATTCAAATTATGCATTAGAGAAGAGTAAAATGCTGTCTGAAAAAAAGTAACAACACCCTGTAAAAAGCAAACACTGAATGCAAGGATGAGCAAAGCATGTGAAATGTAAGCAGGAACCTTATCGGTTTTAAACTCATTATTCAGAAATCAGTAAGTGATTTTGCCTAAAAAGTTCAGGACATGACTACAGGACCAGGAAAGGACCAGTTTCAATGTCCAATGCTTATATCCTTACAAAATGTAATCAGTTTGGTTTAAAAAAGTCCAAATCCCTCAACACAGAGCTGCAGTACACATTTTATAGGCTAAACTAATTAAAACAGTTGAAAACGCTCATATTAATCGTTTTCCACTCCACCCCTCAACCAGGTATTGCAGTCCCTTTATGAATGGTGCACTTCCCCACCCTGGGAAAACAATGTTGTTCAAAGAAAGAAGATAAAAAGAAAGTAGCGCTTCACTGGAAAACTCTGTAAAGAAGCGCTAAGGTGCTTGGGTGTAAATAACAATCTGGCCTGCCTGCTGACCACTCTGTATTGCTTTATTTGGTTATTTAATTATTTTTCTCATTTTGATACTTTTTTCTCTCCGTCCCGAGGTTGTACTTTGGAATAGAATCCTGTCAGAAAATGAGGACATATCCAGCCAAAGTGTTCTGCTCATTTTTGGATCGATTTCACGGGGGAACAAATAAAGAAAAGGAAAGGCAAGAGAGAGTATGTAACAGCTGTCTTTTGAAATCAGCACTTAAGGATAAGCGAGACAGAAAGAGATGGAGGAATAAAGAGAGAGAGGGGGGAGGGCAGCTGCAAGAGGCAGAGCAGGAGAAGCGGACACTGTCCTTGCCTTCTCTGGGCATGACGGAAAAGAGACACTTTTTTTTCCTTCTCTTCCCCTACCAGACCGGCCAAGCCTTACTGCAGAATAACAAAGGGCAGAGGGCGGGTGGCCTCTTTGACTGCAGGCAGGTGAGGTCACAGGTCAAGTACAGGGCACATTAGGTAGCGCTTTCGCGCGCTAATGGCCCCGTGAATAACAGAAGGGAGAGGGGAAATTCTTTTGTCCACTCGTCCCCCTACCCTTGTCCCCCGTGTCCCCCCCACTCCAAAATCTGGGGGGGGATATGTCCCCCGCATCCCCCACACTTCCTACGCCCATGGATGTTAGCTTCTAAGTTGGTGACCACAAGCATTTGCTGTGCAATAGGTCTCGAATTTGCAAAAGTTGGAGTGATTGCCATTGTAAATGACAATGCCTATTATTTTTCTGTGTTTCCAAACCAAAACATAAATAAAAGGCATTTTCATTTACAATGCCAATAGCTCAAACTCTTGCAAATGCGAGACCTATTGCATTGCAAATGCTTGTAATAATAATGTTACCATAAGATTGGTAAAATCTATTGTGTTAAAAAAGGCACTAATAAGTGCAACATTCTTCAAAGACAGTATATCCAGACGATCACTACGCCATCGCCCCCCCGGGACCCACCTCGCAACCGGCTCTCCACACGTCAGGCCCAGGGCATTGTCTTGTCGACACTCCAGCAGCTAACTCCGTGGTCCCAAGAGACAAAGAGGAGGAGACCCGGGACTTGGCTGCTTAAATAGCCCATTAGGTTTCAGTTTCACTTTTGTCACTGGGTCCATCCCTGTCTCCCAACGTCACTGCCCGATCCCCCACCTAAACAGACTCCGGAGAGCTCTGTCCCGCGTCGCAACTAAGGGCGCCCCTCCCCTAGTCGTGGGGGCGCCTGATCAAGAGTACTTTTTTTGCCAAACTACTAGTGGGATAAACACAGGTTTAGTTATTGAATTTTGTGGTTCATCATGACAAGGCTTGTGATTATTCTTTGAAGTGGGTTCTTACCCCTTTCAACAAATAATCCAATTCTTACAAGAATCATGTGCTATAGCATTTAAAAAAGTGGCCACCGAGTCAATTATTTGGTTTCAGGCTTTTTCAATACCCAGCTCAAAAGTTAATACTCTTCTTTTTGTCTGGCTGTGCTGTCCAATTTTATCATCATGATGCAGCAACCGTCCACTTTTGCTCTCAGAACCTCACTACCTTTGCAAGTGATGTATCTTTGCGTTTGTCACTGTACCTTTCAGCTAGGTTTGCACTATAGAAATACCACATATGTATGTACATCAAATGTATGTGGTTAGTTGGGTGACACTGATAGGACATTGTTATAGGCTTATGTTCTATGCAGGTGAATGTTTTTGGAGGCATATAAAGACGCAACTGCTATTAGATAAATTATTGCCCAAATTGCAAGTCCTAAGGGAGTAGCATTAATTGTGAGGAAGAACCATTAGCCAAATTATAGTAGTTGTAGGAGTCGGGTTGGCGAATGTTTTAGTTGAACTTAGCAGCCAGCAGATATTATCAGAACAGGACATGACCGAAAGACCTCAACAGCAAAGCACTCGCCTTCATCTATTTCCCCCCTGCCCAAACCCTGGTTCTTGATCCCCCTAACATTTTTAATGCTGTGTATGAGGGATCTTTGGTTGCTCGATGGTGCTGGGATTCTGTGATGATTAAAAATGCAGTATTGTGGGTAAGGATTTCCACTTCGTTAACCTGCTGACAAGTATTACCTACTGTATATGGATAATTAATACTGAGGAACGTGCGCATTTTCACCAAAGTGTTTAACACATCCATTCTATTTTTATCACCCACACTCCCTCTCCCCTCCCTGTGAGAGCGCTACGCTCTTCGTTCGCCTCATCTCTTCCATACCTTCCCAATCACAAAGAGTGCATCTGCGAACAGGAACCCAAACCGCTCTACTCGCTTGAATGCGTCATTTGAGAATTCTGAATAGATACAGGGGCAGATTTACAAGCCCCTTGTGCCACTTTTGCGTCACTTTTCCCATGTTAAAAATTAAGCAAAAGTGGCGCATGGGCCTTGTAAATCTGCCCCGCAGAGTTTAAATCTGACGTAAACTGTTAGGCGGCGGGCTGTTTTTTCTGTTACGCAATTTCAATTGCTATAGTTAGCAGATAAAAATTTGCAAGTAACAAGCATTTTAACATAATGCACAAAATATCAAAACGACAAGTTTTGAAATATGCATATTTTACATAAGAAATAATGTATATGTGCCCAATGGAAGCCCCAACAAAACAGCGTGACTCGATAACTGTCTGTATACGTAGTAGGCATGTAACGACACCTGAAGGTTGTCTGCACTTTAAAAATAAATGCTAATATCATGCAAACGCCTATGTCATGCACTGTAATAGAGCTTAAATACAACATGGCTTAAAAGTTAACTGGAACTTCTTCCACGCATCGACAGATGGCACTGTAGTACTGAGACACAACATTTTGCATTTCTTACAAACTACTGTTGTCATGCATTTGAGAGCGTCAACTGTAAGGAATCAAATTGCGTTTCATGAGAAAAATCTCCCTTTAAAAAGCGTCCTAGGCAAGATAGTGACACTCAAAATCTGGTTTTCCGCTGAAAGCTCACAAAAGACTCGTTTGGCACACATGCTAATCGAAATATAAATATACATGAAGGGGCCGATTCATAAAACTTTAGTTCAGGTGTAATTAGTTGACAGTTATTGTGCAGCACAGCCACGAAGCATAACTTTCCGTTTAACACAGGGGAGTGAGGTAGGCACAGCTCCTGTTGGAAAGTGCTGAGTCCCACTTTCCAACATTGCTTTTCTGGAAGGGATTTATGAGCATGGAAGGACTGCGATGATTGCAGAGAAATGTTGTCTTTATGTTTCATGCAACATCCATAAAAGTTTCTTTTAGATCAAAACAGGACCTCAGATATGCAAAAATGGGTGTCACCGAGATTATTGCAGTAATATTAAATTGCTGCTTTGGTACAATATTGAAAACACTGGTCACTAATCCTGAATATTTGATGTAAACAAATCTAGAATTTGGACTAGTGTGCATGTGCACTGTCTGTGACCTGGCCAAAGAGGACATGAAATAGCTGAAATTTATCATAAATTCAAATGTGTTCCAAACAGGGGCCCCCAAAATACTTAAAATGTACTAGCAGACATTGTGCTACATCTGGCCTGTATGTTGAAGGCAGAAAATGGCGCTCATATCCTGTGCCCTGGCTGAGGATGGCCTTTACTGGGCATATCAGCTTAACAAGTGAAAGTGTTTAATGCTTTTGTGGTGCAGGATTTGAGGTTTCCCATCCCAGCCTTCCAAAAAGTGCATTGCTCGTATTATTTATGGTGCTGTGTGAGGTTCTTTGTGTGTATCACCCTACTACCGCATTGTGCAAAGTGTCTCTGAGCTGTGGCTTGGTCATTTTGTGTACACTCTGCGTTCTTTGTCTAAAGATGCAGTGTGTGGGCCATAAGTATATTCTCTCTTTGCCTCTTTTTGTATTTTAGTGGTGTGGGTCGTGATGTTCAGTCTTTCCACAAATAAAACCCGCAGGTAGAGGCATATCTCAGGGCTGCTGTTGTTGTGTATTGTCTGGCAGACCACCCACACTGTTCTTTTTAATGCCTCTACATTGTGAGCTCGCCCACCACCTGCAGCCAATATAAAGGTGGTGTATACTGTTTTATTGAAAACATTAATATACTTATGTGTTTGTATTTATTTCACTGCAGATTTTTTTTTAAGCACTACATCATAGTGGTTATCCATGGATGGCTCTACTCCATGTCAAGTCACAGATTTGCAGTGTGATATTTTTACTCTCTGACAATTCATAGTATTTGAGGTGTCCAAGAATAACATGCTCACTAAGATATATTTTCTGATATAAGGGTAACGATATTGTTGGCTCTCCCACTCAAATTTATTTGTATAAAACGGTCTACATTATTCTGACTTTCTAATGCTGACTGGGCAGCCCTTGCATCTCAGATTCTTTTAAATTCATCACGTTCACATTAGCAAATACAACTATAAAATGAATTTTTCATTACAACTGGTTTGATTTTTAGGCTGCTGAACTTGTTGGTGTTCCATTAGTCACTTTGAAATATTTGTGCCTTCAAAAAGGGAATTGTTTTCTTAGACTGGTTTGATTTTTATGCTGCTGAAGTTGTAATTGTTTCACCAGTTGCTTTGAAATATTTGTGCCTTCAAAAAGGGGATTGTTTTGTAAGGGTTTTATTTTTATGTTGCTGAACTTGTTATTGTGTTACCATTTACTTTGAAATATTTTCACCTTCATGCACAAACCAAAGGGCCATAGTTTGATTAAACTGGTTTGAATTTTGTAACCTGTTACGCCTGTTTTTGTTTGACAAGTCACTTTGAAATATTTATGCTTTCATGCACAAACCAAAGGGGGAATTGTTTGACTAATGCTGCTTCATTTTTGCATACTGCTGGACTTGTTTTGATCATTCACTTTGAAAGGGGTGGTAACAGACTAACCAAACTCAGACGCCTTGAATCCCGATACATCATTGACCTGCAAACTAAAATTCCAACAGGCCTTAACAGTGGGGAAGAACTGGCCTTTCACCTAGGAAAATAAGACTATAGACACATTTCCAGGGCCACCAAACCAATCTCAATGGAAACGGTATTGCCAATTGAGGCACTATCATGAGGTTTTTTCTGCGGTTCCTAGTAATAAGAACCGCCATAGCCGATCCATGGCAAGATTGACTAACGGGGATGTGCTTGACACTAGGCTGTACCATTATACACCATTATTCAATGCTAACACTCTGAGATCAGTATTGTGTTAAATATACACGAAGATATCATTTAAGGTTTGAACTGCTAATAATCATGAATGCTTCCATAGAACCTTTTCTAACGTGTAATGAGTGTCAAACAAGTCTTGTCGATTAACGACTTGATTAGGCCGATTCACGGCTCAATGCAACATCGTTGAATATGTTTTAATATGTTCATATATGTTTGATATTATGTAATGTCTCATTATTAATCATGAACTGTGTGTATATGGTTTTGCCTATTTTGCACATTCCAAGATGGCGCTCGTGTAATATTAACTAGTAGTCCTACCTCACTTTCTGTATGAGATTGCACGCTGCACTTTAAAACGCGCTTCGGTGCAACACCCGTGTTGACACATTGATAAAGGGCTTGACCCGAAACGTGTCTGTGAGAAGCGCTTGAATAAATTTGGAACAACTGACGAAACACCCCGCAAGTGCTGCCTCTTTCTTTCCCGGCTGGGGAGGAGACCTGGAGCGGTATATATATATATATATATATATATATATATATATATATATATATATATATATATATATATATATATATATCTCAAGTTCTAGCTCTTCCCGGGAAATCCGCCCTTAGTCTAGTGGCATGCAGGGGCCGGTAGAGCCACAGCCGGCAATTTGTATTACATGACGAACATAAATAACAACGCGCTCTCGGTTGTAAGTTCTAGCAGGTCTCTAATCCAATGAAGTTACACGTTTCGAGAGACAGAGCTCTCTTGATCACACACTGGGTGCTCGTGAAAGGGTGCAATACATAGTCGCCATGAATATGCATAGAAAGAGGACTTTACAATTTGTTTTCAGTCGCCATCTTGGATTGTGTCTTAGAAGCATTTAGTCATGCAGTGCTTTAAGCCTTAATGCATACTTAAAAAACACAGTTCTCAACACTTAGATCGTGCACACTGTAATGAAGATATACATCACTATAATAACATCATTACATTCATAATGTTACTCGACTGACCAGATAATGTACTTGCCCTCATGGTATTGAAATGTGGGATGGACCAGATGGTCTCCGTGTGCCTCACTGCCGATACATGCATTTTACACTGTGATATGCTACATACTGCCACACACTACGCTAAACTGAGTGAGAAATTCCTGATAGATGCTGATTACTAAAGCCTCTGCGAGTATGACTATATGAGTGCATATTGCCAAGTGGTGTAATGCACACAAATAAAGATACAATTTCAGTCATGGGTTACACGAAATTGCATATGTACCAATATTATCAAAACTAGCCCCAAGTGGCAGATTGAGTATTATTGTCTTCAATGCTAGTGCCAAATGGCATGTGAGGTAGGCCTAGCAGATATAAGATGAAGGTTCAACTACTATTCAACATGTAACTTAATATACGTCCATGGCAGACAAATAACATGAATTAAAGTGCAATAGGTGAAAAAGGAAGTGAAAAGGTCTGTTATCTATTTCTTCTTTGGTGCTCTCCAAGTGGTGTTGAAGAAAAGGGTAGGTTGCCCGTGATGTGTTCATGATTTAAAGAAGATGGGCACCTTCCTTCTCTCCTGTGGGAGAAATAGAAAAGAGAGTAGGATTTTAAAAAGAGCACATGGTACCCTAGTACAGAATTAAAAACATCTATTATACATTTTCAATGGCATTTACATATACATCATGAGAAGAAAGCACGCGTTAGAGTCATTCTTCAATTAGGTGTGTTGCCAACTCCTCATCCTGGTTGTGTCCTTTCGGCAGCTTGGTTTCGAGGTCTAGAATCCATTTAGATTATTTCCTCCTGAGGGCTAGTTCACGGTTCCCTCCCCTGTGGCTCACGTGTCCCTGTTCTATGGCAAAATACCTCAGTAAACTGCAATTGGAGAGGTGAAATTCAGCAAAGTGACGTGCCACCGGGTAGTATTGGGGGTGTTTATTGGTAATGGCTCTAAGGTGTTCCATAACTCTCTTCTGTGCCATCAGGGTAGTGCTCCCCACATGCCTTTTGTTGCAGGGGCATTCCAAAATGTAGATTACATAGGGTGTGCTACACATAAGTAACTGAGTTATTTCCTTCTTCTTTTTTCTATAGGGAATGCTAAATTATTTTACCATCCTACTATACTTACAGGCTTTGCAGTGGCCACATGGATAAAAACCTTTCAGGTTATGTCTCCTCTGGTCACTAAGTTCAGTTATGTCACTTTGCATGAGTATGTCTCTAAGACTTCTACTCTTGCGATACGTGTTCTTAGGTCTATCGCTGATTTTAGGATCTATGACTGAGTCACTTTTTAGGATCTTCCAGTTTTCATTGAGTATCTTCTGGATTTTTTTGAGATTCCCTGTTATATGGGAGCACTACCCTGGGGCTAGCAGATTCGTCTGTATTTCCCCTTCCTTTTTCTTCCAATGTGTTTCCTTTTGTTATATTTTCAATTTTGGACATTGCTCTATTGAAAACCCATTCTGGCCTGAACATTCGTATCATTATTTTGGCGCCTCTTTGATACCCACCAGTGTTGCTGCACTTTCTTCCTGCTCTTAACAGCTCACCGTACGGAATACTCAATTTAAGTAAATCTGGGTGGCTGCTGAGAGCATGAAGGATGCTGTTGCCTGCTCTGGCTTTCCTGAAGAGTTCAGTCTGTAAGGAAGTAGCAGTGGCTGTTACCTTAACATCTAGAAATTTGATTTCAGCTCTGCTTATGTTATGGGTTAGTTCTATGTTGTATTCATTCTGATTTAACAGTTTGATGAAGTCTTCTGCGTCCTTTTCTCTTCCCTGCCATATTATAAAGAGGTCATCAATATAGCGTAGCCACTTGACTATTTTGGTGAAGTAGGCGGTGCACTTAGGGTCATTTTGTATTTCTTCCTCCCAGAAGCCCAGGAACAGATTTGCGAAGCTCGGCGTGAAGCTTGTACCCATGGAAGTGCCTGTTGTTTGTTTAAAGAGGTCACCATTGAACATGAATATGTTATTCTGGAGGCATAGGTGCATTATAACAGTTATCATTTTAGTATGGTCAAGGTACATTATGTTCCTCACTGCAAGGTAATGAGTGCATGCTTGTATTCATTGTTTGTGCTTAAAAATAGTGTACAATGAGCATACATCTAAGGTTAAAAACATAGGCTGTGAAATTGTACCTGCCATTCGAACTGTGCCCATATCCTAGACCAGGCTGGCAACCTCAGTGTGTCCTTCGTCTGCTTCTCATGGGAATACCAGTGTGTTTGACTATATATATATATATATATATATATATATATATATATATATATATATATATATATATATATATATATATATATATATATATATATATATATATATATATGTAATAATATAATAATATAATATAATAATATATATGTATATATATATATATATATATATATATCTCCAATTCACCGTATTCACCATGGATATACATATATATATATATATCCAATTCACCGTTTGCACACCTCCTCCTCCTCCTCCTCCTCCTTCTCCCCGGAAAGGCCAAAAAGAAGGGCTGACAATGCTTTGCGGCCATTGTAAAATACCAACCCATTATGTGACGTAGACATAGTAATCAGACTGTGTTTTGCAATGTTGCTACATACGAGCTCATCATATTTCACCCCCGTTGGGACATTTCTGCTTCGCTATCCAATTCATGGATATTTACAAAAAATACATGCACCATGTTCAGTTAAATATCCTCAACATTTTTGAATTCGTTAAAATTGGCGGGCCGTCTGTGGCCGTCAGGGGCAAAAAGGGGCCGGGCTGGGCACCGGCCCTAACCCTTGACTGACTGAACGAAGGAAGTAAGACTTTGTTATTAAATAGAGCCTTATGCCACTGAAGTGACTTTTTGTGCCTAGTGCCTTAATTGTTTTGGGAACGTTACTCTGTTTCCTGAAAGGGTAGTGTCTCTTACGAAATATTGTTAGCCATGACAAAAACCAAAGGAAGGTAAAAGTATAAGTGTGGTGGGCACTCTGGACGCGTTCCTAGTAAGAGCCGAATCTGCCATTATTATTTAAATCAAGTTAACGGAACTCAGGCTTTCTCTTGATTCTTAACTGCTTTTGAGTCGCTATGATACTACTGGTACACTACAAACCTAGTTGAGGGCCAGGCAGAGGGGGGACCAGTATTGAAGAGATTTCGGATCCACCCACCCCAGGAGATAAACCAACTGTATTAACAAGGGCACAAAGATCTAAACAGATAGGTGGAGGTAGTACTCCTCCATTAAGTAAAAAACGAAGTACACAGATAATTAAAAAATCATGCAAACAGTATATAACTAAATCCCAGGGAAAGAAAGGTGCGCAAGAGACCGTTTAAATAACCCCTGAACTTGTAACTGAGTCTAGTTCTGACCCAGTATTACCAGATACAATACCACTACAAACAACATCATTTTTGCACCAAGGTTTGGGGGAAATTCTGGAGTAATCTTGAAGTAGTGATGAATGCACATGTACAACCCATTTTAAGTAAACTGGCTTATATCGAAAAACGGCTATCAAGTTTTGAAAATCAATATTTAAACACCTGTACATCACAAGCTGGACTTAGATCCTGCTTATCCCTTCAAATGGGTAAAAATAGAAGTGGGGAACTAGTTACATCAGACCGCCCGTGGCCTGGGATTTCCAATGGCCCTATGAGTTCCACCCCGGATGTAGACATCTCGGCCCAGGCCGGTAACCAGGCATCAAATTTGACGATTGTGAATAAATCAGCAGGGGCGGGTATCCCTCATAATGAAGGTGGCCGACATAAGATAAGTGTAGTGGACCGCCCACCACAACATTTACCTATTAGTAGCCCAGACTCAATTTTAAATTTGCCACCCCAAACTACACCCTACATTGCTGTCTTGGTAAATGTTCGACCATTGAACCCAGGGCAAGGGGAAGATTGGACAGCCCTGAGAAATAAATCATTGCATCTTGTTAATGCTAAAACAGGAATTAATAGTAGTATCCTGTTTTCTGAATTGAAGATGGTACGAAGAGTTAGATGGGTTGGGGAAGGGGACTGTATAGTTCTAAAGTTGTGGTCCCCAGGACTGGTGAGAGCTATAAAGATAGGCTGTCTGACAAAATTATGGATAAATCAAAAGTTATGATCCTACCGTTGGGGTTCTTTTACCGTCCTCCTTCATGGCAACCGAAACTAGCAAGAATAGGGTGTTTTAATAAAACAAACTAGCAATCACAATGTCCACCCTGGTTTCATGTAAATTGCTTTGATCCTCTGAGTACCCTAGCAGAGGTCGATTGACTACAAACAGGAAATTTTATGGAAAGTGCCATTAAGGATAAGATCACCTCTCCCTTAGTCATTGGGAACTTTAGTGCGGATAAATTAGTTGTTGACCATAAATGTGATGATCTCCAGCTGTCCTGTAATAAAAACTTAGCGCAGGTTCTGGTTACGGAGAGTGAAGAGAACCAGGAATCTATACAAGTTGGCTGAGGGGTCAGATTTAAGTAAATATCTAGATAGAGGAAAAAAGCAACTGGGTAGATGTACCCTTCGTTTAATATCATGGAATGTGGCAGGCATTGCACGAAGACTACGGGATGAGGTGTGGTTGGGTTATATCAATTCCTTTGACATTATTTGTCTTCAGGAGACTTGGAGTAAAACTGACCCATGTCTGGATGGATATTTCTCATCTACTGTTCATGCTGTACCCTCGTTGGCAGGAAGGGCAAAAGGTGGTCTAATGACTTCAATTTCGGTTAAATATAAGTCTCTGAAATTTGATAAACTAATGGTCTCCCCATGGTATCAACTAATCCTGATTACTAATCTACTCACCGCCCCTCTTCTCTTGATTAACTGGTACTATAACATTTTTGATACACATACTGCAAGTGTTATTGATGGCTTACTGGCTGAAGTAGCAAAGGTGACTAAAAAAACTTCCCCCCTGTGTATTATGTGGTTGGGGGATTTTACTTGCACCTCATGCCATCAAAGTGGGACCAAGGCCTGTGGCCTACTTGACACCAATGATCAACCAATTGCACACTTTAAGCACACTATACAGGGTGATGCTTTGAATAATAATATTATAATAAATGATCTGCGTATGTTAGATATGGCGACCAGTAGTGAACCAGCGCCAATCCCAACGTTTCAAGCGAATGGGGGTCAAATTGATTTTGTTCTGGTCTCTAGTAGGTATGCTCACCTTATTGAAGATTTTAAAGTAGAAGCAAACCCTGCTAGTGATCATAATCCACTTGTCCTTTTGCTGAGTACTGTGGTTGGTAAGGAACAATCACCTGAACAACCCATAAAATATACCCAGAATCATGGTCTAAGGCTAAAATGGGATAAGGTTAATCCAAAAAAATTGAAGGAAACTTTTTTTAAGGCCAACCGTCTACAAGTAGCCAACTGTCTAACGAACACTTGTGAGCCGGAAAAAATGTCCAGAACATTGAAGCCCTATGCGAGAGCGTGGCTAGGACTTTGCTTAAACCTATAGGGATGGGTGGCACCCGAGACAATAAATGGTTTGATGCTGAATGCTCTGCAGCACATACTTTATTGAAGAAGGCCTTACATAGAATCCCGAGGGATAAGGAGATGGTCAAGAGAGCAAGAATATATTATAAAGAGACCATCGAAAAAAGGAAATTAGAACTGAAAAAACTAGCCTGGGATGATCTAGAGAAAGCCTCTGAACTCAGGGATACCATGTTATTTTGGGAGGTGATAAATCGACTCTTCCTTAGCAGTGAAAATAGGACCATGATTATGCAGATAGCTGGGGAGGTTTGGGAGTCCCATTACTCCAGGATCTTTAACCCAAAGGGTACTATCCTGAAAAATGAAAGTGAGGATGAAACTCATTTTAATATTGAGACTGCGCAACAGCTTAGTCTCTCGCTCACTTTGGGGGAAGCTGAGGAGGCCCTGAGAAGAGGCATGCCACTTAAGGCACCAGGTCCTGACTCCGTACCCTTGGATTTGTAGTGTGGGTACCTCTGCTGCTTAATGTTTTTAAGACGATTATTGTGGGGCGTATTCCATCAACATGGAAAGAGGCAGTAGTGGTCCCAATTTTTAAAAAAGGCAATAAAAGCAACCCCTGTTGCTTTCGGCCAATGTTCCTAATGGACGCATCTTGTAAGCTATTGGGGAGAGTAATATTGGCTCGCCTAGAGACATGGACAAATTCATCAGGCGTCATTGTGGATTCACAATATGGCTTCAGAAATGGCAGAGGCACAACAGAGCAGTGCTTCAATTTGGCCCTGATTATGGGTAAGTACATAAGGGTCAGGGGTGTTTCTATGCACCTGGCCTTTATGGACTTATCCAGTGCCTTTGATACTGTGTGCAGAGAGAAATTATGGCTACTGATGGAGACTATAGGTTTTCAGGAACCGTTGATAACTTTGCTACGTAGATTACACGCCACCACCTCCGTGGCCATTCGATATGGGCCTGGAGGCGAAAAGACAGGGCCCATCCCATCAACTGAAGGTATCCGCCATGGCTGTATTCTTGCCCCCTTTTTATTTTTAGTTTACACGAATGGTTTAGAAAAATTCTTGATTGAAAAAGGTTTGGACTATCCTAAAATAAATGGCAAATACTTACCCTTATTGTCTTATGCAGACAACACTGTATTAATGACTTTGACAGCAAATAGTATGCAAATATGCGTGGACGCTTTTAATGAAATTATCTTGGGATTAGACCTAAAGGTAAACTTCACAAAATCCTTTACAATGGTCTGTGGCCCAAATAAGACCAAAATACGTACATTTGTTGTAGATAACAAGGTTATTGAAAAAAAGTTCCAAATTTTAGCTATTTGGGAAATGTTTTTAACAAATCTCTAAATTGGGACCCTCTTATAATATCACGGGTACAAAAAACCACTAGATCGATAGAGGCTCTCTTTCGCTTCGCTAGCAAATTAGGTCAAAAACCAATTGCTAAGTTAAAGACCCAGTATAAATCAAAATGTTTGCCTGTGGCAATTTACGGTGCAGGGGTATGGGATACCATAAATGTGCACAGTTACAAATTATGGAGAACAAGTTTTTAAAATGTCTGTTATCAGTGCCAAGTAGTTCTCCAAATATATTTTGTCATTCCGAGGCAGGCCTAGATTTCCTGAGTGACAATATCCACGTTTCCCCACTCATGAAAATATGGTCCTCAGAAAACCTGTTGTTTTCAAAAGAAATTCTGAAAGCTTGCATAAATTTGAAAAATGCCTTGAAAATTCCCTGGCTGTTTAAGTAAAGGAAACCTTTGAAAAAATTGGTCTTGGTGATTTTTACAATAACCCACACCTGATTAAATCAGATACAAAAATGGTGATTAAGAATGCATATCGTACTATATTAGGCTTGTCTAAACATGAAAATCAGCTCCCATACCGAACAGTTATACTCCAGCAACAATTTTATTTATCTTTTACTCTACACACGCAATGGAGTTTTTACCTAACTAGATTTTGGTTAAATACACTGCACTTTTTAGTGCCTTTTCCAAAGCAAGGAGGTTGGTGTGAGAGACTACACCCTTGCCCATGTGATAATAAAGCTAAACAATGCACATTGCACTTTGTGCTTTTTCGTACACTTTATAAAGCTCCGCGTGATCGCCTTATTAAACCCCTCCTAAGGGACATTAGACCCTGTAATTTTAGGGAAGGTTTTGAGCATTTAAGATCATTGTCAACTGCTGTTATTTGTAGTTCTATGCTCAGTTTCATTAGACCAGCAATTTTAATCAGGAATCGTTACTGATATTGTGTTTTTTGATAGTTTTGATTTTGATCTTATTTCTGAAAATTACTGAAATTGTTAGAAATGTTGATGATGACTAACGCTTTTAGCTAGAATGTATTAAAGTCACGTCAGTGGTCTTACATACTTGAGTGGGTAGGCGTGACAGGCCAACCCATTTAATTAATGTGATGATTAATTTTTTGAAAACATATAGTGCACTTTACACTTATTTATGAGCCTCATAAGGGATAACTGATCTTGATTTTATAGGAACTTCGGTTTTTGAATGTTTTTAGCTATAATGTACCAAATTATCCTAGTGGTTTGCTAAATTTAAGCTGGTTACCGTGAGAGGCTAATCAGCTTTTATACAATGTAAGGATGCCGTTTCCTGATCATGCACAGTGCACTTTATATTTGCTTATTAACTTGTGAGAATGACGCTTTTGATAACGCACAGCGCACTTTATGTTTCCATATTAGCTTGCGAGGGATGAGACTGAGATTATAGAATGAAATCTGCTATAACGGTGATTTTATATTGATTTTGAATGTACATTTTTTATGGACAAATATAGGAATATGCCTATGTGTATTCTGTTCTTGATATATTCTGCTGGAGCTTTGTGTTTTAACTCTGGGAAATGAAATACCATTTTTGAATTTGTAAGTTTTAAACTGTATACTTTTATGATTCTTCTTTTTTTAATCGAATAAAGTTACTACTGACTGACTGGTAATGGAGGTCTGGGACAGTGTGGTTACTCGTAGGGGACTTACAACATACCCGTCCCCCATGACACCACTATTTGAGAACAGAGACCTTACCCCAGGCGTCGATGGAGAAGCCTTTGAAACGTTGCACCAGACACAATGCCAGGCCGCGGGCCATATGTTTGATGAGAATGGCATCATGCCTTTCCCACAACTGCACACGCAGTTTAATCTGCCAAGGTATGAAAGGCTGCGTTAGCTACAAGTAATGCATTGGCTACTGCATCCAACTTACAGAACGACAGTCAGCTGACACTCAACTAGATACGAGAAGTGGGTAATTACTAAAATTTCAGACAGATGCTTAGTCTCTGAACTTTATGCCATGTTGGGCCCACCAACTTCCCTACACCCTACAACTGACCAACGTAGGTGGACTATAGAAATAGGAATGGAGTTCTCCGCGAAAGAATGAGGAGAAATTTATTACAGAGCCAGACACATGCCACGAAATACAACCAGCATAGACACGGCCACTAAGATAGCAATCTGTTGGTACCTGACACCGGTACGCGTCAATAGAGGAAACCAGAACGCAGCCGTATTTGCTGGCGTGGATATGGAACTTTAGGCACGCTGGCACACTTACTATGGGAATGACACACTTAACATCTGATTGGGCCAAGATCTTAGATGAAGTCGACACACACTTTGACACACAGATCCCCCGTTTCCCGGCACATACAGTATTAGGTTTGCCCAACCCTTTGACATTTTCACGTAAATCATGCCAAGGGAGACGGATGGGGTTTGCAATGGAGGTCGCGCTACCAAACATTCTTGCTCACTGGGGACTGCAAATACCCCCACACATGTCTGCTGGCGTCACTTGGTCTGGTCCATACTAGGGATGTAAAGGATGTACACTACACTCACGATCACTAAGTCTAACTTTCTTGAAATCTGGAAACAATTCCTTGCCATTCTTTCCATAGAATTTAGGGAACTTACCTGCCCCAAGCATCTCCGCATCCTCCGCCTGACAGAGTTGGAATAGACCTATCTACCAGGGCATGAATGGTTCCTCGCCATTTCACCACGGTTCATAGATAAGAAACGTATACAGAGTACTAGAGGAGGGAGGGTTGAGAGGGTGGGTGGTCTGTTTTGGGACAAGGTTGAAGTTACTTGTGTTCATTTTTCTTTCTTATTTTTCTTGAAAACACACACGTTGAGCGCTGCGATGCTCTGAATACAGGAAAAGATTTACGGCAGAGACAAAGAAACAAATTGCATATAAATGTATTTTCTTTCTGTGAACATGTAAATAAAAAGAATTAGACCATACAAAATGTTATAGGGTGGAACTTGATGCCAAGAAGCATTGCCACATCCTTCCAGAGTTCCCGGCTCACTGGGCCTTGGTTATGGGGTAAAGACCCACCCGCAGCAGTACATCACCAGGCATCCACCCAATGGCTCTGCCAGTATGCCCTGATGACTCCAGGATACCACTTTGAGAAGTGTGGTTCAATGGTTAGAGCAGCAGACCCTGATGCAGAGATCTGGCCCGGGACCAGGGTTCAATTCCCTGCCTCGGCGGGTCTTGGGCTCAAAATTCCACGGACCTGAAAATTCTCGCCTCGGTGCCTATTCCAATCATGGAACTATGGGTAATAGCTTGCTTAATCTCCACAACGGCCCCCACAACGCTAAGGATGCCTGGCCTCCACCTTGGGGGTGCCCAGGAGTGGACGCCTCACAGGGAAAGCCAGGATGGGTTCCACAGCGGTATTCGTACAAGCGCCTTGAGACCCTTGCGGGTGAGTAGTGCGCTATATACAAGTATCAATTTACTTAAATGGCAGCAGAGATCGCCTAGATGTGGTGGATGGTGAGGAGTGGTGTTATCCAAGGTTGGCTTGCTCCTGCCTAATCAACTCTTCTACTTCCGATTGCCCCAGGCATACTCTGGAATGGAAACCTGCATCCAACTGCTGCATGCCCCCTGCCAGTACTAACCTCTGCCCCACATGGTGAGAACAGGGACTCGGGCAGAGAACCGGGAGCAGTGCAGCCTTACTAGCGGGGGCTTAATTAGTGGGTGCGAGGCAGGGGCCTCAGTACCTCCCCGACGGCTCTGAAGACCGTCAGAGGTACCGACGGACAGAGCGGTGCCTCCTTTGTCCTGAGCTGTTGCCAGGTGGGGTGAAGCCTTTTCCTCCATACTCACGCGACCATTTGAGAGCTACGAGGAGTTCTGGACTGTGAGTACTTTGACTAACACTGTATCCTTTTTCTGTTTGCATACACTTTTTTCTGTTTGCATACACTTTATGGCAGTAGCTTTATTGTTTATTGAGGTAATGATGAAAGCACAAGGTTTATCTTTACTGCCAAGTGCTGACACATATCGACCGCTTTTGTAAAGGACGGCTATTTGTTAAAACTGGTCCTTATCACTGTTTTTAACTTTTGATCGTAGCAGACATCAATAAAGTTCACAGTTTGTCTACGCATCAATTTTATTCTTCACTTCACCTTTTCTGCACTGCACTTTTATTATTGTTCCCATACACTCCACAATTTACATTCTGCTCATCTTGGCATCTATACCTTTTTAACATTCCTGAGTTCCGATATCAATGGAGTAAGAATGTTAGTCTTTACAAAATGATACCCAAATGAAGAAGGTTATCACCAGGTATGGTGAGTGATGGGAATCCATTCACATAAATTATATGTTTTTCTTCGGAATCTTGGTCTCTGGTGAGCTATTCCCTATTTTTCTCCGCTTTCTAGACATTGGGATATATCATGTATTTATGGGCTGTGCCTTACATCAAACAAATGACCCCCTTCCTCTCAGTACTAATGATCACCATCAGAGAACCAGAAATGCTGAGGCCTCACCCTGCTGGCCTTAAAATTTGGGCTGCCATGAGGGAGGATGCTACGCCAATCTTGGGTGAGTACACTGGGAATACTCATCGATTACTGATGCTGGCAATGACTTTCTAGAGTGCCTGGATTTTCCTTCTGCAAGTACTGACTGTAACAAGTTTGCCTCCTAACATTACCAAAGAGCCATCAGACATATACCTGAGACCGCATACCCTCTGATCAGTGGCTTAGGAGGGAGGGTTAGCCCAAGAAAGGTTTAAGCAGGCATCTTGAGTGAGGGCGACAGAAATCCCCTCATTTACAGACATTAGTAATCAATGTTTGGAGTACAAAACCTATGTAACATCCATTTTGATTGCTGCCAGACTGTTTCAGATATATTACTAGGTGCTCCTCCCTTCTGCATTCTAACATTGGGTGATCCATGTGGCAGCTCAGATTATCATTCTGGCCATTCAGTTATGAATTTTACTACAGGAAAGCACAATTTCTTCATTTCATTTTTTTTTACCCTGTGTTTATAAGAATTTTCCTTGTGTGATCAATATCCTTGTGTGAATAATAAATTGCACTCAATATTTTTATATATACAGAACTACCCCTCACATCGGATACACTCTATTGTTGATTTGCTATTCATTGCATGTTTCACTGAGTTCAAAGATGATTTCATTAAGGTAAGGGATTTGTGACTCCTTATATTTAAATAATTATAATGTGATCAATGTTTTTACATTTGGGTCCTCAACCACCTGAAGTGTACATGGGTTCATCTTCAGGACGATAAAGATGTAGACCCTTGTCAACTAATGAAACAATGACTATCCAAAGGAGAGTAGTGATCCTTAAATGGGCTAATTGATCCAAACCATGTAACTCACAATGAATGTGCCGTTAAAGAATCGTTTAATATTAAACCAGGACAAACAAGCCGACATAAGAATCAGTCATTATGATACTCCTCCTTGTCTCCCGAAAAGGAAGATTAGAGGTGCAGGCCTCACTGTGCTCAGTCAATCATCAAGTGAGGAGTATCGTATTGATAGGAAAGAATGTCTTGCCCTTTCCTCGAGCCACCATCTTGGGGGGAATTAATGTAGGCAGTCTATTTGTCTTGGCCCCACCTGCCCTCACAAGTATAAATTCTGTGCTAGTGCGCGCACACGCATACTTAGGAGATTCATGAGGCGGAAAGCCGGGAATCGTAGCTAAGCTGAGTTTTAATTGCGTCTGTTTTTTTTAACTTACTGCACTTTTTCCGCTTTGATTCCACGAACACGCTCTCACCCCTTCAGCCAATTAGGCACTGATCGGGGACAAAGGAAAGAACGTCTTGCCCTTTCCTCGAGCCACCATCTTGAGGGGTAATTACTGTTGGCCGGATAGTTGTCTTGGCCCCACCTGCCCTCACAAGTATAAATTCTGCGCACACGCGCATACTTAGGAGATTCCTGAGGCGGAAAGCTGGGAATCATAGCTAAACTGATATTTAATTGTGTCTGTTTTTTAACTTACTGCCCTTTTTCTACTTTGATTCCACAAACACGCTCTCACCCCTTCAGCCGATTAGGCGCTGATCGGGGACAAAGGAAAGAACGTCTTGCCCTTTCCTCGAGCCACCATCTTGGAGGGGAGGAATTACTGTTGGTGGGCTAGTTGTCTTGGCCCCACCTGCCCTCACAAGCATAAATAGCTCCATTAGTTCGGACGCATGCAGCGGGCGTGCCGCTGGCGCGCCGAAGGAACGCCAAAGGCAAGCCCGTCCGTGCCTGTCCGCACCCGACAGAGCCGGGAGGCGGGAAATGCTGCCCAAATTGCATCTGAGGATATGCTCACTGCCCACCTAACTTACACAGGAGCTGCATTACACTAAATAAGAACCAGTGCCTGCATCGAGCAGGTGCCTGAGAGTAGCTGCCCCATTAGGTTTCCTTCTATGCTGGAAGGTCCAGTACTTTGCAGGACATGCAGGTTTCAGTGTATGCCAGGTGCGGCACGTTCAAATAAGCTAGAAGACCCAGCCCAAGTTCTTACCAGCCCCAATTATATTCTATATAATGTCTGATCCCTAGTTAAACATCCTATTGAGATCTGGGACATGATTTCTTCCCACTCTCCAGAGCTGTGTTTCATGACTGAAACCTGGCTAACCCCCACTAACCACCCTTCGATTAACCTAGCAATACCTGATGATTATATATTTATTCATCTAGATAGAATGGGGAAAACAGGGGGAGGCATTGCGATTGCCTTTAAAAACCATCTTAAAGGCAATGGCTATCCTCTCTCTGTAATGATACAATGGAACTGGGAATTTTTAAAATCACTATGTCCCCCTCGGAGACTTGGAACGGAGTCTTAATCTATCGACCTCCTGGCCCAAATACGAATTTTCTCAATCACTTGACGGAATTAATTGCTATGCAGGCTTTGGCTTCCAGTAAATTCATTTTACTAGGGGACTTTAACTTTTATGGGGAGGACTCGACGAACCCTGAGGTAATGAAGCTTATCTCCAGTTTGAATGACATTGGTCTCTCACAAAGGGTGTTCGGACCCACCCATTAGGCCGGTCATACTCTAGATCTTATTTTTACAAACACTGAGAGGTTAAAGTTCAACCCCCTCTCACTCTCACATGGACAGATCATTGTATGATCCTATTCACTCTCTTACCCCATATCGGCTCAACTCCCATGATCCATTCAAAGCTGACAAAGAGAGAATGGCATAGGCTCTGGCAGAAACTCACATTGGAAGCTTTTAACAAGATATCCCCTCTTCATAAAAAAAACTACGGACACAATGGTCAGGAGATGTCTGATCTGTTGGCCAATTTTAATTCAGCCTTGGTAATGACATTAGATGCTGTCATTCCTCAGTGCAAAAAGAGCCCAGTCTCCAGGCGGCATTCTGCCCCCTGGTACTCGGGCGATTTGAAAATCGATAAATCATTGTGTAAAGCATTAGAGAGACAATGGAGAAGCACAAACAACTCTGCCGATAAACAAAGTTATAAATCAGCTTAATCCCATTGATAGAACGCGTTATGTCACCCAACTAGAATTTGTACAAATACTCACCTGGGCCAAAATTCCAAATTATATACCTTAACATTTATTTAGGTAACTCATGCCCTACTACCAGTATTTTGTGATTTTATCTCTAATTCCTACACCAGTAACCTACTAATCTTTGACACTACGTACCTAAACGTAATGGATCAGGGAGTTGAGTTAAGGAAAAAGGCGCTCAAAACATAATAACATTTGTAATTATATAATAACCACAGACACAGGGTAGGTTCAAACTCTTTATCTAATCATCATCGTCATCATAAGTCATGAGCCATAAGTTAAATGCAATCAGACTATCAATAACCAAAGTCAGAAACAGCGTATAGCTATGAATAAGATAGAGTATGCTACTCATTTAGAAACTTAGAAATAAAGGGTAGGTAGAAACAAGGAACATGCTAATTTTAGAAAAACAGTCTTTCACAACTCGATTAAAGGAGGGTAAAGAAAGGGAACATACTAAACCCAAAGACTTTCGCAATTCACTGGCAGTTTGAAAAGGAGAAACACAACTTATGCAATTAGATTATTCAGATTTTAGCTTAATAACTATAGGGAAGGTAAGATTTGGAACATACTATTAAATTCAGCTTATCTCCTTAAAGGGAGGGTAATAAAAGGAACATATATTCTTATAGAAACATATCACATTAGCTAAAGGTGGGTTGAAAATTTGAACACACTAATAGTCAATATTTTATAAAAGTTCTCATTTACCAAGGGACAGGAAGGAAAAGGAACATATGCAATCAAGCTTTGCAAATTCGGGAAAGTGAGAAAAGGAATGCAAGTTAATTTACCATCACCCACACAGTCTTATATTTACCTCGGATAGAGTGAAGACCAACCCTGGCCACGGGTCAGTTGGAAAAGACAGGAGGAACCCCAGAGACTTCAGTGCCAGTAGGCGAGCAGGTGCAGCTCATGGACAATCAGGACAGGATAACCCCAGAATTTGGATCAGGACCGGACCACCGAAGGTTAAGACCAGCACCCGCAGTTTCGGTTAGAACGCCTGCGCGCTACTCTCTCTCTGCAAGGAATCTGCCAAAACCCCGATTGAGTTATAACTTTTATCAGCAAAGTGCTTCGCCGGCACTTTCACTTCCCAAAAACCCTGATTGGGTTCTCGAACCTCCCAACAGAGTGCTCCGCAGCTCTCTGCGTTCGGTCACCTATTGAGTGCGTTGGGTCAGCTAATCAGACAAGTCGGACAATTTCTCTAGCTAAACCTAAGCTAATTATACTGTTTTTCAGGTCAGTGTACCACCCCCCCATGTTGCAAGTGTAAGGATCCCCAATTTTGATTGGACGAAGGAGGAGGACAGGTCATTACACAACCTAAATTTTAGACTTTCTCAGACTCCTTATTAAAATTCCGTCTACGCCCCTTAAATTCCAGGTTCTCATGACATAAGCCTTTTGGTTAACAATGGTGAATATAACATTGAATACAATTGTAACAAATTTCAGTACAGTTCAGCTCCCTTTAGCCGGGTCGCAGGTCGGGTTCCCAGGTGCATCTTGGCTGTTGCTGCCATCTGGCTTGGTTCCAATGCTGCAGAGTTCATCTTTCCTCCGCAGGGTGACATGCGCAGAAAGGACTTCCAAAATGGAGTAGTAAGCACCTCCCAGGCCAAAAGAGTACGATACATGAAAAGTAAAAGGAAACAATTTAGAGCGCAATAATAAATGATTTCACTGTATACCATGAATCTCTACTCTATACCCATTACTTTAATATAAACTATAGAATTAGGATTATGCCGAACGTACTGGTTAGCGAAAGCTGCAATGCAAGCTTCTCTCATGTGAGAACACAGAACAGCCATTTTAGCACTAGTGCACAGATGCGACAGAGTTCCCTCCAAAGCTGCGAGTGCGTCCTATCACGTGGGTATGACAGACGCATGCGCAGTAGAAATTCCCACATAGAGGCAGCCATTTTAGATGCAAGCGTATTAGGATTAGCAAACACATAAGCAAGCTTCACTCGGATTCCCATTATAGATGAAGAAGGGGTAAATTAGTAAGCAAACAGGTTGGTTATTTGGTTATTGATTATTCGAGGTTCTAGCAATTCCTCTAAAGCTTTGTTTAATATTGTCAAGGACTTTGTGTCACCAAAGCGTGTAAACAGTCACCACTGGAATCCCAGGATCTTTGTGACTCAATAGTGAATTTTTTCCAAGAAAAATTCTCTGATTTATGCCAATTTTCCCATTATGATCACAAAAAACATCGGACTTACTACGGAATCAGACGACTCTGTGGTATCTCTTGCCTGTCTTCTGAATCAGTTTGAGATAATTCCGCTGGAGGAGATAAACAGATTACTGTCTGCCGCTATATCTGGCTCACCAGGTGACGTATGTTCGCCTAAAATTATGGCCCTACTTTCCCCTGTGTGTGCACCGGAAATACGCTTTTTTTTATAACTGTTCAATCTTATCCAGTTCAATGCCCGCTGTTTGGAAAGAAGCCTATATCCGGCCTATCCTTAAGAAACCGACGGCCGACCTTCAAGTCCTCAGCAATTATAGACTGATATCTCTATTGCCCTTGCTTGTTAAAATATTGGAAAATGCAATAAATAAGCAACTCAGCTATTGCTTAGAATCCAATAAGATCCTTGACCCTTCACAGTCGGGCTTCCGCCCGGGCTTCAGCACGAAGACAGCCATTTTGGCATTCACTGACTCTATAAGACACATAAGACATGTTAGACCTGACATCATTGGCTTGAGTCTCTCCCCCATTTTTTCTGTTTGCCTCCACTGTTTTTCGATGTTTTGCTGGTATATGCTTTGGGCGCCGTGCCACTGCTGATCAGTGCCACAGCGCAAGTGCTCCCTATGTTAAATTGATGTACCTATTGTATCCATGTTTGGCTTATTTGGTTTACTGTCAGTCCCTAGTCTAGTGTAAATACAAATGCTGCTCGTGGGCTTGCAGCACGTGTTGTGCCACCCACAGGAGCGGCCTCGTAAAAGAATGTCTACGGGTCGGTCATTGCGAGACCCACGTGCAGCCTAGTGCTGTCACGCAGGCTGCGCAAGTATACCTACTTGCCAGCCCCTCAAACCTTCCCTTAACTTCATGCTAGTCACCCCTATGGTAGGCCCACGGGCAGGGTGCATTGTAAGTCTAATGTAGGACACGCCTGACCAAGTTGGCATGTCCTAATAGTGAATTACCGCCATCTTCGTTCTTCACTATTGCGAGGTAGCCTGCTCTCCATTAGCTAGAATGGGCTGCCGGGATTATTAATGCTATGATCCTAGCTGGCTCAGGGAGCATGGTGCAATGTCGAGTTTGGTATCCCTGAACTCGGGGGTTAATTACGCATCCGTTGGTGTGGATGGTTTTTGGACTCTGGGTTCGAAAATAGCACTTTTAGAAAGTGTCCATTTTCTTGTCTAACCATTTCTGGTTTCTGCTGGTCTTGCGTGTGTGTGACAGGAGCTGGGTGGCTCCAGAGGTCTGGATGAGTCAGTGGGGGATGAGTGGGACATTTGCGTTGAGAGTAGGGGGAGAGTAGTTGTAGATAGCCGGCCCTGCCTGGTACAATGCTGGCTCCACCTCCTGCCAAGCGACTGATGGCTCTGTGCCTGCCATGGACGATCCTAGCCCCACCTCCTGCCAGGAGGCCGATAGCTCTGCTCCTGCCAGTGTCAATGCTGGCTCCACCTCCTGCTGGGCGTCTGAGGACCCAGCCCTGCTCAGTGAATAGGCCAGGTGCTTCTGCCTGGCTCCACCCACAACAGACCCAGGATGTTGGGAAATTTCCCGACATGGACAAAGGGATCAAAGCCAAAAAGGGGTATAAGAGAAGGACCCCTGAACCAAGAATTTAGATCACTTCTGACAAGGAACCCTGTAACCAAGGACAAGAGGCCTGCTGATCTGAGGACTTGCCTACCCCTTCTGCCAGTGTGCTGTTTGCTGGGGGGGGGATCCTGCAGTGCTTCTTTATTTTTGCCAAGGAACCAGGAGAGAGGAACTGTGTGTGTACTCTCACGCTTGCTAAGAAAATCTCCAAGGACTGGAAGAGTGCCAGTCTCCTGCTGAAGTCACAGGGCTAAAGGACTTCATCTGCTTAAAGTGCTATTTGCTGGAACCTGTGAATCCAGCACCTCTGAAAGAGCCAGCAACCTCGACGCCGACGGACGTCGCCGAATCCAGCTCGACGTAGTGGGTAACGGCCCCAGTGTCCCGCTTCCTCGACGACCGGCCGCCGGGCCCGACCGACGCCAGCAGCAACGCCAGTGAGTGGGAGTACGGTTCCAGCTCCAAGGGACCTCGTGTCTGCACCGCTGCTGATCGCATCGCCTCGTGCCCTCTCGACGCCGTGAGCGCTGCTCACTCTGTGCAACCGCATCATCAACGACGACGCCTGCTGAGGCCTGATCGACACCGAAGACGCGACGCCAGATTGCCCGACGCCGCTGATCATCGTGTGCTTCATTATCCAAAGGTACTGTGTTGTTGGGGGTCCGTGTGACTCCGGGCTCGACGTAGCGCTCCTCGCGGTCGACGCCGAACCTTTGGATTAACCTTGCCTCGACGTCGTGTAGCCCCCGTGTGGGTTACCCTGTTGCTAAGAACTATATTGCCAAGAAGAAGATTTGCTTTGATACTAAAGACTTTTGTGCTAAAGAAGAAACTACTGTTGAACTATCCTTTCTCCCTTCCCCGAGTATTTATTAAGATTGTGTACATTTTTGTCGTTATTTGGTCTTGTGCTAAGCCTTATATAAAAATACCTATTTTTATAATACTACTGTGTTGTGTCCATTTGTAGTGTATTCACGTTTTTACTGTATGTGGTCATAAATGCTTAACACACAGCCTCTGAGATAAGCCTGTCTGCTCTGCCAAGCTACCAAGGGGGTGAGCAGGGGTTATCGAAGGGTGTGATCCCCTTGCCCTGACTAGAAAAGGTGTGTCCCTATTTGTCAGAAGTGTATACCTCTGCCAACTAGAGACAGCCGGCTCAAACATTGGATGCAGCGGTGAGGATTTGGACCTTGCATTTATGACTCATGTGCAGTGATTAGTGTACGCTACATAGTGAAAGCAGACCATAACGCAGTCACAATCTAATTGGAAGGATCCTATTTTTGGTTCTCTGCTTTTCTGAAGCTTGATTTTTTGAACACTGCCAGTTTTGACCATGAGTGACACCGGAGTCACTACCCCTGTTGTTGTTGTGGAGGAGTTCGACAGAGCGAAGATAAACAACTACGGCTTGAGGGAGCTGAAATTCTTTTGCAAGCAGCTGAAAGTGCCTGCCAAAGGCATCTCAAGAAAAGAGCAATATCTCAAAGCTTTGGAGGCCTGGTTGGAGTCCAGAGATCCCACTGATCCGGTGGTGGTGCCACCATTGGAAGGGGATGAGGAGGCGCCAGCGAATGGGCCTGAGTCCTCTGCCGGAAGCAGTGTTTCCTCCAAAGGTCTTTCTCCTGAAGAAAGAGAAGAAAGGGCGAAGGAGCGTGCATACAACATGGAAATGGCAAGGCTAAAGATAAATGGGCAGTTGGAGTTAGAAAATGCAAGAGGTAGAAGAGAAGCTGATTTGGAGACCAAAAGGTTAGATTTTGAAAGAGAGAAGTTAGCTTTGGAGCGTGATACCAAGTTGAGGGAATTGGATATCCAAGCTAAGAAGTTAGAGTTAAATCCCTCTGGTGGCAGCATTCCATCTGGGCCTGCAGAAAGTAAGTTTTACTTTCCCAAAGATGTGATAAAAGATTATCATAGGAACGAAGATATTGGTCAGTGGTTTAAAGCGTATGAGTTAGCATTGTTGGCCCACCGGGTCCCTGAGAAGGATTGGGGAGCGGGGTTGTGGGGTGGCTTTGTGAATGAGGGAAGAGATACCCTGTTAGACATGCCTGTTGAGGATAGGATGTCGTATGCTCATATGAAAGATGCTTTAATGTTGCGGTATGGCCTAACCCCCGAGAAGTACAGACAAGCTTTTAGAGAATGTAAGAAGTTGCCTGGTACGACGTGGGTTGAATATGTGTCTTATTTTTGCAGAGCCATGGATGGTTGGGTAAAGGGCAGCAAAGTGGAAAGTTATGAAGCTCTTTATGATTTGTTTGCTTGGGAGCATTTGTCTAATAACTGTTTTCCAGAGCTGCGCCAGCACCTGATTGATAGCAAGATATCTAACCCTAGAAAACTTGCTGAGGAGGCGGACCGCTGGGTCAGTACCAGGGTCCACAAGGGTCCAGTGGGAGACTCAGCCAAAGGTGGGCAGGGTCCCCAGCAGAAGAGTGGGGGGGACAAGGGTAAACAGAAGGAGTCCCAGAAAGGGCCCCAAAGTAATCCCCAAGGGAACCCAGGGAAAGGTTCCCAGCCTCCCCCTGAGAAGAAGCCAGGGGCCCCGACGGGTAAACCTGTTCATAGGGGCCCCCTAACCTGCTACACTTGTGGGCAGGTGGGACACCGGTATTACGATCCCCAGTGTCCCATGAAGAAATCGAATGCACCGCCGAGTGCACCTCCCCGTCAGTTGGCGAGTGTAGCCTTGGGAGGGAAGGAGATGGTTGTCCATGGTGGGAGGGGTCCCGCAGAGATGTCCCTGGTCTCGCTAGGAGACATGCAAATGGTCCCTCCACCCCCTCTGCCTAGTAACACTAGTAAATATAGGCAGTGGGTGACCATTAATGGCCATAGAGTGGAAGCTCTCAGAGACACCGGAGCGAGTGTGACAGCTGTCTAGTGTCACTTGGTGTCCAGAGAGCAGGTGGTTCCCCACGCATTCTACCCCATGATAGCTGCCGACAACTCCCAGAAAGAGTGTGAGGTGGCTCAGGTTTCCTTTGAATGGGGGGGAGTTTCAGGTACACTTCAGGTTGCTGTGAGGCCCGCCATGCCTGTCGATTGTCTCTTGGGCAATGATTTACAAGACTCCCCTTGGGCGAAGGTGGAGAGAGAGGCGCACTTGAAAATGTTGGGCGTGCCAGAGTGGGTGTGTGCAACCACTCGATCGATGACAGCGAGTAAGGGTGTTGATGGGGTCCCGGAGCCTGAAAGTACGGCCCAGGACCCAGCTGTGAAGAGAAGAGGCAGGAGGCACGGGAAACCGGCCCCCGTTGTTCCCGTGGTCCAGGAGGAGGTAGACCCTGAGGGGGATGCCCTGGAGCCCACAGGGGAACAAATTGCCGAACTGGGAGACTTGCCCGAGCTGACCCATTGGCAGCAGGAGGGTGGTCCCTCCAGGGAGGAATTCTGTGCCGAACAGAAGGTGTGCCCTTCTCTTGTGGGCATGAGGCAGCAGGCCTCAGCCCAATCCTCAGGTGAACAATCAGGGTCACATTTTGTGTACTGGGAGAACGACCTCCTGTATAGCGAGCCTAAGGCTGCTGAGCCTGGGTCAGCCCGTGTGCTGGTGGTACCTCAACGCTTCAGAGCCTTCCTACTGGGGTTGGCTCATGACGTTCCGTTAGCTGGAAATCTGGGGCAGGACAAGACCTATGACAGGCTTGTCACCCATTTTTATTGGCCTCAGATGCGAAGGGATGTAGACATCCATTGCAAGACTTGTCACACTTGCCAGGCAAGTGGGAAAAGCGGAAGGAAGCAGAAGGCTCCCCTCCAACCTTTTCCAGTGGTCAGCATCCCCTTTGACCGGGTGGGTATTGACATTGTTGGGCCCCTGGACCCCAAGACAGCCCTGGGCAACAGGTTCATCCTGGTCTTGGTGGACCATGCCACACGGTACCCGGAAGCCATCCCTCTCAGAACAGTGACGGCCCCCGTGGTGGGACGGGCACTGATTGGTGTTTTCTCCCGGATGGGGTTCCCCAGAGAGGTGGTGTCAGACCGGGGCACCAACTTCATTTCGAACTATATGAAGTCTCTGTGGAAGGAGTGTGGGGTAACCTACAAGTTCACCACTCCTTACCACCCTCAAGGAAATGGGCTGGTTGAGAGATTCAACCGGACCCTGAAAGGCATGATCATGGGTCTCGAAGAACCAATGAGGCAGAAATGGGACGTCCTCTTGCCATGCCTGTTGTTTGCTTACCGTGAGGTGCTGCAGAAGTCTATAGGGTTCAGCCCCTTTGAGCTCTTATACGGTCACCCGGTAAGAGGACCTTTGAGTCTGGTCAAGGAAGGCTGGGAGCAATCTCCCAGGAAACCTCCCTAGGATGTATACAGTTACATGCTGGCCTTTCGGAACCAGACTCGGCGCTTCAGAGAACTTGCTCAGGCAAATCTGGAGGCCAACCAGGAGGAGATGAAGCGTTGGTATGACCGGAATGCCACTCTGGTAGAGCTTCAGCCTGGTCAGGAAGTGTGGGTCATGTCCCCTGTGGAACCTTGTGCGCTCAAGGACAGGTGGACTGGACCATTTAAGGTTGTGGAGAAGAAGAGCGATGTCACCTACTTGGTGGACTTGAAATCTCCCAGGAACCCCTTGCGGGTCCTGCATGTCAACCGTTTGAAGCCCCACTTAGAAAGGTCCGAAGTGGGCATGCTCCTAGCTACAGATGCTGGAATGGAGGAGGAGAGTGAACCTCTTCCTGACCTCCTGTGTGCTAAAGAGCAAGACGGGTCAGTGGATGGTGTGGTCCTCTCTGACACACTGACCCTTGAGCAGAAACAGGATTGTCGCCACCTGTTGGGACAATTCCTGGATCTGTTTTCCTTGGTTCCGGGTGTCACTCATTGGTGTGTCCATGACGTTGACACCGGAGACAGCGCTCCTGTGAAGCACAAGGCTTACAGGGTGACTGACAAGGTTAGAGCATACATTAAGGAGGAGGTCTCCAAAATGTTTGCGTTAGAGGTGATTGAGTCCTCTAGCAGTCCTTGGGCCAGCCCAGTGGTCTTGGTCCCGAAAGCTGCAGCGCCTGGTGCTTCACCAGAACTCTGGTTCTGCGTGGATTACCGAGGGCTCAATTCGGTCACGAAGACTGACCCGCACCCCATCCCCAGAGCTGATGAGCTCATCGATCGGTTGGGGGCTGCCCGGTACCTCAGTACGTTTGATCTAACGTCTGGGTACTGGCAGATCGCCTTGACTGATGGGGCAAAGGAGAGGTCCGCATTCTCAACACCAGATGGGCTATACCAGTTCCGGGTGATGCCCTTTGGGATGAAGAATGCCCCTGCCACCTTCCAGAGGTTGGTCAACCAGGTCTTGGCTGGACTGGAGGATTTCAGTGCCGCCTACCTGGACGACATCGCAGTGTTCAGCGCCAGCTGGGAGGAACACTTGCGCCACCTCCAGGAAGTGTTGTTGGCCCTGCGCGGAGCAGGCCTCACAATCAAAGCCAGTAAGTCCCAGATTGGGCAGGGTTCGGTGGTGTACTTGGGGCACCAAGTAGGGAGCGGCAAGGTTGCCCCCCTGCAACCCAAGATTGATACCATCCTGGCTTGGGCACCGCCCAAAACCCAAACTCAGGTGAGAGCCTTCTTAGGACTCACGGGTTACTACAGGAGGTTTGTCAAGGATTATGGTAACATTGTGCACCCCTTGACTTCGCTGACTTCCAGGAAGCAGCCACGAAACGTGATCTGGACTGATGCCTGTCAAACGGCCTTCGACACCCTGAAAACTGCAATGTGCACAGCACCTATACTCCAGGCACCCGACTTTTCGAAAGAATTTATTGTCCAGACGGACGCTTCAGAGCATGGCGTGGGGGCTGTTCTAGCTCAGGTAAATGAAGAGGGCCGAGACTTGCCTGTAGCCTTCATCAGTCAGAGGTTACTTCCCAGGGAAACGAGGTGGAGTGCGATAGAGAGAGAAGCATTTGCTGTGGTCTGGGCGCTGAAGAAGCTAAGACCCTACCTGTTTGGACTCACTTCCGGGTTCAGACAGACCACAGGCCCCTCAGATGGTTGATGCAGATGAGGGGTGAGAATCCGAAACTGTTGAGGTAGTCCATTTCCCTACAGGGGATGGACTTTACGGTGGAACACCGCCCTGGCACAGATCACGCCAATGCTGATGGTCTGTCCAGATTTTTCCGCCTTAGTGATGAGGACTCCCTAGGTCAAGGGTAGTTCTCCCCACATTTCAGCTGGAGGGGACACGTGTTAGACCTGACATCTTTGGCTTGAGTCTCTCCCCCATTTTTTCTGTTTGCCTCCACTGTTTTTCGATGTTTTGCTGGTATATGCTTTGGGCGCCGTGCCACTGCTGATCAGTGCCACAGCGCAAGTGCTCCCTATGTTAAATTGATGTACCTATTGTATCCATGTTTGGCTTATTTGGTTTACTGTCAGTCCCTAGTCTAGTGCACCGGGAGTGCCGGGGCTTGTAAATACAAATGCCGCTCGTGGGCTTGCAGCACGTGTTGTGCCACCCACAGGAGCGGCCTCGTAAAAGAATGTCTACGGGTCGGTCATTGCGAGACCCACGTGCAGCCTAGTGCTGTCACGCAGGCTGCGCAAGTATACCTACTTGCCAGCCCCTCAAACCTTCCCTTAACTTCATGCTAGTCACCCCTATGGTAGGCCCACGGGCAGGGTGCATTGTAAGTCTAAGGTAGGACACGCCTGACCAAGTTGGCATGTCCTAATAGTGAATTACCGCCATCTTCGTTCTTCACTATTGCGAGGTAGCCTGCTCTCCATTAGTTAGAATGGGCCGCCGGGAATATTAATGCTATGATCCTAGCTGGCTCAGGGAGCATGGTGCAATGTCGAGTTTGGTATCCCTGAACTCGGGGGTTAATTACGCATCCGTTGGTGTGGATGGTTTTTGGACTCTGGGTTCGAAAATAGCACTTTTAGAAAGTGTCCATTTTCTTGTCTAACCATTTCTGGTTCCTGCTGGTCTTGCGTGTGTGTGACAGGAGCTGGGTGGCTCCAGAGGTCTGGATGAGTCAGTGGGGGATGAGTGGGACATTTGCGTTGAGAGTAGGGGGAGAGTAGTTGTTGATAGCCGGCCCTGCCTGGTACAATGCTGGCTCCACCTCCTGCCAAGCGACTGATGGCTCTGTGCCTGCCATGGACGATCCTAGCCCCACCTCCTGCCAGGAGGCCGATAGCTCTGCTCCTGCCAGTGTCAATGCTGGCTCCACCTCCTGCTGGGCGTCTGAGGACCCAGCCCTGCTCAGTGAATAGGCCAGGTGCTTCTGCCTGGCTCCACCCACAACAGACCCAGGATGTTGGGAAATTCCCCGACATGGACAAAGGGATCAAAGCCAAAAAGGGGTATAAGAGAAGGACCCCTGAACCAAGAATTTAGATCACTTCTGACAAGGAACCCTGTAACCAAGGACAAGAGGCCTGCTGATCTGAGGACTTGCCTACCCCTTCTGCCAGTGTGCTGTTTGCTGGGGGGGATCCTGCAGTGCTTCTTTATTTTTGCCAAGGAACCAGGAGAGAGGAACTGTGTGTGTACTCTCACGCTTGCTAAGAAAATCTCCAAGGACTGGAAGAGTGCCAGTCTCCTGCTGAAGTCACAGGGCTAAAGGACTTCATCTGCTTAAAGTGCTATTTGCTCGAACCTGTGAATCCAGCACATCTGAAAGAGCCAGCAACCTCGACGCCGACGGACGTCGCCGAATCCAGCTCGACGTAGTGGGTAACGGCCCCAGTGTCCCGCTTCCTCGACGACCGGCCGCCAGGCCCGACCGACGCCAGCAGCAACGCCAGTGAGTGGGAGTACGGCTCCAGCTCCAAGGGACCTCGTGTCTTCAACGCTGCTGATCACATCGCCTCGTGCCCTCTCGACGCTGTGAGCGCTGCTCACTCTGTGCAACCGCATCATCAACGACGACGCCTGCTGAGGCCTGATCGACACCGAAGACGCGACGCCGGATTGCCCGACGCCGCTGATCATCGTGTGCTTCATTATCCAAAGGTACTGTGTTGTTGGGGGTCCGTGTGACTCCGGGCTCGACGTAGCGCTCCTCGCGGTCGACGCCGAACCTTTGGATTAACCTTGCCTCGACGTCGTGTAGCCCCCGTGTGGGTTACCCTGTTGCTAAGAACTATATTGCCAAGAAGAAGATTTGCTTTGATACTAAAGACTTTTGTGCTAAAGAAGAAACTACCGTTGAACTATCCTTTCTCCCTTCCCCAAGTATTTATTAAGATTGTGTACATTTTTGTCGTTATTTGGTCTTGTGCTAAGCCTTATATAAAAATACCTATTTTTATAATACTACTGTGTTGTGTCCATTTGTAGTGTATTCACGTTATTACTGTATGTGGTCATAAATGCTTAACACACAGCCTCTGAGATAAGCCTGTCTGCTCTGCCAAGCTACCAAGGGGGTGAGCAGGGGTTATCGAAGGGTGTGATCCCCTTGCCCTGACTGGAAAAGGTGTGTCCCTATTTGTCAGAAGTGTATACCTCTGCCAACTAGAGACAGCCGGCTCTAACAAGACACAAAATGCAGGAGGATCAGAGATACTGATCCTCTTGGATCTCTCCGCAGCATTCAATACCATTTCTCATTGACTGCTAGTGGAGAGATTATATGATTTTGGTATTCGGGGTCTAGCTTTGAAATGGCTTATTGATTTTCTATAGATGGCAAACCATAATGCTGGGTCCGTACATGTCTCAAAAATTCTTGCTTGACAAGGGGGTATCGCAGGGTTCATTTCTTAGACCCACGCTTTTTAATGTGTATATGGCTCCCCTGGCCAAGATTGTTCAACCATATGGGTTTGAAATAATATCGTATGCTGACAATACTCAGCTGCTGTTACCAATGGGTTCCAATCCCGTAGATGAGAAACTGCGTTTCTCGGCGGGAAAGCTTGTCATCTCAAAGTGGATGACAGAATTCTGCCTCCAACTTAATCCCGGAAAAACCAAGCTTATGCTCCTTGGTAAAGCTTCTAACATCTGGACGATCGACTGGTGGCCATCTCAGTTGGGAGAGGCCCCCATTCCTACCTTTTCCGTAAAAAGCCTGGGATTGCAACTGGATCAAAGGCTTACAATTGAGGACTGTATCAAAAACACTATGGGCTCTTGCTATTATAGCCTTCGCATCCTACATAAGATACTTCCCTACCTGCCGCTAGAACATCACAGAACGGTGGTCCAGGCGATGGTTATGAGTCAAACACACAAGATGATGGACGGAATGTTGCACAATGGCAAAACATTCACCCCCAGACACAGATCTGGGTTTAATCCATTGTTATTTTGCTCACCAAGCCACCCCAGTTCAGACATGGCCATATGCAAATCAATCTTGACCCTGTGCCTCATGGGAACAGTCCAGACGGAACTACCAAGCCATGTCTTCCCTGGACCGGAATCAAGCATCCTAGGACCGGTTTCTGGCTATCAGCCTTCATCAGCCAGGATAGTTTGACTCCAGTGGCGCAGTGAGCACGTGACCCACGTCTGAGCATACCCTTCCCACATAGGGTGAACAGCAAAATACACAAGATGATGGATGGAATGTTGCACAATGGCAAAACATTCACCCTCAATCACAGATCTGGGTTTAATCCATCATTATTTTGCTCACCAAGCCACCCCAGTTCAGACATGGCCACATGCAAATCAGTCTTGACCCTGTGCCTCATTGCAACAGTCCAGACCGAACTGCTGAGCCATGTCTCCCCTGGACCTGAATGAAGCATCCTAGGACCGGTTTCTGGCTATCAGCCTTCATCAGCCAGGATAGTTTGACTCCAGTGGCGCAGTGAGCACGGACCCACGTCTGGGCATACCCTTTCCACATAGGGTGAACTGCAAAACACACAAGAAGATGGATGGAATGTTGCACAATGGCAAAACATTCACCCCTAGTCACAGATCTGGGTTTAATCCATTGTTATTTTGCTCACCAAGCCACCCCAGTTCAGACATGGCCACATGCAAATCAGTCTTGACCCTGTGCCTCATGGGAACAGTCCAGACGGAACTGCCAAGCCATGTCTTCTTATGAGTCGCCTTGACTACAGGAATGCACTATTGGCAGTAGTAGGTGAGACCCTACTTGCTAAGCTTCAAGTGATCCAAGATACGGCAGCAAGGATGGTATTAAACCGCCCCCCTGGGTCCCCTCACTTCCCCTTCTCAGAGAGCTTTACTGGCTTCCACTGAAAAAAATATCTCTTTTCAAGATTTGCTGCCTTACATTCAAAGCAATGAAGGGAATGGGTCCCTGTTATTTGCAAAATAAGCTTTGTAAGTTGGTGTCTGGCCGTAATCTTAGTTCTAATTCCTTAGCCCTTTTAAAGACGCCCTGTATCCGACTAGAAGACAGAGCTTTTTCAAATGTTGCCCCCAAGTATTGGAACGCGCTACCAGAGGCCTTACACAAATCCACCTCCTATCTGGTATTCAGGAAACAACTAAAGGCCTTTTTGTTTTGACCGCCTCCTGTTATCTTCTAAGTAAGCGCTGAGATGCCCCCGGGTGAGTCGCGTGCTATACAAGAACCCCCTAACAATAACAATTGTAACAAGGAGAGTGGATATGTTCTTTACTGCTATTCCTTAAGCAAAACACTTAGCAGAAATATTCTCCTTCAGGGGATTATTTTGTGCATTAATGTTCATACCCAGCTCCTCGGGGTATACTGGTTTACCCTAGTGTGTTGTGGTTAACTTTCTAATAGTGGCGTTTTCAGCATTGAGATTAAACATCTGACTGAACCATTTAAAGAGAGCTTTTAATTAGAATTCTATAGACACCAGGTTCGAGCTCTGTACCTGCTCCCAACTGAGAGTTATCACTTATTAAATGTAATAAGGTAACCCAGTGTTATCCTAAGGGAGAGGAAAGACATGCTGTAGTTAAAAAGGGATTCAAGGTAGGGTTGGGCGGAACGTGTGAAGTTTCACTCTGCAGAATACTGCAGAGTTACATAAATACTCTGCAAGATTCTGCAGCGTTGGGAGACATCGTATGCCATTAGAATCCGGTTGTTACAAAGAAAGTCGTTACAACAACTTGCTGTAGGGGGCAGAAGGTGTTAGATTTACAATCCAACACCTTTCCTGCTGTTGCACAAACTGGAGTAGGAATAGTAAACTATACTATTCCTAAATCCATTGCGCCCCCCTACAGCAAGTCATTGTAACAACTCGGTCATTGTAACGACTGCATTGTAATGGCATGCGATGTATTGCATACGAACTAACGTCATATATTCCGCGAAGTTCTGAGAGTGGGTGAAATTTGGCATTTTGGCATTTCGCTGTAAAATCAGGACGAACAGGACCATGCAGCACCCCAGAAAGCCCTGCTTCTTTCTCCTGCTCGAGTAGATTTTCTACTTGAACAGCAGCTTTCTCAACATGAAGGATCATGACCTGCTGCGACCTCCCACTTTGAGAAATCTCGCCGGGAGGCCTTTTACCGCCAAAAACTTGTGCTGGGGGACTCAAATTCATGCTCGCCAACTTAACATTGTGAGATACTCATGAGAGAATACTCTACTATGGGGCGGTTAGTAGAGTTTTGCCAGTACTCCCAATTCCAAACACAGAGTGGGAAAAACTCAGCAAACTCCACCAGAGGGGCACAGTTTATCATCCATCCCTACTACTGGGGCATGTCAAACTTAAAAGTGCATGTCCAACTATTTTCCTACGCTGCACCCTGGCCTCTAGGCTGATCATGGCCTACCTTGAGGGTGACATATATGTATAAAAAACGAAGGTTTAGGCTCGGCAAAAAAAGAAGTATTTTTTTGCAAGGTTGAAATAGCAGTTTCATACAGCACAGACAGGCTGCAATGGCATGCCTGAGACACATTTAAAGTGTTTCTTAAGTGCGTGGCACAAGGGTGGCGTGGCTAGCAAGCTATGATGGCGGAGAGAGTCTGCTAGAGCTCCGGTGCTGCCGGGAAGCAGAAATCCTGAGAGACGCTCCTGGGGGGCAGAATACCGCCTCAGAGTAGAGACGCTGGCCCTGTGAAGCCCCCTGAAGACTCGGTGAAACTTTGGAGGTCCTGGGAGCCGGGGCCGCCAAGCGACAGAGAGAGAGGAGCCTGCGGCCTATAGCCACGCTGCGAGCCGGGACCTAGAGTGGCAGGCATGCCCGGACTGCTGGACGCCGACCGCCGATCCTGACTGGAGCCGCCGCGGAGGAGCTGCCCGGGACACGTCCCTCCCCAGTGCAGAAGGCAACGACAGGTACGGCGGAGATAGCCCGAGTACAGGCGGAAGAACCGGGAGAAGCTGTGGGCGATCTTTGGTGCCCGGCGACGCGGAGGGTAACACCGGTGCGGCCTGGGCGGAGCTGGCTTTAAGCTGCCCGGGACACGTCCCTCCCCAGTGCAGAAGGAAATGACAGGTATGGCAGAGATAGCCCGAGTACAGGCGGAAGAACCGGGAGAAGCTGTGGGCAATCTTTGGTGCCCGGCCATGTGGAGGGTAACACCGGTGCGGCCTGGGCGGAACTGGTCTGGGAACGGCGGACGCAGTTATCGACCTGGTGCGGCACCAGAGGGGTAGAACGCGGGGGTGCGGCGGAGGGAGTGAGACGGTTTCTTCCGCCCCCCCCATTTCCCACCCTTTCTCCCCCCCCGGGGCGAGGATCGCCGCGGGTTTCTGGGATTGGTAAGACGGGCCCGTGTGCCGGACCCTGAAGCACAGGAAATGGACACCGATGCCTGATGCCACGGGCCTAAAGTGCCGCCGCGCTGCGCTGCAGGGTTGAGTGAAGGCTGCACAAGTACTGTGGGTGAGCCCCTCACATTCACTCGAGGGGAAAGAAACAGGACGCTAGCAGTGGTCCACAGAGAGAGGATCCTGCCAGATTTTACACTGGGAGACGCCTAATCACCGGGGGTGTCTGGGACCACGTAACAGTAGAGAGGGCTCGAGCAGGACAGACGCTGAGGGTGGAAGACACCCCGAACCGGGCCTGTTTCTTGGACTCGACTCAATCCCGGAGTGAAGACACCATTGTCCGGAAGGGGGCGAAAGCGCTAGATGGCAAAGACGGAACATCGGCCAGACATACACTAGAGTCTGGTCCCAACGGATCCACACAAACGATGTTGAACTCAGCCTTGCCTGGAGACCAGCTAATTGACAAACTAGACCTGATTCTGCAAGAAATCAAAGACGCCAGAACCGCAATAGAAATGCAGGTGGGAACCCTTTCCACGAATCTCTCGCTACTAAAGGCTGATCATGACAAATTGGCGGACAGAGTCAAGGACCAAGGGGTAACACTAACGGACCTCACCCTGACTGTGGCAGAAAACACCACCTCTATCCAACAAATACAACAGCAAGTGAAGACCCTAATGGAACACGTGGAGGATGCAGAAGGCCGCAATTGACGCAACAACATCCGCGTCATTGGGCTTCCGGAACGAAGTGAGGGACCCCACGCAACGGAATTCATGGAACAATGGTTCCGTAACAACGTGACCTCGGAAGACCTGTCGCCGTTCTTCTGTGTGGAGAGAGCACACCGAATCCCCACTGAGACCGGGACAACCACCACGACCACTGATTGTCAAAATCCTCTACTACCGGGACAGAGACATACTGTTGCAAAAGGCCCGGGGGAAGTCCCTCATTGAATATGAAAATAGGCGCATCTCACTCTACCCAGACTACACTAACTTATTGCAAAAGCAACGGTCATCCTATTTTGAGATAAAAAAGAGGCTCCAAAATGCTAACCTTCGATATGCCCTACTGTTTCTAGCCCGCCTCAAGGTGATACACGACAATAAAACCCATTTTTTTGAGAGTCTCACTGACGTGGAGGAATGGCTGGAGGTGATGGACATTGAGGAGAATCCGAGTTCAACCCGGGGACCGTCGGCTAGCGACTCCAGGGACGGCGCAGATCATACTGGAGGCACTTCCACCACGCAGACTACGAGACCGAAGCGACGAAAACCCACTAAATCCCAACAGAAAGAAGGTCAGAAAGATGCAGTCGCAATGGTGGGATCCTTTCGGGAAGAGCAGGAAATCATTAATACAGACACTGAAGACAGTACAATACACTCGGACTCGGAACACAGTATGGTACGGTTCCCGACTGGGCCACAAGCAGCAGATGAAATCTTGGACACTGCTCAGGAGTAACTGCATGGACGATAGGGCCTGAGGCCCTGGGACCTACTAATATCCTTTCTAAGTTGTATTGATTGAAGTGCTGGGGGGGCTGAGTGGGGAGGAGGGAACCTGAGGCAGGAGCATTGACCCTTGTTGCGCGGTTTGTATGCTGAGGTCCAGCTTACTACATGTTTTATTTACTAATGGGAATTTGCGATTGGTGGACCTCACAACGCACACTCCTGCAGAAAGGTGAGACATAAAGACACGGAGGCGGGGAGACAACCCCCTCGGAGGATACCAGCAACAGGCACTTTTAGAAATGACTTCCCTGGCGGCACCGTAGAGCCGGCGGCGCAGAGCTGTGAGACTCTGTAAACAAGGCACATGCATAGTCGCACCCCCAAAGGCGTATGCACCGCAAATTGTTTAGTTATGTTCTGCATTTTCTGGTTCGGCACAGCAACGTTCCTATGCTGCACCTATAGAGTTCGAGTTTGGGGTGGGAGTGAAAACGTCTCCTGGCTAGCACTGATAACACACACACGACACTGCACAACACTGGCAGTTATGGCAGCTGTACTCCAGTATGGCTGACACCAAAGGACAATATAGGCTGGCTACCTCGAATGTACGGGGACTAGGGGCAGTACAAAAACGACACAGAATACATGCTTTTTTACTTTGTCAACACGCTTAAATAGTATTCCTACAAGAATCGCACCTAACATATATGGGTACGACACAGCACCCCATTTGTAGACCTGGAGAGGAGGGTAGACGACCAAGGGCGTTATATACTGGTGAAAGGTACACTGCTGGTCCTGGGCAGCATCTACGCCCCGAACTTGGACCAGGACAAATTCCTAGCAAACGTGGGCCGGGTCTTAGCTGATTGGCTAGACATCCCCTGGATTCTAGGTGGGGACTGGAACATGCTCCTAAATGTCGACCTGGACAGGTCATATCACCCCCTCCAGACGACAGGAATACACAAGATAGCCGACTCCTTTAGAACCTGTACCCAGGGATGGGGACTGGAGGGCGTATGGCGCACCCTGCACCCAACACACAAGGAATATTCTTACTACTCCACGGTACACGCCCTACATACCCGCTTGGATAGAATCTTGTGTACCAAATCCCTATTGACTAAATGTATGTCCTCAGACTATTTGGCTAAAACCTTCTCAGATCACAGACCACTGACACTCGACCTACACTGGGGGAGGGTAACACCACTGGTGACCACCTGGAGACTTAATCCACTGCTACTGGAAGATGGCCCACTCCGCAAGCACCTGTCGGATACTCTAAATACCTACTTCAGGGAAAACTGGGACACTGCGTCCTCGAACCTACTGGTGTGGGACGCCATGAAAGTTGTGATAAGGGCAGGCGGAGGCAGACAGATCTGGAAAAACAACCGCACAGGTGCACCACAGACAATAACACAATCAGTGCAAATAGTATTTGGACACAGTGAAGAAATGTTTCTCAGAAAGATGTTGATAGTCTTCTCTAAATCTTTATTTGCAGTTTGCAGTAAAAACGTACAGCCGACGCGTTTCGTCCCAAGCTGGGACTTCTTCAGGGCTGTCGGTAAAAACATATACATACAATCAATTTTTTATATACAAGGATCAACACCTAATCTAACAATATATACAACAGAAGACAATTACGAAACAGTTAAAAAGAGCACTACGACAATAGACATGGAGCTTGTGCATACATTGGTCTTAAGGTGTCAGCCCCCGATGTCTATGAGCAGGGGATGACATTTGGATGAAGAAATATGTACAGATATATATACATTATTTACAGTTTTCGAAATCTAATTACATATGCTATTAACATTTAAAACAGACATTTCCATCAAATGGATGGTGTGTATGTACAAAACAAAAGGCCTACGGTGTGTACTAAGCCTATGTTTGTGCAAGTAGCCTAGGAAAGACCAGAGAGAAGGAAAGACCTGGGTAGGGTGGGGAAAGTACAAACTGGGAAAGAACCATTTAAAGGGTTATTTAATTGCATATTGGATGCCTGTTTCTTGACTACCGCTGCGGACCCGGTAATGTTTTCCCATTGGGACGAAACGCGTCGGCTGTACGTTTTTACTGCAAACTGCAAATAAAGATTTAGAGAAGACTATCAACATCTTTCTGAGAAACATTTCTTCACTGTGTCCAAATACTATTTGCACTGATTGTGTTATTGTCTGTGGTGCACCTGTGCGGTTGTTTTTGCATTGAAATTCCTTAGGGATTAGGCACAGTTATGATGGGTGCCATTCAGTGTGCACACATACCCCTTCATTAACTTAAGGGTCAAAGAATATCACGGGGAGAAAGTGAGTCAGGTGCTGTCACTAGGAAGGGTCCATCATTAGATTCTGTTTCTTACTTCAGTTCACCCTCACTAGCACTGACACACCCCATATTTAGATCATACATCTATAATTCCATTAAATTGAGACCCCTGTAAAAGGATTGTCTCAAGTTTGACTAGCTTCAAAGATAGACGCCAGGAGCTTGCCCAGGACTTATTCACACCTGGGGCCAAATCAATTGGCACAACAACCCCAAAGGAGGATGGCCTAAAAGCCAAATGGAGAAATTAAAGATGAATGAGATGTCCCGCTGGTGGGATGGTACTACCTTAGGAAAATACTTAGAGAATGAGAAAATCCCACGAGGGTTGAGGATACTCATCTTCCCCACGTTTGAAGACCTGGACACAGACCAATTAGAAGACTGGGAAAACAACTCTTTCACAATGATGCGTATCCTAATTAAAAATGCTGAAAAGAAGGGAGCAAAGGCTCAGCAAGAAATAGAAGAACTGGAAAGGGAGATAGCACTATCTGAACTAAAAGACGTGATAAAGAAAAATTATGCAATACTGGACGGGGTGCTAGAAAAACATCAGATCTACTTAAGAGACAAAAAACTGAGGAAAATCAAGAGGGACGATAAGGATTATAGTGATGGGAGGGTATATACTTTCTCCAAAAAATACGATAAGGTGAAAGTCCCAGGAGAGGGCAAAAGACAGAGAGTTGAGACCCCCGAACTGAGCTCTGCCAGTAGCATCACATCACTCTCGTCAGCCGCAAGTTCGGCTTCCATAACTGAACCAATAAGCTCCAATGCATCTGACATAAGGCCCAATAATTTTTTTATTGGAGATGGAGAGGTGGAGGCTCGGGGCACGACCGGCACACAAAGAACCCCCAAGACAAGAAGGGGAGGGAGGCACTGGCAGAAACGTAAACAGAAACTCGAAAAAACAAAATCTAGAATCAGTGGAGAGAATAACAAGATCCAAGAAGAAGGGGAATCCGCAATAATAGCTAGAACTGAGAAGGATAACACAGTAAGATCTATTGTTGTAAACCTATCAAAGAGAGAATTGACGCAAGATGAGATTTCTGTCCTCAACAAGGGTTTAGGATTTTGTCCCAATCAAACAGGTGGTGATGTTGATTTATTTGTTGATCTAATGAAATTTGTTCGATTGGTTAAGCTTAAAGATCACTTTTCACGTAATCCAACTAATCATGTTTCCTTGAATAATGTCAATAATGTCACGGATTACACTGTTAATGAAATAAACACCATTCAAGCAATGATTTCTGTGGAACTCGATACATCTATTGATATTGAAAGTGTGAGAGATGAATTGAACATTGTTGAAGATGTGTATATTGAAAGTGGATTAAAACCAAGATCCAAATTCACCCCCACAGGTACCCATCCAAATATTGAAACTTTCCACAAAAAAGTTAGCCAATCGTTCTACCAAATGCTTGAAAACCCCAAACGTGCTCTCCCTCCCAAATACAATCTCACACGTATAGAGTCAGAGGCCCTAAAAAGACTCCAGTCAGATGACAACATTGTTATCCGAGAGGCGGATAAAGGGGGTAACGTAATTATCATGAATAAGGAAGATTACATGAATGAAATTTCCCGTCAACTTTCAGATTCCACCTGCTACACCAGACTTGGTTATAACCCTATTGAAGCACTCACCTCCCATATAAACATGAGACTTACAGAATGGCGTGAGATAGGCTTACTTAGTGTTGAGGAGTGTCAATATCTTACAGTAACAACTCCTTCCTTCCCTTGCATCTATATACTCCCCAAAATACATAAGGGAGGCCCTTTCCCACCAGGCCGTCCCATTATTTCCGGAGTTAACTCGCCTACGGAAAGACTGTCAGAGTACGTGGACACTTTCATCCAGCCCATGGTACAAAATCTCCCAGCTTACTTGAGGGATACCAAAGACATACTGGGCAAACTGGAGGGTTTTACTTGGACGGATACCCTTCATTTCGTCACCCTCGATGTAGTCGGGCTTTATACCTGTATTAAAAAGGAATTTGGAATAAGGGCCCTAGAAACCTTTCTGGACAAACGATCGGCAGACCACATGTCACATAATGGTGTCCTTCTTGAAATGACAGATATCATACTGTCAAAAAATTTCTTCTTGCACGACTCAACATGGTACCACCAAACGCAAGGGACGGCAATGGGTTCCAAATTTGCCCCCGCTTACGCCGGCCTGTTTATGGGCTGGTTTGAGCGGGAGCATGCATGGGGACGCCACGCAGCCAAATGGATGACCAACATAATTTTCTGGGGTAGGTACATTGATGATGTGATAGTTATCTGGGATGGACCTACCCCGGAACTGATGGATTATTTTGACTACCTCAATGATAATCCGTTTAATGTCCGCTTCACGATGTCACATAATCAGAAAGCAATCGACTTTCTTGATGTCAAACTCTTTGTTGAGGATAACAAGATCCAAAGCTGCACACACCGTAAGGCAACTGCCTGTAACAGTATTCTACACTACGAGAGCGCACATCCCCGACATGTCATCGAGAACATCCCTTATGGGGAAATGATCCGGATGCGCCGGAATTGTAGCACAGAGGATTCTTTCCTTCATAACATTCAAGAAACTGAAAAACGGTTCCTGGAGAGGGGCTACCCCAGAAAGACCCTTGAAAAAGCCAACAGAAAAGTTCGTAAAATGACAAGACAAACTACTCTGGCACCCAAAACTAGACCAGCAGATACCAGTAGACCCCTCTCATTTAATACACAGTACTCTGACCAAAGCAGTAAGATTTTTAACATCTTAAGAAAACACTGGCATTTGATTGCGGACATACCAAGCCTACAGGATTCCATTACCAGGACGCCCAAAATATGCTACAGGAGGGGAAAAAACCTCCGTAACATTCTCTGCCCAAGCTACATAGAATCCAAAAAACGGACCAACTGGCTAACCTCCCCAGCTAAAGGCTTCTTCACATGCAGTGACTGTAACATGTGTGTTCTAGGGAAAAATAGAACCAAAGAATTCTGTTTTAACACTAACAAAACCTACACCATAGATCACCTGATCAATTGCAACACCAAATATGTTGTCTATATTCTGGGGTGCGGTTGTAATAAAATCTATGTTGGAAGCACCAAGAGAGCTTTAAAGATCCGCATCCAAGAACACGTCCGTGCAAGACGTAATGGTGACATGAGGTATCCTATGACCTTCCACATGCAGGAATGCCATAAAGATACAGATAACATGTGGTTTATGGGCATTGACCATCAACCTATCCACCCAAGAGGAGGCGATAGGGAACTTGCATTAAGACAACGGGAGGCAGGCTGGATCTGTAGACTACGATGTATTGAACTTGGTCACAATACCGAAGATGAGCTACATTATTTCCTTGCTTAAGCCCCTACATCTGTTCCCCCTTATTCTTCTGCTCATGATTACCATACAGATCACGCCTCTGTCTGTGCATTTAAACATACTGAATGGCCTTGTGTCCCTACACCCTTAGAGTTGACTAAAAGAATGTCCTGCATACCTGTACACAGTGTTCCTGTAAACAGTTTTTCGCCCCTTGTGGTACACTTGTAAAAAGTCGTCCTTGCAATCATTATGCACTTACTCATTTTTGCTGCTATCCTTATTATTTCATATAAATTTTTATTTTTGTTTCCCTTGTTCACATTTTTACATACTCCTTTCTCGTCACTGCCCTTGTTGCATATTGGTGTCCTGCATTGCTTTTATCTCCCACGCTTTGGACACTCCCTCACTAACGGGGTTATATGGCTGGACATAGGAACCTGGGCATTTATCCACATATTGGACCCACAGCCACGACGCTCCCTATCCTAATACTTTCTTAATCGTAATAATATTGTAAAGGATTGAGGAGGTTTCATGATACGACATATGCCACTTGTGTTTACTACAATTCCCGCTTATCACCTCAACGAGTGAGAGGTCTGGCATAGACGGCCGCCGTCCTTCCGCCGTCTGGTTTTTAGATTGTGTAATTGACATACCGATCTGCCTTCACCAGGGTGAACACAGGTTAAGATGGCCGCCGTATTTTCGTTGAAACTCCCATATTACGTACATATGGCAAACGTTACTACCATACAGCCTGCCACTTTTCGTGCTTACATCAAAAAGCATACCTCTGGCTTAACCTACGCAAACTCGTTTACCATTCAGCACCAAGCACGTCCAACACTCCGTTTTATACATCCGGTTTCCGGTTTCTACTGTTTACTCCTTCCCTATTTAGGTGGCACCCTGTTAGGAAATATTAAGCGTGAGACATGAAACATTTTTCAATCCCGGGCGATCTGAAGGACGAACCAGGCTAAAAACGGGCACTAGACAATGCATGTTTATACAATAACATGTCTCCCTAGTCACTACAATATGGCCGCCGCCCCCACACAGGCGGCAACCGCGGATATTCTACATTCAGCGTCCCTGTGGGTTTTTGCGCGCTACCAGCAGGTGAAGGCACTTAGCGTTATCCACCAAACTATATAAGAGGCATTAGACTCTCACAATGCTCGAACACGACGTCGCTGTAGGTGTTTCGGCGGGACGAGGGCAGTGGATGGGCGCCGGCCGTTTTACCAGGAACGGTAAGTTTGGTTACATACTCTGTAACCTGCACAGTCCCTTAGTTGTATTTTCTGTAGTAGTGGTCCCCACTTAAGGGCATTTCATATAGTAAGTGCCCCCTCTGTCATATTCATTGCAGTAATGGCCTCCAGTCAAAGGGTCCCTCCTGTACTAAGCTCTGGTCATGTTCTGTTCTTGTTTTTAACTAAGAGAGTTAGTGTCTATCTACCTAGTTTGACTTAGGGAAATCCACCACAGAAGAAGCATCCTTATATCTCGGTATTTCTCTTCCTTACTTGTCTGAGAAATTGTTAAAAACTTATGTGGAACATAAAATTCATGTTTCATGGTAGGTGTGCTAAAGCATAAGATAGCATCTCATCTACCTGCTCTTTATTTGGCAGGCCTGCTGGAACACAGTGCCCACACCCTCCTCCCATGGACTTCTAGGACAACCTGTCCACTACTACTTATAGTTATCATACAGGTAAACTACATGCCAAACATATCCGCCTCTCCCTCTTCGTCCCGTTTTTTCTAATACATTGTTCGAAATTCTCTTCACTCATTTTTTTAAAAAAATCTTCACGTAGGGGGTTCTCTCTTTTTTATTATCTTTCAGTATATGTTCCAATACAGATACCAATTAAGGTAGCAAGATCACTTACACTGCCTATGGAACCGGGTTAAGCACTGCTTTTATCATCCATCATCAAGCTTAAAGTAAGTAGACATAAGCATAGGATGGTCAGTTCTCAAGACAGGGTTCCCAACGCCCCCCCTTCGTCCACTACGAAGCCTTAAACTGCTAACCATATCACCCAATATAATTCTCTGTTATACCTCAAGACTAATATTCTCATTCTCTTGTCCCTATTAAGGACTCACACTGCTAATTTGGCATGGGAATGTTCTAAACACACATTCCGGTTCATACATCATACGGGAAGGCGCCCCTTGGACCCCGGTTCCTTTTTACGGTATCTCTACAAGCGACGGATCACATACTTAAAGGTAAATGAGTAGTCAGCCTTGTCAAACTATGGTATTCCATGCTAGTAGCCGCTTTATTCTGAGGCGTAGTTTGTTCCTATTATGTCCAGTCCCCCTCCTGTAAAAACATTACCGGGTCCGCAGCGGTAGTCAAGAAACAGGCATCCAATATGCAATTAAATAACCCTTTAAATGGTTCTTTCCCAGTTTGTACTTTCCCCACCCTATCCAGGTCTTTCCTTCTCTCTGGTCTTTCCTAGGCTACTTGCACAAACATAGGCTTAGTACACACCGTAGGCCTTTTTTTTGTACATACACACCATCCATTTGATGGAAATGTCTGTTTTAAATGTTAATAGCATATGTAATTAGATTTCGAAAACTGTAAATAATGTATATATATCTGTACATATTTCTTCATCCAAATGTCATCCCCTGCTCATAGACATCGGGGGCTGACACCTTAAGACCAATGTATGCACAAGCTCCATGTCTATTGTCGTAGTGCTCTTTTTAACTGTTTCGTAATTGTCTTCTGTTGTATATATTGTTAGATTAGGTGTTGATCCTTGTATATAAAAAATTGATTGTATGTATATGTTTTTACCGACAGCCCTGAAGAAGTCCCAGCTTGGGACGAAACGCGTCGGCTGTACGTTTTTACTGCAAACTGCAAATAAAGATTTAGAGAAGACTATCAACATCTTTCTGAGAAACATTTCTTCACTGTGTCCAAATACTATTTGCACTGATTGTGTTATTGTCTGTGGTGCACCTGTGCGGTTGTTTTTGCATTGAAATTCCTTAGGGATTAGGCACAGTTATGATGGGTGCCATTCAGTGTGCACACATACCCCTTCATTAACTTAAGGGTCAAAGAATATCACGGGGAGAAAGTGAGTCAGGTGCTGTCACTAGGAAGGGTCCATCATTAGATTCTGTTTCTTGCAGACAGATCTGGAACCTTGCTGGCTCGCCTGGTCCATGACAACCCCGAAACCCCAGTGATTACGAAAGTTAGGGACGGAGAGGGTAGAGAGGTGTCAACACAATCGGGAATTAATGCTGCATTTAGGGCTCACCTGGAGAGGCTATATGCCCCTCCCCCAGAGGGTGGTGAAGATGAAACGACAGAATTTCTTAGAGACCTCCCGATCCCAACCCTGACCCGGGACGAACAGACTGAGCTGGACGGACCCATTACGCAGCAGGAAATTAAAATGGCTATTGGCTCTCTTAACCGGGGCAAGACCCCTGGCATGGATGGCCGACCGGTAGAATTTTATCAGACTTACTCTGCAACGCTAGTACCCATTTTAGAGAAAATTTATAAGACAGCTTATGAAGTGGGTCACCTGCCTGCCACGACGATGCAGGCCACAGTGATCTCCATACCAAAACCCGGTAGGGATACCCTTGACCTGAGTAATTACAGGCCCCTCTCAATGCTCTCCACAGAGTATAAAATACTTAGCAAACCTATCGCTATGCGCCTACAATCCCGTCTCCCTGCCTTAATACACCCAGACCAATGTGGCTTCCTCCCGGAGAAGAGCACTTTCCAGAACACGAGGAGGCTCCACGCCCTTATGTCGGCCACGCCAGCAGACTTTCCCCAGGCCGGTTGCATCGCCTTAGATCACAGACAGGCGTTTGATTCCCTGACATGGAACTTTATGTTCGAGGTCATACGACGGTTTGGCTTCCCGGACTCCCTGATCAAATGGATTTGTCTACTGTACACGAACCCGACGGCCAGAGCGCGCACAGGCAGGTACATTTCAGATAGCTACGACATCTATAGAGGCACCCGGCAGGGCTGCCCACTATCACCTCTACTGTTTGTACTGACATTCGAGCCTCTAGCGATAGTGCTCCGGGCCCGAGCGGGCGAGGTGGGTATCTCCATAGGGGGAACACATAATTTGATATCAATATATGCCGATGACATTTTAGTATATCTACGGGATCTGAACGGGAACCACTCAAACTTAGCGACTATCTTTGCCCAATTGGAGACCATATCTGGCCTAGCCATTAACCCGACGAAATCCCTGAGCTTCTATTTCTGAGAGGGGAAACGACCCCCCTACATACAATTCGGCGACTGTCGGATTCACACAGAGCCGACTACATTTAAATACCTATGTATCAACGTATATAGGCGGCAGGACGACCAGATTGAGGGTAACCTGAGGAGGGCCATTACTGGCCTCCGAAGTAGTGTAAACTTTTGGACATCCCTACCACAATCTGTCATGGGTCGGATAGCAGTCTCCAAAATGGTCATGCTCCCTCGTATACTGTATTACTTTGTCAACCTACCGGTCCTCCTCCCGCCGCACATATTCACTACACTGAACACGATCCTAATCACTCTCATATGGGGCCCTGGGAGATGGCGAATAAGCCTAAAAAAACTACAACTTAGCACTAGACAGGGTGGCCTAGGTGTACCGGACCTACGAAGCTACTACTACGCAAGCCAATTGCAGTGGCTGTCACGATGGGTGGTGGTCAAGAATCTACATGAGATTGATTTCACTCAAGAACAACCAGCATGGGGAGAATTGCATTCCCTTCTGTTACCCAAAGCCAAGATTCCCCGAGACTGCCACCCCCTGCTACATACTGCCTTAATGTGCTGGAGGAAGGCATTGACACACACGGCAGGGACCACACCCTATGCAGATAACATTCCCCTGTTGGGGATCCCAACACCGCAAGGACGTCTAACACAACGCAGGTTACAGCCTCTGGGCGGAGCCGGGAGTGGACAGAGTGGGAGACCTGTTTGGAGACGACACTATACTAGACCACGCCTCCTTCGCACAGACAACAGGAACCCCAACGAGACTGTACTTCCTACATGCCACAGTGACGCATTACGTACGCCGTACATGGGCCCCACAACGTAGCAAACCAGCACAACATGAACTGGTGCATCTCCTCTATTATATGGGGACAGGGGGACACTCAGTGAAATGGCTCTATGTGGGCATTAGGGAACACGCTGCTCTGTCTCTCAATACACTCAGGGACACCTGGACATTAGACACAGGAGAGGCTATGACAGACGGAGCCTGGAAGATTGTCCTAGAACATCACAGAAGGGTATCCAGGAACGCAAAATTCAAATTCATACAGGCTATGATACTGCATAGAGCATATCTTACCCCGCAAAGACTTCATAGGACGTTCCCTGCTCCTCCCATAGATGTCCCCGGTGCCAGGGAGAGGAGGCCGACCTTCTCCATATGCTGTGGGCATGCCCGAGAATACGTAGTTATTGGGGGACAGTCCGACATACCCTACACACTATCACAACCCTGCAGATCCCAGAAGGGGCACTGCCTTGCCTGATAGGTCACAGGAAAAGGACCAAGAACCACAAATGCAGGTGAAGTTCTTGGACTTAGCACTCCTGTTAGCAGCTAGGGTCATAACTATGAGGTGGAAATCAGCCAGACCCCCGAGTGTAGAGGTATGGCGGTCCGATCTGCTAAAGTGGGAGAGGGCAGAAAGTGCGGTTCTGCACAGGGAGGAGAAGAAAGGTCTCCGGAAGCATCCGATCGCACAGGACTGGGAGCAGATGCTGGTGGAGGTAGAGGAAGAGGACCTAGAGATATCACAAGAGACTACCCCGTGACCAGAAATACAAGATGGGGGGAGGGCGGACCACTGAAGAAGGATAGAATCACCGGAAGCACAGGATAGACAGTCACTTAGAACTGCAGTGCTGGATAGAATACGGCTGTCATGCCAGGAGTTACAGTGCCTAACTGATGGAAAAGCTAGGAGACGGAGAGGGTCGGGGGAGGTTGGGAGGGACAGAGTTTCGTTAAGAGGCAATAATGTAATACAAATGTAATGTATTTCTTGTTATAATAACACTGTGACAACCTGCCATAATGTCAAAGGAGGGAAAGTTACCTGTACAATAGCCGGAAGTTACAGGGAGAAAATGTGAAAAGACTGCTGAAGACTGATAAGTATAAGTGTAAAATGTAATAACTGTTACAGTCATGAATAAAGAGTTTTTTAAAAAAAAGAGTGCGTGGCAGAATCAGTGCTGCAGGCACACTAGTAGCACTTAACTGACAGGTCCTGGGTACATGTAGTACCATTTTACCAGCGACCTGCAAGAAGATTTAATGGTCCATTTGAGTGTACGCCAATTTCACCATGTTTAAAAGAGAGAGCAAAAGCCCTTTGGCACTGTTTAGCAGTGGTAAATGTGCAGAGTCCTGAAATTCAACAAATTGGTTTCAGAAAACAGGAGGATGAAGGCAAAAGGTTTGAGAATGATCCGGCAGAAAGGACCAAGTCCAACATGTGTGAATAGACCTATCAACTTTATTCCCTGTGATGCTTCATTATTTACTGAAGCCATATAAAGTGGTTTCATTACGTAAAATATATTGCTGGTTTTCAATGACCACTCATTTTCAGATTACCAGATGCAAAAAACATCACATTTAGTACTGAAACTTCTGTCTGCTGAAATTTAGCTATATGACGAGATGATTTGTGAATTCTAGGCAGGAGGGGCTGATCTCAGATAGCTCTAATTACCTGATTAAGCTCAACCTAATGAAGCAGGAGTTACCTTTGTTTTTTTAAATTATAAGTCCATTTCAGGGCTGATCTTATTTTGGACCACAAAAATGTTGAGTTTTCCAATTTGTTACATGTTGTGGATCACCAGCAGTTATACATTTTCTGCAAGAGATGCTCCCCAAGAGTGTAGTTTAATGCCTGGTAGTATTTTTCTTATTTGTAATGAGTAGGAATTAATGATTGCTAGCAGTAGTATTTCTACCATACTTTTGTCTTGTAGTGATTGGTAGTGTCACACTATTGGTTACTTTCTAAAGAGTGACCACTGGTATACAGTGATGGACTGACATATTCCATATATTGGCTCAGTCTAATACATAGCACCATTGATTTTAAGGCTTCCTTCTGCTGTGGAAAGCTCACACCTATCATGTGAATACATTATGAAGGCATGGTGTTGAATTTCGTCATCAAAACTGTATCAGTGTCGCAATTAAAGCTTGTCCTTGCCTTTCTAAAACCTCTTGATTGCGACATTCTTAACAGGCAGTTGTATGAGTTCTCAGCAGATATTAATGCTTTTCTCATTATATGTAAATTAATAGCGGTTTTGTATGCTCAATTTTACTTCAAGCTTAACCGCGCACTGAAATCAGAGTAAAGAAATGCATTTCTAAGCCAGCACCAAGGGAAGAAGAGAGAAAAATAATTTGATAAGCTGATAATTTTCAGCAGGAGTTTGAATCCCTTTGCTGCAGTGCCATAATGAAAGTTGAGGGGGCCCCCTGCAAAGAATATTGAGGGGGCCCCCTCTCAACCCACTCAGGGGCGGACAGGTCAGGGGACTGTGCTGAGCTGGCCCCCTGGGGCTCAAGTGCCTCCACACACTGCAGGGCCTGCAGAGGACTTTCTTATGCCACTGCTACATGCAGAGCATCAAAGTACCCAATCTTTTAGGACAGATACAAAGAGTCTAAAGACAGATGCCAGACAAGTCTAGCACAACCATTCTTTGTATCAAAAAGTTGCAGGCTTTGTTGTGACGTGGTAAATTAGGACACACATTCAACATGATTAAAAGACAATGAGTTTTTGAAAAGGAGGTTGATTACTGTATCTTGCAGTTAAAGTGCCAGTACACTTGAGACATAGTCTCCCTATGTTTGGGTATTACCAGTATGGACTACAGGAGCAAATGGAGTAGCCAATCACTCTAAACAGACTACTTTAGTGCCAGGACTTATTTTGGATCCCAGGTAACAGTATCCAAATCATGTGGCGGACGGCTCAGAACTGGACATTTGGGCACAAGATTTCTGGAGCTGTGAGCCTTGTTCAGAATTATGGCCAACAAGCTACAATTAAAGAGCTATATATTCCAGCTGTAAACTTTAGCTAGGGGTTCCCTACTCTGGACGAAAAAAGAAGGGGGGATAGTTCCTTGGGGAAATATCCTTACAACGCAACTTTTACTCCGCACTACTATTAAGACGCAGCTATTACAACGCAAGTCGTTACAACGACTTGCGATGGAGGGCGCTGTAAAATAGGGAATAGTTTAATTTTCTATCCAACACCTTCCCTACTATCCACGGGGACTGGAGTTGGAATAGAAAATTAAACTATTCCACAATCCAGCGCCCCCCAACGCAAGTCGTTGTAACGACTTGCGTTGTAAAAACTGCATTGTAATGGCATGCGGAGTAAAAGCATGCGTTGTGATGACATACATCCGTTCCTAGGGAATAGTGTTCCAAGTGTAATACACAGGCTACTCTTCCTCAACGCTATTGAGTGATGAGAAGCACATACCAGACACTTGCTATTCTGTGTTATCTGTATATTTTTGGATTTTTCTTGTCCACCGGACCAGCTTCTCCATCGTGGATAGAATGGTCTTCCCTTAAAAAGGCATCACAAGTCTCTTGGTCAGGACAATGATCTGTGGGATGATGCCAAAATTCTCTAAGAGCTCAGGCAACTTGGGGTGCCATAACCAGCCAAACAGCAGGCACTGAAATCAGGTCGAAGCCCAACTGTTGTATTTGGTGGGAAATGAACATCATGCCACTCTACATTTATGTGAAGTGAATTGCACTACATAAGAGTGGACTAAAGGGATGAGAACTCATGTAAGTACCTGCTCGCAGGTCCAGCTACAATCAACAAAAAACCTTCATTCAAAATTCAAGTGGCAAGTCAACCAGCAAAGGGAATTTTGCAAGAATTTAAGCATACAAATAGGTGGACCTGATGTGAGTGGGAGTTCATATGATCCTCAAGTCAAACATCTATTAAAGAAAATCCATTTGACAACATCTGGCTCAAAAGATGCAGTTTAAAGTGACAACACTACTTCTTCTAGTATGGGACAGAGACATACACTCGCAACTTTATCCCACAAACCTGGATAATAAAGGGCGGCACTATATAAGAACGTTAGTCATTCTTGTAGTCTTGTGTTCATTTCAGAAATAAAATCAATCCAACCAGTGTGAACCTATAAATAAGATTCACAACAGTGCTAAAGCATTCATCTCTTAAATTTTTTTTTAAAAAAGTCCCTTGCTCAAAAACAACCACAAAGACACCCTTACACATATTTGCACACGTTATAATGGTTAAGTCAAGCAGCTGTAATTTCAGTTGCACACTGCCATCCCTCTAAGATACAGGGATTTAAAAAAAATCACTTGCAGGAAGTTTAAGTGCGAATGCTGTGGAGCACAGGATAAAGAGCAAAACTGTATTCAGTATAGTTATGAAAGTGCAGTTACATCCCTAAGCAGATAAACCTGCAAGAACCACCTCACAGGAGGGCAATATCACAACCCACTCCATCTAGAAGGTATGAACAGGTTACTTGCTGCAAAATATGGTTCTATGGTAATGAAATATCAACCTTCTATAACCTCAGAAATTCTTTACTGCTTAATCTCCAGATTTCCAGCAGATTTAAAATGCCAAAATGCCTATTATCGTGTTCTGTACAATGCCACATACCATTTCTGTGATCTTATTCCATATCCTTAAAAAAAAAAATGTTTAAGTCTATACCAACAAATCTCATAAGTTCTGAAAGCTTGTGGAGGGTGAAGAGAAAAACTGAACTCACTTTTATTTCCAACTGCTTATTTTTATCAGGTCGAATTATACCATGAACCTTTGCAAGGGGGGAATACCAGGACCAAGTATAAACAAGATGCTAATGCTCAGTGATTCATGGTTCCATTACCGTCGGCACTTTGTCAAAGTAAGCTGCTTCAAGAACAATTAATATTTCGGCTTGATTAACTGATTTTAACAAGTGGCCAAAAATATTTTTATATTAATGTTATTGTGAGTATACTTTCAGGTTCTATTCAAATGGAATTTAGACTGATGTCCTAAAAAACATAAGCTGCAATGTTTTACAGACAGGAATGACATAGATCCTGCTTACGGTTCATATCAATAAGCTCCCCGATTTTTCGACTCACCCACAGTTACAACCAGATGATAACTGGCTGGAAAGCTGCTTTGTAGTCAATAGACCTGACTCCCCACTAGTTGCTCAGAGGTAGTAGAGGAATTTACTGAGCTAAACTACAGATACATTGCAAACATAATTTGACCACTGGAAGACGTTTTACTTCAAATGATCCACCATATAATGGCACGGATTTCTTTTTGTTATGCTCGACAGTTGATCAGAGAGCATGACACCCAAACAGCACCAAGCAAATACATAGCAACAGTAGTGGTCAGCGTTAACTATTACAACATTGGTGAAGGCTTGGCGCAACGCTCATGGGTTATTTAAGACAATACGCAAATAAATGCTGAACCTTGTCTCTCACTTTTAAAATAAGATTTATTTATTTTAACAGTGGGTGTAGTTAGTAGTCACTACTAATGCAGCAATCGTCTGCTTGTCACAATCAGTAGATTATTCAATGGAGATGAAAAGAATGGACTATTCGGATGCTTTTCAGGGTCAACATCAAGAGCTCTGCCTATCAGAACTCCATTATTTCACTGCAGATAACCAGGAGATCTCTGGTGGTAAGGCAAACAAAATAACATGGAACATTGGGAGGAGGGGTGGAGGTTGGAACAGAAACAAACATGCTTGACTTTCGCATTTACAATTAACCCAACAGAAGAACTTTAGAGAAATAAATAAGGCAGGCAATTCAACAAGTCTAGTTTGTTAATCCACGCTTCCTAAATCCCAGATCAAAATTTCTCTATGGGCAATTCTGGAAATTAATCTAAGTTGGCAGAAAGTAATCTGCTGCAAAGGCACTTGAACGCTCGGAGAACAGGACCAAAAATCCAACACTGAGGAAAACAAGAAATATAAAGCTTCATGACAAGGGGAAAAACACAGCGAGGTAAGAAACTTTCTTAAATCTTCCAGACGAAAGTGAATAGTACAACACAAAGATAATGGAAGCACCTAGAACTCAGACAGACTCGGACTCACCTGAAGAGCTGAGGCCTGGCCTTCTGCTTCAGAGGCAGACGCGAGACAGGGTAGGGCAAGGCTAGCTAGGTAGGCAGGGGCTCTAGTAATAATTTAAATTATAACCCGTGAGGGACGGACGGCCCTTCTGAGTCTTTGTCGGGGCTGGGTCCTGGGATGCCCCACCTCACAAGTCACGCGCACTTTAATTGCATAACAAATTCAATGGAATTGGTCACCGGCCCCACCCTGGACTTGTGCAGACGCGGAGACAACTGTGCCCGGCACACCCATCCACCATCATAGCTGCCAAGGTTTCAAATCTCTATTGATTGACATGTTCATAATTTTAGTGTCATTATGAGTGACATTACAACGACTATGAGTGACACTTTGTCACAAACAAAATTAAGCGATAAAGACCAGGAAAACACATAAATATCAGAAAATACACCCAACTGAGTAACAAGAAACACTAAGAAGAACCTAGAACTTCTGCAAAGCACTTGAAATGGCAGGGCAGAAAAGGCACGCTCATAGCCTAGGGGTCACAGCCTGGCCGCAGGCTGTAATTTATTTTACAAAAGACACACAAATAAAAGAGTAAGTTGCACAGCCTTACTAGTCCTATAAGCAATTATCACATCATGTGTGGCACAAACAATGTTTACTTAGTTTAATTAGGATAACATCAAAATACACTTTACCTGCGCTCGCTCTCTCAGGTACTTGTAATGCAGCATGAAAACTCCTCCTCACAGCAGCTGCTGAGGCGGGGTTGCCGGCAGTGGGATGGGGTCAGGTGACATTTGGTTCCTCCTGCTCGAATGTGCAGTCACACTGTCTGATGTGACCTATATTTGCTACACTTACTTCACTTACTGACTGCAGTAACAATGGCCTGCCTGATACTAAGTCACTCTTGCCGGCGCTGGCGGGCCTGCAATTGATTTTCCGCATTATTTACAACTTATCAGCGATTTATTACCAGCTGGGGCGGCAGTGAGCAGCTGCTGGCAGGCTGTACCTTCATGGCGCCCAGCAAGTAGGGCCTGGTGGGCAGTGATCTTTTAGGACAAAACGGAGGTCAAAGAATGAGAAACACCTTTAAAGAGGTAGAGGACTGACAGTGAAGGGCGGCTGAAATGATGTGTCCAGGTAGCATCTCCCCGGCAGGAGTACAGGGCGGGAAGGGTGGGAGGGGCTGACAGAGACCAGGGCTCCAGTCACTAGCCCATACGAGGCTTTAGCTGCCTCTGTCAGCCCATAATTGTTCTGCAGTTGCTACTTCCAGTGGAACTCCGCAGTATCTGTGGGAGGTGACACTACCCCTGGCCTAGTAGTAACTGGTGTAAACCGCGTTAGAATTACCTGTCATTTCCACAACGCAGGGAAAATCCATATATGTTAATTTTACATGCAAAAAAAACATGTTAGGAGAAACCGAGTTTTAGGAGAAATCCAGCCCAGACAAGCAGGTAAACTCAGCTGTAGTAAACTCTCGCAGACCCTCCTCCAGATTGTGAGGCATGACACTGCGCCACGCTATGAATACATTACTGAAAACTATGCACATTTTCATATTTTGCCATTTAAGGGGACTGGTATAGAAGGAAAACAGATCTTCCTCAGAGCACACATATGGGTCAGTGGAGAGCCAGGATTCTGGGTTAATCACTTAATCTCGGACTCCACGTGCCTGAATGTGTAAGTAACCTGTGCTCATGTAAAGTGCTCCAATCAATCAATACGTTTGGGTCAGGTTTGCGCTGTATAAATATGCACAAAAATAAGCGCACGCTTCTTGGGCTTCCTTACTTCAGTGGTGTAGATAGTTTCACCATACTTGTCCTCACGCTGTGAGCCCGATGCCGGCGTCTATAGGGTCAAATAATGCATGTGACGCTCATGGGCATCCGCAGAATTGTTTCCAGTGGGGGGCAACATTTTAACTTCATCACCATCCTCCGACATGATTGAGCACCAGTATTAAATACATTAAAAAAAATCTAATAAGACAAAGAGCTTAAATAAACAAAGAAACCCATAGGGGGAAGAGAAAAATATTGTGAGGCGCCACAGCAGACGACCTGGCAACTACAATAAAACAGGAAAAAACATAAAAATGACCGGAAAAAAACAAAAACATTCTAAATCAGGTTGATGCGGTTCTAGAGCATGGGTACTCACAAACTTTCTCTCGTGGGCCAAATTTAAAGTGTGGTTTGTGGCCGAGGGCCGCACCGGTGGGGGCGGGGCCAGTGGGGGAGGGGGGAGAGGCTAGAGCAACAAAAAAACTATGACTATGAGGTTGTACGCAAGTCCCTGTAGCGGACGCCTTCGTCCACTTAGCCAACAGACCCGGCATACCCACATCTTTCTCTCTCTCTCTCTCTTCTCTCTCTCTCTCAGTCTGTCTCTCTGTCTCCCTCCCTCTAACTATCTCTCTGTCTCCCTCCCTCTCTCTGTCTCCCGCTGTCTCACTCACTCTGTCTGTCTATCTCTCTCTCCCTCGCTCGCTCTCTCTCTGTCTCTCTCTCTCCCTGTCTCCCTCCCTCTCTCCCCCTCTGTCTTCCTCTCTCTGTCTCCCTCCCTCCCTCTGTCTGTCTCTCTTCCTCTTTCTGTCTACCTCCCTCTGTCGCCCTCCTCCCTCTGTCCGTCTCCCTCTGTCTGTCTCCCTCTGTCTGTTGCCCTTTGTCTGTCGCCCTCTGTCTGTGTCTTCCCCTGTCTCCCTCCCTCTGTCTCCCTCTCTCTCTCTCTCTCTGTCTCCCTCTCTGACTCCCTCCCTTTGTCTCCCTTTGTCTCCCTCCCTCTGATTGTCACCCTCTGTCTATCGCCCTCTGTCTCTCTCCCTCTGTCTCCCTCCCTCTGTCTCCCTCCCTTTGTCACCCTCTGTCTGTCGCCCTCTGTCACCCTCTGTCTGTCTCCCTCTGTATGTCTCCCTCCCTCTATCTCCCTCTCTCTGTCTCCCTCTCTCTGTCTCCCTCTCCCTCTGTCACCCTCTGTCTCCCTCCCTCTCTCTCTCCCTCTGTCTCCCTCTATGTCTCTCTGTCTGTCTTAGTCTCTGCCTCTATCTGCCTGTCCCTGTCTCTGCCTATATCTGTCTGTCTCTATCTGTCCCTGTTTCCCTCCCTCTGTCCCCCTCTCCGTCTCTCTGTCTGTCTCTGCCTCCATTTGTCTCTGCCTGTCTCTATCTGTCTCTGTCTCCCTCCCTCCCTCTCTCTCTGTCACCCTCCCTCTGTCTCCCTCCCTCACTCCCTCTGTCTCCAGCCCTATCTGTCTCCCTCTCTCTCTGTCTCCCTCTGCCTGTCTTTGTCTCCCACCCTCGGTCTCCCTCCCTCGGTCTTTCCCTCGGTCTCCTTCCCTCTGTCTCCCTCCCTCTGTCTTCCTCCCTCTGTCTCCCTCCCTGTCTCCCTCCCTCTGTCTCCCTCTCTCTCTGTCTCCCTCTGCCTCCCTCTGTCTCCCTCTCTCTTGGTCTCCCTCTCTCTGTCTCCCTCTCTCTCTCTCTGTCTCCCTCTCTTTCCCTCTCTCTCTGTCTCCCTCCCTCTGTCTGTCTCTGTCTGTCTCCCACCCTGTATCGCCCTCTATCTGTCTCCCTCCCTCCCTCCCTCTGTCGTCCCCTTCCCTCTGTATGTCGCCCTCTGTCTCCCTCCGTCTCCCTCCCTCATTGTGTTTATATATAATTATGTCCCCCCCTCGCCTCTTTTCCTATCTTCTTTCATCAATCATTTCTTCCTCTTTCCTCTCCCCCTCTCCGTTTGTCTCTACTCCCCCCTACGTCTCTTATTTTTCCTTTTGGCTCTGTCTCTCTCTGTATCTCTCCTCTGCTCGTACGTCTCCCTTGGCCTCAACAAGGAGGGTTAATTACATTTTGCACTACCACATTGTCAAAATCGAATTTTCATTTTTTTCCATTTTTAGTCATATTGTTCTTTAAATGTAGTTATTTCAGTCCTTAGTGTTTTTTCCCGGAGTTTTTTCACTGTTAGCTGTATACAGCATTCTCCCCAATGCACAAACGGATGGAATTTCATAAGAAAGTTTCAATTTTCAATCTGGTCTGTCACTTCAGTTTTTAAACTAAAAATGTTTGCACTAACCCCGCTCCCCAAACGCCCCCACCCGTGCCCCTTAGCTTTTTATCTGATCGTTGTGGCCTGCTGTGAGAGACTAAAGCTCCCGTCCCCTGCCTAAGACTTGCTAACTGCGCTGCTCATCTCCTGAGGCCTGGGATGGGCAGATATGCTCCATGCTGTGCCTCCTCTGCCGGCCCATTGTCATTCTGCCCATGACAATGGACCGGCCTCACTCTGTGGCCTGCTGAGAGTCACACTCGGCGGTGTAGCAGCCTTTCAGGTAGGAAAATCGGCTCAGGTATGTGGGCCCATCCTCTAGAACTGGGCCTGGATCCAGGGGGGGGCAAGAGCCCCCTCTTGCCCCCCCCCTGCGGACGCCCATGGTGATGCTCTCGCGCCACTTCTATGAGTTTAACAAGAGAAAGGCTCTGCAAAGTTCTCACTCGGGACGGCGTGTAAACCAGGAAGGGTTCTTAAATTGAGACGCCGAGCCTCGAAACCGTCCGCATCTGCCCTCCCTCCACCCCCACCTCCCTCCAAGCTTCAATGTGACTCTTCGTGGTCTCCATATAGTTCAACAGTGGCAGTCAAATAATGAAGAGCCCAGGCATGCTCAGCGCGCACCAAGAGCCTCTGAGGCCCGGGCGGGACCCCGGCACGGGTGTGCGGCTGCGCACCATTTAATTTATTAAGAGGCTGCACTGAGTGAGGCCCCAGCAATGCGGGGGCTGCGGGGGCCTGTGTTACGCCCCTGCTTTGCTATATGACAATCATTAACTAACAGTTGAATTAATTGAAATCTCTGTCAAACAGAAACTGTATCAAAACTTTCAAAGTGAAAGAAAAGCTGTTGAATATAAGGATTGATGAAATGATACTTTACACAAAACAAGGTGATATAAGAAATTGTATGCATAGGAGTAACGCATTAAAGCTAGTATCAGTTTTATATTCATACACGGATTCTGGTAGCACATTTACTGATTGTGCTGCTCTATGTGATGCATAGTTACGCATCTGCAGTCACACATCTGAGAGGAGCTAATTGTAATTTGTAGACGTCAGAGCACAAGTTTCCACCATGCAGGTCCCACTTCAGACAGGGGACATGCATGCAGAAGTAGAGTCCGGCTGGCAGCTGAAGTGCTGAGTAGCCTGTTCTACCCGGCCATCCCTCTTTACATTATTACGACTGCCTGTTATGTTGGCTATAATGGAGGACACCATTTCTGTTTGTCTTAGGAAAGTTTCTGTATGGTAGCGCACCTATGGTTCAGGGTCTTCAGTTCTGTTTGCACAGTTCACCTCCAGGTGGTATTTGGCCTGACCCTCTCCCGTTTGCTACTGAGGACCATTGGAAAGCTGTTCTTGTGATGGAGTCTTGTTCTCTTCTGATGCCGTGTTCTATTCATCTCAATCTTTTTTTGATAATGATGGTGTCCATGCTCCCTACATACATACATACATACATACATACATACTAAAGCGGCTTTTGCATACTCCTGCTCTAGTACTCAGTGGACAAGTGCCAGCAGAGATCAGCAAATACCCTTGTGGTTCAAGGTGGTGTATTGCCCTGTATGGGTGTTGTCTAATTGGGGAAATGTACGGTATTCAATTATAAGCTGGAAGGGTATTCCGTACACCAGCTATCATAGTCTGTATGAGTTCTGGTATGGTTGGATGCACAATACAGGAAGGGGGCATATAGGTGTGAGCCCTGCACCAGGCAAGGGCACATGCAGTGAACTGGAATAAAGGTGCAGAGGAGAGGCACTGTCTGGAGCTGTGTTAGCCACACCTGTGAACCCAACCCATGTCCAAATGGTTTGTTCAGTCTGTCTACTTATGCACTCCTAACAACATCATTTGCAGTGCAATGTGTGCAGCCATATTTACTGTTGGGGATGTACCATGTGCAAAATGCATATTTTAAATCTCTGTGTCCAGAGCTTGGAGGGTGCCTGACCTCAGGATTGCCAGTACGTGGGCACGACATATTGGCATGGTGAGTAGCCAAAATATCGAGTTTAAAATATCGATATACAACAATATCGATGTTTTAATTTCGATGGCACAGAATATCGATGTGCAGTAATATCGATGGACAGAATATCGACTTTAATGTAAGTAATAACGAAGTTAGTAATATCGATATCAAATATATTGATGTTACTAATATCGAAATTTTGTTTAGTGTTATGTGTTTTTATATGTATTTTATATGTTTGTTAAACATGTTTTTTAATGTATGTTTAGAAATTAGTAATTTTGTTTACATTTTGCGTTTTAGTATCAGAGCGGGTTGTTGGTTTATAGGGGAATAGGGTGGGAAGTAATTTAAATATAATTAACTAATTATTTAAAAATATTATTGATTAATAATTAATTGTTAATTAATAATTAATTGTTAATTAATTATTATTAATTAGTTAATTAAATTAATTAGATTTATTGTATTATTATTTTTAATTTTGTGTTATTGTTAATCAATAATTAATTGGTAATTAATTATTATTAAGTGACTAAATGATAACATTTTTGTGTGATTTATTTATGTGTAGTGGGTTCTGTGTTTATTGGGGAATAGGGTGTGAAATAATTAAATTAAATTAATTAAAGAGATTGTATTTATTTATTGGTATTTATTATTAATTCATTGTTAATTAATTAATTGGTAATTAGTATTTTTTAATTTATTTTATAATAATTATTATAAATAATTTGTAATAAATATTGTTTATTCTTATTGTAAATTTCTTGTTAATATGTTATTATTTGCTCATTAATTATTAATTGGTAATTAATATGTGTTAATTACTAAATGTATAATTACATCAATTTAATAATATTAATTGTTATTATTGATTAATTGATATCTTGATTAATTGTGTTTGTATGTGTAGTGTGTTGTGTGTTAAAGGGGGAGTAGCGTGGGAAGTAATATTTTGTTATTTAAGTAAATATTATTTATAAATATTTGGTATTTAGTAATATATTTTTGTAAATAAAGTGTTATTTTTCTTATATTTTTTTAAATATGTAATTGATAAGTATGTTAATATAATGCCTACGATGTCCTGTGCTTTCCCTACTGTTGCACCCTCTGGAGTGGGAATAGTAATTTTACCCCGACGCTATCCAGCGCTTTCCCTACTTTTGCACCCTCTGGAGTGGGAGTAGTAATTTTTACCCCTACGCTATCCAGCGCTTTCCCTACTGTTGCACCCTCTGGAGTGGGAATAGTAATTTTTACCCCTACGCCATCCAACGCTTTCCCTACTGTTGCACCCTCTGGAGTGGGAATAGTAATTTTTACCCCTACGCCATCCAACGCTTTCCCTACTGTTGCACCCCCTGGAGTGGGAATAGTAATTTTTACCCCTACGCTATCCAACGCTTTCCCTACTGTTGCACCCTCTTGAGTGGGAATAGTAATTTTCACCCCTACGCTATCCAGCGCTTTCCCTACTGTTGCACCCTCTGGAGTGGGAATAGTAATTTTTACCCCTACGCTATCCAACGCTTTTCCTACTGTTGTACCCTCTGGAGTGGGAATAGTAATTTTAACCTCTACGCTATCCAGCGCTTTCCCTACTGTTGCACCCTCTGGAGTGGGAATAGCAATTTTTACCCCTACGCTATCCAGCGCTTTCCCTATTGATGCAATATGTGGAGTAAGTATATATATTAATTTATATGTAGAGTTTTAATTTATTTTAAATGTATTTGTATCAGTTATTATTTTTTATTTTTTTAATATGTTTTAATGTTTATATCTATAATTTTTTTTAATTATATGTATTTTTAAATTAATGTTTTCATTATTTTTAATATATTTTAAAAAACGATATTTTTTACTTCAATATTTTTTTCCGATATTTTTATACTTACCTTTATGTAGATACAACTTCGATATTTTTGATGTCGATATTTCTGTGTCGATATTTTTGTATGTCTGAGTTATGTCTGTCGATATTATGTCATACAACCGCTGCCCCAAGACCCTGTTCTCCATAGGTTATTCTTAGGTTGTTCTAGTCTCTCTGATTGTTTCGACCTATATTACGTTAGTCTGACTTTGCTTCCAGATTTTGTTAGTCAGTTTCTGCCTTCCTCCTTTTCTCTGGTCTAGCTCCTCCGTCCAGTCTTTGATGTAACTTCTGGCTCATCCTTTTCACACTTTCAGTTTCTCAAGAACCATGTCACTTGAACCTTCAGACTTGGAAATCTGTTCTATACTTTCAGTTCAAATTATTTCTTCTTTATTTTGCTTCCACTACTTCATATCACTCTATGCATTGTTTCCATTTCTCCACCTTTACCCTTTTCTTCCTTTCCAACACTCCGCCTTCACCGTGTGTTTCATCTCCTGTCCTCCACCCACTTAATATTCACCTACTCCTTCACCCTATTCAATGTACCCCTGTTCAGTTAATTCTGTTTCGCTTTTCCAAATTCAATCTATTCCTTCATTCACGTCCCTCTTAATTCTGGCCTCAGGTTTAAAGTAAAACACACTAATAAAAACAGCACCACATGTCAAAAACATTTGCATCCCAAAAGGTATGCAAAAACCGGGTGTGCCCTTGTGGTGTTTTGTTCAATAGTTATGGGATATGCAGTCACTGCTGGCCCCCATTCCTACTTGCCCTCAATCTTATCGTTCTATTTGCATTCTTTTCTGTATACACAGATGCACCTTTTCAAAATGTCAAGCATGAATAGCACCGCACAGTGGCTCCGCCTGAATTGTTTTTAATTTTCATCCTGATGTCGCCGGTTCCCGTTTGTACACTGCAGGCCACGTTTGGGGATATACGGACAAGATGTGCTTCCAGCTTGGAATCATGACAAGGACTGTCAGTCCAAAACAGGTGCAGACTTCCTTTTATTAGTCTCTCCCCTATGGTTAGGTAACATTGAAACCGCAAGCACAGTGTTTGTTCTGTAGGACACAGATAAGGGGCACAGCGTTCGACGTGGCTGGAGTTTAATGTGTCAAACACAGCTGCATGCCAGGGGTTTCTAATGAGGCAGACCGATCTCTGCTGCCATGCTTAACAATGACTGCCACAATGTAGTCTAAATGTAGTCTAGATTGTTCTGCTCCAGAAATAAAGAAAGCGTACGCCCGAAATAAGTGCATACTGCTGTATGGTGAAGTTATTGGTGCTAGCTGACTGGTAATGTTTGTGGCTAGCAAAGGGACCAACTACTGTTCTGAAACATTTCATTCAGTGACACAAAAAGCCCTCTTATTATTGATTCTATGGACAAAAAACAACATAAATTATTTGGTATAACCTATGTTGGACTTGGCCCTTTTCCGTTTTTTTTTTAGCTCTCAGGAGTTTGCATTCTTTGTCACCGCTAACCGGTGCTAAAGTGGTTGTGCTCTATACTTTTATGGTCGCTTACACCCAATTGGCACATTTAATTTGCTTGTGAGAAGTGGCGGGCTGCACAATTAAGAGGAGGTGGGCATGTAGAAGCGGTGTGGGGGAGCGTGGGATGGGGAATGTGCGTGGTGGTAATAAATTAAAAAGAAGAAAAAAAACTACCTTAACCTGCCGGTCGCCTCCAGCCTTGCGTTGTGCCTTGGTGAAATTCCTTGTCCCAGCAGGCACTGGGGCAGCATTACAGACACCCCCAATCCCCAGCGCTGCTCTCCTGCTTGAGATCAGCATGGAGATTGGCCTGACAGGGATGAGAAGATGCTCCACTCAGGTCAGGGAGTATGTGGGGTTTCTCCAGCCCGGCTGCTCCATGAAGCCGGGGCTGAGAAATCTAAGTGTGCATGTGTGTTTGGCCGACCTGAGACTGCCTGCCAAACACACATGTGCACTTAGAAGTGCGCATAGCACTCCTCCCCCTGCCATGCCCCGCTCCTTCCTCCATAAGCTGGATCACAGCCAGCTAGCAAATAATACAACTAAAGTAAAATATATATTTTTTCAATTTCTGGCTCTGAGCCAGTGGGGCGATGCTCCTCTGCCATTGCAGTAGAGTCGACCCTGCTTGTAAGTCCAGTGGCATCTGCTAATTTTATCATTGAGTGCACATACAGCAATACACACTCACTCACATGCAAGCAAATACACACACATCCATTCACAGCACCCACCCACTCACAAATAAATATACATTCATACATACACACCTGCATGCACCAAACATTAAAAAAAACACAGAAAAATTACCTTCAGTGAAGAGAGGGGAGCCAACAGTTGTTCCAGGAGGGGTGGAACTGCTGCCTTTCAGTGAGGTAAGACAGCAGTTCCTTACTCATTAAAGAGTGGTATGGGGTCAGCGAGACTGCTGACATGACCCCACTCTGTGACGAGGTGCCACTGATTGACATTCAGCCCTGGGTCCCTCAGGGCTTAAAACTGAAGCGCCAAGGTCCAAGATAATAAGTGATGCTTCCCCTCATCATGAACGGGTGGGGGCATGAGGCACTTATCCCAGGCTGCGGAGGTCATGCTCATAGGGCTGTAAAATTCTTAGCTTTGCAAAGTTCTGCACAGGCACTTAGGAGACTGCACATTTAGCTCATGTCTAGCTCCTGGCTTCCTGATCTGAACAAGAAGAGTGTCAGGCTGACCTTTGTTCAGCTTGGTAGACAGTCTTCTTGCTGGGAAAATGTTGTGAGGGGCGCTACTGAGTTATTTCCTGGAACTGGAACTACATGCACCCAGGGTCTGTAAATGCTACTAGTGGGCCTGTTGTACTTACTGTGCCACCCAGTTAAGTAGTCCTTTAAACATGACTCAATACTGCCATTGTAGCCTGTGTGTGCACTTTTAAACTGCCATTTTGACCTGGCAAAATAAACCTTTTGGCAGGCCTAAACATTCCTTTTTAATACATATATGTTACCACTAGGGTAAGCCCTGCACTGTCCAGAGGGCAGGTTATTGTGCATTTGAAATGTTGGACATGCACTTTTAATGTTTACATGTCCTGGTAGTTAAAAACTCTTGAATTTGTTTTGCACTAATGAAGGCCTATTCTGCTACATTGGGCTACCTTATAAATATTTTTAAGTGATAACTTCCAATTGGGGGCAATTAAATAGTTCAAGTTTGGTGTCTAAAGAATTGTAATTAAAATCACTCTTCAATGGTAAAGTTGGAGTTTTTATCACAATTCTGAAAATGGCACTTTTAGAAATTTGGTATTTTCTTGTCCTTATCATTTGGTGCCTACAGCCTGATCCTGGGTCACATGACTAAGTGTAGCTGGTAGTTGTTCTTTGTGTATTGCTCCCAGACTGTGAGACAAAGGGAAGATAGGTGTTGGCAGGATGGGCCACTCCCGAGGGGGAAGAAACTGCTACCTACCACACTTGCACATCACTACTGTTCTGGCTGAGCACACTCACAAATGGTTTGTCTCCAGTGTTTTGAAGAGGGTTTTGAGAGAATGGGATGCCTGACACCTCAGGGGGGTGGAAACCACTAGAAGTTTCCTCCACTTCAAAGTGGGCACTAGGTATAAATATTGGACCCTTAGACCCAACTTTTCAGTAGAATTCTGGACCTGTGGATTCTACCAGGAAGAAGGACTGCTGTGCTGCTGAAAAGGCTGCTACTCTGCTGGAGTGCTGCCCCTAAGAATGCTGACCTGCTGTGCTGACCAGATGTCTTCTTACCTGTGCGAGAAGGACTGGGCCTTCATCTCTAAACCCAAGACCCAGAGAGACTCAAGGATTAGTTGGCTGGCCTTCTGATCAGAAGCCTCAAAGTCATAACCGGCTTCCAACAACTCAGTACCTGGACTCTGCCCTCTATGAGACCTCCCCTCCCAAGTGGGCCACCCCAGTCCTGGATCCTAGGACATGGGCCTAAAGGTGCCCTTCCTGCCCAGCTATGGATTCGGAAACAGTGCATCTCTTCCACAGCTCATTTACTGCAGAACCCTTGTCTTGCCTCTGATGGATGGACGTCCCTGATGTAAGGACTTTACCTCGCCATCATAGCCCATTGGAACCGCCGCTGTACGGCGCACCTCCAATCAAGGACATCACCACACCCAACGCAGCTCATTGGAACTGGCACTGCACAACATACCTCCATGCAGGGATATATCCTTTCCCAATGCAGCCTATCGGATCCACCACTTTGCGACACATCTCCACGCAAGGACATCACCTTGCTCTTCCCAGCTCCCAAGAACTGCTGCTTCGCATAGCACATCCTCACACGGACTTCGCATGGGACTTTGCATCTCTTTGCAATCAGGATTTAAGGTACTCTTGTTCAGCAGCCCTAACAGGTACCTTTTAGCAAGACTGCTTTCCATCGCCATCAGCCTGACCTTTTGACTTTTTCCTGGTCTAGCTCGACCAGATAAACACAATTGGAGCTTTTTGCTTTTTCGCTTGAATTTTGATAACATCTTTAAAATGGCATATCTCTAATTCTCCCTAGTTCATCTGATTGGATTTTGTCATTTTGGTATTAATTTATTAAAACAAATTGGAGTCAGCTTTTTCTTGCATTTTGTTTTCATTGTATTACCGTTTGAAGTTCTACATAAATGCTTTACACGTTACCTCTAAGTTAAGTATGACTGCTTTGTGCCCAGCTACCAGAGGGTTGAGCACAGTTTAATTTAAAGCTTGCTTGTAATTTCACTCTGACACGGATTGTGGTTGCTGAATGAGTAGTGCTTCACCCCCCTCAACTAGCAACCCATTTTCTTACAACCTCGAAACAGCAGTACCAGTAAAACACATGAAAAGTAGCATGAGCCTACCAGTGGACTGGCAGAAACAAGACAAACCAGCCTATTAGCTGTCTCTATCTACAGAAGGCACTAATTGTATAAAGCTGCAACCCGCAATCTACCACAGCAACGTTTTCACTTCTCACTGCACAGGATCACCTCACTAGAGGATGCACCTCATTGCTAGGTGTGTCTCTGAAAGAGGAAACATGATGGCAGAATCACTATTTCCCTTTAATGGATGTGCAGAAGGTTTAAATACCCATGATGACTAGCCAATGCTATCCTACTAAGCTGTCTCAAAACATAGACAAAAAAAAGGACCCTGTGAGAAATAAATTTCATTAGAAAAATAAATGCTTATTATAGGTTCAGTTCTGTTGGCCACATTATGAAAAGTGTGTTTAAATGTTGTGCATGAGTATTGTCTTAATTTTCCGTTTCAGAAAATCATTGAAATTCAACTCTAGCTTGAGTCTGTCTCTATACCTGCAGAGCTTCCTCGGCTGAGAGGACTTACTTTTGAAACATGATCTAAAACCTCCATTGCTGGGTTTGTAATGCAGAACAATCCATTGTATTGAATTGCTTTTCTCATGTTTCAGCCCAATGAAAAAATCGTTTGAAAGTGGGTGTTTTGGACATTGGAAGCACATATAAGACAAGTGGGCAGGCAGCAAATGCAGCATGCAAAGCGTGGGGTGAAGATTTTAGCAAATGTACTCGCTACTCCTTAGACCTGTGGATACAAATATGTCCAAAATTATACTGGAGCTGGCTGTTTCAGGAATATATAGCAGTATGCAACCAGAACCAAGGATGAGGCCTGCTGTGGAATCTCCATATCAGATATAGTGGGAGCAGCGTGGTGGGATACTGTCACCGTCAACAACGAACCCATTATAAGCTACCCACAGTGGCACAGGACAACCCTGGTCCATTTGCATTTGTTTTCAGTTATGCAGTTTTGCTGATGTAATTTTGTGTCATAACCAATTACTTTTTATATGGCAACTGCATTTGCGGTGCTTAGTGTGTAAAATATTGAGCGCTGGTGCCCAAAGAACTGCTCATAACCCCATAGTCAGCACTATTAAATGTCAGCACATCAAATACCAAGGCTGTATGATCCTGAATCCATCTCAGGCCTTGTTAATCCACTACCAGGCACTCCTTGCCCCAGTGGAGTAACGAAATCTCAGCAGGCCCCCATGCAAGGGATGGTGAAGGCCCCCCCCACAGTGCCCATTCCCCAGTAGTCATCAACCACTCAGAAGAAGTTTGCTTCCTGCATGCATATGGCATCATCGGGAGTTTCCATGATACGTTTAATGTTAAAGTGAAAAAGGATATCCATGTAGGATGAAAATGCATACTAGAAATGTTGGGCTCAATTCACAAAAGTAACTTGCATGTACTTAAGTTATGTGTGTGGAGTATCCACTCGTGGTGCGGATTCTGTGTACTCGGGGTGGAACCTTCGCAGTGCACATTGTAGTGCGCGGATTCAGCCCCGAGTACAGAGACTCTGCACTCGTAACTTTAATACACCTAAGTTACCTTTGTGTATCAGGTCCACTGTGTTCATATTTTTTAGGATAATATTTTTGTTATTATTAATAACAAACTTGAAGATTAGGGGCTGAGTGAATGTTCCCTTTACTGATGCTTAAATAAGTGAGTAGGTGGCAAATTCATCTAGCCACCAAAAGGTGAATATTAAGCGTGTTATTTATACTTTGACAGGGGTCTCACCTTTCTGCTAGACTTTGGAGTGCTGTCCCGGTTTGCCTGCCTCGTGCTGACCACTACGCCACGCCTCGCGGCTCCCGCTCCGCGGGTGCCGCTCGAGGGTTGAAGTCCTTGGAAGGGATTTGCACTGTTGGTCCCTGCTGTGCATTGGAGCACCTACGCCCTTGCTGCTAGAACATCTACCCCACACACACGGCCAGAGGCGGGACTGCGAGGACCAGCCTGCTGAGCGGCGCTGATCGGCCGCAGCTGGTCCTCTTCCCGCCCCTCTACCTGTTAAAATCTCCGTGGAGTGTGTGCTGGCTGGGTCTCACCTTTCTGCTAGACTTTGGAGTGCTGTCCCAGTTTGCCTGCCTCGTGCTGACCACTACGCCACGCCTCGCGGCCCCCGCTCCGCGGGAGCCGCTCGAGGGTTGAAGTCCTTGGAAGGGATTTGCACTGTTGGTCCCTGCTGTGCATTGGAGCACCTACGCCCTTGCTGCTAGAACATCTACCCCACACACACGGCCAGAGGCGGGACTGCGAGGACCAGCCTGCTGAGCGGCGCTGATCGGCCGCAGCTGATCCTCTTCCCGCCCCTTCCGGTTCTTCCCCTTGATAACCTGTGTCAGCCACGCGCACGCGGGACGCGCGCGGGACTAAGGCCGGGGCGAAGACCGGGCTAAGAGCGGGCCGTTTGAGGCCGTACGAGGACTGAGCGGACTGGACTGGCCCACCCCCTTTCGCCATTTTTCCACGTTATCCTCTACTGAGCCTAAAGAGGTAAACTCATCCGATTACTATCTCTTTTTCACTGCTAGATCGGCGATCCCCCACTCATACCAAAGCTATGTGTACTAGGTTAACCCGGAGTAAGGCTTCCAAAGGTGGCCCAGCAATCAGCGGCCCCATGGATGACTTCATTACCCGTACCAGTCTAGCCATAGACCAAGAAATATCCAAACTCCAAACTCGGGTCTCCCTAGAACTGGTAGCTGCTAGAAGACTGTCCCAGGTCATTGCAAATTCTAAAAAATCTTCCCTAGGCCACATAGCCACTGCGGTTACCCCGGAGCGTCCTGCCATTCCCCATTGTGTAGTCACGCAGGTTGATGTTCACCAGACCCCGATCCCCTCCCCCCTTTCCCCGCCCCTAGAGCAACCATCTAAATCAGACGAAGCAAATTTATCTATTGCTTCTCGCAACCAGAATGCTACTCCGACCCACCCCCCCAGGCATTTTCTAACGCCACTAGTGGCAAACAACCTAAAAGAAAACGCCATTCCCGTTCTGCCTACTCCCGCAAGAAGGCGAAAATTGCGGTCTCACAACATCTGGCATTGACTTGTGTCCCGGTATCTAACACTAAAGGAGAGCGTACTCCTAGGAAGCAGCCATTAAGGGAGGGAGGGGGGGAGGGGACAGCCGCTGCTCCATCCACCATCACTTTAGAGGATGAGGGCTCACAGGTAGAGGGGTTGGGCAAGAATGAAAGGGAATTTATAGATTTGGTGTGGGAAACCCTCAAAAAACTCCTTTCCCCCCTCGACCTTAGACTCTCACGGATTGAAAACAACTTGCTCGAGATGGAAAAGAGCATTATTGCTCTGGCCACTCTCGGCCTGAGAAGTCTTGAAAATCAGGGTCTCCCTGTAGCTGACCCAACACCATTAGCTCCTACATCTCAAACTCAGCAACCTCCCCCCCCAGTACCAGCCACTGTACGACCGATTCCTAAACCGAGGACCGTGGCTGTGGATCAAACTCCCACTGCCACTAAACCTAAGGCTCCCAAGCAGGCTTCCACGCACCAACCAGTAAACCCTAATCCTGGAGTCCCACCTAGACCCCATCCTAGTGAAGTGGCTTACCAGCCTATTCAGGGCCCTCCTGTAAAGAACAATTTTAGAGGGGGCTACATTGATCTTCCTCCAGAGGCCAATGATTATGTGGTTGTGCTGACGGGCGTCCCCCAGATTGGTAATGGTCAACACAAGAACCACTGGTCTCTGAAAAATAAGATAATGTATTGGCTTAATGTGAATAGACCAATCCCTAATGTTCGGAGAAGCAGAGTCCTGATGGTTCGCAGAACTCCCTGGGTGGGTCCCAAAAGAAAACCAGTCCTGGCGACTGTATAGTGGTGACTTTTGATGATCCTCATACGGCACAGCATATCTGTTCCTGGCCCAGCAGTGAAGGGTCTTCTGTCATACCTAGACCGCTGTCCTTTTTTTATCCACCATGTCCCAGACATAACCAGGTGGATGACTGGTCATTTGTACACCACCATTCATGGAAGAATCATCCTAACAACCATAAGGATTTCCTCTCACATTGGAACGGCCTTCCAACCTCAAACAGGTTTGGTGGCCTGGAGGAGGTAGATTGACTCCCTAGGCAACCTGCTCATCGTTTAATGGGTAAAGCACCGCCACCATAGGTCCTAGGGCTCCTAGAATCTCCCTGTTTGCTAATTGAATCTCTAGCTCCTGACCCTCCAGCATGCCCAGTAGGAACACCAAATAGTTTGTTTTCCGATGGGGGGTTGATTGCTCCAAGCATTTTAGACCTTCAAGGTGTGGAAGATCGGCTGGTTTCACCCTGTATGTTACCCCTGCCACCCACTCAGACTGTCTTAATAGAGAGAAAGCTGTCCGGGGCAGGTATAGCTCTCAATTACCTTCAGACCGAGCCACCACCAAGGCTATCTAGAGCGGCTGTGACCAATCCACCTACACCTGTCTATCTTCCTAAGCAGTCTACCCCAGGTGAACCCTGCTAAAGATTCTAAGCTAGAATATGGCAGGGCTCGCCCGCAACTTCGAAATCCCTGAATGGAACGCTTTCTTAGAACCTTACAACATCTGCCTCCTACAGGAAACCTGGTGCCAAGAACCCAGGCACAGAGTAGGCTTCTCAACCTACTTTGTTCCAGCTTCCCAACAACATGGATCCAAAGGTCGCCCGTCTGGTGGCCTTCTTATATGGGTCAGCATTGCACTAGGTTTAAGTGTAAGTCAAAGGACTACTCAATCTCCTGACCTCCAGAGGATAACTATACACTGCCAAGGGGGAAGGAACTTAGAAGTATTCAATCTTTATTTGAGGGGCGCCAGGGGTGGGGCATCATGTTTAACCTCAACTGGACTAAGCAGCGACCTAGCCGCTTGTAACATCGATTCCTATGTTCTTCTTGCAGGCGACTTCAATTGCTGTTTTGAGCCATTGGCAAGGGAAGACATTTTGGATACCTTTGATGAGGATACAAGGAGAGGTATCCCTATCCTGACCCTAGACCCGATTCTCAAATGGACGCAAAGTGCGATAGACATCAATGCTCTTTGCATGGAACACAACCTGAGACCAACAAATGGTCGATCCAAATCGGATTCTATGGGTGCACATACGTATAACAGGACGGGTCACACCTCCAGAATTGACTTCATCATGCTGAATTATAACCTCTGGTCATTCCATCAAGACATGGAGGTCATAGTGTCTTGTGATAGTGACCATAACCCTCTTTCCTTAACCCTTACTCCTCCCTGGCAGGTGGGGAACCAAGACAAGACTGTTCACAAGTGGAAATCATCCCATGAAATTGTTCCCTCAAACTGTGGCAGGCGCCTAAAGTGGGCAAAGGCAGCAGCGGACGAAGCAAGGATGGCGCAAGCCGGGGCCATCTTGTCAGTGGTGGAGCCTCGGCTTGACGCCTTAAGTCCCTCTAACAAAAAAGTCTTACCAATGTTTACAGAGACTATAGCTGCACTGAGTGAATTGTTTATTATTCCCCAATCCAGTGTCAGGGCTGTATCAAAAGGCGTTTCCAAGGCTAGAGACAAGCGGTATTCCTCCAAATGTCGAGCTGCTAAGGGGGAACTTATCTCTGCAGTAAAAAATAAGGACCCAGTTAGTATCAGAAATGCGAGAAAACATTACAAAAAAATTGTGGCTGAGGCAAAGGAGGCTCATGAATCCAATTTTTGGTGGGAGCTAGTAGAGGCAAGTACTAGGAAAGATTCCAAGGGGTTTTGGGATTTGCTGAGAGCCAGGGATAAGCCCATTGATCAACAGATAACTTGCAATATCCCTGGTGACGTCTGGTTTGCCCACTTCTCCAAGCTATATTCTGCTCCGTGGGGGCACCTAATCTAAGTCAGGGTATATTGCCCAGTCCCACAGTTGACCTTCCATTCAACGATGGCCCCTTTACCAGCCAGGAAGTAGAAAGGGCAATTAGGTGTATTGTATCCAATAAGGCAGCAGGCTCTGATGGGATCCCGGGCGACTTGCTGAAGAACTACCCATTATTGTGGAGCCGATTAATCGCTTCACTCTTAAATGAGGTCCTGTTGGGAGGCTCTCTCCCTGACTCATGGAGGGGCGCTGAAGTCGTCCCTATTTTTAAGAAAGGCTGTAGGGACGACCCAGCCAACTATCGCCCTATCAGCTTGCTGGACTCTACTCAAAAGGTTGCGGGCAAAGTGGTACTGGGTAGGATTTTGCAGTGGGCAGAAGAAAAACAGATCTTGTCAGATTTTCAAGCAGGTTTTAGAACAGGGACAGGCACTATCGAGCAGACATTTCGCCTTCTAATGATATATTGGAAAGTGGTGGTGCTGGGAGGGGGCAGTTTGTATTTAGTCTTCATAGACTTGCGAACAGCCTTCGACCTGGTCCCAAGAGCCCTATTGTGGAATGTCCTCGATGGGTTAGGTCTACCCCCCTATTTGCTGGCCTTGCTTATAAAATTCCATGAAAGCAATTTTGCCCAGATTAGATGGGGTGTCCAGGGGGAAAAAACATCCCGTATCCCTGTAGATAGGGGCGTCCGCCAGGGGTGTGTGCTTGCCCCCACTCTGTTCTCTCTTTATGTTAACAGAGTGGTGGAGCATCTCCTTCAACATCCATCGGATGCACCTTCCCTGGCAGGAAGGAAAGTTCCGACGCTCCTATTTGCGGACGACACCCTTCTAATCTCGAAATCACCAGCGGGCATTCAAAAACTGCTTTCTAGTTTCAAGGCTTTTTGCGACACCAAGGGCCTGGCTATAAATATAGGCAAGACCAAATTCCTTGTCCTTAACCCCCCCAAGAAACCTGTTGCCCCTCCTGCTCTGGACTCTGTTCCACTCGAAAGAGTCAAAGAATTCGACTATCTGGGCATACGTCTCTGCGACACTATGAGTTGGAAGGCACACCACCAAAAGGTGTTTCTGACCCATAAGAGGGTCGCAGGTGCCCTGCTCAAAGAACAACGTGCCTCACCTATAAAACCAATTGGGGCGCTGTTAGACATCTACAGGGCAAGGGTTGTGAGTGCAGCACTGTACGGTGCAGGACTGTGGGGTATTCAGAGAGTTGACACCTTGGCCCACCTCGAAAATAATTTTCACAAAGATCTTATGAGGCTACCCCACAGTACCCCCACAATCCCCCTCTTGTTAGATGCAGGCACCCGCCCAATATGTGAGCAAGCAAAACTACGTCCCCTTCTATTATGGTCCAGGTTATGGAATGTCTCTGAACTGCGTAGTTACGCAGATGCCCTAAGTGAACTTTTGTCCCTTCCGGGGTGTTATAAGGTAACCTGGCTCAGGGAGGTTAAACGGCTTCTCTATCAGTTGGGTCTAGGAGACGCCTGGGCCAACAAATCAGCACCATCCAAACAACTGTTAAAGAAGGCTTATTGGTCATGGGTGGATAATGAGAGAATGTGCAATCCAAACCATTGTAAATCTGTTGCCCAGTTTTTGCTAGTTAAGGAGCTCCCCTACAGGGAACCCTATCTGGATTTAATCCACAACTCGGGCGACAGATCACTGTACTTCAAATTCAGGGTGGGGGTACTCCCCTTAGGACTGTTAACTTCCAAATGGAAACCACCACTACAAACTGTGCCATACTGTCCCTTTTGTGACTCAAGGGTTGAGTCCGTTGCCCACCTGTTGTTTGAGTGCAATGCATATGCAGCGCCTAGATCGAGATGGTTAAAGCCTTTATGTAGGAGCTTGGGAACGAGATCACATTTGGAAGCCTTACGCATATTGCGCACAGATGCTCAACCCTTTTTTGCCTGTTGTATGGCTAAATTCCTAGGCTGGGCTTGGCGAATAAGATCTGCAAAGAAGCTGTTGATCCAGTAATGTGCTCTCTGCTTGTTCTGTCTTTTATAATTCGCCCATTATTCTTTTAAATCTCACTGCTGATCCTCTAGGACATTTTATATCTAGTATTTTTGAACTGTTTTTACTGATGTATTGTATTGCTTTTATGATATGTTTTATATCGAAATAAAGCTTAAATTCACAATTCACTTTGACAGAGTGAGTTAATCTACCATAAATTTGCAGAGTTCCCATTCTATGAGACATTTCCCCTTTCAATTTAATGCAATTATTCTGAGTGTTGAATTGTAGCTTCAGTTTTAATGTGTCTTACTGTGTTCCACCCTAATATTCACTTCTAGGGACACCGCTGATAGTCTGGCTAGTGGTATTTTAAACATTACGTAGAATGAAAATGCGAAGACAAAATAATGCAGATGTATGTGATGGCCCAGGCACCGATGGGTAGTATTGGTAAATGCTGTACCGGGTAATAAATAGGACCACTGAAAGTAGGCAATTCTGCTGTTGTGTCGTTTTCTGCATTATTATGGATTTGCTGCATTTGCCACATAAGTCGTCAAATGCTGCAAAAGTGTTGTTGTGCACCGGAAGGCCATTTGTAAAAGGTGACTGGTTACCTTTCTGTTGCTTTTTACTGCATTTGTATGTTAAACTGGTTCAAATGAGGTCAACAATTTGCCCAGACAGTATTAACGGATCACTGAAATAATATCGAGGAACAAAATATCGACTTGCAAAAATATCGTGGACAAAATATCGACAGACAAAATATCCAGTTTGTATCTACAAACAGGTAAGTACAAAAATATTGAGTACAAAATATCGTTTACAATAATATAGTTAAAAAAAATATTGACTTTATTAAAAACAGTGTTAAATTAAATTAATAATAAAATTTAATTACTAAAATATACTTACAAATACTTAAATTAACTTATAATAATTAAATAATAAATGAAATTAATAAAAATACATTTTTACAATCATACTTGTTAAAACATATATATATAGTAACATACTATAATTAAATAAGATACTATTATATTACCGTAAGATAGCAGAAGTGTAAAAAATACTATTCCCACTCCAAAGACTGCAAGCGTAGGGAAAGCATTGGATAGCGTAGGGGTTAAAATTACTATTCCCACTCCAGTGGGTGCAACAGTAGGGAAAGCGTTGGATAGCGTAGGGGTTAAAATTTCTATTCCCACTCCAGTGAGTGCAACAGTAGGGAAAGGGTTGGATAGCGTAGGGGTTTAAATTACTATTCCCACTCCAGTGGGTGCAACAGTAGGGAAAGCATTGGATAGCGTAGGGGTTAAAATTACTATTCCCACTCCAAAGAGTGCAACAGTAGGGAAAGCGTTGGATAGCGTAGGGGTAAAAATTACTATTCCCACTCCAGTGGGTGCAACAGTAGGGAAAGCATTGGATAGCGTAGGGGTTAAAATTACTATTCCCACTCCAAAGAGTGCAACAGTAGGGAAAGCGTTGGATAGCGTAGGGGTGACAATTACTATTCCCACTCCAGTGGGTGCAACAGTAGGGAAAGCGTTGGATAGCGTATGGGTTAAAATTACTATTCCCACTCCAGTGGGTGCAACAGTAGGGAAAGTGTTGGATAGCGTAGGGGTTAAAATTACTATTCCCACTCCAGTGGGTGCAACAGTAGGGAAAGCGTTGGATAGCGTAGGGGTAAAAATTACTATTCCCATTCCAGTGGGTGCAACAGTAGGGAAAGCGTTGGATAGCGTAGGGGTTAAAATTACTATTCCCACTCCAGTGGGTGCAACAGTAGGGAAAGTGTTGGATAGCGTAGGGGTTAAAATTACTATTCCCACTCCAGTGGGTGCAACAGCAGGGAAAAAGTTGGATAGCGTAGGGGTTAAAATTACTATTCCCACTCCAGAGAATACAACATTAGGGAAAGTAAATACTTCATAAATAATTATAAAATGTATTATTGAATCTCTATTAATAATTAATTAAAAATAATTAATATTTGTATACAATTTATTAATTATTATATTTACTAATTAACTATAATTATTTCTATTGATCACCTATTAATACTAATTAATAAAAATATTTACTAATAATTATTTAATAATGAAAAAGTATTTAACAATTATTTGAAATTAAATAAATATAAATAAATGTAATTAATTAAATATTTATAATTTAATCACTTCCCACCCAATTCCCCTATAAACTCACAACCCACTACAAAAATAATTTAGTAAAATTTTCATAATTACCAATTAATCAATTTATTAAAATTAATTACCAATTAAAATGTAATTAATTAACTATTATAAATTAATTAAGTATTAATTTAAATTTACTATCAATAAATATATTTAAATATTTAATTAATTATAATTAAAGTACTTCCCACCCTATTCCCCTATAAACCCACAACCCGCTACAGAATTAAATTACGCAATGATTATAAAAACAAAAATCATTAATAAAAATTAATTATAACATAAATACACACTTTTCACACATATTATACCATAAAAATACACTATAAAAAATTAGATATTATTAAAAATTCGATATTTTTTACTATCTATATTTTTAACAGTCGATATTATATCACTTACCTTAAAATCGATATTTTGGTCATCTATATTCTGTCCTGTCGATATTTTGTCCAGTCTATATTTAAAAGTCGATATTATGTCCAGTCGATATTTTGGAGTTGATATTATGTCTGTGCACTAGTATTAACGGCCTGGTCTCCCACTTGGTGGCCAGTAGAGCTTGGACCTCCTCCCATCCCGGTCACTAAGGTTAGAAACTTAGGGGTGATTTTTGACAGAAAACTGTCATTAATGCATCATGCTAACGCGGTGGTCTCCTCCTCGTTCTTTACTATAAGAATGATCAGGAAACTTCTCCCCTATCTTCCTACAAGTATGATAAAAACCCTAGTCAGCACTCTGGTGATGGCACTCATTGACTATTGTAACGGACTCCTTGTTAATGCCCAAGAAAGAGTAATGAACAGACAGCTGGTGCAGAATGCGGCCGCCAGATTAATCACAGAGACACCCAAGTATAAACCAATCTCTAAAGCAGTCAGACAGCTCCACTGGCTACCGGTGAGACTCAGAACCAAATTCAAAGCCTTATGTATAGCTTTTAAGACTATTCGTGCATCAGGACCTGCTTTCCTGAAACAATCCCTATGTCCCGACAGACTGACAGGAGCACTACGGTCCTCCACAGCTAGCCTCTTAGAGGTTCCAAAATGAAAGAAAGTATCCTGGGGTGACAGATCTTTCATAATCACAACTGCCAAACTTTGGAACACCCTGCCGCACCAAATCCAAATCATTCCTTCCTTAATAACCTTCTGTAAGCAGCTAAAAACCTGGTTCTTCAATCAATAATAACCTACCACACAGCCACACTATCCTTTAGCGCTGAGACACCCACGGGTATTTGTGCGCTCAATAAATTCCATAAATAAATAAATAAACGTATTAAACAAGCATTGGCATAGCCAATAGGTCTCGCCGTTGGTACCTCATGAGTGTATATCCAGAGCTATTGGCTTTGCCAATGTCTTTCAGCTATGTTGTAGAGCATTGTGGCTGCTGTGCATCATGTTGAAAAATTAAAATAAAAAAGCATTGTTCTTACCTTATGTATAACCAAGAAAATAACAGGAGAGGCGAGGTTGGAAAATTGTACCTGAATTACGAGTAGCGGACGGACAGAAGAGGAGAAGAAGCAGCGAGACGCACAAGGAAGGAGACTGAGGAAAAGAGTGGTTGAGGCATAAGGAAGGGGAGTGAGGAGAAGAGCAGCATGAGGCACAAGGAAGGAGACTAAGGAGGAGAAGAACAGCATGAGGCACACTGAAGGAGACTGAGAAGAGGAGCATGGGGCATGCGGAAGGAGACTGAGAAGAACAGTGAGAGGCACACTGAAGGAGACTGGGGAGAAGAGCAGCAGGAGGCAAAAGGATGGAGGGGTACAGGAAAGTAGCAGTCATCTTTAGTGCGCCCATTATTGCTGCGTTGTTGTGGGGCAGGTTAGGGGAAGTCCCCATTGCACACTAGGAGAACCCAGTGCCCAGCTGCGAGTTCAGAAGTAGGGTGGTCAACAGTCCATTTTTTGCGAATTGACACCATTGCTCACAACAAGCAACTGCAGGATGCTATTTGTCCAACTTTTGGCACTCACAGGTGAAGCAGGAGGGGAAGGACTGTGTCACAACTCAGAACAGATTGACCCACCTTTGGACTCAGACACGGCGGGAGCGATGCAGATGCTAGTTTCGCTCTCCCCTAGGAGCGGTACCCCAAGTGAGCAATATTGATAACTCTCCCCTGAGAGGACCTCACCCAGGGAAGGGGAAAAAATGGAGAAACAAAATATAAAGGACTGGCAGCCAGAAATCATCTACAGCACAGGATGACGGGTGGAGGCCTCACGTTAGGTCTGTGGTCTGTGTACCTGCAGAAATACACAAGGAACACTATAGATATACCCATCCTATCCTGTCTCAATATATTCTATATATATATATCTATATATAGGGATATTTCACTCACTGGTAGAAGCTGCCACAAACGTCCATGCAAACAAGGGCATCAAAAAGGAAAAAATAAAGTAAAGGAAAAAAGAAATTCGAGCCAACAGAGCTTCACAGTCTTGAAGAACAATAGTCTTAGTTGCTATGTCTATACAAGAAGAAGGCTACTTAGCTCACACGAGGCTGGCGCTTCCTGGGAAGTTAAATACCTTCACAGTTCCAGATCGTAGTTTGAAAGCAATACCTCTTGCCTCCTAAACGTTCTCCAAAGCCCAATTCTCCGAGCCGCTCCACAGCTCGTAGTATTCCACAATATTCCACAAAGGTGTCGAGCCAGCGGTAATCCAAAAATAAGCACGAGTAGAAACAAAGAGAGCCACAGGACTGTTGTTCCACTGTAAACTCACAGTTCACGGTTTGCGCACCGCGAAAGCTGAAAGCGTCTCTCCCTGCTTCCAGGGCGGCTCCACACAGCGCCTCTCCAAAGGTCAAATGGCCAGCGTGCAGTGAAGGCTGAAAGCGTCTCTCCCTGCTTCCAGCGCAGCTTCACACAGCGCGTTTCCAAAGGTCAAAGTCAAGAGCCCAGCGAAATCAGTAAGCGTATCTCCCTGCTTCCTGTGCGGCTACAATGTTCCAAGCCCGTGAATCAAAGACACACGATATCGGACTCTCTGGCTTCCGTAATCCAAACAACACCGAAAAGGCAAACACATCAGGTGACAAGCACCGATTGCAATCCAGGTGAGGCAGATATAGGAAGCGGAAAGGGTGAAAGAATGTCAGACACAAAGAACAGACTATCACACAGGCATTCTGGGATACTGAGTCCAAAGGCTAAACGCATCTAAACCGTGACAGATTGGAGCTGCCAGGCAGGGCACCTTGAATAGTCTGCAGGACTATCCAACTCACACTATTTCTGCTGCTTTATAAACTTTAAAATAGGTGCTTCTCAGTGACCAAGAGGGAAAACCTGCAGCATAAGAGGTTTGTTGTGGTGCGAAGCGGGGGCATAAGAGGATTGTTATGGTGCAAAGAGGGGGTCACGCCAAGTTGTAGGGCGTGATTCTAGAACTTTAATCTAATCTCCGGGATCCTGCACAATGCAGCTTCAGGAGAATGTCCAACTTTAATAATGCAAATAGAGAATACCACCACCTCCTGTAAAACAGCCCTGAATGAGTGAATTAAAACCATTCTGGGGTCATGTACAGGAAATATGCCTTTGGTGTATATATTTTGTCCATTAAGCCAGTTACAGAGGCACACTGAAATAAATGATTTGCCCAAGCTTGAATATTCGCTCCAAGTCGATCAACACGGTCCTGGATCCTTAGCCTCGAAGTCGCTGAAAGAGAAACACAAGAATTACAAGTTCTCAAAATTGCTTCTTGTTCCGTCGAGGGCTCACGTGCAATGAGTGGGTGCAGCTTCCAAGCACAGGAACAAGAGGATGCTTCTTCGGATTCCCGCTCTCTTTATTCCTCATCGGGAGGGCGTGAACCCCCCCGCTGGTACGCCTACTGGGCGTGGCCATCGGTGTAGGTGTCTAGGACAACCCCTCTTGGGCAGGAAAAGGCGCGCCCCGGCTACGCCGCTTTGGGCATACCAGCCGTGACACGCCCCCCGCCCAAAATGGTTTGCCGGGAGGATCCGGGCACCCAACCATATGTTCGGGGGGACCGAGTGGTCGCCCCTTTCCATTATGACGATATATATGTACCTCCACATTGCCGTTTGGTCAATAAACTACTGTCCACATCACGGTAATAACCAGTTCAGTTTCTTTTTGTTTTATCTACATGCTTACTAGCAGTCTTAAAAAAATCTAATCTAAATAACCCCTATGTTGACAAGATAGAAGCACAGACATAAATTAATTACATAAAAAATGTGCCCAGCAACTCTGCCCTTAGCTCCCTAACAAAAGTCAAGTGTGTCCACGCACAAGTGTCCTGCGAAGTCATAATGATTAAGTACAGCCCCTAACTTGGAGGTTGACATTGTGGAAACAATTTGATGGTTTTGGGAGAGCATGATAGTTACGTCTTTCGACTAGTATAAGGCACCATGGTAGTACGCACCAGTCCCCATAGCTCAAAACAAAGGACCAAGTAAGTGCAAGCTTGTTCAAAATGAACTTGCAGTTGTGTTTCACTTATGTGTGTAACCTAAGTATAAAAGATATATATGGTTTCGCGACTAAGTTGAATATCACCACATCACTTAACCAATAAAGACAACCCATGCTTGCATTGGAATAATACAAGTGCAGATACTCTGTGCCAGAGTATCTGCTCGTTTCTGAGAAGTGCTGATACTCTCCAATTAAACATATTATGTTTGCACTGCATACAAACGAGCCTGAGCAAATTGGGCTGGCCTCTCACAAAGACACCGGAGGCCCAGCCCACACCATCCCGCCATACTTAAATCTTCACCAAAAACTGCTCTTGCTACCAGGCTATGATGGGTGCAACCTCAACAAAAAAGATTGAGGGCCTCATTTATGAGGCCGTGCATTACTTTCACGCCGTAGGTGCGTCACTTTTTGTGACGCACAAGCAGCCTAAAAAATTTGCCTTTTTGCACCATATTTACAAAGTGACGCATCTAGGTAGATGCGTCACTTTGTAAACCCCTGCGCTACATTATACCTACACCAGGCATAATGTATGTAGGGGGTCGTTCTGACGCAAGAAAGGGTCATAGAAGTGACGCAGTGAAATCTATAAGATTTCACTGCACCACTTCGAGGACACAAATGCGTCAATTTCTTACGCCTGGCTCACAGCAGGCTTAAGACTGATGCAGGCCCTTTCACATGGGACTTGCCCAATGTGAAAGGACTCATTGCTGGAGTTGTGTCACTTTTGTGACACACTCCAGCAATGCATCACTTTTGCGCCATACAGGTACGTCAGAAATACTGACATATCTGTAACTCCTTGCGCCATGATGTGTCATATTGTAAATATGAAGCCTCATTGGTGTCGCAAGGAGAGAGCATTGAAAAGTGACGCATTGCTGTTTTCACACAGCGATGCGTCACTTTTCATAAATGAGGCCCTTAGAGATGAGGGTTTGGAAGAGAGCCCTGAAAGTACCCCCCAAACTCAGAAATAATTCATATGAGTAATGGCACAAAAACGTAAAACGCCTAAAAAATCACCTTGATGCACTCTTCCCGGGCCGCACATGAATTAAGCCATGTCTGTTTTGGTTTATATTATAACACACTGCTTAGAGAGCAAACTCAAATCTTCCAATTCTCGAGTGAGCCAAACCAACGATAGAACATCATCTCGGAATGGGTGAAACTAGTATTATCTAAACTGATTAAAGATTGGAGTCGTTCTCATCCAGTGAGTTGCACTACATTTGAATAGCTCATTGGCTGAAGAGACCTAACATACCTCTGCAGTGTGTAAACATTGTCTGAATTTTTTTTACGTTGGTGGCTGCCACTGCGAGGCATTTTGGAACGTGTGGTGGATGACGGTAAATAGTGGTAGGATTGTTGTCTTTCGATAGCAGCATGAGCAGGGCTCCAAATACATGTTACCAAAGTAAATAAAGGTGGACGCGCTGCACAGAACAAACATAAAAGCGACTTCCATGCTTAAAGATAAAGTGCAGTATGCTATGCTGCCCCAAAAAACCCAGAATGTTGTCAAAGGAATGAAATTGAGACGAGGGAGCGTCGCAGAACAAAACAAAGATTGAAAGCCAGAACGATTATCTGTGTTCTCAGAGCCCAAGAGGCAGCAGGCGGAACAAATGATTGTGCCTGCAGAGACCGAGAGACAGCAAGGTGGGAAGGAGGTGAATATAGAAAATAGTGCACCAAACCACATAAATGCCGATAAGGGGAGAGCCACGTGTAATCGGGGCAGTCGCTATGGGAGGGAACAAACCACCACAAGGCAGAACAATTAAAACAGATGCACTTATCACAAGCACTGATTTATGCAGGGCAGGAAATGGAACCAATCAAAAGTGATGGGCGTGGTTGAAGTCCCTAGAGCAGATTACCCCATGTCGGGAGACAGTGCATACACTGCCTAGGCTCGACCTAAAAATGACAAATTATAAAGTAATATTATCACAAAATGTGCCCCATGCCACTGCGCATTTGACCTTTTCTTGCCACAAAATTTAGTTAATTGTGCTGCGTAATTTGGTATTTTCATTCTTCATAATTCCAATGGCCTGGTGCCAAATTTAAATTACTTGTTGATGGGTCAGATTCAGTGTAAGAGATGCTCCTGCCTTTTCAATACATCTGCTTGGGTGTAAAATAAATCACATACCTACAGAATTGCAGCTAATGTGTGCCAGCTGCAGCTAATGTGTGACATTTCCAGGCTTCATGTGGGATATTGTGACTGACACTTTACAGTAAAGGTCTTTGACCCAAGCAGATCATTTTTTTTTATGCACTTGTAGCAGGAATTTTCCCTGAGGCACATTCAAGGGCCCTTTACAGGTAACTTATCGAAACCATGTGAGGATTTATACCTAAGAATACAAATTGACTATATTTGGGCCACTCACAATATGATGACTCCCCTTCCAGCAATAATTCCCACATGCCTGCCTGGCATTATCATCAACTGACCAATAAAATCATGTGGATGGGCCTCCCTCGCAGGCCCATAGCCACTGCTTTGATTTCATGCACTCCCCTCTTTTAAACACAAGAAGGACTTTAGTTTGGAAATCTATGATATCTAAATTTGCAATGCTGCTGACTATTCCTGTTATGTGATCTACTAGCATGAAGACACAAACGTACTTTGTGGAAACAATGAAGGGAAAGGCTTCCATGCTGCATATGTATACACAAAATCATCCATTTGACCTTACACAGTGACCTCACAGTTTTTCATTTCAGGTGTAAGTAGTTGATATATTGCATTCTGGTACTTGTAGTCGTGTTTATAATTGGAAAAAAACAAAATAACAGACCAGAACCCGGTTCCAAATAATATATATCTGACAACACAGAGGTTGAGATTTCTGCTTTACAGTCCTGCAACTTAATATGGTTGGTATTGAATTCACTGAATCTTTTTATGTAACATATAAGCAGCCTACTTCTATGACTACTCTGATTTAAAGAAATATACACAACTTGCTTGTAACTATTTAAGTACAGCTGATCACTTTTGTTTTTCAATTCTGGGCTTTTATTGGTATATATATATACATATACATATATATATATATATATATATATATATATATATATATATATATATATATATATATATATATATATATATATATATATATATATTATATATATATATATATATATATATATATATATATATATTTATTTATTTATTTTTAACTTTGTTATTACATATTGTTTCTAACTTTTGCCTGCCACCATATTCAAAGCATGCTCTAAAGAAACAAGAACTCTGAAATCACTTGCAATTACTAGCATTTAATTTCCTGGCTGACATTATTTTCCCTTATCAATACATACTTTTAACAGTTAATGTAAGAAGAAAACACTTTTCTTCTGGCATTTTTCCCTGGGAAAGTCGGCGTCCAGTCAGTTCTGTGCTACCTCGTCCAAACTACACGAGTACTGTTCTGTCAAGGACACTCTCTTTCAGGGGTCCTACCCCGCTCATGTTATGTGCCTGACAGGCTAAGACTGAAAAAAATATATATGTTATTCTGTTTAATTTCAGTCTTCGGTGAGCCTGGTGTCAGCTCAGAGCATGTTGCACACTGGGCTTCTTTAGAGAAACACAATGCACAAACATGCTGAGGGGACCCCTTTCACGTAGAGGAGTTGCCCCCCCTTTACCTTGTGGGCTGCTGTTACTCCTCTGCTTTGCCCCTCAAACTCACTCTTGCAGGTTCATGCTTTCTCCCTTCTTGACTTGTTTTTTGTTTCTCTTTCTCCTACTTCTATTTTTCTGTTTTCTCTTTCTTGCTCTTGGGAAATGTCTGACGAGAAACAATGATTCCGAATCCCAAAAAATTAGTTCTGGCAACTACCAGCTCAGATTATGAACTGTGAATGCGACACTAAATGCTGACAGTCTCTGCATGCAGCTGCATCTCTTCTTAAACTTTATTTAGCTGTAAAATAATACTTTGGGGCTGGGATCGACCATCAGGTCCATGTTTTTAGGAATATGTTATTTGGGTCACAAACTACAGAATCGAAAACATAGTTAAAAGATCGTTTATAGTTTTGAGATGTTAAAGTTCATACCCAATTGAACCAACCAAGATAAATTCATGACAATTTAGGACTCTGGACTCGGATAAAATACAAGTAGTTTATAAAGTTGCTTCTCTAGTGATCATCTGAGCTTTCAAAACGTCATTGTATTTCTGAATTAGGTCAAGTGATAGTGGAAAAGTGAATTCATGGACTTGCCTGTCTCTGACTGGGAGGCATGAAGGCCTCCTGTCATCATCCTCTATTGAGCGTTCCATAATTTCAGAACTTCTCGACTCCCTTCCCTGCATGAGACCATGCATATGGTAGTGCTGGGAGGTACCAGAGCACCTTAGTTGTTGTAAAAGTAGCTGACTTGGTAACCAAGTCGCACTAAACTTAATAGAGAGCTCTGTCTTGCCTAGACGGTTTCTGTTACCTTGGTTTTTTTCAGTGTAGACATCTGTGAGACTACAGCTGTCAGATGGCAAATCTCACCTGTTGAAAAATTCCCAGAGCGTTGATGCAGCACTGGGAATACCTGAAGGAATTGTTACCAGTCGCATGGAAGGTCATAAAACTCCCTAGAGGGAATGGGTTGATCGGACCGTTCCTAAAGAAACCAACACTAGAAAGTGATGAGATTCTGGAAAAATCCTAAAAATATGTTTGGGTTCTTCTTCCCATATTTTCAGCAACGCTATGATTCCTTTAAGAAATGGTATACATTTGTAATACACTCCCATTGATCAGGCACAATATTTGTTGGGGGAGAGAGAAACAGACTCGGAGGTGTTGCTGCGCCCTCACCTTGCCCTTGCAGGATTGCCGCTGCAGTAAGCCGCTTGCCGCCACACACCCTGTAGGCCGAGCGCCGCCGCCGCACCGAGGAAGGCAGAGCCCGTGGGACAGGACTCCATTGCCCAGGATCCTCAGTGGCCGGAAGCCGCGCACTGTGATATCGCGCCAGGAGGCGCATAAAGGACAGCGCTTCTCCCGGCAGAGCGGGGGAGAGAGAAACAGACTCGGGTGGTGTTGCTGCGCCCTCACTTTGCCCTTGCAGGATTGCGGCTGCAGTAAGCCACTTGCCGCCACACACCCTGTCGGCCGAGCGCCGCCGCCGCACCGAGAAAGGCAGAGCCCGTGGGACAGGACTCCATTGCCCGGGATCTTCAGCGGCCGGAAGCCGCGCACTGTGATATCGCGCCAGGAGGCGCATAAAGAACAGCGCTTCCCACCGCGTCGCGGGAGCACGCGGGAGCAGCCCGGGAGAAGCCCGAGACAAGGCCGGGACAGTCTATGACAGTCATAGACAGGAAGACTTTAGGAAGAACCTGGGAAGTTTAAAGGGGTGGTGACTTGAGCTCTAAAAGTTAAGATGTTGTTTTTAAAGAGGGCAATTACGTTGATGCAATAATGGTTAGCATTTAGAAATGATTCATATATATGTCACTACATACAAAAATTGTACGTTTAGAGATAATTATGCGCAATTAATACTGATGTATCTTTAAAATTGTTGATTTTACAGTGACCCCCGACGAAGGGTTTTAAGCCCGAAATGCATTGGGTCTAAAATAAAAGAGATGCTGCTCTGAACCACCTGTTGTGTTTGGATTGTATTTCCGACGAAGTCCGGATGGGCACACGAAAATATGAAAAGTTTCCAAAACTCAAGATGTAACTAATGTGGAGAAGTTTATAATAATAATGGCAAGAGTTCTGAAGCAATGGAATTAACTTGGAATACTGATTAACTTTGAGCAACTGGTTGGATGGAGTTCCTATGAAAGCAGTGCAACTGGGAGTGGAGCGTGGCTCCCGCGCTCCCCACTTGTGTTTGTGGGAGGCAGGGCTGGGCCATACCCCCTGGCCTATTTTGTACCGGACTTTTGGGAGTTTAAAGATATCCACAGCCGGTAAAGTGTTTCCCTGATATATTGTTTAGAACTCAGTTTGCACTGCAGCAGTTATTCCCGAACCCTTATCCCCACTCTAGTAGCTTAAACTATATATTAAGATAAACCATGCCAAGTGGTTCGAAGGAAAAATTTACATCGGGTTCAGGCCCTATCGATAATTACCTGGTGAAGATGGTAAATAAAATCAACAATGATAGGAGGGCCTCTCTGGGAAGGGGTAGCCCCCCCAATAGTACTCAAGTCCCCCTGATTCCTGAGGTGAGCCCCCCAGAGCTTGCTACCCTTGAATTGGATCCCACAGTGATCTCCACGGTCATAGCCCAGGTTCACACTGAGCCCCCAGTAGCAGACATACACATAGTGAGTGAAGACAACGATGAAGCACTGCCTGTTGCCAGACCGGTTAGAAACTGCAAGAAACAACAAAACAAAAGGGGGGGAACCATTCCAAAAAAAGGGTTGACATCCCAGTACAAGCACAGATCCACATAGATGAGCCCACTAAAGTACAGGATGATACTATTGTTGTTAATAACACTTTAAGCCCTGACCAATTTTCCCAACTACTTCGCTCTCTGGAAGCCAAGTTTGAAGCCAAACTAGAACAGTTTGTTCAACCCCTAGTGCGGAAACTTGACAGTGTTACAGCTGAAGTTAAGAGGTTAGGAGGGTTGCTAGCAAAACATTTATCAACGGCTGACAGTAACAAACAGGTGGAGATGGGCATAGGAGGGCCAGAGCAGGTAACAAGAGTGGAAAATCAGCAACAAGCTACCCAGCATCTAAATAATATTAATCCAGCTATAACAGCCCCCATCACCGTAGTGAGAGAAGCTACTCGATTAACAACAGGGTCTGATTGTTCATCTAACAATAACTTGGTAAGGAGAAGTAGATTCATAAAACTACCCCCAGCGTTTACTCCCTATGTTGTTGTTTTAACAAATGTTCCAGGACATGCAATCAGCCCAGACACACGAGGAATCGCATGACTCCCTTAAAAACAAAACTGTGTCATGGTTAAATAGGAATTGTGGTTTCCCTACAAAATTCGCCCCTGATATTATAACTACTAGAAGGGCAAATTGGATTGGGTCTTCTAAAAAGACCTGTAAAGGGGACTGTATAATCGTTAACTTTAGACACCCACAACATGTGGCCACAGTCCTGTTAAGGGCAGCCTCACTGACGCACAATGTCAACAGCATTTGGGTGCGTCCTCTTGTTTTTTTTTATAACCATCTTACTAGCGTGCCCCCACACAGCGCGAGATTGAGACCTTATACCCCCGTTATGGCTCAGACACCGCTTTCATTTCAGGGTCCCGGTGGAGAGAATTACTTTAATTTTGGGCCTAACATTCCCGCACATAATAGATTTGATGTACTTTCTACTTTGGAGATGTGTGATTGACGAGAGGCTAACAAGGAAATTGGGGAAGAGTCTCAGCTTGGCTTGGTCCCCCTGGCACCGGATCATTCCACTTTGACTCCTCTCGCTACCCACTGCAACCCTGTAACTCTGTGTAACGCTAAGGGGGCAACGGTTAAGATGATAAGTTGGAACGTCGCTGGTCTGTGTTCCAAGAGAGAAGATACCAACTGGTTACATTTTGTGAAACAGCATGACATAGTGGCTTTCCAAGAAACGTGGGATATAGACTGTGACTTTTGGATGGATGGTTTCACTTCATACTATGTCCCTGCATTAAAACGTCGGCCGGGAGAGATAGACTCGTGGTATTGGTTTCTGTGAATATAAGAGGGACAGTTAGCAGGGTAGATTGTGCCTCTATTAATTTTCTCATCCTGGAATTTAAACTTACAAATAACACCAAATTAATTCTAGTGAATTGCTATAATTCACAGCAAGGGGACTCCCCAAATGTAAACTTGGTGTGGTTGTCTAATTTTTTAAACACTTACACTTTAAAGCAAACCACTTTCTGCCAATATATTTTGTTGGGTGATTTTAATGTGCACTTATGTAGTCATAATTGTTTATTAATTGATATTGATGGGCCAGACGTCACATCCCCGCAACATTTTGAGCATACTAGTAAGGGGGAAGCACTGGAAAAACTCCTATCTGACAATGACTTGTTCGAAGCAGGGTTTTTTGACAAAAGTTCCGGTGTTCCCACATTTATAGGCAGGGATTGCGAAACAATAATTGACTACATATTTCTTTCCTCTGGACTTTTAAAATATGTAGTTTCTTACAATGCTATACCTTCCATTTTTAGCGACCATAATCCAGTGGTAATTGAACTGGTAAATGGTTTTTCCCTCTTAAATAAATCCACTCCGTCTACGCGGTAGCTGAAGTCAAAGCAAAAGATCAGGGGAGGAGGTTAAATTGGAGTAAGGTCTTGCCAGAGGAGTTTTTTATTATCATCACTACAAAGGCTGCTCAGGATTTAGAAATCTGTGGAGATCCCCTTTCTATCGGGGAGCAAGTAATATCCTCCTATGAAGCTATCTGCTCCCAAGTGGCTAAAGAACTTACTTCTAAAAGCCGACCAGCTATAAATAATCTGGTCACGGGCTGGTTTGACCACAAATGCACTAAATCCCATAATCTCCTCAAAAAAGCCCTCCAGGAGCGACCAAGGAATAAAGCCTTGGTTGCACAGCTCAGAAGTGAGTACAAAAAAGCAGTACAGGAAAGGAAAAACAAAATCAAACACAATGCTTGGGTTGAGCTTATGGATAAAGCAACCTTAAAAGATAGTGCAAAATTGTGGTCTATTATTAATACGCCTCTATTTTCTAACAGCAAAAACAAAGTTTTAGAAGTTAATATCGCAGAGGAGGACTGGTTGAGCCACTTTGAAAAGATATATGGTAGCCATCTAGAGTTAGAAATCTTTGTGGCCCCAGCCTCAGAACCTCCCGTCATACCAGTTAGGTTTCACCTGGGGGAATTTGTTAAAGCAATTGAAGACTCTGCAGGGCGAAAGGCACCAGGACCAGATGGGGTTCCCTCAAACATGTACAAGGTTAACCCATTGTACTGGGCTAACATCCTGACTAACGTTTTTAATACCTCGGCCTGTGTAGGATTCCCTAAATCCTGGTCTCGGTCAACTATAATCCCGGTGTTTAAGAAGGGCCAAAGGGCTGACCCTAGATGTTATAGGCCCATATCCCTGCTAGATTCCTCTATAAAAATTCTGGGGAAGGTTATTCTAGCAAGGATAACAGGGTGGGTCTCTGACAATAACATACTGTCAGATGCCCAATATAGCTTTAGAGCGGGGAGGAGCACGGAGGATCAATGTCTGAACCTACACTTATTAATAGCTAAATACACTAAGGCTGCCAGGGGCTCCATTTATTTGGGCTTTATGGACTTGTCCACAGCTTTTGATCTAGTCAATAGGTCAAAGCTGTGGACAATGCTCCTGGAGCTGGGACTTGATCGGCCCCTTGTGTATTTTCTGGCCGAGTTGCATAAAGACTTGAATGCCTCAATCAGGATGACGAATGAGGGGAAATGTACGTCCAGTTTTAAGTCCGGTAGAGGGGTGCGCCAGGGATGCATCTTGGCCCCTATGCTGTTTACGCTATATATAAATTCGCTGGAGGTAAACCTGTTAACAGCGACTTTGGACATTCTGCGTATGGGAGGTACACCGGTTCCGGTGCTCCTATACACGGATGACGCTGTCCTGTTGGCAAGGACCCCCCTGGGCCTGCAAAGATTGCTGGACTTGTTTGGGGATTTTATGAGAAGCCTGGATCTAGTAGTAAATAATGGCAAATCGCATGTTATGCCACTGGGGCCCTCAAAAACATAAAGTTAAGACCTTTTTCTGTGGCAGTGAAGAAATCACCAGAGTGAAGGTATTTACCTACCTGGGAGTAGTCTTTGATGATAAGGGTTTATGGTCCCCTCAGCTTTCATTAAAGGTAAACTCGGTGAGAAATTCTTCAGCCGCAGTGTTAGGCTTTGCTAAAAGGTTGGGGGGAAAACCCTTTGAGGCGATTTTAACAATCTACAAAGCCAAGACCATTTCTATCATAAGGTATGGGGCCGCAATATGGGGATACACCAAACCCGACGCTATTCAAACGGAAGAAAACAAATTCCTATGCTCCCTCCTAGGCCTTCCGCAATCTACTGCTACCCACTCTGTCCATCTTGAATTGGGGATTGGTTGCATAGCAGACACAATAAAAATAGCCCCAATGCTGCTATGGATTAAAATCTGGTTAAATCCGAACCTCTCCCTAAATCATAAAATCTTAAAGGACTGTATTATGCTCGACAATATGAATAAAACCAGTGGTTGTCTAACATAAAAATGTTAGCTGTGTATATGGGGCGACCAGAGATCTTTTTCAACCCAGAATCTCTCTGTAAGGCTGACCTAGAGTGGGTAAAAACTAATTTAATCAAGTTAAGGGAGGCTGAGCGGGAAGGAGCAGAACTATGTAAACCATTGGTTAGGGGCCATGTTTTGGTTACCCCGTCATTAGCAATGTCACCGTACTTGACCATAGTGACAAATTCTTTCCATAGATGGCTATTGACTAAATTTCGGTTTAACCAAATATACACAGTTCTCTGGGATTTGGAGGGTTGGAGTAGACCTGAAGATGCTGCTCCATGCAAATGCGATGATTTTTCACCGCAAGACACTATGTACTTAATGATCTTCTGCCCATTGTACCATGATGCCAGGAAAAGGTTTATTATCCCATTATTGAAAAAGATGAATTTTATTCAGTGTAAACCTGCTTTATTGTATTTACAAATGTTAGAATCCCGGTAATTATGTTTTGTGTTGCCAGCTTTCTTGCTGCATCTGTTAGAAACAAGAGGGACAGACAGATAGCTGTACAAGAAATTGAATTCTCTTAATTTACAGACAATGTATCCCTATCAATTGCTTAAACCTGGGTGTTATTGAATATGCATTTTAATCGAATATGAATTGTATTTTTATCTTGTATAATATATTTTAACAGATATTTTAATGTTTCTGTATATGTATAGCATACTTTTATGATTTTAAATAATCGAATAAAGTGGTTTTGACTTGACTTATAACGCATACTTCCAACATGGGTATTAGCGTTAAGTGGACGTCGTGTCACGTTTATTTCCCTGGCAGACACTTCTCCGCCTTCACTGTAGCGCCTAATTAAACAGCACTGCATCTGAAGGTGCAGAAATGCCCAAGGACAGGGTGGGGAGTGGAGTTGGCAAGGTACAATGGGGGAACCCGACCCAAAAAAAGGTAATCACTGCGGGGCAAACACTGGCACTGAGAGCGAGTCGGTGTTTCCCCTTCGGTAAAATGTCTGCAGATCCGTATTGGCGCAGGAGATCTGACCCCACCAGTGATCTCTCCAGACCCATTTATCTAAAAGCCGTAAATTTGACGTTGATAGATATTGTGATATAAAAAATAGAATTTAAATGCTACATGGAGGAAAGCTGCTGCACAATATGCAGTTTCCAATGCAATGACACATTTTCAAGTGCCAGAGGGGAAAGTATCTCCTTCAATCCACATGTGTGTACTGGCTGTGAGTGACCTTAAAAGAGGAGACAGTATTTCCGCGATGCCAGCTGTGCTGCATTACTACCTCCTAATGCTGACATAGTAATGTGATATGTACTGCCCTGGTGTAATCTGCCATCAGATGAGATGCAACCGATTTTGGAAAACGGTGAATATTTGTTCTCCAATACTTTCTATATAAAAAACTAGATGGAACTAGGCACAACAATGGGTAGCACTATGACCAGTTGCCTTTACAGTATTTCACTTGTGTATGTGCATACTAATAATACATGCATATTCTTCCTCAAAGAAAAGTGTAACTGTTACTGAAAGCAGGCAAAGAATATAGCATTGAAGAGATTCTTTTTCTCCTTGTTTTTCTAAAGATGAAGAAATTAAATTAGCGGCGGTGCCTACGGCGAACTTCGCCCTTCTTGTGTTACTTTAATAAAATAACAGAATTATTAAATGAGAAAGTCATGTCTTTTGTCGAACAGAATGAAAAAGCAAGCTCAGGTGTGTGGTGATGCAATACAGCTCAACACATATTTAGGAAGGTCACTAGTTGACTTGTAGTCAAGTAGCATCATTGCCCAGTTCCCCAACTTGGAACTGTTCCACAGTTCAACTCATCACTGGGAAATGGCACTGCACTGTGCAAATGTTTTCCTTTTACTTTTTTTCTTCATATCAAAAACATTCTCACCCATGCAGACAGACCTTCACCCCCATGTGTTTTGTGGGTGTTATAATCTCCTTGCCATCCGGGGAGGGGTGTTACTCTAGCCCTTTGAGGGAGTGTTAGAACTGGGTGTCTCTAGTTGACAGAGGTAGGTACCACTGTCCAAATAGGGACCCTTGCTTCTATTCATGGTATGGAGGAAACACTCTTTAGATAACTTCTGTTTACCCCTTTGGTAGCTTGGCACAAGCAATCAGGCTTATCCAAAAGCAATGTGTAAACTCACAGTAACACAGTGAAAACACCACAAAGTGACTCCACAAGTTTAGAAAAATGAAGGTATTTAATCTAAACTACACAAGACCAAAATGACAAAAATCCAACATACACAGTTCAAGAATATGGTTGCAAAAGGGTTCTTAAGGTTGCGATAAAATAATCTACAGTAGCGTGAAAAGTTCACAGTTGCGTCACGTTTTGCCAACAGTACCTTTTAAAAGCAACAAAGTTCCAAAGCAGAAGCTTGTGCAGTGGAAAACAAGCGGTGCAGTGGAAAACAAGCGATGTGTTGGTCCTGAGACCCTGGGGAGGCGATGCGACAACCCCGCTGCAGCAGCGGGCGTGTTGCGACGAATCCGGTCTGTATGGGGAGGAAGGCGGACTTCTATGAATTCCCGAGTGTAGCTTCCGTAGGAAATTTTCTCTCGCAAAAAAGGCACGATGCGATGATCTATGGAGTTGCGATGTTCTCCGGGGAGACGATGCACGGACCAGCGGTGATCCCTCTCTCACAGCTCCTCCATGCAAAGGCTTCTGTGATGACACTCGCAGCAATGTGATGCGGTCCGCAAGCAAGCGGTGTGGCGATCTCACCCAGCAACAACAGGCTCTGCGACGACACCCGCAGCGATGGTAATCTTCCTACACCGGTCTGGTGTGTCCCACAGACGAAGGATGTGCCGGCTCTGGCAGCAGCAACAGGCACTGTGACGATCGCGGCCTTCGTAGCGGCAGGAATTTCCTCGCACTGTCGGGGATGCGCTCCGCAAGCGAGCAATGCAACACAACTTGCAGAAAGTCTTTAAAAGCTTGGTTTCCATTCCCCAACACAGGTACAACTTCCATAGGCACCACACATGGGCCACACACTCCAGGAAGGACAAAACTCTCTCAGTAGAGTTCAGGGAAGCTGGGGGTGAAGTCCTTTCGTTCCTGGGACTTCAAAAACAGGGAGCCAGCTCTTCTCATCCCTTGGAGATTACTTCAAGCAAAGGGACACAGCACAAAGCAAAGTCCTTCCCCTCTCCTTGGCAGCAAAGCAACAGCAGGTCAGTCCAGCAGAGCAACAGCAGGACAGTCTTCCTTCTTCAGTTTCAGCTTTCTCCTCGGCAGAGGTTCCTTCTTGATTCCAGGATGATCTAATTTTCTGTTGTCAGGGGTCCTGTACTTATACACCTAAAAGTCTTTGTTCCCTTTGTGCAGGAGGGCTCTGAGCCCGGTCTTACCAGTTCTGGGTGTTCCTTGAGCACTTTGTTTTCCTGGCTTCTCCTTTCCTTTCATAGTGAGGGACAGGGTCGTCAGCCACCCAGCAGGAGGTGGAGCCAGCATTGTGGAAGGCAGGCACAGCCCTATTCAGGCCCAGGTGCTATCTCATTCAGCCTAGGGCTGACGCAGCCAGCCTCCTGGGAAATCCCCAGCCCCTGCCACTCTCAAACCAGACAGTCAATTCACAAACAGGCCAAGGCACACAGAAAGATCAGACAAGAGAACAGCAACTTAATAAAAGTGCTATTCTCAAACACAGGAGTTAAAAACTACCTTTCCTAAAAGATGTGTTATTAAATTCTGAGTTCAGGGATACCAGACTTTTATGTCCTATCTTACTCTTTTTTTTTTTTTGGTCCTCATTAGCCATATAGTCGATCCAGGGGCGCTTCAACCATGAGACCCAATCTCCCCTGTGACACCAAGGGACCAGTGGTTGGTCTCCTAGAACCCAGAAAGGCAGACCAAATATCTCAGGCCATGAAGAACCCTGCACAAACAATCTCCATTCGAGCCATTTAATGGCAAGTGGTCCAACAGCAGTGTGGCTTGGGGTGCCTCCCTTTGGACACAGAGATATTAGGCCTAATCATCGGACCGGGGGAATAAAAAAACCCCGGGTTGACTAATTATACCTTCTCCAGTCAATCAAAATATCCCAAAATTTCACCGACCGGGGGCTACATGTTCTAGATAGATCGACCTTCGATGTTGCATATAGTGAAGACAGCCACTCTGCATGTGTCGGGGAGTTTGTGTTGACCCAGTTCTTACAAATTTCTCTTCTTGCTAGTAGAATAGCATAGTATAGGACTTCTCTTTCTGATCCCTTGATGTTCTCGTTCAGGCCAAAGATGATTAAATACCATGTCAATGGGATAGGCATTCTGAGAATAGATTCAAGTGATAACTTAATTTCTTGCCAGTAAGTAGCAATATTCGGGCACTCACATAACATATGTAAGTCTGAGGCTGCTGGGAGAGAGCATTTACTGCAGCATTTCCTGAGTTAAAATTTCGGGAGTCTCTTTGGGGAGTAGTACGCCCGATGTAGCGTGAAAAAATGGTTGCACCTCAACCATGCTGGCTTAATGATTTTGTAGAGGAGGGTAAAAGAATCCTCCCATATGTCCTCCACATGGAGTTCTCCCTCTCCTCCCCATAGTTTTACCGGAAGGTTAAGGTTGCCCTCTCCATCCTCTATGATATTCCAATAATAAAGTGCTACTTCCTTTCTTCCTAGGGGTTTCTCCACTAAGTTGTTTTCTAAGAGGCTATATTCACCCATTGTTGCTTTTTTCTTTGATTGGGTTCGGAGCCAGATGGGCAGTTGTATATATACTAGCCAGGAGAGTGATGATGTTACCCTCAGCTTGAATATTTCCCATTTTATAAAGGATCCTTCTGCCACTAGTTCTCCCCACCGTGTTATGCCAGCGTCCGATAGGACCCTTTTAACTGTGCTAGCATGTTGTGGTGAAAGCCCAGCTAATTCCCAAATCAGGAGCGTTATTAGAGAGATGTCCTATCCCAGTCTTAGATTTGATTTGGGTCCATTCTTTTATAGTGCCCAGTAGTGACTTTAGTCTGACTTTTTAAAAAAATTTCTGGTGGCCGAACTTAAATAAGAAGCCATTCAGTGGAAGGTCAGAGCCCAATAGCATTGCCTTAAACATTTTGCCATTTGCATTGTCCACAGGGATCTTAAGTAGCATCCTGGAGTGAGTCAAATGAAAAGCCCAAGCGTAGCATTCCAAGTCTGGCAAGGCGTGCCCCCCCTTTTCTCTTCTTCTTCTCAATTTCCTCCACACCAGTCTGATAGATTTGTATTCCCAAATGAATGAGTTAATGTCTTGTTGGCATTTAGCAAGTTGTTTAGTTTCAAAAGTTAGTGGGATGGTATTGAAAATAAATGTATATTTGGGGAGAATACTCATTTTTATCAGACTGGTTCTCCCGAAGATAGTAAACGGGAGAAAGGACCAGGATTTAATCAGGATTTTGGATTCGCAGGAGATTCGGGCCAAGTTATTTTGAGCCAAAAGGTCCAAGTCATTGGTTATTGTTATTCCTAAGTATCTCATTGAGGATTTTACCGGGAGTTGGAGGTTAGGAATATTCCAGGCCATTATTTCCATCTTCCCGGCATTTATTTCATACCCGGAGAATCTTCCAAATTCCTCTGCCTTCGTGATGACCGTTGGAAATGCTAGAGCAGGGTGCGTAGTGTAGATGAGTATGTCGTCGGCATATAGCCCAACTTTCTTCTCCCATCCAAAAAAGGAGAAGTGCAGGATATTAATATCCTCTCTTATGGAATGCGCGAATGGCTCTACGTACAAGTTAAAAAGGAGGGGAGAGAGAGGGCATCCCTACCTTGTTCCTCTACTGATTTTAAAGGGAGTTGTTTGCGTGCCATTTACTAATAGACAGGCTCTGGGGTTGTTATATAATAAGCCGATGACTCTAGAAAAATTGGGACCAAGTTGAAATTTATCCATTGTTGTTTTTAAATATGCCCAGTTTACCCTGTCGAACGCTTTTGTAGCGTCAAGTGTCATAGTTGCCAGGAGTAAGGAGAAAGTAGAGGCGATGTCAGCAGCTCCCACTAGGTCATATGTTAAATCAGCCAGTTGTCGGCCTCTGATAAACCCCTTTTGATCAAGATGGATAATTGATCCAATCTCGCTTCCCAATCGAGCAGCCAAAATTGACGCAAAGATTTTATAATCATTGTTGAGAAGCGAGATTGGACGATATGATCCACACTCAACTGGGTCTTTGCCTGTTTTTAAAATTAAAGCTATATTTGCTTCACCCCAGGAACTAGGTGGTGTCTCACCTCTAATTAAGATGTTATTAAATAAAATCGTAAGGACCGGGGTCAGAGTAGAGTAAAGTACCCGAAATAATTCTCCTGGGAGACCATCCGGTCCGGCAGCCTTCCCCTGTTTTAGTTGTTTGATAACATTTCCAACTTCTGTTTCTGTTATTTCTTTCTCTAGATTTTCTCTTTGAGACCTAGTTAGGTTTGGAAGAGTTACCTTATCCAGCCATTCAGTACTCTCATCAGCATTAGCGTTAATCTCTTCTGTATAAATATTTCGAAAAAGTCGCTGAAAGCTTTCCCGATGTCAATATCCGTTGTCCTATTGACCATTTCCCCAGCCACTCTCACTTCTTTAATGTGATTTCTAGTCTGGTCAGCTTTTATTTTCCAGGCTAGCAATTTTCCAGCAGATTCACCGTATTCCAAGTGCGAGAGTTTGCTGGCCTGCCATCTTTTGTTCAATCTATCTTGCAATAGCGCATCTAATTTATCTTTTAATTCCCTTTTCTCCTCTTGGTTATCTGAGGGGGCTTGATCTACCAACTCCAAGAGGGTCAAGTCTTGTTCTATTGTTAATATTGCCTCTCTGTATTTCTTTTTCCTATAGGAAGCTCTGTTAGTAATGCAGCCCCTTATATAAGCTTTCCAGGCCTCCCATACATTTACCAAAGAAGCGGAGCCTATATTCCACTCAAAAAAGGAGGCGGTTTCACATGTAAGATAATCTCTCTCCTCTTCCTCTAATAGTATTGTTCGGTCAAAAGACCATGACGCATGAGTAGGTTCCTGCTCTAGTTTTAGCGAAAAAAGGATAGCAGAGTGGTCTGATAGATGCAGGGGCAAATAAGATAAATTTTTAATCTGATCTTTAAGAGATAGGCTGAATAGGGCATAGTCAATTCGTGATTTATGCTTGTACTTATAGTTATGAAAGGAGACTCCCATAGTTTCCCCCGCTCTTTGTCTCCAAAGATCGTTTAACCCTAAGTTTGACATGCAGCTCCGGAGCGTGTCCCTCATGTTGCTATGCACTATAGCTCTGGAGCTGGGGGATTTATCTAGTTTTGGATCTAGTACTAGATTGAAATCGCCCATCCATATTATGGGGTCTGAGCAGGTAATCAGGTGGTTTTGTAAAATATTTAGGTAAGAGGAATCATCCTGATTAGGGCCATAATAGCTGACAATAGTAAGGCATCTTGAGTACATTTGGACATTGGCTATCAGCCATCTGCCGCTCGCATCTGTTTTCCAATCCGTGATCTGTGCCCTTGCACCTTTTTTGAAAATAATGGCAGTCCCGCGAATACTGGCATTATGGTCCGTGGTTAGAATGTATCTACCCATTTCAACTTTTTCAGTATATCAGTAATCTCCTGTTTGTTTAGATGTGTCTCCTGAATCGCCATGATCTGCGCGGGTGAGTCTCTGAGTTACTGTATAATTTTGTGTCTCCTCGCCCTTACTCGCAGACCATTGACGTTCCAGGATAAGAATTTAATATCTGCCATCCATTTTATCATCCCACATCTCTGGTGCCTCATTGCCGCTTGTCTGCCTGCCAATTCCAATTCCTGTATTAACCAAACAGTGGTTGCATCGCGCCATATTTTGTAAGATTATGAGATTCAGCTTATGAGAACTTTTTTTTGTGCCTTCCACCCCCTCCCACCCCTGGAAACCCCCCCAACTTACTCTGGCTGGATGTCTTGCCAGATTGTCGTCCCCCGACGTGCTCCTGTCTGTTGCCCTCTTTTTCTACTTTATCGGTCGATATACTCAATATACTCAATATTTTATAGACAAGAATGGTAAGAGTAGTAAGAGTGGTAAGAGTACAATTTAATTATATTAAGTAATTAGCTATGTTAAATACATTATAATTATGAAAGACCCTCGGGCTTCAAAGATGTTATTAGGCGTGAACCCTAGAAAGGATTGGTCTAGCATGGGACTTCTTCTCAAGATTAGCTTTACGGGAGGTGGTAGTCTATGGTGAGATTTGTGTGGTTTTTTTCCCCCTCCATTCTTCTTTCCCTTTTTTTTTCTTTTTTTCCCCTTTTTCCTCCCTTATCCCTTCCATCCACTTTTTTTTTCTATCCATTTTCCCTCCCAGAAAAATTTATTTTTTATTTTTTATTTTTATTTTTTTTATTTTTATTATTTCCACCTTCTCATTATTATTATTTTTTTTTGTTCCTCCTATTTTTTTAAACTGTTATTTCCTCTTTTTTTCCCCCAAGTGCACATTAATTCTTCCCCCTATTTATTATTTTCTTTTTTCTTTTTTTTGCCTTGATGTTCATATCTTCCCCTTTTTTAGTTTTTGTTCATGTTTCTAACTCTTATATTTTCCTTTTGTAAATTACTGGCTATTACAAGGGGGCTTTTGCAAATTCACTGATAGAAACTAATAGCTCATCTGCTTCAAGGGGAGACTTAATATTGTACATTTTATTATTGTACATTACCCTTAAGAAGGCGGGGAATCGCATCTGGACGGTGGCTCCGAGACCTCTAAACTTCTCCATCCGCACGCCTAATTCCCATTGCCTGTCCAATGTGGTTTTAGATAAGTGAGATCTAACTTCGAAAGGGAAGTCTGAGGTTTTCAGGGTCTTGGTTTTGAGTGCTAGGTTCAGAATCTTTTCTTTCAATGAATATGTTAGGAAGTTCACTAGGACCTTTCTTGGTTTGGTTCTGCTGGGGTTAAGGCGGAAGGGGTCACGATGAACTCTCTGTATATCGGACTCGAGTTCAGATACAGATTCTTCCAGATTGAGGGAGTCTTTAAGTATAGTTGCAACAAAGTTCTTTATCTCCCTTCCCTCTTTCCCCTCCGGGATTTTTAGTAGCCTCAGATTGTTCCTTCTAGAAAATTTTTCAAGGGACTCCACCCTTTCTTTAACTACCTCACCCTCTCTTCGTAGAGTCTGAATCTTGGTTTCTGCATGCTCCAGTTTTGCTTTAAGTTCTCCGACGGTATCCTCCAGGCTCCCAGTTCTCAAAAATAGCCTGTCTACTTTGGTCTCCAGATTTTCACACATTGTGCGAATCTCTGACTGATTTTGCCTCAATTCCTCAAAGCATTTTTTCGACTCCTCAAAACCATTCCTAATCTCCTTCCTCATACTAAGTAATATGAATTGAATGGTATCATTGCCATCAGTTTCTTCGTTCCCCCCAGCACCTAGATCCTATCTTACTCTTATGTGATGATATGTTGGTAGCCACTGTAGCGAGCATCCCCCATGATAGCCTATGGAGCAAGATAGCCGGGCAGCAGTGAAAAACGAAAATGGCTGTAATTCACTACCAGCGCATGTCACCTGCACAAGTACATGCTCTACCTTTCACATACACTGCACCCTGCCCAAGGGGGTACCTTGGGCCTTCCATAGGGGTGACCAATGTGCACAGAAAGGGAAGGGTTAGGCCTGGTCAGCGGGGACACTGACCAAGAGTACAAGGCAGTTCACAGACTGCACATAGGCACTGCGGTGGCAGGCCTGAGACCATTTAGGGCTACTCATGTGGGTGGCACAATCAGTGCTGCATGCCCACTAGTAGCATTTGAATCACCAGCCCTGGCACACTCAGTGCACTTTACTAGGGACTTCTTGGTAACACAAATATGCCAATCAGGGATAACCAATTACAATAACAAATTACACAGAGAGCATATGCACTTTAGCACTGATCAGCAGTGGTAAAGTGCGCAGAGTCCTATTGCCAACAACCACAGGTCAGGAAAAATAAGGGAGGAAGAAGCAAAAAGTTTAGGGGTAACCCTGCAAGAGGGGCCAGTTCCAACAGGGAGTAAATCTCTGACATTTTCTAGAGTGGGTTAGGGTCAAAGAGGAGTTTGCTAATGCCAAGAAATACTGGTTTGTGCGCGTTCACAGGTTCTCAAGTTAGCAAGTTAAACCTCTCCAACTATTCCCCATCCCTCTTGTTCACTATTGTATAATTGTATGTAGTTACGACATGCAATCACATAGAAGTTAAACCAGTTCTCACATTTAGGTATGTTATAGTGGTTATGTGACAGATGTAAATGGTTAAATGTCAACTCAATGGGAATCCCAATCTACCCTTTACGGCTTGGGCAAATAATATTGGCAGGTGAGAGCGCCTACAAAGGCTTTGCTAATCTCAACACTTAAAGCTATTCATACACTCAGTCTTGACAAGCCATCTTAATTTGCTTGTCAGTAAATGGTTTATGTCCGAAAACCAATTGCAATTATTTTCACATGCATGAATCTTTTATGAACAAGGAAAAGTGGTGTAGAAACATGGGTGTGTATATTCAAAAGAGTTTTATATTAAAGATTTTTTATGTAAAGGGTATAACATCATTATATAACACACTGAAACCAGAAGTGACAGCCTTGTACAAATAAATGTCCTTCCTGGTATTGATTGTGAACACCTTTTCTTAAATGATTAAATGACAATAAAAGGAAAGAGGTGTAATTGTGAGAAACTCTGCCTGAGTGCAGATGTAAAGATAATGCTTGTAAAGTACTTTTGAAAATATGTAAGCTCAGACTTTTGGTTTAAGTTCACCTTTGTGAATCAGCCCTTGGTCCTTGCAGCCTGTATCCTGGGTCACATGACTAGGTGTAGCTGGCAGTTGGCATTTGTGTATTCTTCCCAGACAGCATCACAAAGGGGGAGTGGTTGTTGTCAGAATGGGCATCCTGATCTAATGCGAGGGGAGGAGCTGTCATGTAACACACTTACACTTCAAAGGGACTGCTTCAGCACACTCATAAAGTGCTTCTCACCTATATATTGTCACCCCAGAGCCAGGGCAAAGGAAGGAAGACAGTTCAAGAACCAGATGTGAGGGGAAGTCTACATGTTTTTCCCACTTCAAACCTGGCACCGGGAATACATTTTGGACTCTCAGACCAACTCTTCAGATAACTTCTGGATCTGGGGAAGTCTCAAAAGAAGGACTGCTCTGCTTCCAAGCTGCTGGAAGGACTGTGCTGCTGCCCTGCTGCTAGAAAGACTGCCCTGCTGCCCTGCTGCCCTGCTGCCCTGCTGCCCTGTTGCCTGAGGAAGGAAGACTGGACCTGCCCCTTGAACCCAGAACCACCACAGTGACTCCGAGGCTACGTGACTGGCTGGCCTCCTGTTCTGAACTACAGCGATATAACAAGCAGCAAAGACCTGCCTCAATTGCACCAGCCTGTCCCATGCTGCTGGTATCTGCTTGAGTGAGTCCTGACCCCCAAGAGGCACCCCCAGGTTCTGGAGCCTTGGCTGCCACCAGAGCGTCCTACTCTTTGTCCAACTGTGGGTTCCCTCAGAACCAAAGCAGAGTGACACATTCCGATGCAGAGCGATGCAGGACCTTTCATCGTAGCAACTTTCTTTGCAGCACCCTCGCTGCTCCTGCTCAGCTGCCTCATCAGAACCAATGCAATGCAACACATCTCGATATAGAATCTTGCATCACAACATCTCGCAGCTCCTGATCAGTGGCCCCATCAGAACTGATGCAACTCAATGCAGCGCAACACAGGACCTTGCAGCTCAATACAAGTATAACCAGGTACTTTTCCCAGTGGACCAAACTCGGTCCTGTTCCTGGCCTATGCTCCATCGCAGTTGGCTTAAACTTGTGACTTTGTCTCGATCTGGCACAAACAGGTAACCCCATTTGGCACCTTGCATTTTTTTGCACTACTTTTGCCGAAGACTTTGAAATTGCATATCTCCAGCTCTACTAATTGGATTTTTGTCATTCTGGTATCATTTTATTTATTCAAAGTTACTCTACTTTCTTTAGATTGGTGTTGGATTTTTCTTATGTTGTGTTTTCAGTGTGTCACTGATTGAGTGCTGCAAATATACTTTACATATTGTCTCTAAGTTAATCCTGTCTGCTTTTATGCAAAGCTACCAGAGGGTTAAGCACAGGTCAATTTAGTGGCATCTTGTGGTTCACCCTGACAAGGCTGGTGCTTGTTGCTTGAATAGGATTACACCCCCCTCAACCAGTAACCCAGTCCTGCACATTTCTTATGCAGATCACGCTTGGTCTTGCTCCAGTCAGAACAGGCCGTCCTAACAGCAGGGTGAGGTCCCCTTTAGACAGGCATACAACCAATCTCTATATCAGTTTTTGACGTCTTTGGTCTCATCAGTGAGTTAAAGCTTTATGCCTGTGGCACAGAAACACAAGACCCATGTCTGGGTATACCCATCTCATTGAGGCCATCGTCAACAACAACAAAATGCTAGATAGATTCTTGAATTTATTTCAGCCACTGTAAATCTCTCGGGACACAGTCCTTTTAACCAACTGTGCTACTCTGGATAGATCATCCACATGCAACTCAATCATGACTTTCTTCACCTGGTGGGCAGTCTGAACTGCTCGGCAAGGTCTCCTCCAGATGGGAACACAAGTAACCGCAGACAGTTTTTAACTTACCTTAGCTTCATTATTATGTTATAGGTTCAGGATGGTGGCACAATAAGCACTTGTACTGAAGTCTGGGCATGATGTCACAATTAGTTAACCTTCAGATGCAAACTACAAAGTGATGGAAGGAATGCTTGAATTAATCTCAGCCAGTAGCTATCAGTCAGTAACATATTCCAGTCCATTTTTTTGTTACCCGTTGTGTCTCACAAGCCCAGGTCCAACCTTTTAGTATCAGCCTTTGTCCTTCTCTAACAGGAACAGTGCAGTCTCAACTGCTAGCCAGATCACCTCCAACACAAGAAATCCCAGCCTCGTTTAGACCTCCTCATGCCTGATTAGGGAATTACAGCTTGATTCCTGTGGCGCGATGAGCACAGCACCCACATCTGGGCTTGCCCGTCTCACAAGGGGCATCTGCTGCAGCGTACAACATTGTGATGGATTAAATGGTTGAATTAATTTCAGCCACTGACAATCGATTCCAGTCCATTATTTTTCACTCACGGTGCCACTCTAGAAAGAGACAAGCCGTAGTCAGATCAGCCTTGGTCATGCCCTTATGGCGTGAGTCCAAACTGAACAGGCCACGTGTCCTGTAGGCAGGATCACAAGCAACTCCAGACTTGTTTATGCCTTGTTAGGACTCATCGGTAAACTATAATTTTCATTTTTGTTTCCCAGCAAGAACAGAACCCACGTCTCACTATGCCATAGGACTCAACCTGCACCACATTGACTGTTGGAGTTCCCATCATAGATGTCGAAAAGCAGCTCAGCAAATGTTATATTTTCCCTGCTTTATTGGACTGGAGTCTGAGAAAATTGTAAACCATCCACTGTTAGATGGCCTGGAGACACTCGTGAGAATGTGACACCGAGCAAGGGGTTTATTTTCCAATCTTTCTAACAGCTGAGCGTCCTCTGCAAAGGCTTCAACGTCCAATTTATTGGACCAATTGAAAAAGAGGCCCCTTGTGCTGCACTGTGCTGCCTTTTAGCTAGGTAGTACCCTACAAATACCACATACATACATACAAACATAGACACGGCTAATCCACCTTAAAATCATGCTAGAGACACCTGTTATAGTAGACGATCAACATGAATGTTATGACTCACCATGACGAAAGATCACGAAAAGTCATTCCAGCCATGGCTTTTTCATCAGGTATGGTTCTCAATGTATCTACCATCACTCTTAACAGTGTATTATTGTCAACTGCCTGGGAATGGATCCAGTGTTGTTAGCATACAAAAGAACAGCACATACAAGTCTCAATGCCAACACACAGTAGCGGTCGGCAGTAGGTGTTTCTATAGGGCGGTGACGTGGGCAGGAGGAGGGGCAGGGTGGGGGGAATAATGTATGGATTACGGAGTTTTACAGGTAAGTAAACATTTAAATACATAAAACGAATTTCGTTGCGCACACTGAGGTTCCGTGACGATTTGAACCAGTGTTTTCAATATTGTCGGAAATACATAATATTAGTATCAGCGAACCGCAAATGTTGCTATGCTACGAGCAAGAGTACTCCTGTTACAAACATATTTCCGATCTACCCATGGCATCCATCTTAGATCATGGCAGCCATTTTGTGTTTCTTGCCCTCACATATCGCAATAACCTCTGATCACTTCATTTCAATTAAGGACACGTAGGCTTAGCCGGCGATTCACCTTTCTAGTGACACGTGCACCTTGGAACAGAACACGCTGTAGCTGCATGACTCGACAAAGGCTGCCTCCTCTGCCTGAGGCTAGTCCTGCTATACTGGTTCTTGTGGTCGTTGGCCTGATCATGATTAGGCGGCCGAAGCTGGTAGCCTTACCCATTTACAACCCACAAACATCCCTTATCCTGCTTTTCTATCTTCTGCACCTGGCTCTGCTCCTTTCCTTCTGGGCCTTTATTAGGGGGAGGTAACGAAATTTACGATGAGGCGGTCCGGGTCTTGAATAGAAAGTTGACATGGGATTATGATGGAAAAGTGGGAACCCCTCGTTCGTAATGTTTTGACATCAGATATTGTCGACGATTCCTGTGCAACACCAAATATTTATTGTTTAGGACACAAAGGTTTGGGAATGTACTAACATGTGAAGAATTTGCCTGAAGCCCAATTTTTTGTATATAAGGAGCAACCCTCTTTGTACAAATCGAACAGGCTCCTAGACACTGCCCATGCATGGTTTCTGTGACTTCTGTGTCCCTGCAGTAATAAACCTTTGGTCTTTGACGCCACCATCGAGAAGCCCGTGTTTCTGTTTATTTGTGCACCAAGGCAGGTGGAACTCCGGGGTCTTCGGGTGTTGTTCCCTGACACCTCTGGACGGAACCAAAAAGTCCAGAACTCCAATTGGTGCCCAACGTGGGGCGACGTCATTCGGTACCGGTCCAAAAGCCTGAAGAGTTCGAGAAGCTTCGTGTGAAGATTCCTGAGGGAGGCGCCCCACTTCATCGATCCCGGCATATCGCAAAAGTGGCCCGAAGTTCTCTTCCACGAGGGTTCCCGTTCAGGACGGCTGCAGTGGTCCGTTGCCTTGACCGTCGCCCTGTCTTGGACCCGAGGTGCAGTCCTTAGTACGGCGAAACGTGACGGGTTTCTCCTTGGTGACGTCTTCAGTGCCTCAGTTAAGTATTTAGTGGTTGTTAGCTGGTTAATTCGCGAGGGTTGTTAAAATCCTTTTTCGGTTCTTGGTTTGGTTTGGTTTCGTAAGATTATCACTGGTTGTCCTGGTTACGATAATCTATTGGTTTAGTTTGGGTATCGATACATCAGTTCGCTTTTGGTAGGCCTAAGTTCTTGGTTCAAGTGCACATATCTGTTTCTTGTTTTGTTTGTTCTGTGTTCCGGATTACAAAATGGTAAGTCGGAAAAATTGTATGTTGTCTTGTTTTGGTTGCAACAGTGATTCACGATTGGAGGACTCATGTCTGGTTCCTCCGATTGGGACTCCCCTATATGATTTGTACTGTAAGCATGGTGTGGGTCCTATATCTTATAATGAGGTGTGGGTCCGATACACTGAAAAGGATGGTGTCCTTAGTTGGCCACTACATGGTAGTTTTGAACCAGAAATTCTTGACAATTTAGAAGCGAAATTGTTTAGGAAGAAAGCCCGGCCGGCAATGTTTGATTCTTTCCGTTACTGGCGAAAAGAATCCAAACAGAGAGAAATTAAGAGGTTGAAGAAAGAACAGAAAGAGCAAGAGTTGACTTTCGAGCAGGCGGCTAAACAGCTGCAAGTCAACGAATCTGAGAAGGCCGTAGAGGTGGCCATTAGAGAGCATAATTTAGCGATCGACAAGTGCTATCCTGCCTTGCCATCGAGTACAACTAAGATACTAGAGGATCCCGAAAACGATCCTCTGTTGTCTTATCTGTTACAATCACCCCCACCGTATGCACAGGGTATTGTGGCTCCACCAGTACAGAATGTTCAATTGCCGGTTGCTGGACAACCTGGTATTCCTGCTCCTGCCCCTCAGAATCAAGTTCCTGTACCTCCTGTGGTTAATGTGAATATTCCTTCGGCACCTCCTCTTCCTGGGTTGCCGACTTCTTTGCCTATATCTGTATCACTTACACCTCCTGTTTCACAAGCTGTCTTACCTGATACTCCTACTGTTCCGTTATCTATTCCTACTTCTACTGTGTTCTCTGCGTCTGCTAGTATGTTGACTCCACTTTCTGTTCGTCGAAGAATCACTGATTCTGTTTCTAACATTCTATCTCCTTTCTATAAAACCTTAATTAAGACTCCTACTTCTGATTCTGTGCAAAGGCGTAGTCAGCTTCCAAGTATTGAGGAACGGGGGATTTTAGATTCCACGGCTCTCAGATGGATTTCAAAGAGTAGGAAATATAGTACGAGAGATGTACTAGATACTTTTATGCAGTGGAAGGAACCAACGCAACGATATGTCTTTGACGAGATGTGCTCGCTTTTACGTGAGGAAGTAGAAGAAGATGATGTTGAATCGAACTTAGAAGATTTAATTAAGATCCAGAAAGAGTTTGCTGCAGGAATGATTGTAGGTCAAAATATAAAAGAAGCGATGGAACTGATTTTAAGTTATAGGAATGATCCATCACTTCGTTCTCCGAGAGACTTAGAGAAAAGTAGTACGAAGCTAAACCGCCAATATCCAATGAGGGAGGTTCCTCCAATTTGGCGCGAAGCTGTGGAAGCTGACGCACCGAATGGTATTTTAGCCGCTCCGGCGCAATTCCAGAGAGTGTGGATACACATTCCATGGAAGCGAGCCGAAGTGCTAGCAGTGAAGCAGGCCTTGCCAGACCCGCGTAAAAATCCTGCCGGATACTATAAGGAATTAACACAGACAGTCGAGGCTTGCATAATGAATCTAGCGGACATCGACATGTTATTTGGGAATGTAGTTCCGCAACCAATTTGGGCTAAAATTCGTAGAGAGAATCATCCAGTTGCCCTAGGTGGTGATTGGGCAGCTATCATTGCAGCAGATGGTCAGCAAATAGGTGGTTCCAAACCCAAACCTCTAATTGCTGATCTTCCAGGTAGGATAATAGACTTAATGAAGACTCTGATGCCAGCATTGCGCGTTAACTGGGACAAGTTGTCCGCATGCAGGCAAAAGAAAGACGAAAGTGTCTCCGACTTTTTCACGAGGTTCGAAGAGACTTTTGTAGATCATAGTGGTCAGGATATGAGCACAGAAGGAGGACAGAGATTATTTGTCGATAAATTTGTACACAACTTGATACCAGAGCTCTGCAACAAATTGAAAGATTCTGAAAGTGCGTGGGCTGTCTCTACAACTGCGCAAATACTTGCAACTGCCCAGTATTATGAAAATAGAGATAAAGAGGAGAAAGAGAAATCAGACAAGAAAACGAAAGATTTAAAGACTAAAGTTCTTTTGCAGCAGGCGTATCCGCCTCGCACGAATCAGACTAATACGCAGCAAGGTTCGTATCAGAAGACAGATTATAGCTCGCCTAGGCCTCAGTATCAATGGAATCAGTGTGCATACTGTAAGAAAGAAGGTCACTACAAAAATGAGTGTCCGATCTTAGCGCAAAATAATGCACCAGCAGCTCAGAGAGGTCGTGGTGGTTTTGTGCAAAATTCTAGAGGTCGAGGGCGAGGTGCTATGCCTCCACAGATGAATGATCGCCCTTCCAATCACTTTGATCAGCGAAATGGACAGTCTTCCCAACAAAATAGATCTCAACAGTATCATGTTGAAGACTATTGTGAAGTAGATGAAGGATTTCAACAAAATGGGTACTAGGACAGCCATGGACAGAGAGAGGGAGTAGTATCAGTTCCAGTGGATCAGAGTGGGCCTTATGTTGCAGTAGCAACATCAGGTGTAGTCGAACCGTTTCTGTTGGATACTGGTGCCGCAAAAAGTTCTATCATTTATGCGAAACTCCCTGGCGCACCTTTGTCCGGCTTAACAAATGTTTCTGTAGGTTTTTCAGGCGCCCCTGTTTACAACCCCATATCTGGTCCTTTGTCTATTTCTGTTGGACCGTGTCAATTGAAAGCACCCTTGATTTTGACGACGGGTTGTAATGAAAATCTGCTTGGTTTAGACTTGTTAAAACGCCTATATGCGACATTGTACTGTTCTCCGGAAGGAGTACAGCTTACATTGGGCAAAAGAATCACCTCTCCGATGTACTTGTCAATGGATGCACTCCCGCTGGAGCTGCGTTCACTCCCTGATACTCTTTGGGTGACTGGTCCTAATGATGTAGGCCTTTTAGAAATTCCACCATATGTAGTCACTTTAAAAGCAAATGTAAAATTTCCACGAATTCCCCAATACAAAATTTCTAGTGAAGGTGAACGTGCACTTTTATTGATCGTACACGATTTGATTAAGAAAGGTGTGGTTGAAGAAACTAGAGGAAATGTCTGTAACAGTCCTGTATTACCGATTTTGAAACGAACTAATCCTACAAAACCTCCAGTATATAGGTTTGTCATTGATCTCAGGGAGGTTAATAAGATTGTGGTCCCACAGTTCCCTGTGGTTCCAGACATTACTGCCCTGTTAACATTGATTCCTGCAACAGCCACATGGTTTTCAGTCATTGACTTGAAAAATGCCTTTTTCAGCATTCCGATAGCCGAGGAAAGCAGAGATATTTTCGGCTTCTGTCTAGGAGGTCGAAGTTTCAGATTTAAACGCGCTCCACAAGGCTATTGTGAGAGCCCATCTATTTACAGCCAGGCATTAAAAAGTCAGTTAGATTCCTTTGTCCTTCCTCAAGGTTCTGCCTTAGTACAGTATGTAGATGATCTTCTAGTGGCTGCCGATGACAAGGAAACTTGCAAAGCAGCTACGATTTCGTTATTGCATCATTTGTCCAACTTGAATCACAAGGTATCACCATCGAAAATGCAATACTGCTGCCAAGAAGTGACCTACCTAGGTCATCTCTTGTCAAAGGAGGGAAGGAAGTTGACCCCAGAGAGAATAAAAGCAATTACGCAGATGAGTGTTCCCCGCACACAGAGAGAAGTACGTGCCTTTTTGGGTATTACCTCTTACTGTAGGCAATGGATCCCAAATTTTTCTCTTTTAGCGAAACCATTGGTAGCTTTGACTGGGAAAAATGTTCCGAGTCCGGTGCCATGGTCTGCTGAATGTCAGGAGAGTTTTTCTGAGTTACGAAAAGCATTATGTTCAGCTCCTGTATTGGGTACACCCGATTACAGCAAACCATTCACGCTTTACGTTCACGAGAGAGAAGGTTGCGCGTTGAGTGTTCTGACACAGAAATTTGGTGATAAACAACGCCCTTGTGCGTATTTTTCATCAACATTGGATCCGGTAGCTAGAGCGTTACCTAGTTGTTTGAGAGCTACAGCGGCAGCTGCGGCTTCCATTCGACAATCTGCTGGTTTGGTGATGAACAACATGCTGGTGGTTATGGTTCCTCATGCTGTGGATACACTCATGAACCGAACCAAGACACAACACCTTACCAGTGCGAGATTATCTGGTTACGAGCTGACATTACTAGCGAGTCATATTCAGATCAAAAGATGTAATGTATTGAATCCAGCAACATTGTTGCCGGCTAATCAAGAGTCGAGTGATTCCGAGCCCCATGATTGTTGTTTTAGAACAGAGGAAGAGACAAAAGGACGAATTGATTTAAAAGACACTCTGTTGTCAGATCCAGATGGCACGTTGTATGTGGATGGGTCATGTTTTAAATTGGAAAATGGTGATGTGACTGCTGCTTATGCGGTAACGACTTTGAGGACGATTGTGGAGACTGCAAGAGTGAGTCAGAATTCTGCCCAAGCTGCAGAATTAATAGCTCTAACAAGAGCGTGTGTTTTAGCTAAGGGAAAGAGAGTGAATGTGTTCACAGATAGTCAGTACGCGTTTGGCGTGGCCCATAGTTTTGGCCGTTTGTGGAAAGAAAGAGGTTTTATTACGTCCCATGGGACTAAGATTCAACATGGTCAGCTAGTTAACGACTTGTTGGAATCTCTAACCTTGCCGACTGAAGTTGCAATTGTGAAATGCAGTGCTCATAAAGCAATCACGGATGATGTTGGTCGTGGGAATGCTTTTGCTGATGAAACTGCTAAACAGACAGCGAGAGATATGATGAGTAGAATGTATGTTGCTACGTCTGCAAGATGGATTTCTGAATCTGGAATGTGTGAAGATACAGTGGAAAGTGTGAAAGAGATTCAGAAAGAGGCTACTGAGGAGGAAAAACGTGCATGGAAAGAAAGTACGGGCAAGTTGGATTCGAGTGGGTGTTGGATTGATCTGTCAGAACAACAGCGTTGGATGTTGCCTGATGCGTATGTGCTTGCAGTGGTGACGATGGCGCATGGAGTAGCGCATATAAGTTCTAAAAGAATCTGTAAAATGTTGGCTCCAGTCTGGAAGAATGATGGGATTAGTAAATGTGCAGAGAGAGTGGTGAAAAATTGTATGGTATGCCTGATGCATAATCCTGGAAAGGGAACTCCAACTCCTGCTGGTCACTTCGCTCCACCTTCTTGCCCCTTTGAAGTGATTCAGTTAGACTTCATTCACATGGACCGGTGCAATAATTTAAAATACGTCCTGGTGGTAGTCTGTGCTTTTTCCAGATGGATCGAAGCATATCCACTAAAGGACAATACTGCCCTATCAACTGCCAAAATTCTTCTCAAAGAATATTTCCCTAGGTATGGAATGCCACGGATTGTATGGTCAGATAACGGAAGTGAGTTTATAGGGAAAGTTATGCAGAGTGTGTGTGCCGGTTTGAACATTAAACAAAAGTTCCACAGTGCAAACCATCCCCAGTCTGCTGGTTTAGTCGAGGGTTACAATGGCACCCTCAAACTAAAACTTGCTAAAATACAGGCATCCACGGGTTTATCCTGGCCAGACGCACTACCTTTGGCTTTGTTATCTACGAGAGCAACTGTACATTCTAGAGTAGGGCTTAGTCCTTACGAAATTGTTTTTGGCCGTCCGGCAAATGTGTGGGGAGTGCCTAGGCCGAAGGAGTTTTGCTCTCTGGAATATCCTATGTTGATCGATTACCTTTACGACTTGACTGCTAAATTGAGTCTTATTCACCAACAGGTTTTCGATGCATTGCCAAAGCCTCCGGAGAGTCCAGGGCATCAGCTGAAACCCGGCGACCACGTTGTGGTCAGAAACTTCGCGAGGACAAAGAACCTTCAACCGAAGTTTGTTGGCCCCTTCCAGGTGTTGCTTGCGACAAGAACCGCTGTTCGTGTAGCTGGTCGCAAGCATTGGATACATGCGTCCCATGTCAAACGTGTGCCTCTACCACTTCCTTACGACGACTGGGTGAAGAAGGGAATTGGTGCCTCCGAATCTGAACAAACGCCAAAGTTCATCCCTTTCAGCGATGCCGAATTGATTACCGACACTCCAAACTCTGACTCTCCTCCCGAAAAGACTCCTTTGAACTCTGAACATCTGTCCTCTGCATCAGAAAAAACTCTGCCATCTGCGAACCTGAACACTGCAACAGCTACTAGTGATATGTTATTTGCAGATCAAACAGTACCTGCAAAATTAAGATACAACTTACGATCTCGTCATATGGACAAATAAAGCAGGAAACTGCCTATTGTGATACTTTGAAATCTTGAACTTTTGCCTTCAGCCAGGAAGTTTGCTAATGTTTTATTGTTTTTAATATTGCCTTGCCGTCTGGGTAGCCGTAGGGTCGTGGCTGTGTGCCTAGTTGAATCTGCGGGGGTCTGACACAAGGTTGATCTTTCTGTTGGTTCTGGGAACTCCCAGGGCTGATAGAGGCATTTTCATCTACGTACACGTCATCAGTGGTCGCGAGCGGATTGTAGAAGATGGAGCTTCCTGCGCTGCAACGAGAAAATGTGATTTATGTTCGCAGAAACAGACTTTACGGAATACTTCATAGTAAATGTTTCCTGATGCAATGTGCTATTACATTTCTAATTGTTTTGATAATGTTGGTGGGTGGAATCGTCTTTGGTATGAGTTTGATTTTTATGCCAGTAGCTACAGTACCTCCCCTTGATCCTGCTACTTCTACTATTTCTTCTATACACTCTTTTCACTCGTTTCCGGAACATGAGCAAGCTCGACGCTCAGAATTCATCAACAACACTTTTGTACATCTCTTGCACCAACACCACCTGGTAGTTAACACTACAGACTGCTGGGTGTGTGGCTTGATACCCCACACTATGGATAAAGGCATTCCCTATCTGGTTTTGCCTTTCAGCTATAATGGATCATTTCAGGCCTTTCAAACCATCTTTGCTTATGCCCTTGAAACCTATCCTCCGCGTCCACCACGTTCCACTAAATATAACTCTGCCAACAAAGCTTTAGTCCAGGGAATTATTGACATGATCAAGGACGTCAATAATACTCCATCTTACCCTAAAGACGAGTTACAAGTATATTTGAGTTGGAATTCTTCAGAGTATCGCCTTAGTTTGGGAGAAAGCAAGCGAAAAAGATCAACTCCAATCTGGGTCGTACCTCACCGAGGTCAGGTCTGTTTGCAAGGTAATGGGAGAAATCCGAGAGCTCAGCTAGGGAGGAGTGGGTGCGTAGAGACTTACGTGTTTCCGGCTAACTCTTCCCCTGCTTTTCTTACTGCTAGGGGTACTTACTTCATCTGTCTAGACAGAGCGTATACATGGTTGCCTGCCGACTTTTCAGGTTCATGTTATATTGCTCGGTTGTTGCCTCCAACATACACTGCTTCATCCGATTATCACAAAACCAGAGTAGCAAGAGGTGTCTTCAGCAAGGAAGATACTGCTGGTCAGGAAGCTGGAGACTTCTTCAAAGGTTTCCTTCCGTTCTGGGGGCCTATGGCCAATAGTAGAAACATACGTCAGCTAACACGGGTAGTTGAATCTACTATTACCGAAACTGCTGGTGCCCTTAGCAACTTGACAGCTGAGCTTCAGGCGGATAGACTCATGACGTTGCAGAACCGTATGGTTCTAGACGTAATACTTGCAGACCGAGGTGGGGTATGCAGAATGATCCAATCGAGCTGCTGTGTCTTTATTCCTAATAATGCTCCAACAGTCTACGAGGCGATCTCGAAGCTACACAAGATTTCCGACTCTATTCATGTAGACAAGGGAAACTGGTCCTTCATGGAGTGGTTTTGGACTCTGATATCAGCGTGGGGATGGAAGGTTCTTATGGTCGTTGGTGTCATCTTAGTATTCCTATTCTCATGCTGCCTGATTATCCAGTGTGGTCCTGCTCTGTGTAGTCTTTGTGCTGCAACCTGTTTTAGAAAACCACCTGCGTTTGGAGAAAAGGCGAGAGAGAGGATGATGATACAACAACATGTCACTGACCTGATGAGCATAGAACTAGATTCTGACATAGACTGAGTAATTGCCTATGTAAGGGCAAAAGGAGGGTCTGAGGTTCCGTGACGATTTGAACCCGTGTTTTCAATATTGTCGGAAATACATAATATTAGTATCAGCGAACCGCAAATGTTGCTATGCTACGAGCAAGAGTACTCCTGTTACAAACATATTTCCGATCTACCCATGGCATCCATCTTAGATCATGGCAGCCATTTTGTGTTTCTTGCCCTCACATACGCAATAACCTCTGATCACTTCATTTCAATTAAGGACACGTAGGCTTAGCCGGCGATTCACCTTTCTAGTGACACGTGCACCTTGGAACAGAACACGCTGTAGCTGCATGACTCGACAAAGGCTGCCTCCTCTGCCTGAGGCTAGTCCTGCTATACTGGTTCTTGTGGTCGTTGGCCTGATCATGATTAGGCGGCCGAAGCTGGTAGCCTTACCCATTTACAACCCACAAACATCCCTTATCCTGCTTTTCTATCTTCTGCACCTGGCTCTGCTCCTTTCCTTCTGGGCCTTTATTAGGGGGAGGTAACGAAATTTACGATGAGGCGGTCCGGGTCTTGAATAGAAAGTTGACATGGGATATGATGGAAAAGTGGGAACCCCTCGTTCGTAATGTTTTGACATCAGATATTGTCGACGATTCCTGTGCAACACCAAATATTTATTGTTTAGGACACAAAGGTTTGGGAATGTACTAACATGTGAAGAATTTGCCTGAAGCCCAATTTTTAGTATATAAGGAGCAACCCTCTTTGTACAAATCGAACAGGCTCCTAGACACTGCCCATGCGTGGTTTCTGTGACTTCTGTGTCCCTGCAGTAATAAACCTTTGGTCTTTGACGCCACCATCGAGAAGCCCGTGTTTCTGTTTATTTGTGCACCAAGGCAGGTGGAACTCCGGGGTCTTCGGGTGTTGTTCCCTGACACCTCTGGACGGAACCAAAAAGTCCAGAACTCCAACACTGCATCACCAAATGTGATGCAGTGTGCGCAACGAAATTCGTTTTATGTATTTAAATGTTTACTTACCTGTAAAACTCCGTAATCCATACATTATTTTCCCCCACCCTGCCCCTCCTTCTGCCCACGTCACCGCCCTATAGAAACACCTACTGCCAACCGCTACTGCCAACACATGATTCATAATTCATTCTACCCAATTAACAGTTATTTCACCAGTTCCTTTGAAGGTCGGGTCTGCAAACGTTATCAGTTTCCATAATTGCACATTCGCGGTCACCAATATCCTTAATGACCGAGTTAGCACACTTTAGTTTTCCAATTTTGAAAATGTCCCATTTTAAAAACATCACCATTAATTTCATTATGACTCAGTCCACATTACCTGTGTCCATGTTGGACAATGAATGTTTGTCTCTCAAGTTACGGTTTTGGGCCAGTTTGCATGCTTCATTAGTTGCCACAGCGGGCTTTATTGCACGTATTGCCTCCTTCCACCAAGCTCGAGTTGGACATGTTTTTCGTTTCCATAACAGCCTTTACGGCTCGTAATACTTTTTCTCATAAAATCCCACTTCGCGCATTTTAGTTGATTCTCCGCTGCCCCATTTTCAACATGTTATTACTTTCCACAAAACTCATTCCGCGCATATTATCTGCTCTACATAATTACCCTGTTTACAGATGTTACCTGCTATCACAATGGCCAGCATGCACGTATTAACTGTTTCCATTATCCCTTAGTTTGCACGTATGGCCCCGTGTGCACTTTGCAATTTCCTGCAGTCCACCACTTTTCACACAAGCCCGGCTTGCATATCTCATTCTTTATCACAACACACCCTTTGACCTCCTTTCCCCCCACTCTGCATCTGGTGTATCTTCACAAACCTGTCTGCTGAGGCTGGTAGCCGAGCACAGGAAGCCGAGCCCGTGTGCCAGTGCGGGGGGGGGGGGGGGGGGGGGGGGGGCTGGGGGGAGGGGGGGGGGGGGGGGCGGATCGCTGCTCTGTACCATACTGGCAGGGCCACAACCGAAGGGGCTATCGCTACTACTCTGATGGACTTTGGCTCCTCTCCAGACATTCTTCTTCTCTTTTTTACGTTTGTTTACAGGCCATAAATTAGAATATGCCCAACATAAGACAGAGGGTTTGCTTGTGGTAGTGCGCGTGCTGAGACTTAATGTATACAATTTCAGACCAGTAGCTAGCTGCCCAGTGCTGGCAATGCAAAATACTTTCCTCTGGGATCACATGTTTTGGTGGTCAAGGTGTAACAGCAGAACGAGGGTCAAGTCACGAGGTGTAGTCATAAATAGCAGAGTTTAAGAGTGAATCTATAAATGTTTTTTTTGTAAACTCTGCCCAAAGAAATTGACAACAGGAGACAAATAAGAGAGTACATCTGTTCTGGGTTACTTCATCGGTTTAAAATATCTTATGGGGTCAAGGCACCTGCTGCTGAGATCTTTGTGTGCCCAGCAAGTTTTATAACAAGAATCAAACAACTATAGAGGTTAATGCACTTGCTGGAGAGGTCTAGGTTTTGTCTAGTCATATTGTTGACTCCTAAAGTAGCATTCAGAGTTAGTCTGCCTTTGGCAAACCACACTGAGTAACTTACAGATCACAGATTTGTATTTTGGGTAACAGCTCACTGCCACAGAGATCATTTTGTTACTTGCAGTTCATAAATTACAATCCTTCCTATTTAGCACAGTGAATTATGAACCAACATCAAGGAGCTGAATGCAAATAACAAGGCATAAGTTTATAATACTATTGTTTTTTCAAAATTTGTCATTATTTCATGGTTGCTAAAAAGGGTTCCTTTGGGTAGACAACCTGAACCACTGTGTTAAGTTTGAAATGCTGACTTTGTGCTTATCCATGCTAAGCAGATTTGACTTAAAATGCCTACACAGGACCAAAACAAAGACAACACACTTCTAACCAAACCCCCTACATGGTGTAGTGAGTTACCCATGTTTGCAAATGTTTCAGAGCTCCACATAGTAATACATGCTATATAAATGTTGCAATACCACTATTGAGGATATGTGACTCCTACACTTTGTAACACCCAGGGCCAGATGTAGGTGGCCATTTACCAACCGGTAACGGCCGATTTTGGCCGTTACCGACCGGTAAATGGTCATTCCTGATGTAGGTGGCCTATTTTACCGATTCGGTAAATTTACCGAATCGGTAAAATACCGAATCAGTATTTTTACCGACTCGGTAACTTCCATATGTAGGTGGGACTCTTCTGAGTCCAAAAGGCCAGTCAGATTCGGTATTTTACCACCCAATCCTATTGGGTGGTAAAATACCAAATACAGGTGTGCATGCACGTCTGTGCATGCACACCTGTGCAATGTGACACACAGACATGCCCTTAGGGCATGTCTGTGTGCCAAATGGCACACAAGTCCGGAATTGGGGTGCCAGAGGGTGTCAAAGTGACACCCCCTGCACCCTTGCAAAAATCGGAATTTACCGAATCGGTAAATACCGATTCGGTATTCCACATTGATTCCTATGGGCTTCAAGGCCCATAGGAATCAATGGGGGATACCGATTCGGTATTTACAGAATCGGTAAATACCGAATCTTACCGATTCGGTATTTACCGATTCTGATTTACCTACATTTCCCCCCTCTAATTTACCACTTCTTAAATACCGAATCGGTATGATTCGGTATTTAGGAAGTGGTAAATTAGAATTACCTACATCGGGCCCCCATTGTCTTATGTAACATTTCATGTACATTGATTGTGGGTGTATTTGTGTACGATGTAAAGCACTCTTACCCTAGATTGGGATGAATAGTGATATAAAAGAAATAGAATACAAAAATAAATTGGTAAGTGCCACTGACATTGTTATTTCTATAATTATTCATATAGAGAGATACATCTGCATTCTTGCAGTGCATGACTATCTCTTACAACCAGGTGTTGAACAAAATAGAAAACCTCCCTACAAATCATGTTTTGTTTTAGGCGCTTGTAAAGTGTCTTAGATTCCCTCCATTGCAATAACATCTAGGTGTTAGGCTCAAGAGAGCTCTCAGACAGGATGAGAATCCAAGAGAAGGAGGGGTGATGGCCTTTAAATGAGGCTTTGGTTTCGGCCCTGCTGAAAGTGAAAATAAGAAACTCTCCTTAACCCCTGTAGGTTTCTGTTCTGAAGGGAAAAGAGACAATGTGTGAGCATTGCTGAGTTCATCCCGGTATTAACAAATTACACTGGGACAAATTCAGAATATTTAACTCGGGATAGCCCAGGTCTGGTTGCATAGTAGCTGCTGGATCCAGCATCTGACTGGATCCCCCCTCATTTCTACTATACCACACAAATAAACACCTGGGTCTAAACTAGAAAGCAATACAAGAAACGGGGGTAACCTAACTGGGATGGAAAATTCCTTTTAAAGGATTATTTCCCTCATATACCAAAGGTGGCATGCTTCATCATTGGGAACCTCATCACAGAGTGCTACCTAGTCCTGGTGCGGGGTACAACTCTTTCACTGAGAAAGAGGAGCACAAATTATGTTTTCAGAGTTATGGTATGTACTCTACAATGAGCTACAGCGCAGTGAGGTAAGCAGAGCATGCGAAAAGTCATGTAATGGTTAAAACTGTCTGTATTGAGAGCGTACATCTTTATTCGTGCACCCTGGGTCAGGATTAAAACAAACGACATTGCCGGAGTAGATTAAACTGAGGTGTGTTAACGGAAGAGGTCAACATATTTTTGCCATTATACACCCAGATGAGGTGTAGCGGCATCCGTCAGGACCTAATTGTACTACGGCTCCAAAAGATGTGCTCAATAGTAATAATATAATACAATACAAAACTGTACAGTGATCCACTGGCACATTCAAGGGGGATCCACTGTTGGTCACCTGTAGGAAAAGGCAGACAACTAGGTTACTGTATAAAGAAAAGGGACTGTTTGTTCAGTTGTGCCACCTATGACCCAAACACAGTCATCTATGCAATTGGACCTATTGTTGACAAATGTAGGTAGAACACACTTGAAGCAATTGAGTGAGACACAACTGTTAAGGTGAGTATTTCATATATCAAAACAGGTGTTCATGGATTGGATTGGATTGGATTTAGTTTTTGTATAGCGCGATAGCTACCCGCAGGCGTCCTAGTGCTTAACGAAAAAAACAGGTGCGAGGGGCCGGGTTGAGTTTTCTGCTGAAGAGAAGGGTTTTTAGTTTTTTCCGGAAAAGCAGAATGTTGGGTTCTGATCGGATAGAGATTGGGAGGGAGTTCCAGAGCTTTGCCGCGTTTACTGAAAACATTCTGCCTCCACTCCTTTCTCTTTTGTTCCTGGGATTGATGACTTGAAAGGTATGGGCCGACCTAAGCTGTCTGTTGGGATGGCAGGGGGTGATCAAGGTGTGATTCAGGATTGCTCCTTTCCTCTAGTAGGCACGGTGGGCAATGCACATGCTTTTAAAATCGATTCTTTCCCTCACTGGCAGCCAGTGAAGGCCTTTTAGTTCAGATCCTACAGATTGGCGGTGGGGGATGCGCAAGAGAGTACAGGCAGCGCAGTTTTGGATCACCTGGAGTTTTTTCAGGGTTGATTGGGGGCTCCTAGATAGAGAGCATTCCCGAAGTCCATCCGGAAGAGGATTAGGCCCTGGACCATGATCTGTCTAGCCTTGAATGGGAGGAGCGGCAGGATTTTCCGGATGAGTCTTAGGATGCCCATGCAGGTGGCAGATAATTTGGTTGCCTGGTAGCTGAGTGTCAGTGTATTGTCTAACCAAATTCCTAGGCTCTTAATGGTGTTCTTGGCTGGGGGTGCCGGGCCCAGTGCTGGTGGCCACAAGGAGTCAATGGATTTCTGTGGGGAGTTACCCAGTACCATTAGCTCTGTCTTGTCTCCATTCAGTTTCAGGTAGGACTGGGCCATCCAGGTACATATTGCTTCCATACAGCCTCTTAGATCACTTGGATGAGAGGAGGGATGATTCAAAGTTACCACCAGCTGAGTGTCATCAGCGTAGGACACAATTTGAACGCCAAAAGGGCGAACTATTTCAGCGAGGGGACGCATGTATATGTTAAACAGTGTGGGGCTCAGGGACGAACCCTGAGGAACCCCACAAGGGAGTGGTTTACTGGGCGAGGTGATATTGCCCTCACAGACTCGGAATGAGCGCTCTGATAGCAATGATTGTAGCCAGGCCGCTGCTTTAGAGGTTATTCTTAGTTCTGAGATTCTGTGTAGCAAGATATCATGATTCACAGTGTCGAAGGCGGCACTGAGGTCCAATAAGATGATGGCCGCAGTGCCGCCCTGATCCACAATCATTCTAGCTCCTTCCATTACAGCTAATAACGCGGTTTCTGTTCCGTGCATGGGACGGAACCCAGTCTGTGATGTGTCCAGTAAGTTATTCACTTCCAGGAATTCTGTGAGAGAGTGGTTTACGTGTTTTTCCGCAATTTTGCTTATCCATGGCAACAGGGAGATCGGGCGGTAGTTCCCCGGGTTCTTCTGATCTAGGTTGGCTTTTTTTAGGAGGGCCCTGACTGTCGCCTGTTTCCACTTCGGAGGTACGCAACCTGAAGATAAAGAGTTGTTGATCAAATTTAGGATGGTAGGCAGAATGATGGGAGTAATTGTTCTGAGGGACTGAGCTGGGGCTGGGTCGCTGGGAGATCCAGATTTTACCTGGAGTATTATGGTTTCCAGGGTGGTAGGCTCCAGTGGTGGGAAGGTTTCCAGGGTGGTGGGGGAGGTGGCCTAGTGTCCTTGGGCCCTGTTTGGAGGTGAGGGGATTGGGGGAAGGAAGAGTAGATCGTAGCTATTTTGTTGTGAAAGTAATCGGCCTGCTCATTGCAGCGAGTTTGAGCATTCAGAGGGTCTGGTAAATTGTCGGGAAGTTTGAGCAGGGTTTTTGCGATATGGTATATCTCCCTGGGTTTAGATGCTGCTTCGTTTATTTTATTTTCGAAAAAGATGGCTTGGGCGTTTTTTATGCCGTTTTTATAGAGTTTTATGGCAGCCCGATATTCATCTTTGCTAGCTTGTGATTAGTCAATGCGCCATTTTCTTTCTAGTTTTTTGCTTTCTTTCTTGAGACTACGTAGGTTCTGTGAATACCATGGTGCATTTCTTGGTCTCTGTTTAAGTTTAATGTCTTTGATTGGAATAATGCAATCTAAAGAAGTGGTAATCCATTTGTTTAAGTTGTCATTACTGACAGCCGGGTCTGAGTTGTTTTCTGGGACAGAGGCTTCGAAAGTGGTTGCCCACAGGTTGGGATTAAGTTGTGACCATTTGCGGTCTCTCCTGGGAGCAGGGGGAGGTGTGGGGCGTGAGCCTGATGGTGCCCAAGTGAAAGGGATCAGAAAGTGGTCCGTCCATGGGAGGGGGATGGGTGGGCTAACTGTGAGGTGGATACAGTTGCTGAAGATTGGGTCCAATAGGTGACCTTTATAGTGGGTGGGTTCCTGCACTCGCTGGGAGAGTTCTAGTGCCTCCAGATTGTGGCGTAGTTCGGCAGCTACCGAGTCCTGGGGGTCATCTAAGTGGACATTGAGGTCACCCAGTAGGGTTTAGTTCGGTAGGTTACAGACTCCACTAGCTATCGCCGGTGCAAGGTGGTTTATAAAGTTGGTAGGGGTACCGGGCGGCCGGTAGATAAGGGTCCCTGAAAAGGTGCATGTGGGGGAGAAGTCAAGTGAAAATGTGAGGTGTTCGCAGCTGGATAGGTTAATAGGAGAGCTGCGGCAGGTGTAACAGTTTTTGTAAATAACAGCTATGCCGCCAACTTTTCCTGATGGACTATTAGCCCGAAGTATTTGGTATCCTGCAGGGAGTGCTTGAATGATATCGGGATTGGAGTCTGTTTGTAGCCATGTTTACGTGAGGAATATGACGTCAGGTTCTTTATCAGAGATCAGCAAAGAAATCTCCGAGGCATGTTTAGGGAGAGACCTGCAGTTCACCAGTAGCATATGGTATGCGGGGGGGTTTTGTTGGGCAGCTTTGATACGTACAGTGTTGGCAGTTAAAAAGTTTTGTGGTGGGATCCCAGGATGCGAGGCAGTGGTCGTTGGTGGGGCCTCGCAGTTGAAGTAAAGTGTTGGAGGAGTAGGAGATGGTATTTTTTTGTCCAGCGGTAATGGCCCCTGGTCCCGGCCCCTCGCGGACGGGCTTGCCTTTGGCGCGCATTCGGCACCCCGCCGGCGCCACCGCTGCGCCTGTCCGCTGCGCCTCCTGGGAAAGGGAACCATTTTGTAGTGGCGAGGGCGTGAGGGTGGGAGGGGCCAAGCACTAGTCTGCTTGCTCCTGCTCCTCACCCAAGATGGCGGGTCGGAAGTGCAAATGCGGCAAATGAGCCGGAAGCTCAGTCGATTTCTCAAGGGGGGGGCAAGATCCGCTCTGACTCAGCGGCGATATCAATCGTAAGTGCCGATTGTTTTTGGTATTTTAAAATGTGCAGTTTTAACAGCAATATAAGAATGTCTGTGCAGGTTTAAAAACAATTGTGAGCTTTTCGGTCAAGCAGCAAAGTTTTAAACTAAAGTCCCGGCTTCCGCCTCAGGACTAACAAAACAACACTCACTCGTATTCAGTGGGGGTATGGAGTTGGGGCTCTTTTGTAGTGGCGAGGGCGTGAGGGTGGGAGGGGCCAAGCACTAGTCTGCTTGCTCCTGCTCCTCACCCAAGATGGCGGGTCCGGAAGTGCAAATGCGACAAGTGAGCCGGAAGCTCAGTCGAGTTCTCAGGGGGGGGGGTGCGGGGGGGGCTAGATCCGCTCTGACTCAGCGGCGATATCAATCGTAAATGCTGATTGTTTTTGGTATTTTAAAATGTGCAGTTTTAACAGCAATATAAGAATTTCCGTGCAGGTTTAAAAACAATTGTGAGCTTTTCGGTCAAGCAGCAAAGTTTTAAACTAAAGTCCCGGCTTCCGCCTCAGGACTAACAAAACAACACACCACACTCACTAGTATTCAGTGGGGGTATGGAGTTTGGGTTCTTTTGTAGTGGCGAGGGCGTGAGGGTGGGAGGGGCCAAGCACTAGTCTGCTTTCTCCTGCTCCTCACCCAAGATGGCGGGTCCGGAAGTGCGAATGCAGCAAGTGAGCCGGAAGCTCAGTCGAGTTCTCAGGTGGGGTTGGGGGGGGGGCGAGATCCGCTCTGACTCAGCGGCGATATCAATCGTAAATGCTGATTGTTTTTGGTATTTTAAAATGTGCAGTTTTAACAGCAATATAAGAATTTCTGTGCAGGTTTAAAAACAATTGTGAGCTTTTCGGTCAAGCAGCAAGGTTTAAACTAAAGTCCCGGCTTCCGCCTCAGGACTAACAAAAGAACACACCACACTCACTCGTATTCAGTGGGGGTATGGAGTTTGGGCTCTTTTGTAGTGGCGAGGGAGTGAGGGTGGGAGGGATCAAGCACTAGTCTGCTTGCTCCTGCTCCTCACCCAAGATGGCGGGTCCGGAAGTGCAAATGCAGCAAGTGAGCCAGAAGCTCAGTCGAGTTCTCAAGAGGGGGGGGGGGCAAGATCCGCTCTGACTCAGCGGTGATATCAATCGTAAGTGCCGATTGTTTTTGGTATTTTAAAATGTGCAGTTTTAACAGCAATATAAGAATTTCTGTGCAGGTTTAAAAACAATTGTGAGCTTTTCGGGCAAGCAGCAAAGTTTTAAACTAAAGTCCCGGCTTCCACCTCAGGACTAACAAAACAATACACCACACTCACTCGCAATCATCGGATGTGATGCCTCAACTCAGGGGGCCCTTTCGTGGGGATCAGGGTACTCTCTGTCCAACAGTATTATATAGGAGAGAGCAGGAAAATAGAGAGTAATAGTTCCAGGTACCTAAACAGAAGGGAGATAGACAGAAATAAGAAATCTGCCTAATGGGCAGCATTTAGAACAGAGATCAATTCGATATGCAGATGTGCAGATGTGGGCCTCACACACTTATATAGAGAATACTGACATGTCTGTGAGTGCACCAGCCTGGAAGTACTAAAGAAAGCAAGCAAATAACGCCATTGTTAAGGCTGTCAAGCAAATTCAAAAAGCAATGGTGCCATCAGGTATGAGTTGGTAGTGTAAGATTACTCAATTAGAATTGAAAGACCACATCTGGAAGATATGGAAGCCATACAATTTAGATGGAGGAAGCGCATCGGAATGGCTTAAAACAAACCAAACGGCAGGAAGTATACAACATAAAACGCCAGCGACGAGCGGGCTCGTGAACAAGGAAGCTGGCAGCCCACAGTAAAGCAAGCAGATACGTGCGCTGATAAGGGAGCATAATATTCGAATGTGGGCGGCATGGCAAGTGATGCATGCGTTGTATAGGCGCCATGTCTGCCCTTTCCATTAAGTGGTCCTCCCACTGATTCGTGCCCCAAGCATTGTGTGACCGGATGTTTACCTCCACTTATAGAACACTTGTGTTTGCATTTGCATAACATTCTAGTGTACACGCCCTTGTTTATATCCCAGCATGCCCTGCTCTCTGCCCCAGCTGCCAAACTTGCCTTGAGAGGAGGCCGATAGGGCACGGGGACCCACTCGGGCTTCACTGAAGGCCTACTTACTATCTTCCTCTCCCCAAGGTTAGGCTTATATGGCTAGACCGCCAGAGTGCTCTAAATTCCTTCTCATACATTAGCCATGCTAGGCCTCTAAAGTCCATTCGTGCTTTATGAATAACGTTGAGGTATTCAAATAGAGACACGCATCTTTGGGGTGTTTCTTTGGGCATAGATCAGAAAAGCTGAAGTCTGAGTATCAGCATTAGTAGGCACTTGAGTTCTCCCGGTGAGCCCCCACTTCTATTCATTAGACCCTTCCTTGACCTCAGTCCCCTGTGCCCTCAGGTAAACACATTGATGAACTTCCCTTTCTACACTTCCTCTTTAGTACTTGGTGACAGGTGATTCCCAATGGCATGGCTAGGGCCTTCAAAGCAGTTTTTCCCTATGGTCCTTATTTCTTGTTTTATAGCCGTTTGTCTTTTGTACTTACCTTCCTGAGCCATCTCCCTGCAATCCCACCTCTCATTCCTGACCCTGCCTCCTCCCGACCCCAACCTATCCCCTGTGGACCCTGTGCAGGCTGCGCCACTTGCTCAAAAACACTGGGGCAGATGCTGTCTCGACTCTCCTCCAATCTGAGGCTTGTTCTGAGGTTGGACAAGGCTTTGCCGTTTGATGCTTGGTGCTGACCGCCACTTTTCAGCCCTGGCGAAGTCAGAGTATTTTCGGACAGCTGCTCTATACACGATATATATAGTATGACAATATCAGGATTCTGATGCGTCCAGCTCCCCCCACCACATTCCATGCTAATAATACTCTTTGAATGGAATTCTGAATACAAGTTACTGCTGGCTGCCTGGTTGATTTCAGCAGTCTTTTCGCTCCCTGTTGAATGTTTGAGTGAAGGTTTTCGAAAGTCATTTTATGCATAAATTCCTTTGGTTTCAGCCCAGTCTCCCAATAGTTCTGATTCTGCAGAATAACCAGGCAACACCTGAATATGATTTGTAACTCGGACACGCCTAATTGATTTTCTTACCTCGATGGGCCGCTGTCTAATATTTGTTTGAAAAATTGCTTGAAAAGACAGGTTAAAGGGCGGAAAAACCAATAACAGCCGATCTCACGGATGATTTGCTTACACAGCCAGAGAATTTCTACCTGCGGTCGATTCGTGACTGAGATGCTTGTTAAAGCTAACATTGATCCCGGCTCGCAGCGAGATTCTCAAGTCAATGCAATTTTTCAGCCATAACTGTTTTTATCTCAGCCAAGTAATGATTTCTTTTCATTTATTATTCAAATACCAAGGGTTTAATAAAAAAGAATACACAATGTGCATCTATTCGTTGCATCGGCATTGCAGCAAAACTCAATTCACCTGCAATCCCTTGCTGATTCCTGTAGGAAGGGTAAAGTGGATGACAAGTTATAGGGCCGCATAGCCTGAAGTCGCTGGTAAAAATAGGATTATTTGAAATGTCTGCTGTGTTAAAACATCCAATAAAGCTGGTATTATGGCAATGCTTTATCCGTACTGGTTGGTGGCTGTCGGTGGTTTCACGGGCATTGATGACTGGGGCTTATCTTTCATCAACCGACTTTGACCGAGAGCAAAAGAGAGAAAGGGAAATAAAGGGAAAATGAAGGTGGAAGAGAATGACAGAAGAACAGCAGCAAAGGAAGAAAGAAAAGATGAAAGAGAACCTGCCAGAGTGACATAACGTGACAGGAAGTATATGGTGGGGGATGAAAGAAGAGTAAAGTGGATTTGGAACTCAGACGTGCTGGAGGAAAGCTTCTCAGATCTCTTGGCCCCTGAACTTATTCTCTTCTTTTTGTGTTACAAGTGAAGCACTGGTTATGGGGTTAGTTCATGTGTGAATCACTTTCAGTGGCTTACGACTCACTCAAAAGAGGAATGCACTATTGCAAAGCAACTGTCTGAATATGAATTACACCCTCTCTTTGTCACTACGACCAAAAGATGCTACCAATTGTGGGGCAGATATACAAGCCCCTTGCGCCACTTCTGCGTCACTTCTACCATGGGAAAGGTGACGCAGAAGTGGCGCAAGGGGCATGCCCCTGAATGTTTAGTTATTGTAAGAAATTGGGTAATTAGTGGGGCGGGGGGGGGGGTGGAAGCCCCACTCAAATAATAAACACAGTCCTTGTAAGGGTGGACAACAAAAGTCACTAAATAGACCTGTTATTTACCCTCTGGTCACTTGGCACAAAAGCTGTCTGGGCTAACTTATAGGCAATGTGTAAAGTAAGCACCCAAACAGTAATACATTGAAAACACAACAAAAGAAAAAGCTCAAGCCAATTTGCAAGCATAGAGTAACTTTTAATATTTAAAATGACACCAAAACAACAAAAATCAAACTTGTAGAACCAGAATTGTAAACTTTTAAAGTTTCTAAGGATAATAGCGCCAAAAAGCACAAAAAGCCAATTGTGGTTATATGGTTGTACCGACCAGGGCAAAGTTACAAGTTCAAGCTGACTGCACTGGAGAGCGGGTCTGACACAGGGCCCAAGTTCATCCTGTTGATGATTATATTTCTTGAAGTCCAACCCACGCAGAGAGCTCAAGGTGAAGGTTTGAATTGGCGGAAGTCGTGAAGAGGTCGTTAGCATGAGGAGCAGTCCAGCCATTTTGGTGTAGAGCAAAGATCCAGTCATCACTTGATCTTTGCACTGCCGGTTCACACAGGCTGTTACTGCTGGTGCGGACTGTCGTGGCTGATGTGAAGAGCAGTTGTCTCTGGAGATTCGCACTGGCGGGATTAACAGACAGTCATTGTTCAGCACTTAAAGTTCTCTTCGCAGGTGCTAGGCTCTGTACACTTCTGTAAGTTCACCTTTAACTCCAGAGGACTGCACTTTGATGCCCGCCAAGGGCCCAGGACCTGGGGGGCAACTCTTGGGGATCGGTATCACATTAGTAAAGGCCAGCAGCAAGGGTTTAGACAGCTCCAAGCAGGTTCAGTTGGTGCTGGTCAGTTGGAGGGAGGCCTCAGGAAGCTTGCTGTGTCCCTGGAACTCAAACCAGACAGCCACGGCCCGTGGAGGGAGATTCGGTGGGGCGGAGAGGCGGGGTGAGGGCGGGGCAGGGCGGAGGATGCTAAAAACCGGAGTATGGATAATTGAAGGTAAGTAAACAATTTAATTAATAAAACGAATTTCATAGCGCACCCTGCATCGCAAAATGTGATGCAGGGCGCGCTACGAAATTCGTTTTATTTATTAAATTGTTTACTTACCTTCAATTATCCATACTCCGGTTTTTAGCACCCCCACCGTGCCCTTCCCCCGCCCCACCTCTCCGCCCCACTGAAACTCCCTCCACGGGCCGTGGCTGAAACCAGAGGACCACCAACTGACCCTTGGAGTCACTTCTGGGGAGCTTGAGTTCAGGCAAGCAGGTCTGGTATTCTTTTTTTCAGACAGTAGGGATGTACTTTTTTACATTTATTTTTAACTTATTTTTAATTAAAACAGTGTGCATTACATCATATCAAAGAAACGGTATAAAACAATCAGAAAATAACCCCCCATGATCAATCAGTTCAGTACTGTGTTTGCCTATAGATACATTCAAATATTCCATTCTACATATTAGAGTACATGACATACGCAACCAGAATTAACCTTCTATGGATTCAGAGATTGTTTTCTGATCCTTAGTCCATAGATATGGCACATGTGGTTCCCAAATGACTTTTGGTCTCGATATTGTTGGTAGCACCTCAGCATAGAGTTCAAGTTTCTCCTTGCAGTTCACAAGGTCCTTAATCCAATGATCCAGCCGTGGAGCGAAAGAGCCCTCCCATGTCACCACCACTCTTCTCTTCTCTTCGCCATTAACAAAGCTACTCTAATAAATTTACCAATGGCACTGTTAGACATGGCACCATTGGCACGAGACTCCCCTCCATTTTTTGCTGTTGTCTCATCTGTTTTTGATGGTCTAGATGCTTTGGGCACTTTGCCACTGCTGTTCAGTGTCAAAGTACAAGTGCTCCCTATTTTAACTTGATGTTATTGATTAATGATTTCATGATTGGTAATTTGATTTACTTGTCAGACCCTAGTACAGTGCACCATGTATGCCCAGGTCCTGTAATTCAAATGCTGCTGGTGGGCTTGCAGCATTGATTGTGCCGCCCACAGAAGCAGCTTGTAAAATGTGTCTCAGGCCTGCCATTGCACAGCCCGTGTGCAGTCTTGGACTGCCATTTGGACTTGGTAAGTGCACACACTTGCCAGTCACTAAACCTTCCCTTTTTTGCATGATAGTCAACCCTAAGGTAGGCCCAAGGTACCCCTATGGGCAGAGTGCATTTTATGTGAAAGGTAGGACATGTCCTGGTGTGTGTGGCATGTCCTGATAGTGAAATACTGCCAATTTTGTTTTTCACTATTGCAAGGCTATCTGTTCCCATAGACCAGAATGGACAGTTTGATTATAACATCTTATAAACATAACTGACCCAGGGAACAGATAGGAAAAAAAAGTTTAGTGTGCCTGAACTCAGAATGGCAAAGTGCATCTTTTTGTGAGGGTGATTTTTACATTCTGTGGTTGAAAATACTAGGGGTGGGCGGAATTTGCGAAATTCACTTTCGCAAACTATCGCCAAAATGTAAAAAATCTCTGCGAACACGCGGAAATATCGCAAAGACGCAGATGTTTTTTTCCCGCATGTTCGCAATATTTTCTGCGTGATCGCGTTGAAAATATCTCGCCAACTTGCCCATGCGGTCGGCCACCTTGTTTTCACTTGTCCCGCCCGCTCGCGATACTTATTTTCTGTTCCGGGTCGCGCAATGCATGCTCGTGCCCGTTCGCGATCGTATTTCCTGTTCAGGAATGCTTTTACTTGTTTGCGACGCTTTTTGCGTGCTCGGGGAGAAAATATCGCGCAAACTTGCGCACCCGGTCCCAATGGGCACGGCCATCTTGTTTTTCACTCTATTGATATGGTTCTGGGGCCTGCTTTTGAATCCTCCCTCTATCTTTCCAATCCTTTGTTTCTAGACACTTTTTAAAAATCTTTTTTATTTATTATCTCTCTGACTATTTTCCTGCTTCTATATTTTTGGTTTTCGTCTACTTTTTGTGTGTTTTTTAGCTACTTTTTCACACTTTTTCTATTGCCTGCTCTTTTTATTTCTTTTACTTACTTCTTACATTTTTTCACCTTTTCTTTCCCGCCCGTCTCACTCTCTACCCCAGAACCAGGTCTAAGGGTAGGGTTCGCTGCAGGAGCCAGAGCAGCGACCGCCTTCCTTGCGGAAGGTGGCGCCCACAGGGCTGCAGGCACGAGCCTTATTTGGGGAGGTGGAGTTGGCTGCACTCGTTTTCTTTGTGCAGCGCCACCTCCCCTTAACCCTGGCAGTAGGTGGCAGGTCTAGGTCCGGATACGGGCTCTGGGAGCGTCGGCAGCGGTGGGGGAAGGTGCGCCCAGAATCAACTGACGCACCTGTGGTCAATATCCTGGACCGGGAGCAGGACATGCTGGACCTGCTAGGAGTGGAGGTCCCGGTTCTTGATGAATAACTATTTAATTATTACTACTTTGTGTCTGTTCTTCTGCTCTGTGTTATATATTGCGAATATCTTTTTTTTCCAACCAGCTAGAATGCTGCTGCTTACATTACAGGTAAATTACATTTAAAAGTCTTCTGTGATTGTTATGATGATGGCATCGGTGCTCTTCTGCACTATTAATCTTACTTGTTTGCAACTTTGCGTTTGCGCTCGCTTAGCGTGATTATGTAAGAGTTTATTTTAGAGAAATTAAGTTACGTAATGCTATAGTGACTCTAGTCCTTACTTTGTCCTGTCACTAAGAGATAGGGGCGGATTGATACTTAGGTGTAGTTACTTTGTATGAGTTTGTAATTTTTTAGTGGTATGCGTCAAACCCCTCTGTTACGTCACGTGCTGCTAGTACCCCAGTCTTTAGTAGAACCTTTTCTAGTTTGTGCAATGAGTGGTAATAGGCTTAGCACTAGCCGAACATCATTCAGCATCAATCAATCTACCAAAAATTTGGTGTATACAAAATTGTAGTCATGTCATGTGTCCTCCATTTGACCATATGCATTGTTGAGGACTATGAGAAGTGAAAATGCATACTTAATGTACAATTGACATGCCTGTAATAGGTGGGCTTGGTCAGGTGGTACGTCGTACTTAGGCTTAGTTAGTATTCTGGAATCAGAACTTAAGACTGGATTAGTGTTGATAAATAGTAAGCAGTCGATCCGCGAATCACCCGATACTACTTGTTGACCAGATCAGATCGGTCAATTTAGTTATTGCAATTCTTGTTTACATGAGTGTTTTTTTGACCGTTCTTTAAAAATATTTTATTTGTTTCACACCACTCATCAATGTTTGTCTCTTTCTTATATCTTTCCTGTTCAGCACCCAGGGGCAGGCAGACAGGGGTACAGTCGGCGGGAGAACACCAGCAACAGGTGGACACCACAAGGGCTCTTCGCTGGCCCTAGTAAGTCTTACTGTTTTTAATAATAATTCTTATTCCATAACTTTTACTGCACCATATTTTTCCCGAACTATTGTTTCTGTTTCCTAATGCTATTTTTGCACCAACAATTATCCTACGATCTGTACTGTTTCAAAATTCTTGTTATCCTTGCCTCTGCTATGATGACTCTCTGTACTACTACTATTAGTCTGTCTGTACTGTAGTAGCTAAGCTTGCCCAGTTGGCCACTCTTTATTTAAAAGGTTTTAAATAAAACTCAGATTCACCAGTAGCTCTAGCCATTGAGTCCAGTTCTTTGGGTCGTCCTCTTGTACTACTTCTAGTCTTATTGATCTTGAGTCTTTGTTAATCTTGAGGCTTTTCGACAATTCCTACCAACAAATGCCCAACCAGATTTATTACTTTTTTGATAGGATAGGACATACTACTACTGTTGTAGGGATTTTGAACATACAGAACTTTGCACAAGAAAATAGGATGTTGGGGATGGGAGGTTGGACCTTCCTCACACACCTCAATCAGAATTTCAGAACCCACCACAATCCCTTGCCCGACTAGTTATTGTAGTGTCTTGTCATAACTATTAGCTCTCTGAACCCTCCCCCCAAGATACTCAACAAGTAGACAACCCAGAACATAATACACCCAACCTCTCAGTCGCGGAAGCAATGCACATGCACACCCTTCCTTTCGCTCGCTCACTTGTGTAAGTCCACATCAAGTCTATGTAAGTTCAACATTTTTATTTTGAATTGACAAGCTCTGTACGTTGTTGTATAATGAAGCACCAACATGAAAATGAATAACAATAAAACAATAAACATTGTTACACTAACTTACAGTTGGGAAATCATGATAATTGAACAATGGTGGAAGCACCACCATCCTCTAGGTAGGAATATAGTTTATATACATTTATAAATGAAGATCTCTGAGTGAATTCCAGGGACCCCTCCCCTTAGAAGAACCAAGTACTGGTAGTTGTAACATCATAAGCTCTGCAAAGCTCTGGCTCGTAGAAGGGAATCTTCCGACTGTAACGAGAAAAATGATGCGCGCTAGTAATATATTGCAAGCATTTCTCAGCCGTACCAAAAAGTGTAGCATTTATGGATAAGTAATATGGTCTAACAGTACACCAGAACTTCATAAAAAAGTGGCTTGTTAATGTTTTGGTTGACCTTGTACGCAGCGCTTAGACAGTAGCAGTATGAGGTCAAGTGGGCTCAACGGTGTCTTATACAACAAGCTGCAAAGTAATGTCACATGTGCAAAAATAAAAGACACAAAGGTAAAATGGTTGCATGGCTCGGGCTAACTAAGCAAAGGCTGGAAGGACCCTGGAGACCATACATAACTACTAGTGTCTGCTCTACTACTACCTGATTTGTACTAGTGATGTATGTTGTATACTATTAACTAATCTTTCCATCTTGCTACTGACCAATAGGGGGAGGTGTATATGGTACCTAAAAAATGTGTAAGGTTTTCTAGGCGCACTATCGACCACCAGTGCCGGGGCCAGCGGCGAAGGCGACGCGGCTGGTAAGGATGCGGCAGTTGTGGATGGAGCGGTAGGGGGCGAGCCAGCACCAGTGGTGGGTGGTGGTAAGTTAGATTCATAATCCTTAACTATTGACATTACACTCACTGCAAGGGTGCACTGTATGCATACTGTACTGTTGAGGCTTAGGGCCCCATTAGGATGGCGGGCTGATTGCCCCCGCTGGGCCGGCGGTAGTTACCGCCGGTAGTTACCGCCGGTAGTCACCGCTGGCCAGGCAGGGGCAAACCGCCCGCCATCCCTGTAGAAAAGACCCCCTGCCATATTACAATTGCTGGGGGGTACGCGGCGGATAGAAAAGACCTTCCGCCGATTTTCCGCAAGGTCGGCATGTCGACCCCTCGAAAAGTGTTCAATATGGTGGCGGTGTCTGAAACACACCACCAGCCATATAATGTGCATTTTGGAATGCCTTTGCCACGGAAAGGCATGCAGAGTATGCTTGGGGGGCACGTTGAGGGCCCACATGGAAGGTACCTATGTGCCTGCCTTTCAAAGCACAACATGGCAGGCACCTTGCGGTGCCTGTCATGTTGTGCTTGGAAAAGCACAACATGTATTTTTTGCATTGCTGCGGGTGGTACTTTCAGCACCGCCCGCTGCAATGTTAAAAATACGTGATGCACCTGCCATGGTGGCGAGTGCATCCTAATTTCCCCCACGGGACCTCTGCCCTCATGGCAGTCGGTCCCTTTCAGCGTGATGATGGCGGGCGGACAAAGTCTGCCCGCCATCCTAATGATGCCCTAAGTAAGTAAGAGCTGTTGTGAACGTTTGAAGAGTGAAGACACCCTTTAATTGGCATTAGTAAAGGCATTAGGGGTTATGTTATGTTATGTTATTTAACATTTTTAATGCGCACATACGTCCAGGAGCTTCTTGGCGCTGAAGAGAGATAAAAAAACATAACAAAGGATATACCAACAAGAGTCACTATTTCAAATAGGCCTGTGTGAAAAGGTGGGTCTTGAATGCCTTTCTAAAAGCAAGGAGATCCTTGCTCTGTCTAAGGGCCAAAGGTAAAGAATTCCACAAGGTGGCTGCTAAAAAGTGAAAACAGCTGCCTCCCTGTCGCTTTTTCTTGAACCGTGGTACCTCAAGTAAATCTTTATGGGCTGATCTCAAGCTACGTGAGGGGATGTATCTTCCAATCAATTGCCTGATGAACAGGGGGCCCTTACCTTGCAATGCCTTGAAGATGATGCACCCGGCTTTGAATGCGGCTCTCTGAGCCACAGGTAGCCAGTGCAAATTCTCTAGACCTGGTTTAATCGATTCCCATTTGGGTACATTGTAGATCAGTCTAGCGGCTTGATTCTGCAGGTATTGCAGTCTTCTAAGTTGACCTACAGGTAGGCCAAGATAGAGGCTGTTTGAAAAATCAATGTGGGAAAGGACTAGAGCCATGACCACCTGAGTTAGGGCAGAGTGAGTAAGGAGGTGTGCAATTTTTCTAATTTTTCTTAATTGAAAAAAACCAGAAGAAACTACAGTTCCAATCTGGGATTTTAAAGTAAAGTCCTCATTGATGGTCACTCCCAAACTTTTTACTGTTTGAGATTTTTTTGGGGGGAGACCCATATCAGAAGGCCAGAAATTAGGGCTCCAACTAATTTCACTCTTCCCGGGCAAAATCAGTTCGGTTTTCCCCGGGTTTAATTTGAGGTGATTTAAAGACATCCAGCTCTGAATTAAGGTCATAGTTGCCTGAAAGTCCTCCACAGCATTAGGTGAATTGAGTACAAAAACTAACTGCAAGTCATCTGCATAATTATATACAGTGACTTTGTGCTCTCTTAAAGAAAAAAGAAGGGGCCGCATATACAAATTAAATAATAAAGGAGACAAAGAAGAGCCTTGAGGGACCCCACAAAATGAATTAATTTTAGGAGCTGAGAAAGACCCTAGACAGACAGACTGAGTGCGTTCAGATATGAACGATTTCAGCCAGGCCAAGGCAGAATCTCTGAGGCCGTCCTGTTCGACACGGTTGACCAGAATGGAATAGTCAACCGTGTCGAATGCTGCGGACAGATCAAGAAGCACCAGAGCTTGGTGTAGATTTTTGTCGGCGTTTGACCTCAAGGTGTTCTGAATGGCCAATATTACTGCCTCAGTAGAATGACCAGGCCGGAATCCTGCTTGGTTAGGTTGTAAGTAGCCAGAGTCTTCCACAAAGTTTGAGAGGCTGTTGGTGACATGAGCCTCCAAAATCTTGGATAAATAGGGCAGAAGGGATATAGGCCGATAATTAGTGAGGTCCAGAGGGTCAATGCCAGATTTCTTAGTGAGGGGTATCAAAAAGGCCTGCTTGAAACTGCTGGGGACTATCCCGGATGTAAGGGAGTTGTTAAGCAAAGATATCATGCTATTGGGGATGGCCCGGCCAATTTCCCTCATGATTTGAGGGGGACAAACATCCATAGGGGATCCTGATTTGACTCTAGTCAATAAATCTAAAAAAACTTTCAGATCAATGGGAGGAAAAGAATGTAATGTTAAAGGATTAAAAAAAATATCATCCACAGGGGCGCAAACTGGAAGTGTGGATATATTGTTTAATCAGTAGTATCTTTTCACTGAAAAAATCATTCAAGGAATTGCAGAGTGTTTGTGAGGGAACTACCGGAGGAGAGGTTCTGTCATCATTACATAATTCATTCACTATTCTAAAAATTTCTTTCGACTTGTTGGTAGAGTTTAAAATTTTTGTTGAGAAATAAGCGGTCTTATGATTATGTAAAATATTTTGGTATGCTTTCCTGGCTAGGCAGTAGGTAGCCCTAGCTTGAGGGCAATACTGAGATCGCCATGCTCTTTCCTGTTGCCTCACTTCCAATTTTAATTTTTTTAGCTCAGGTGTGAACCATTTGTGTGCGTCCGAGCTCCTGGAGCTACAAAGACGCGTGGAAGGGGCATAGATATTGATGGCTGTAGTTAGCCATTCTTTAAACCTAAGGTCAGCTACCTCCACATTAGTACTCTGTAGGGGAAGGGAAGTGTTTGAAAAGTTTAAGAAAGCTGACATATCCATGGAAGTCCATTTCCGAGTGGTCTTACTGGTTTGCAGCTTAAATTGAATAGTTTTGTCTAAATGAAAAGAGAAACTTATGCTATAGTGGTCAGACCAGCGACAAGGTTTTATAGCAATAGAAGATATTGGTAAGTTCGAGGACCAGATTTGATCGAGACTATGACCTTTCTGATGAGTCTCGGTATGAATGTGTTGTGTCAAATTAATGTTGTTAAAAAGGTCCTTCATCTCTGCTGCTTGAGGGTCTAACAATGTGTTATCAAACCAAAAATTGAGGTCCCCAACCAAAAGTAGTTTGGAGTGGTTTGTAACCAGTATTGAGTAACAAAGACCTCATCTATCTGTGATTTCAACTCCGCTTTGAAAGTTTTAGGGAGAAGACTAAAAGTCAGATCAGATCACATGGCGTTGAACTAAAAAGTGAAACACGGGTGGAAGGAAGAATTACGGGCGAGATTTAATATTTATAACTGACAGAGAGAAGGATACGTGTGATGCAAGCATGATACGTGTGATGCAAGCATTCAAATTTCAAAGGTGGCTGATAGGAAAGAATCTGATGCATGGTTGGTTGAATGCCTGATAATATCCTGCAAATGTTAAAGCCCAAGCAAGTGGGAGAATAGATACATACCACAAATGTTATGTACTGTGCTTTATAGCGCTACTATGCCACTATGTGTATAATTAACTTGTCTAACTGTTTTTGTAAGAGTATATTTTACAATTGTCTTGTTTTTTTTTGTTGATATACAGCTACTCCTCCCAAACCAAATCGGAAGGAGTTGGCCGCCAAGGCACAGCGCCGTAAGCTGGAGGCAATCCAACCAGACTATCGGTGGCTGATGGTCCTGGGAGAGGAGGAGGAGGAGGCGGAGGCAGCTGAAGCCTCCTCCAGTGCCCCGGGCCCCAGCCACTGCCCTCCAGCGGCACGGGCCACCATCTGGCGGCCGCCCGCCACCGCCTTTCCATCTCTGGTGCCCCCCCACTGTGGCTGCAACTGCCGCGCTCTAAAGTGCTGTGTCGCCCTAGTAGAGGAGGCAGTGCATGTACTCCAAAGACAATCCTGCCAGACATAGGAGATCCTGTCTATTGCCCCTTTTTTAATTCTTGTTTTGGTGGGTGGAAATTGGGCGTTGTTATTTTGGACATTTGTTTGGACTTTCTTGTTACGGACATTGGTTGGGGTTAGGGAGAGGGGTGGGTCAGGTTTTGTGGTTTTTTTTACATAGTTTAATTTTGTTAGGGTTATATTAAATCTATATTTCTACTTTACATACAATGTTGTTAATGTTTTGTAGGTGGGATTACTGTTTTACATCACACTGTTTCCTTGCTGGTGCAGGTCCGCCCATAGTCAGTGTTTGATTTAAATAATTGGCTGACTGTGTAAGACAAAAACAGATAGATGCGAGACCCCTCACTTATTGAGTTGTCCTACTAGTACTGTCAGTCTCTCTCTTCTAGTCTATGCATTCTTTAACTGGACTCAAAGGAATGTGTGAATTGATTGAAAACATGTCCATTATTAATTATGCCTCCCCCAAACTTCTCTTACCTTTGCTTGATGTTTAAATTAGGCACAGCGATGGCTGCATGGTGATGATGGTTTCCTTTTCCTAACATGCCATGATTGTGGTGAGGGTGGTAGTAGTAGACACTGGCAGGGCAGAAGCATTTGCAAAAAAAGAAAATGAGACAGTCAGTCGCCTTTGAGAGACTGTTCGAGGAGTAGTAGAATGAAGCACAGTACAGAACTTACCAAGCAACACTAATATGCATAAATATTTTACAACAAAATATAATGGTGGTGGGGATAGCCCACTAGACAGAGTTACAAACTATAGTTGTGTCGAGTCACTTGACTAGGCCTACAGCGTAACAGTTAGTGCTGCGTATGAGGATGACATCAAATCCAATCAATGCTGGCAATTAATGTGGAGGTATATGTTCCTTTGGTGAATAAAAATTACCTCTAAAATATACTGCTCATGGGAGGGCAAGCAGAAGAAGATCCTCGCTCTGCCTTGAAATTGACGTACTGTTGCTTTCACCACATCTGCCCCAGCAAGTGTGTGATAAATTATTGGTGTACATTTATTATAGTCACACCTCAATAAGTCACACAGCCCGGGGGAAGAGGGTTAGGGTTTGTTAAATGGATGGGAATGGGCGGTTTGGGGAAAGGTACAGACAGTACGCATGGACAAACACCAAACAACAAACTTTGTAGACTAACATATCCATTTCAATATGTTAAGGGAGAAAAAGGAAATGCATGCATGATGATGATTGATAGGGAGACCAGGATTACATACACTTCTTGTTCAGTTGTTCTGGGCTTAATACTTTTACAGATAGAAAATAACATTTTTAAACATTGTTAGGGATGAATCATTAACAGAGAGCAAACCTAATGATAATAATAACAACAAGTAGAACACACTGTTGTAAAGATTGTAGACAAAAAATGAATCAAATTATTAAAAAGATGATGAAAGTTGATACTGTTACTGTGTTATCCTAGTCAAAAATGTGGACTGGATTTGCATCTCTGCATTCCTCTTGGTCCTCTCGTCCATCAATCTTGGGTGTCGCCAGTCGCTAATGCCCTCCTGGAGAATGTAGATTTATTGGTAAGGTAAGTGTGCATTGTAATGTTTTCCCAAGTATAGGGCAAGGCCCGGCCTGTAATTGTAGATGGAAAAACAAAAGGGATATTGAGAAACAAAGTTGAAAGAAATGCACAAGTTAGGGTGTAGTGCAACAAGAACACTTTCCAAGGCAGCATGTATGCATCATCTCTACTCTAGTCTGATTCCAGCATTGACCTTCAACAACAACAGTACAGAGCAGGCCCACAGTGACGGCACATCGCTTAGCACATCCTCTGTTTAGAGTACTTTTTTTAAAGAGTTGGACAAAGCACATATGCAGCAACATAGCATTTTAAAATTTAAGTGAGTAAACCAATGCACCGCAGTCATCCCACTACTACTCTCGACTCCACTTCTACACAGACATTTAGGTCTGCTGTGGTTGTTGTTGACGTGTTTACCTTTTATGCCACTCACGAAACGTCCTCCTGACTTGGTATTATTCCATCAATCATCTCCGATACTTGAAAATGACTGACTTTGAAGATTGGCCTGCAGTAGAAGTACAATTTTGTTATTACACAACAAGACTAGAAATATTATTGACATGAGTCATTCTTTAGTGTGTACAGTAAGACTACTCGTACACTTTGACTTCACCTCATGCACAACAAAAACACAAACACCAATCACTCAGAGTCAGGTGACCAATGCATGACATTCATTTTCATTACCTGTTCCTTCTCATCTTAAGTTAACAGGCCGTCTTTTTCGCCATCATCACCATGGACGGTGCCGTTGTCTTGCTCAGTGTACAGATTGAGTCTCCTTCCTATATTCAATCAAAAGCAATGTATCAACCTGCAGTAGAAGTACAAATTTCTTAATAGAAATAGTTGCAAGAAGGGGAAAATTGCCTTGAGTTACGTTAAGTGTGTACTGTAGAAAGATGATTAGTGCACAATGAAATAACTTCATGCACAACAAACAACAACAAAATCACTCAGTCTTCGTCCAATGTATGGCATCAATCATTCATTACCTCATTTTCAGTTAAGGGGCAGTCTCTCTCGGCTCTGAAAGGAGGATAGCTATAGTAGTCATCATGTTCCACTTCTTTTGGCGGGACTAAGAAAAGATTTTATTTTTTCTTCTATTTTGCATCATCCAATAATCATCTGTCTTGAGGGCAATGGATTTAGGGAGATTCAGCAGGATGGAGCGGAGGAGCTAGTTTCGGAAGACTGTACTGTGAAATGCAGACACCTGAAACGTGTATATTGAAATAAGAAGAGTAGAAGACGGTGGTGATGGATTTGTTGTGATTCAAACTTTTTAACCGGAAAGACAGACACACATATAAAGGAAAATAAGGGAGGACGACAGTAAGTGCAAGCCTAATTGTCAGGGAAGTATATCTCATCCTCAAACTCTGGGGGTTCAGCCAGTAGTAGGTAATCATGTACCACACTAATTCCGTCCCCTGAGCCGTTGTCCTCATCTTCCTCCCTTGCTTCATGCATTGTGTAATTCAGTGGTATGAAGTGCTGATTCAGTTTGATCATTGTTAACCTATCCATGTTTTTGGGTGAGAGGCTGGTCCTTCTCACTGTTACAATGGAACCAGCAGCTCTGAAAACACGTTCGGAAGAGACACTTGTGACAGAGCAAGCCAGATAGCTTATCGCCAGCCTGCTGAGCAGTGGCCATTCAGCCCTTTTCCTATACCAAGACTGCAATGGGTTTTGATCAATGTACACCTCTGTTGGGTCGTCCAGATAGGCCTGGACCATCCGCTCAATGTTCAGGGGTGCTGCTGCTAACCTTTTTTCAGGCTCTTTTCTCTGTGCATCAGCACTGTGCTCAATACCAATGCCTAACTGTAAATACCAATCGTGTAACGATTCTACTGGGCCTAATGATCCAGTTGTTGTTGATGTTGTAGATAGTGATGGTAAGTGTTGTGAGCCAAACGCACTGCCCTAAGCCTCCGAAGTTGCACTTGATGCCACATGTCCTGTTGTAGTACTTCTTGTGGGTTGATCTAGCAGGCTTTTAATTAGCAGCCGTTAATTTTCCAACTTAAAAAGGAATTCATGTCTTCAGTGCCAATTTGGCCCATGGATCCAGAATTGTGGCAGAAATGTAATGTTCTTGTGATAAAATCTTATTTTGCACCCTTGTATTTTCAGCTAAGCGACAGGCTAAGCTCTCCACCAAGTCATAGGCTTCTTCTTTTTCCTCTACACCTTTGTATGATTCAGACACCTTCTTCAGGCGATGCTCTAGCATTTGTAATAATGGGATAGCTTGGCCCATTGTACAGTCCTCCTTGCTGACTTCACGTGTGAAGACCTCAAAAGGACGAAGCATGTCAGTCAGCCATTTAACTAGGCACCATTGGTCCATCTGAAGGGTCATGCCTTTCACAGTAGCATCCAGTCTTTGCATGACATTTTCATTGAGTGGCCTGTACTGCTCAAACAGGGATCAAGCATGTAATACATTGAGTTCCAACGTGTTGCCACCTCCTGGATGAGTGCTTTGACTGGCATGTTATATTCACGTTGAATGATCCTCAGCTGCTTCCGAGCTTTAAGAGAATGGCAAAAATGAGGGCATACTCTTCGGCAGCTGGTCAGTAAGTTGCTGAATATGGGTTCTTTTTTCAGAAAGTCTTGAACTATAATGTTTATGCAGTTCGCCAAACAAGGTGCATGGCCTTAAGTACATTACTGCCATTATCTGTGGCAACAAAACCAATACTAAGCCCTCTTAGGCGCGCACATTCAAAAACCTTGCGGCAAAACTCTTCCAAAATGTTTACAGCAGTATGAGATTTCTCCTTGGCGAACATGGCTACAGTTGCATGTTTACGAGTAGCTTTAAAAATCTCAGCTGTGTCAACAGCACCTCGTTCAGATAGCTTATCTCTAACCCCCACAAAAAAAACCAGTGTGCAGTTATGCACATGTAATCTGTGGCTTGGCAACTGGTCCACATGTCTGTTGTCAGGTGGATATTGTGAACAACATTCTGCTGCAAAGCTTGTCCAACCAATCCCAGCATATCATGATCTAGTGCCGAAACAGCAATTCTTGCTAAATAGAACCGGCTGGGAACCTTTCATTTAGAGCAGATGGCTGGCACAAATTCAAGGAAACCCACCCCTTCCACAAATGAAAAAGGGAGAAGGTCCAGTGCTAACATTTTAGCCAGCTTCGCATTGTACAACTGTGTCGTTGGGTGGTTGCGTTGGAACTGCCCCTCCAACCTAAGCATGCTCTCAATGGTAGGCTGGATCACTTTTCTTTGTGGTGCTGTTGTTTTCATTAACCCACTTAGGCTCAACGACGCAGTTTGTCTCATTGCAGTACTCGGTCGCTTTGGTGTCTGAGTATGGCTCTTACTGTGGTGCCACTCAGATGTTACTGAGGAGGATGTAGGCGGTACCACTACACTACTGGGGACAGGGCTAGAAATGCCTCCCTATTCTTCACCTTCCACCGCAATAATATTGTCCCCTCAATCTTCATGCCCAACTTCAATGGGTTGAGTTTTTTATAACTTTGTTTTAAGTGAAGTAGGTGATTCTCCCACACAATAGTGTGGTGTATACTGAAATGACTTGCCCAAGCTTACCCCGCCGAACACCTTGTTGACAAATTGAGCATATAGCAATGTTCTCCTCCTTGGTGCTAACAGAAAAGAAGTCCCAAACTGGGGAGGAGAACTTTCTAGCACTGCTGGAAGTGCCACTTTCAATGCCATATGAACTACTGGAGGGTGTGCTTGGAATGTGACTCTTTACAGCTACACTGTGACTTTTACTACTACTACCTACTGAGTTGGTTGAGCTGGATGTAGGTCCCTGCCGGGCCTTTGAAAATATGGTAGCTGGAGGTCGTGGTGGTGTAACCTGTATTGGTGGTATCCGTGCTACATTCCCCTCAGTAGCAGCCTTTCTGGATTGGGTGAGAATGTAGGTCTGCATCCCCTTTGGGGCGGGAGTGATGTACGTTATGACTGGCTCGTCTTCATCAACATCATCCCCCTCTTCTACATTTACCTCCATAACTACGTTTTTCTGGAACCTTCCTTTTCAGAAGCATTGTCTTGTGGCGTGCATCACTCTCAGACTGAGCTGGTGGCTTCCAAGTGGCATCACAATCATCAGAAGCATGGCTTGAAGAAAAAGATGATGGATTAAGACTCCTTTACCTTGCTGGAGGTCTGGGAGACAATAGATCTTCCGAAACAGTGTTTTGCTCCACTTTGTCTACAGGAAGCTCTATATCCTGAAATGCCCCTTCTTCAGGAGCAACAACTACTACTTTGGGTGTTCTTGCGGCTGCTGCTGTTCTTGCGGCTGCTGCAGTTCTTGTGGCTGCTGCTGTTCTTGCAGCTGCTGCTGTTGATGTTTCGGCTGCACACTTATCTGCTGAGTTTCCGCCTGCGTTGATTATGTACTACTTTGCGATAATGACATTTCAACATCGCTGCTCGTTAGTAGACTGGCTACCTCTGCGACACTCAAGGGCTTGGGCCTAGGTTGGTGGGATTGGGGACAATGCTGCTGCAGACGTAATTTTTTTTGGCCCAAAGAAAACATTGGCCGGCACACCAGTCATGGTTAATGGCACTTCCTTTTTCTGTTCCTTCTTCTCTCCGGCAACTTTCTTGGTACTGGACCAGGTACCTTTCTATGAGGCCATCTTCTTCAGATGTCAGGCAGGACGCAGATGCACAAGTTATGGTCACATGTGGACATGATGCATAGCAGGACTTCTGTCTGGCTGGTAGTACAACGGGTGATGATGATAACACCTTCTCCTCTGACTTTTTGTGCACCTTAAAGCAAATAAGCCAGGAGAAAAACATCAGTGAAATTTTGCATTTGTTGTTGTGGTTCAGTTACTACTGTACTAGTACAAACAAAAGATGTAGTCTAGCCATTTCTGAGACTTTGTCAACAAGGGCTATGTCATAATACTGTGTACACACTACACTCTCAGCAAGGATAGTAAAGAGAATAAGAACCACAAAAATAAAAATGTTATGGAAGTGGGGTGGACCCTAATTTCCTTTAAATTGTTTGAGCATCACATCATCCATGGAGCTGCTGCTGGCTAAGGTGGTGGATGGATGGAAGCAGTAAGCCAATAGGAAAACCATGCAGTCCTATATGGCAAAAGCAGAACACTAATAACTCCCACCACAAAAAAGGCCACCAGCCACATGGACACTCACAAATCACAAGCAACAAGCAGGGGGCCTGGGAAACACTAGGAGCTGACTAAAGGCCTATAAAAGCCAGGCAAAGGATGCATGCTAAAGCACACTGCTCTGCCTTTTCAATGCAATAAAATGCAAAAACGATAATTCAGAGACCCAAAAAAGGTCTGCAGGGTGCTTGCATTGCACACCAGCACACACCAGGCACACACAACAAAGGCATGTCTTTAAGACGCCCAACATCAGAAAGCACACCCCAAAAAAACACATTTCCCAACTCAATCCAATGCCATCCATGCCCCAAATGATGTCTAAATTCAACAGACCACACAGAAACACTCGATTAATAAAGCTGTGGCTACCTGCTCTGAGCCTACTGGATGAAAGCAGGACTGTTGGCAGACAAGGCCAGACCCGCTTGCAGCCTATGGCCAGGCCCAACATGTTATGTTACGTGAATTTGTACTGCGCACAGCTGCCCCAGCTAAGGGGCGTCCTGGCGCATGGCTAGGTAACACGCAACAGCCACAGGAAACACAACAGCTAAAGAGAAGGAACCAGGTTAAAATAAGAAGGTTTTAATAGTCTTACGGAAGGAGAAAAGATCCTCCAACAGCCGAATCTCTACCGGGAGGGAGTTCCACAGTTCGGCTGCTTTGACCCGGAAGGAACGACCACCAACACGGCACAACTTATATCGAGGGGTGATAGTAAGAGCTTGGCCCAAAGATCTCAGAGGCTGAGTGGGGACGTACCAGGACAGGAGGTCCGTAAGAATTTGAGGGGCCGTACCCTTTAGAATCTTAAAGGCCAGGCACAGTACCTTGAATTGAATTCTGGCCCTGACTGGCAGCCAGTGCAATGCTTTCAAAGTACTCGAAACGGGGCAGGATCTAGGAAGACCAATGATTGCTCTAGCGTCAGCGTTCTGCACGCTTTAGAGGCAGGTGACTTCAGCCAGGTTAGCCCCCACCAGGAGAGAGCTGGCATAATCCAGACGCGATATAACAGTCGCCTGTATTACCAACTGCCGGGTGCGGGGGTCGAAGAACTTCAGGACTGGTCGCAGAGCCCGGAGGATTCCAAAACAACAGGCAGCCGTTTTCTTCGTGTGCCCCACAAAACTGAGAGTGGGATCCATCCACACTCCCAGGTTTTTTAATTCCGTCACCGGAAGAGGGGCCGACCCAAGCTCCGAAGGCCACCACCTGTCCCCCCAGAGATCCGCCCTTCTACCGACAATCATGATCTCGGTCTTCTTCGCGTTGAGCTGGAGACAGTTGGCCTTCATCCAGCTTGCCACCGCCCTAAGTCCACTCTGAAACCTGGGGGCATCCTGGTCCGCATCCCCGCTGATCGTAACCGCTAGCTGGGTGTCATCGGCATATGACACCATGGTCATGCCCCACTGCCTGACAACCTCAGCCAGCGGTCTCACGTATAGATTGAACAACGTGGGACTCAGCGAGGATCCCTGCGGCACTCCCTGTTTCAGAGGATGGAACTTGGACTGGAACGGTGGCACCGCAACGCTGAAGAAGCAACCATCGTGGAAGGACCGGAACCACTGGAGGGTGGACCCACCCACCCCAATCTCCTCCAGGCGATGCAACAGGATGGGATGAGATACAGTATCAAAGGCGGCACTTAGATCTAATAATACAAGCGCCGCCGTCTGTCCTGCATCCATCACTGTGCGAAGGTGTTCAGCCATGGTGAGAAGGGCGGTCTCCGTGCTGTGACCAGCACGGGACCCGTTCTGGGTGGGGTCTAAGATGTTAGCTCGAGTGAGGTGGTCGGAAAGAACCTTGTTCACATGGGCCTCCACGACTTTAGTCGGCCAGGGGAGCAGGGAAATAGGCCGATAATTTTCCGGCTTTTCCGGGTCCAGGGAAGGTTTCTTCAAAATAGGAGAAACCACAGCCCGCTTCCAACTGGCTGGAACCGTACCCGAAGCCAGCGAGATGTTAATCAGGGAGAGTACCGAGGTACGACCCACAAACAGCTGGTCTCTAAAAAGGGCTGGCTTAAGCGGATCAGCGGGCGACCCGGATTTCACCTGCTGAGCCAAGATGTCAAATCCCTCAGATGTCAACGGGGGCAACACATGAAGCAGAGAATCTCCATAGATGTTACATAGAGTACCTGCCGGTGGCCTAGTGACAGGGAATGTTAAGTAGATGTTCTGAACTTTTTCTAAGAAGAACAGGGCAAGAGCCTCACAATGCGCCATGGAGCTCGTTGTTATAGCCGAGGCCCGCTTTGCCACAAGGTCCTTCACCACTTTGAAGATGGTTTTTGAGGGATTTGGGCTATTGCCGAACTCTGCAGCGTAAAATGCTGCCCGGGCCCGGCATATAGCGCGATGGTAAATTTTAATGGCTGCGAAGTAAACAACCTTCTTCCCGCTGTCGTACATCTTCCGTCACTCCCTCTCTGCTTGCCTACAACTGCCCTTGAGTGCGCGTAAAGCACTGTCATACCAAGGGCTTGACTCCCTGGAGCTGATTTTCCTAGCCGAGATGGGAATCAGGGAATCAAGTGCCTTAGTAACCCAAGAGCAGATCAGAAAGCACACACCAAAAACACATTTCCCAACTCAATCCAATGCCATCCATGCCATAAATGATGTCTAAATTCAACAGACCACACTGAAACACTTGATTAATAAAGCTGTGGCTACCTGCTCTGAGCCTACCGGATAAAAGCAGGCCTGTTGGTAGACAAGGCCAGACAAGCTTGCTGGCCTAAGCTTCAAAATGGCCACCAGCCACATGGCCAGGCCCAACATCAGAAAGCACACGCCAAAAAAACACATTTCTCAACTCAATCCAATGCCATCCATGCCCTAAATGATGTCTAAATTCAACAGAACACACAGAAACACTTGATTAATAAAGCTGAGGGTACCTGCTCTGAGGCTACTGGAAGAAAGCAGGCCTGTTGGCAGACAAGGCCAGACAAGCTTGCAGGTCTAGGCTTCAAAATGGCCACCAGCCACATGGCCAGTGAAATACATTAAAAAAACACAAAAGGAACAGTTGCTTCATCGTGCACAGACCCATGAGGCCATGACTAGCTCTGGGCCTACTGACTATTACTACCCACAACATTTAATAAAAAAGAAATTATAGTTACCAAAAAATAGTTGCAACAACTGCAATGCCCCCAATCAAATAGACACCACACCACTTACTTGTAAAATATCCAATTCAAAAATCCTCAAATCTAATGGCAATGATGCAGCAGACAAAAAGAGTGCTCTTTCCAGCTCAAAATCCAAAGGCAGAATGAGCAGGAGATGTACAAAGCACTGGGAGGAGCCTGCTGGACAGGAACAGGAAGTTGGAGATTCTGTGGCACTTCTCCCTCTCCCCCCATTTTAAAAAAGGACTCCTTGCACAAAAAAGGACAGCCAAATGTCAATCTGAGGAGTTTTTTTCATTCAAATCATCATTTGCAGAAGTTTTTATGCTGCTAGAGCTGATATTCTTCCCCAAATTGAAAATTTTACATGTTCAAATTCTAGAGCTTCACATTACTTCCGCCGGATGTCGATGGCGTGTCCAAAATGACATGTTCGTGTTCTCTCGCTCCCTGGTGGAGAATGACATGTTCGGGTTCTCTCGCTCCTTGTCACGTTTGATATGACGTGTTCGCGTCCTCACGCTTTCGCTCGCGGTGGAGAATGACGTGTTCGAGATCACATACTCTCGCGGTGCATGATCGCGAGACGAATGACGTGATCGCGGGCGCAAACTCTATCAAGGAAATGCAAACGGCTACCAACATCTCGTGGAGCACGCGATCACATCGGTAAAACTTGTCGGTGAACGCAGGGATCCAGGTAAGGCGATGGTGCGCGCAAAAATTTTTTTTTACAGCGCAAGCATGAAAAAAATTTGCGGTACGCTGCGGATCAAGGAAATTTTGCCATTTTCGCGCTCTCCGCAGAATGTGAAAATGCCAAATTATCGCAATTTCTGCGAGCGCAACGGAATTTGACGCCCCCCCCCTACAAAATACCACTTTTAGAAAGTGGGTACTTTCTTGCCTAACCATCCGTTATGCCTCTGCTAGGTTTGTGTATTGCATGTCTGGCTTGTGAGCGACAGGAGCTGGGGAGAGGGCTGTGACTCCGGCAGTCTGATGAGTCAGGGCTGGCCTGAATGGGACCTGGGTTTAATTTAGAGTAGAGGGAGGAGATTTCCTTTCACCTGCCTGGGCCAGGTCTGTTTTCAACAATGCTGTCTCCATCTCCTGCCAGGAAGCTGCACCAGTGCGAACAGTACTGGTTTTGGCCGGGTACAGACAGTCTCTGCCTTTAGAGACAAAGGATTTGTATGTGTATAAAAAGGGGGACCCAGACCCCTGAACTTTAGATCACTTCTGGGAAATCAAGAGGAACCTTTGCCAAGGAGAAGAAACAGGAGAAGCTCAAGGAGGATTACTGCCCCTGTGCTGTTTGCTGTTTTGGGTTGGCCTACAGTGGTTACTTATTGCCAAGAAAAGGAGAAAAAGGACTTTGCTGTTTGCTTTGTCATCTTGAGGAGGATCTCCAAGGGCTTGAAATTGAACTTGCCTTCTGTCTGAAGTTTCAGGGACACAACAACTTCACCACCAGCTCCCCTGAGTTTCCTTGCTGTAAATTCTAACCTACAGAGAGGTGCCTGCTGCTGTTCAGGACCTCTAGAGACTGTTGCTGGGAGCGGAAGCGCGATGCAACGAAGAAGAAGCATGTCACATCCGCACCGAGACCAGACGCATCGCCGAGCCACGGGAAAGAAGCGTGCCGCATCTACACAGAGTCCCTAGGCACCACCGAGAACACCTTCTCAGCACCTGCCGTGCGGCTGCAAAAGTTCACGCATTGGAACAGATTGTCACATCGCATCAAGCAGCCATTTTGTCACATCGCACCGATCGTCGCATTACTTAGAGGCGTCATCTTGTCGCATCGTAACCGGAGCGCAATAAGAAACTGACACATACCCTCCTCTCCAGTAAGCAACTGACGCATCACCTCACCTTCCTTGTGACCCTTTTGATTGTTTTGCGTGACGCTTCTGAGGAACATTTTTGGAAAAATGTTGCATTTACAACTTGAATTGAACTGAACTATTTCTACCATTTGAAAGTTTTATTTTTAATATTGTATTGTAGATTTTTTTGTTTGGTCTTGTTTAGATAAAGAATACTTATTTTTCTAAACTGGTCTGGTGTTCATTTGGAGTGTTTTCACTGTGTTACTGTATTTATTTATTTATTTATTGAAGTTTTGTATAGCGCTGGCTTGACCCGAGGTTATCAGAGCGCTTCACATCAAAAACACATATGCAATAAAAGAACAAGGAGCTCAGGCGGACATAAAGTCAGTACAACAACATCTTTAGTGGAATACGGGACGGAGATCAGGAGCGAATCATCCGGCTCTGGGTTCAAAGAGAAGGCAGCCTTTCGCAGTCAGGCGTGGGGTTCTCACTACGAACCACAGCGCTCTAGGAAGAAGGCTTTGAGTAGCGTCTTGAATTGCGGGAAGGAGGCGGTCATTCTGATGTGGGGGGGGATGGAGTTCCAGATCCTTGAGGCATTGCCCGCAAAGGATTTATTCACGGTTTTGTGTTTCTGAGATTTCACAGGGATGAGTAGGAGTGTGTTGGAGCTTTTTTAGGTTCCTGGATTGACCGGCCCTTTTGAGTTTGGAGGCCAGGTATTCTGGTTTGCCTGTATGCAGTGATTCATGTGTGAGGCAAGCCGTGCGGAAGTTGGCTCGTTGGTGTATCGGGAGCCACTTCAATTCCTTGAGTGTCGGGGAGATGTGCTCATATTTTTTTGTTCCTGTGACCATTCTTGCTGCTGCATTGAGGGTGGAGGGGAGAGGTCCCAAGTGCCATTTTGGCTGTTCCAGTCAGCACTGCGATGCCATAGTCAATTCTGGAGAACACTAATGCCTGAGTGGCCTGTTTCAGGTCTTATGGGGGGAGGAAAAGCTTGATTTTGTAGAGAAGTTTCAAGTTCAGGAACGCACTTTTGGCGGTTTTTGAGATGTGTTTCTTCATGTCCAGTTTGGAGTCGAGCGTGAACCCTAGGGGTTTTGCGGAGTCCGTTGGCGCTAGAGAAACATTGAGGGCATTTACGGCTTTGAGCCATTCCACTATTTGGGAGTTTTCATCTCTATTTGAAATGAGGAGTACTTCAGTTTTTTCCAACAGGTGGTTGGCTGAGAGCCAGTGTTGGACCTCCATGAGTGTATCGTTTAGTCTGTGAATGTCCTCGATCGAATTGGTTTCCAAATAGAGTTGAGTATCGTCTGCGTAGAGATGGAAGGGGATGTTGGAGTTCCTTAGAAGTGAGGGAGGGGTTCCATGTAAATGTTGAAGAGTTGTGGGGAGAGGTCTGGATTCAAAGCTGTTGATCTTTATTCTTTGAGTGTGGTTGTGAGAAAAGAGGAGAACCCTTTTAAGACCGTCTTTTCGATGCCCGCTCTCTCCTGGAGGACCTTGAGTAGCAGGGTATGATCCACTGTGTCGAACGCTGCCGATAGGTCAAGGAGGATGAGGAGGCTACATTGGTTGGAGTCGAGTGACATGTGCAGATCATCTAGGACATTTAGGATTGCGGTTCACACATGCTTTTCACTCATGCCAAGCTACCAAGGGGATGAGCAGGGGTAATTTCAGGAGTGCATTCCCCTTTCCCTGACTAGAAGCAAAGGTCCCTATTTGAAAAAGGTGCAAACCATTGCCAACTAGAGAAACCCCATTTCTAACATTGGTGGTCAGCGGTGAGAATCTGGACTTGCATTTGTGATTTACATATAGTAATTAGTGTACACTACTAGTCAGTGCAGACCATTTCACAACCACATACATTTTGGTAGAATTTTTCCTCAGAATTCTTTGCATCTTGCGAACTGCCAATTTTCACCCTGAGCAAACAAGGATCCATTGCATCTGTTGATATTGAATTTGAAGAAGAGAGGATTGATACCTACCTTGTGTCACAGCTTAAAACCATCTGCAAAACATGTTAAATCTCCATAAGAGGCCTCGCCAGGAAGGAGGGGTCCCAAAAGGCACTGAGGCACTGGTTGGAAGCAAGGAATGCCAGTGGGCAGACCGAGGATCCTATGGTAGAGGGGGAGAATTTAAAAGGGCAGCAGGATGGGTTAGTTGACCTAACTGGTGGGGGATTGCCTCCATGGGAGGGCAACAGTGTGTCTTCAAAGGGTCAAACTGGGGAGCCAGGGTGACATAGAAAATAAGAAATTCGAGTTGGGGAGCAAGAGATTGGCCATGAAGGAAAAGAACATGCTTTGAGAGCATGAGAGAGTGTTGAGGGAGCTGGAGCTGAAGGCGAAGAGCTCAGAGATCACTCCCACTAGTGGCAGCACACCGTCAGTGCCTGTAGAGGGAAAAATATATATTCCCAAGGATGTGATTAAGGATTTCCAGAAGCATGAGGACATTGGGCAGTGGTTTGAGGTAGCCATGATGTCCCATAGAATCCCTGAGAAAGATTGGAGAGCGGGGTTGTGGGACCGCTTCATGGGTGAAGGAAGGGAAACCTTGCTAGCATTGCCCACTGAGGATCAGCTGTCCTATGTCCCCATGAAGGAAGCCTTAGTAGCCAGGTATGGGTTGACCCCAGAGCATTATAGGAAGAAATTTAGAAATTGCAAGAAGCTGGAGTCTAGCACCTGGGTGGAATTTGTGTCTTTTTTTGCAGAGCATTGGATGGTTGGGTGAAGGGTAGCAAGGCAAATTATTTTCAGGCGCTCTATGATTTGATTGCATGGGAGCACTTGTCCAGTAGTTGTTTTCCAAAGCTACGCCACCACCTGATTGATAGTAAGCTGACTGATCACAGGAAGCTTGCTGTGGAGGCGGACCGCTGGGTTAGTACCAGGGACCACAAGGGTCTTGTGGGAGACTCCGCCATAGGTGGGCCGGGTCCCCAGCAGTAGAGTGGGGGGACAAGGGTAAACAAAAGGAGTTCCAAAAAGGGCCCCAAAGTAAACCTCAAGGGAACCAAGGTAAGTGTTCCCAGCCTCCCTCTGAAAAAAGACCATGGGTCCCGCCACGTACGACTGAGCACAAGGGTCCCAAGACCTGTTCTAGCTGTGGACAGGTTGGTCACTCAGAGGAAGTCCCAAGTGTCCCAACACATTTAGCACTGCACCCACTGTTGCACCACCCCGGGAAATGGCTAGTGTAGCCGTGGGGGAAGCGGTGGGTGCCCAAGGTGGGTGGGGTCCCGCAGTGATGTCCCTGGTCTCTTTAGGAGACAGTGCGATGGTCCCTAGGGCTCATCTGCCTGATACAACTAAAAAAACAGGCAGTGGGTGACCATCAATGGCCATAGTGTGGAGGCTCTGAGAGGCACCTGAGCCAGTGTGACAGCTGCCAGTTGTCGGCTGGTATCTGAAGAGCAGGTGGTCACCAACACATTCCACCTTCTAGTTACAGCTGACAACTCAAAGTCCCTCTGCACAGTAGCACAGGGTACCTTGAAAGTAGCTGTGAGGCCAGCCATGCATGTAGACTTTCTGCTAGCCAATGACTTGGAGAGCTCCCCTTGGGCGATGGTAGAGCAGAGGTCGCATTTAGAGACGTTGGGTCTGCCTGAGTGGGCATGTGTGATCACTCGTCAATGGCAGCTGGAAAGGGCAATCAAGAGGACTTGGAGCCTGAAAGAGTGGCCCAGGTGCCTGCCATAAAGAGAAGAGGGAGGGGGCATGGGAAACCGGTCCCCGAAGTTCCCACGGTCTAGGGAAGATTTCTGTGAGGAGCTGAATAAGTGCCCTTCTCTTGTGGGTTTGCAGCAACAGGCTGCAAACTAGGCAGCAGGTTAACAGTCTGGATCACATTGGATTTACTGGGGCCTCCTGTATAGCGAGCCTAAGGTTTCTGAGCCTGTGTCAGCCCATGTGCTGGTGGTACCCCAGCGCTTCAGAGCCTTTCTACTGGGTCTGGCTCATGATGTACCTTTAGCAGGACATTTGGGGCAAGACAAAACCTTTGAAAAGCTTGTCACCCACTTTTACTGGCCCCAAATGGGCAAGAGTTTAGATACTCATTGCAGGACCTGTCAGACTTGCCAGGCAAGTGGTAAGAGTAGAAGGAAGCACAAGGCTCCTCTCCTGCCTTTCCCTGTGGTCAGCATCCCCTTTGAAAGGATGGGCATTGATATTGTGGGGCCTCTGGATCCTATACAGCCATGGGCAACAGGTTCATCCTGGTCTTGGTGGACTATGCCACCCGGTACCTGGAAGCCATCCCTCTCCGGACTTTGACGGCCCCCGTGGTGGGTCGTGTGTTGATGGGAATTTTCTCCTTTGTGGGGTTCCCCAGAGAGGTGGTATCAGACCATGGTACCAACTTCATATCTAAGTATATGAAGTCCCTGTGGCAAGAGTGCAGTGTAACCTATAAGTTTACCACTCCTGACCACCCCCAAGATAATGGGCTCGTTGAGCGATTCGAATGGACCCTGAAGGGCATGATTATGGGTCTTGAGGAACCCATGAGGCATAAGTGGAACTTCTTCTTGCCATGCCTTCTGTTTGCTTACAGAGAGGTGCCAAAGAAGTACTTAGGGTTCAGTCCCTTTGAACTGCTGTACGGCCATCCTGTGAGAGGACCTCTGAGTTTGGTGAAAGAAGGTTGGGAGAAAGCTCCCAGTAAACCTCCCTAGAATGTATATAGCTACATGCTGGCCTTCAGAAACCAGATTTAGGTGGCCAAACACCGGTCGGTAACAGCCGATTTCGGCCGTTACCGACCGGTATTTGGAGTTTTAGATGTAGGGGGCTTAAAAATTACCGATTCGGTAAATTTACCGAATCAGTAAATTTACCGATTCTGTAAATTACTGATTCAGTAAATTTACTGAATCGGTAAATCTAGATGTAGGTGGCACTGAAAACAGTGCCACAGGCCCTTAAGAATTCATTATTTACCACAAAATAATATTTTGTTGTAAATAACAAATTCCAGTGTACATGCACATCTGTGCATGTACATCTGTGCCATGTGGCACACATACATGCCCTAAGGGCATGTGTGTGTGTCACATGGCTCACAAGCCAGAATCAGGGGTGCAACAGGGTGTCAAAGTGACACCCTGTCCCCCTTGACAATTCGGTAATTTTACCGAATCGGTATTTACTGATTCTGTAAATGACATTGATTCCTATGGGCCTCAAGGCCCATAGAAATCAATGGCAATTACCGAATCGGTAAATACAGATTCGGTAATTACCGAATCATACCGATCCGGTAAAAATTACCGATTATTTCCTACACCTCATTTACCGAATTTAGAAAACCGAATCGGAACAATTCAGTATTCTAAAGTCGGTAAATGAGATTTACCTACATCGGGTCCGAGGTGTTTCAGACAACTCGCTCAGGCGAATCTAGAAGCCAGCAAAGAAGAGATGAAACAGTGGTATGATCAGAATGCCACTCTGATCCAGTTATAAGCTGGGCAAAAGGTTTGGGTCATGCTACCAGTGGAGCCTTGTGCGCTCCAGGATAAGTGGATCGGGCCATTTGAGGTGGTGGAGGCAAGAGAAATGCCACCTACAAGGTGGACTTGCAGTCTCCTAGGAACCCTTTGGGGTCCTGCATGTGAACCACCTGAAGCCCCACTTGGAGAGGTCTGAAGTGGGTATGCTCCTAGCGACAGATGCTGGAATGTAAGAGGAGACTGAACCTCTTCCTGACCTCCTGTTTGCAAAAGAGCAAGATGGGTCAGTGGACGGCGTGAACCTCCCTACCGATCTGACCCCTGAGCAGCAGGAATGACTGTTGCCAGCTTTTGGGACAGTTCTCTGACCTGTTCTCCCTGACCCCCAGTGTCACTCAGTGGTGCGTCCATGATGTGGACGCTGGGGACAGTCCTCCAGTAAAACACAAGATTTACAGAGTGACTGACAGGGTCAGAGCTTTCATCAAGGAGGTGGTCTCCAAGATGTTAGCGCTAGGGGCGATTAAGTCCTCAAGCAGTCCTTGGGCCAGCCCAGTGGTCTTGGTCCAAAAGGATGCTGCACCCTGCCACCCAAGAACTCGGTTCTGTGTGGACTACTGAGGGCTCAATTCAGTCACCAGGACTGACGCACACCCCATCCCCAGAGCTGATGACCTCATCGATCGGTTGGGAGATGCTCGGTACCTCAGTACATTTGACTTAAACTCTGGGTACCAGCAGATCGCCTTAACTGATGGGGCTAGAAAGAGGTCAGCATTCTCCACACCAGATGGGCACTACCAATTCTGGGTGATGCCCCTTGGGATGAAGAATGCCCTTGCCACCTTTCAGAGGTTGGTCAACCCGGTGTTTGCTGGACTGGAGGATTTCAGTGCGGCCTACCTGGATGACATTGCAGTGTTCAGTGCCACTTGGGAGGAATATCTGCACCACCTTTTAGAAGTGTTGAAGGCGTTGCGGAGGGTAGGCCTCAGGATCAAGGCCAATAAGTGCCAGATCAGGCAGGGTTCTGTGGTGTACTTGGGACACCAGGTTGGGAGCGGCCAGGTGGCGCCCCTACAGCCCAAGATTGATACCACCCTGGCTTGGGAACCTCCCAAGACCCAGACAGAGGTGAGGGACTTTTTTGGACTCACAGGGTATTATAGGAGGTTTGTCAAGGGGTATGCAGCATTGTTGCACTTTTGACAGAGCTGACTTCCAGGAAGCAGCCCAAGAAAGTGAACTGGACTGATGCCTGCCAGAAAGCTTTTGATGCCCTGAAATCTGCCATGTGCACTGGGCCCGTGCTTCAGGCACCCAACTTCGCAAGGGAATTCATTGTGCAGACAGGTGCTTCAGGGCATGGTGTAGGGTCTGTGCTCTAACAGTTGAATGAAGAGCGCCTAGCCCAACCTGTATCCTTCATTAGTAGGAGGTTACTTCCCGGGAACAGAGGTGGAGTGGGATTGAGCGTGAGGCATTTGCTGTGGTCTGGGCACTGAAGAAGTTGAGACCATACTAGTTTGGGACTCACTTCCGGGTTCAGAAAGACCACAGGCCCCTCAGATGGTTGGTGCAGATAAGGGGCAAGAATCCAAAGCTGTTGAGCAGGGCCATTTCCCTAAAGGGGATGCACTTAACGGTGGAACACCACCCTGGTACTGAATACGCCAAAGCTGATGGTCTGTTCTGATTTTTTTCTGCCTTAGTGAAGTGATCTCCCAAGTGGGTAGGTAGTTCTCCCTTCCATTTTTTGCTGTTGCGTCATCTATTTTTGCTGGTCTAGTTGCTTTGGCACTTTGCCACTGTTGTTCAGTGTCAAAGTGCAAGTGTTCCCTATTGTAAATTGTTGTTATGGATTAGTGATTCCATGATTGGTATTTCATTTACTTGCCAGACCCTAGTACAGTGCACCATGTGTGCCCAGGGCCTGTAAATCAAATGTTGCTGGTGGTCTTGCAGCATTGATTGTGCCACCCACAGAAGCAGCTTATAAAATATGGCTCAGGCCTGCCATTGCAAAGCCTGTGTGCAGTATGGGACTGCCATGTCGACTTGGCAAGTGCACACACTTGTCAGTACCTAAACCTTCCCTTTTTTTGCACATTAGTCACCCCTAAGGTAGGCCCAAGGTACCCCTGTAGGCAGGGTACATTGTATGTGAAAGGTAGGACATGCCCTGGTGTGTGTTCCATGTATTATAGTGAAATACTGCCTATTTTATTTTTAACTATTGCAAGGCTATCTGTTCCCATAGGCCAGAAGTGGCGGTTTGATTATAATATTTTTTAAACATAACTGACCCAGGGAACACAATGGGAAAATAAAGTTTAGTATGCTGAATGTTAAAGTGCATCTTTTAGTGAGGGTGATTTTTACATTCTGAGTTTGAAAATACCACTTTTAGAAAGTGGGTATTTTCTTGCCTAACCATCCCTTATGCCTCTGCTAGGTTTGTGTATTGCATGTCTGGCTTGTGAGTGACAGGAGCTGGGGAGAGGGCTGTGGCTACAGCAGTCTGATGAGTCAGGGCTGGGCTGAATGGGACCTAGGTTGAATTTAGAGTAGGGGGAGGAGATTTCCTTTCACCTGCCGGGGCCAGGTCTGCTTTCAACCATGCTGTCTCCACCTCCTGCCAGGAAGCTACACCAGTGAGGACAGAACTGGATTTGGCTGGGTACAGACACGTTCTGCCTTCAGAGACAAATAATTTGTGTGTATAAAAAGTGGGACCCAGACCCCTGAACTTTAGATTACTTCTGGGAAATCAAGAGGAACCTTTTCCAAGGAGAACAAACTTGAGAAGCTGAAGGAGGATTACTGCCCCTGTGCTGTTTGCTGTTTGGGGTTGGCCTGCAGTGGTTACCCGTTGCAAAGGAAAGGAGAAAAAGGACTTTGCTGTTTCCTTTGTCATCTTGAGGAAGATCTCCAAGGGCTTGAAATTGAGCTTGCCTCCTGTCTGAAGTCTTAGGGACACAAAGATTTCACCACCAGCTCCCCTGAGTTTCCTTGCTGGAAATTCTAACCTTCAGAGAGGTACCTAATGCTGGAAGCGCAATGCAACGACGAAGAAGCGCGTCGCATCCACACCAAGACCCGACTCATCGCCGAGCTGCGGGGAAGAAGCTTGCCGCATCTACACCGAGTCCCCACGCATCACTGAAAACATCATAGCAGTGCCTGCCGTGCAGCTGCAAAAGTTCACGCATCAGACCGGATCGTCATATCGCATCAAGCTGCCCTTTTGTCGCATCGCACCAGATCATCGCATTGTGGTGCCATCTTGTTGCATCGTAACCGGAACGCAGTAAGAAACCGACTCGTCCCCTCCTCTCTGGTAAGGAAACGACGCATCACCTCCCCTGTGACGCAGTAAGGAACCGGCGCATCACCTCCCCGAAGCAAGGAGCTGATGCATCACCTTCCCTGCAACCTTTTTGTTTGTTTTGCGTGACGCATCTGAGGTACTTTGTTGGAAAAGTGTTGCATATACAACTTGAATTGAACTGAACTATTTCTACCATTTGAAAGTCTTATTTTTAATATTGTGATGTGGATTTTTGTTTGTTTGGTCTTGTTTAGTTAAAGAATACTTATTTTTCTAAACTGGCGTGGTGTCCATTTGTAGTGTTTTTACAGTGTTACTGTATGTGTTCAGAAATGCTTCACACACTGCCTCTGAGATAAGCCTGTCTGCTCGTGCCAAGCTACCAAGGGGTGAGCAGGGGTTATTTTAGGAGTGTATCCCCCCTTTCCCTGGCTAGAAGCAAGGGTCCCTATTTGTACAAAGGTGCAAAACATTGCCAACTAGATGCCCCCCTTTTTAACAAGCACCTTTTAGGTGTGGTGTGAAACTCAATAGACAAGTCTGAGGAGGACATGGTAGAGTGATATTGGTCATGACCTTGAGCCTGTTTAGCACATCTGTCCAGAAGACAGCCACACGGCCACATTCCCAGGCCAAGTGCCAGAAGTATGCACTGGACATCCCACATCTTTTACGTGCATCACTGTCACGAAGACCGTATTTAAACAGTTTAGCTGGCGTATGGTATGTTTGATGTAGGTACTTGAAATTAATTATACGTAAGTTGCCATTTGATGTAAACGCACTGGTGAGTTTACAGCAACATACCCACTCTTTTTGTGTTAACTGAGGATGTTGTCTGGCATTCCATCTGTCCAGGCATATGTGGTCCCCTAGTGCCTTCTCCTCCCTGGCTGTCCTGTGAAATTTTGTTATTAGCTTTCGTCGCGTGGAGCTGACCAAGAGCAGCTGGAGCATTTGCTGTGTCTGCGGCTCATCCGGAAAGGTGGGGTAGTTTGCCTGTATTCTTCTTGAGTGTATGGACTATAAATAGGAAGAGTGGTGATCTGTTTTGAAAATACCCCATCTCCTCATCGGTGAGGAAACTGCCATTAGGGAACAGATCCTGTATACTGCCTACACCTGCCAGTGCCAATGTGTACATAGCGCCTGCTTCTTGAATTACTGAAAGTGCTGCGTGATGTGCTAGCGGGAGTGACAGGGCATACAATGGGAGTTTTGCGGCTAGTCGACATATATCCTGCGAGGCCACAATTGTGGTGTCTATTTTATTGATTTCCTGTTTAGTAGTGCCTCTGCAAGTGTGATATAATATATATTTTAGTGGAACCGAGTGAGCATCCCGGTCTTACACCGCCACGTGCGGTATACATTTGCGGTGACTGCACCAGTAAAACGCATACTGCAGTTGCGCACAGAGATGCCATAAATGCATGTCAGGCACACTAAGCCCACACCTTCCATAATCCAAAGAAATGACATCCCAGCTCACACAGGCTTGTTTCCCTCCCCAGATCAGCCACACAAACAATGAGCACATGTTTTTGAAAACAAGTTGTGTCCATTTTATTGGTATATTACTGAACAGATACAAAAATCAGGGAAGGAAAACCATCTTGATGAGCGCTATGTGATCTGCCAGTGACAATGGCATAATTGATCAGCAATCAATTTGCAGCTCATGTTTGGCGCATGCAGCACCATAGTTCTCCTGTATGACTATGCCTGGATCCCGATGAATACACACCCCTAAGTATTTGACTGGGTCAGAGGACCATGCAATAGGGAAGTCCAGGGCGTAGGTCAATCTGCTTTTGGTCAATGGGACCACAAGTGACTTACTCCAGTTTAAGCTGATCTCTGAGAAATTCCCCAATCTGATATATTCTCTCAATATGGGCGCCAGGTACACCTACGGTTCTCCTACAAAGAGCAGCATATCATCGGCATACAGTGATATGCTCACAGGTCTGTGTGCGAATCACAACGTTGCCTCCCTGTGTCTTTGCCTAATAATGCAAGCTAATGGCTCCAGCATTAAGAAGAAGAGGAGCGGTGATAGAGGACACCCCTGTTGGGTGCATCTCCCGATTAGAATTGCGCTAGACATGAACCCACCCACGCTGATGCATACCATGGGGTTCGTGTATAATAAACTCACCCATCTGCTGTATCCCATGGTGAGGGATAAAAAATAGATTTCCCCTACATGAGGAGTATTGGACATATATTATGTTAGCATGATGTATCTATATATCCTCTTTGTTTGATATATACATAACATAACTCGTATATGTGCTAACGGGAAGGAAAAAGTTTATTCTTTTCCTGTGTTTCTAGTGCTAACAGAGTAGGCCAACAGACGACATTTTATTTGTCTTGACTCCGACATGAGCTGTGATCACGTGTCACTCTCCAGTAGTTGTCAAGCCCCAGTTAATTTGAGTTACTGAAAGCAGCTGAAGGTAAACTGTTTTCTCTCTGTCCTGGGAACTCAAGGTCGCATCTGGCTTTGGGTGAGATAAGCACATTCCAGGAGGCGCAGTGCCTACACTGCCGGGCACCAAGACTAAAGGGAGTCAACCCTCCTGGCCTTCTCAGTAATAAATAGTAAAGCTTTGAACTAATCATGTGTGCCATATATGGTCCTTCCTTGGAGCCTGAGGGCCAACTGGTGTTTTTCCTTTTACAGTGATTCTATGAGTTGAACTGAAAGTATATAGCCTTCTGTTTGAATGAAAGCCAGCAGTCTTCTCCGCGCACCTGATGGGTGAGGGTTGGAGAGGCTCCTCTATAGAGTACTTTGCTTAATAAATGATTGAACCTTCTTCACTGCCAACTGACTGATTATTTGGTAATGGGATTGGGGCTATTGGTAGGTATAGCCCTATAGGTTATTTTTGAGGTACTTCAGTTGGCGACTCTGGTGGGACTCTGAGATAGGGTCGCCCTCCCGTAACCGGGTAAAAGGACAAATGAAAGGGGAGCTCTGGTCGAGCGGGTGGACTGACCGGAAAATTTCGACTTACTCCGCTCTCGCGATCAGGGTTCCCCAGCTGCTAGTGACCCTTCGCCGGTGTCCTACGGGCGTAACCCAGGAACTGACGGCGTTTGTCTAATGAGGCAGCATTGTGGCTGCACGGGTAGATGCTCCACAGACTTGTTTTGTGAATAATAGAGACGCCGATCGGACGCCTTGGTGTGGCTCATGTGGTACGCACCCAGCCGGGCTGGTCTCGGAAAGGCCCGTGGTTGTACCTGGGTAGCCTCTGAGACATATCTGAAGCGGTGCTAAGGCAGCAGGCTAAGTCAGAATAGTCCCAGGGGTGAACCAGGAAGGTCCCGGGACGGTCTGTAGGACAGTCTGTGGTTATACCTGTCCGATGGTCTCTGGGTAGTCTTTAGACTGCTTGTTTTTGGTGTCTGTTGGTGTGGAATCTGAATTGATTAATTCTCCATGAACAAGAGTCGACGGGCTCTGTTCCTTTATTTGGAAAGGAAAATATGAAAGCGACATGTCATTTTGAAAATTTTGGTATTTGAATATTGCCCTGTGTGTGTGTCTGAGTTGGAGAATGGGTGAAAATGTTGGGAGTGTTTGAACATGGCCATGTTAGAAAGACTGTTTCTTGAATGAGGTATAACTGTCAACGATCATTATGCTGTGTTTTAGCAAATTATGTTTTGGATGCTGTTGTCACCGATAGGGCATGCGCTTGGATGAAAGTCAACATGCCCGGCCCGAGGATAAATATACTAAGAACATTGTGGAGTTTCAATGGCCCTTAACCCGGTCTTTTGATAATAAAAAGATAAATTTTTTGCTGGATTGATTGTTTTCTAAACGAAGTCGGCAGGCGATGATGATTCTTTAAACATGTGGCAGAAGGAAGCGAAGCGTAGACGTATAAGGGAGGAGAAATTATGTAAAATAAAGGGAGGTCAGATGATTACGCAGAAAGCCATGGCTTATTATAAAGCTCAGACCGAAAAGGGAATCGATTGTGCAGACAGACAATTTAGATTACAGACAGATAAAAGTTATGTGACCAGGACTGAAGCGGAGGATGAGATGGAGGATTTATTGGATACTTGTCCACCTCCTCCTTATGCCCCACAACGTATATATCCTGTTGTTCCCTCCACTCCAGTACAAGTCACTCTAGCCTGGGATTCAACCCGTGAACTACCGTGAAGACGGAGGACTGGGAGCAGGGACTGAACACGGCAACAACCCAATAAAACTCACAGAAGAACTTCTGCTCCTGGAGTACTGAACTCCCTGTACTTTGCATACTACAAAATTTGGAAACCATAATAATATACGCCACATATGTGAAATTAGCCTTGAGAAAGCCCCGGCGCAACTCGCCATGAGGGGGCGAAACACGCGTCGGCTGTCCATGTCCCACAAAAAACAATAAAGATGTCCTATTGCAACCAGAAATAGTTTTGTCCTCTGTATGACGACTTGAAAGAACGGATATTATTCCTAATAAGAATTACTGTAATTTTCTATGGATTACACACTCATCACTTCTCAAACCTGTCACTCTAGCCTCTGCCCCTGTTGTTTCCTCTTCCCCTGCCTCTCCGGGAACGCCCTCTGTCTTATCTCCCTCTGTGTCTGAGACGGCTACCTTATGGTCCATTACATTGCCTTCCTCTATTATGTCCACAGCTGTCTTGTCTCCCCCTTCTCTTGCGTGGGCTTCCTAGTCTGCAAGCACAACCCCATCTGTGGCTGCTTGAACTCCTGCTCATGCTCAGGGGATTTTGGACACACAAAAGTTGTTTACTCGTTCGACTGTGGGACTGACTGAAAAACAGATGATTGAAAATCAGTCATCTCAGTGGATGCGACAGCCTATTTATACTATAGCTGACATATGGAGTACGCTTCGAGACTTTGAGCCCGTTATGCAGCAACATACTCTGAAACATATGGCTACATGTCTTATTACTTTATGGGAACAGTGTATTTCAGGAGGGATGGCCCCCCAAGTGATGTATGATATTCGGGACAGGGCTCATAAGTCTGATCTTAGACCGGAGGAAGTGTACAAAAATGTTGAGGTTTTGTTAAGTTTTCTAGAACGAATGCACCAAAAATGTACCTCATGGGACTTCCAGCACACTATGCGGGAAGTCCATCCTATTTTTCACCCTGAGCTACCGGAACTTAAAAATGATCAGAATGTAGTGATTGGACCTCGTGTAGAGGGGTGAGTGCAGGAGCAGTGGGTCTACACTCCCTGGAAAAGGAGTGAGGTCCTTTCGTTAAAATCGCAGCTACCTGACCCCCGTAAAAACCCTACAGCTTACTAGAAGGAGCTTACAGAAGCAGTTTCTTCAGCCGTAAGGACCTTAGCTGATATAGAGCTATTTTTCGCGTTGCTAGTCCCTGTTGATGTATGGCGTCATGTGCATGATCTGGACCATGCTGCAGAATTAGGTGGAACATGGGATCAGACAAAAGATTGGGATACGGATAGTAAGCCTGGTGATAAACCAAAACCCGAACTGGTGGCCTTACCTGGCTGTATTATTACTTACATGCATTCCTTGATTCCGCCTCGTAAGGTGGATTGGGATAAATTGACAGCATGTAAACAGAAGAAAGATGAAAGTGCCTCTGACTTTTTCACTATATTTGAAGGTGTGTTCATTGATTTTAGTGGACAGGATTTATCAGTGGAAGGTGGATCACGATTATTTGTTAATCTTTTTGTGACCAACTTGTTACCAGAAGTCTCTGCGCGGCTACAAGTCGCTGAGAGTACTTTGACCACTTCTATGACCTCTGTAATATTGAGTATGGCTCAATATTACGAACATAAGGAGAATGAGAGTAAGGATAAAACGGAAAAGAAAGCGAAGGATCTTAAAACACGATGCAACAGGTTGTTCGAGGCGTAGTAAGAGGCGGTAGAGGGTTCATACCGAGGGGGGGCGGAAACTGGATGAGGAAGAGGTTCCGCTGTTTCTTTGGAAATAAACCAGTGTGCCTACTGCAAGGAAGAAGGGCATTAGTGATTTTAGTGTCCTTTGTTGTTGGCTCAGAATGGGGCTATAAGGGGGAGAGGAAGAGGTCGCGGTGGTGTGGACCGAAGTGATATGCGACGAGAGGTGGCAACGCATGTTGGATCAGAAAAGAACTATTTCGATAATCTAAGAGGTAGGCAGTATTATAATGAAAATTGTGTAATGGATGCAACCGAAGGTTATGACTATGCATAGGACAGCCAAGGACAGAGTGGGGGCGAGGTGTCAGTACCCGTTAATCAGCAAGGTACTTATGTAAAGGCGCATTTGATGGGGACATCTGAAAAATTCTTAGTTGATACGGGTGCGATGAATAGTTCTATTTCTTGTTCACTGGTCCCAGGGGCTGCTCTGTCTAGGCAAAATAATGTTTCAGTGGGATTCTCAGGAATTCCGGTGGTGAGCCCCATCTCCAAACCCATTCCATTTACAATTGGTCCAGTTACGGTAGACTCTCCCTTTCTCTTGACCGCCCACTGTGATTAAAACATATTGGGCTTGGATTTGTTAAAGAAATTACATGCTAAAATACATTGCTCGCCTGATGGTGTCTATTTGACGATCAATTCCCCTGGCAAACACACTTTGCAGTGTTTTACTAAAACATAACCCCTCCCTCCTGAGTTTGCTGGTATCCCTCGACACTGTGGGCCACCGGAGACACCGATGTGGAATTATTAAAGATTCCACCTGTTTCTATCATCTTAAAGCACAACGCTCGACTACCGCGCATACCTCAGTACAAGATCTCTCCGGCTGGTGAGAAAGCTTTGCTCTCCATTATACAAGATCTGATCAAAAGGGGTGTAGCGGAGGAGACAGCTGCTAATATATGCAACAGCCCCATTTTGCCGATTTTGAAAAAGGCTCCAGTTGGCAGTGACCCTGACCATGTTGATACTTATCGTTTTGTGATTGATTTGCGAGAAATTAATAAAATAGTGGTGCCCCAATACCCAGTGGTTTCCGACATCACTACTATTCTCACTATGATTCCTCCCACTGCAAAATATTTTTCCATGATCGATTTGAAGAATGATTTCTTCAGCATTCTGATCCACCCTGATAGCCGTCATATTTTTGACTTCTCGTTATCTGGTCCGTTATCTGGTCGCAGGTTCAGATTTTGTCGTGCTCCCCAGGGGTACACGGAGAGTCGGTGGGGCAGATTTATGTTGCCTGACGCATCTCTGCAAATCGGCAGAGATGCGCCAGGAAAGATACGGCACGCAGGTTTATCCTTGCGCATTTACAATGCGGCGCACCATGGCGCAGGAATAAACAGATGCGTGTCGCATCTAGGGCGTGAAGTTGGCGCAGTGCTGAAGTTGTGTTGCGTGAGGCACGCAACTCCAGCACTATTCCAACTTGCCCTATCTCTAACGTGGTGCGTCAAACCTTACACCTGCTTGAAGCAGGCCCAGGGTTTTGACGCATCAGCGTTGGGAAAGTGACTCCGTGAAATCTTGTAGATTTCACTGAGTCAATTTTCAGGGGCGTTCCTGCGATGGACCTGCCCCCCCTGCGTGGAAATGCCCACATGAAACCTGATGCAGGTTTCATGTGGTGCAGGGCCTTACACTGTGATGCATCTCCATAGATGTGTCATGATGTAAGTATGTCGCAACGTGGCGCAGGGTTTACGCCACCGCTGCGTCACAGAAGTGATGCAACGGCGGCGCAAAAGTGCCCCAAGTCCAACATAAATCTGCCCCCTAGTATCTATAGTCAGGCTTTCAAAACAGTGTTGGATGATTTGGTCTTGCCCCCCGATAATGTACTTTTGCAATATGTTGATGATCTGTTGGTGACCTCGGATACTGAGGAAGGTTGTAAGGAAGCCACCGTTAAATTATTGTCTCATTTGGCTTCTAATGACAATAAAGTCTCCCCTCTTCTAAATTCCAATATTGTCAACAGGAGGTGACTTAACAAGGTCATCTACTGTCGAAAGAGGGGAGGAGACTAACCCCTGAACGTGTGACTACCATTTCTAACATGTCTGTGCCTCGCACTCAACGTGGTGTTCGTGCATTTCTCGGCATAACTTCTTACTGTCGCCAATGGATCCATAACTTTTCCCTTCTCACTAACCACTAAAGAAGTGCATGAACCTTTACCCTGGAACGATGATTGTCAAAATGCTTTTGATTCTTTAAAAATTGCTCTTTGTTCTGCACCTGTTCTTGGTACTCCTGATTACCAGAAACCTTTTGTGCTTTATGTACAAGAGGTGGACGGTTGCTCACTTTCTGTGTTGACACAAGGATTTGGTGGTAAGCAGAGACCTAGTGCTTATTTCTCAGGAGTGTTGGATAATGTTGCCAGAGCACTACCTAGCTGTTTAAGTGCTACTGCTGTGGTTGCAGTGGCCATTCGACAGTCGGAGGGTCTCATCCTGAACACTGACCTCACAGTGATGGTACCGCACGCTGTGGATACATTATTGAACAAAACAAAGACCCAGCACCTTAAGAGTGCGCGTCTTACAGGTTGTGAATTGACTTTGTTTGCTCCCCACATTACGATTAAACAATGTGCCACTCTGAACCCTGCTACGTTACTACCCTTCCCTTCAGACGAAAAGAACAATGATTTTCATGATTGTATATTTTGGACGGAGAAAGAGACGGAGGGACGGGCAGACCTCACAGACATTCCTCTGTCTGACCCCCAAGGGGAATTGTATGTTGATGGCTCTTGTTTCAAATTACCAGATGGCCCGACAACTGCTGCATATGCGAAAGGCTTCCCGAGTCCCCTATCAGTCAGCACAGGCAGCTGAGTTAGTGGCATTGCTCCGGACTTTTGAGTTAAGTGAAGGATTGAGAGTAAATATTGACACGGACAGCCAATACGCCTTCGGCGTGCCTCATAGTTTTGGACGACTGTGGGCAGAAAGGGGTTTTCTTACTTCCCACGGACAGCAAAAACAACATGGTCCTTTGATTTTACGATTACTGACAGCCTTGACATTACCAGAAATGGTGGCTGTAGTTATATGCAGTACACATTAGACAGTGGTAGATGCAGTGTGTCGCGTGAATAATTTGAAATATGTCCTGGTCGTGGTGTGCGCTTTCAGTAAATGGGTAGAAGCCTACCCGACCAAAGAAAATACTGCTCTGGCAACAGCAAAGGCTTTGATAAAAGAATACTTCCCACGCTATGAATTGCCTCGGGTGATCTGGAATGATAACGGGGGGCACTCTAATGCAGATCTCATCAGTCACATTTGCAATGGATTACAGATTAAGCAGAAATTCCATGTGGCTCGACACCCCCAGTCCGCTGAGTTGATCAAGAAGTATAATGGAATACTGAAACTCAAACTAGCAAAAATTCAAGAACGTACTGGGTTAAGGTGGCCAGATGCCCTACCATTGGCATTGATGTCAATACGGGTTACCCCACATTCTCGTTCCGGCTTGTCTCCTTATGAGGTAAGTTTTGGGCGCCCTGCCAATGTTTGGGGCGTCCCAAGACCCAGAGCATTTTGTGATATTGAATATCCTATGTTGCCAGAATATCTGTATGCTTTGACTAAAGACCTTCCTTCCATTCATCAACAGGTTTCAGCAGTCTTGCAGCCCCTGTCGGAGGGTCCCGGACATCGCTTGGAGCCAGGACTGTGGGTTCTGGTCCGTAACTATCAGCGGAAATCCAGCCTGGACCCCCGTTGGTCTGAGCCACTTAAGATCCTATTGGCCACGTGGACGACAGTGAAGGTGAACGAGAAGCGACACTGGATTCATGTATCGCACGTGAAGAAAATACCCCTCCCGCTTCCTTATGATCAGCGAATCCAGGAAGGAGTTCTGACCCTGGAAAGTAAACGAGCCCCTCGCTTTGTCGCTTTTTCTGAGGCCCAGGAAATTGGAGAAGGGCAAGGAGAAGGGGTACCAGGCTCAAAAGGGGCTCTGTTATCTGCACAAGTGATTTCCCCGGATTCTGTAGCCCCCGCAGTTGAATGAGAGGCTCGCAGTACCCCTGTTGTAACGGCTTCATCATCTACTGTTTTGTTCCCTGATCAGGAAGCGCCTGGCCATGCTCGATACAATCTGAGTCCCAGAAAACAACACAGTATCCCAGGTGAAGACGATAGGAGTTAGGGAGAGACTTGAGTGATATGGTTCAGACCTGTCTGTCCCACAAATGTCTGTTAGATGCACTTCTGGGGTACTGAGCAAGACACTGGACTGAAAGCGTTGAGCCTTGAACATTTGCTTGCTCTGTTCAGAAAGAAATACTGAGGGCCAGATGTAGGTAAATACTATTTAGCGATTCTTAAATACCGAATTTTACCAATTGGGTATTTAAGAATAGGTAAATATTATGTAGGTAATTTTTCGGTAAATTTTACCGAATCGGTAAAATTCGGTATTTACCGATTCGGTATTTACCGAATCGGTAATTCCCATTCATTCCTCTGGGCCTGGAGGCCCATAGGAATGAATGGGAATTACTGAATCGGTGAATACCGATTCGGTAAATGGGGAACACATACAAGGGTGGCAGGGCATCACATTGACACCTTGCTGCACCCCTGAATAGTGCATGGGTGCACATGTGGCACACATACATGCCCTAAGGGCATGTATGACTGCCACATCGCAGTGTTGTAAAAGCAAAAAATTGCTTTTTCAAAGGTTTTCTTTATTTACCACCAACTTGTAGTTGGTGGTAAATAACAAATCCTTAACTGAGGAATGCACTCACTTGAGTGCCCTCTACATTACGGATTTGGTAATTTGCCAAATCGGTATGATAAGAAATCTGTAATTTACCGATTTCTTAAGTTACTGATTCGGTAAAATACAGAATCCTACAAAAATTCCACCTACATTCCTATTGCCAAATACCGGTCGGTAACGGCCGAAATTCGGTAATTTCGGCCGTTACCGACCGGTATTGAGCGACCTCCATCTGGCCCTGAATTTCTTGTGTAAAAGGCCCAGGTTGTGTTTTCTTCAAGAGTTGTGTGAGGACATAACTCCAACGTGAGAAGATTGTTTAGTGTCATTTGTGATGAACGATAGGAGCCTGCCTGTGAGGCTCTAAACGAACACAGGAAAGAAGCACCCTCTGGAAGGTTGGACTGCATTGCCCGAGTTTATTTTTGGACTTTTAGCTAGCATGTATCCCTTTGCCCATTTTGTTCCCGAAGAGGAACACCCTTTTATGCCACGTTATTTTCCCGTAAATATGCCTGTCTTTTCTAGCTGGACTCAACGTGTTAAAATTGCGTTTGTGGTCATTATAGCGACATTGCTAATAATATTAATGGGAGTATTCATATATATAGAAGTTTGCCATCCCATGCATACTGTTTTAGGGACAACTACCCCACCTCCGGAACATGTATTTTACACTTTGGCATCACATAAGGAAAGGCACCGTCAGACTTATACGAAAAATGTATTTGTTGAAATGCTTCATCAAACACAAAGCGCTACTATTACTACGAACTGTTGGGTTTGTGGCCTTCTGCCCTCTGTTATGCACAAGCACAATTTGTTCATATCCTTACACTTGTCTTATTTGGGAAGTTACAAAGCATGGTTTAAATTACTTTCACTTATGTATATGCATTATACAGTAGACACTCAGAAAAAGACTATGAAATGATTTTAGCATATATTGAAGTTCACCAAGTATTTGACCCTGATGGAAATAATGGAGAGGGATCATTAGATCCGAATGCATGTATGAATATGTACACAACACATGAAAACATCACTTGGTTGAGGAATGAAATTTTGGATATTGCTGAGTTTAATTTTACCCAATACTTCTGCCAGTTTCAAGAACGAAATGTTACAGATGATAGGGCCATTCCAGTACCTATATTGCATAGCACCTCTGCATTCTGTGTTCAAGGAGCAGGATACATATCTGTAGGAGAAAGTCGATGTAATGACACCAATCGGTTACGTACCTTTAGCAGCCCTCCATTGTAAACCACTCCTAATGTATATTTTGTCTGTGGAGAAAATGCCTATACTTGGCTTCCCCGAGGTTGGGCTGGATGGTGTTATCTGTCTTTTTTGTACCCCCCAGTTTATATAGCCCCTCCAAACTATCATAAGGATCACCGTTTAGATAAATGGATTTTGCTATTTATAAGAAATAGAAGAGAGATGATACCACTGACATAGATCAGACACATACTCTTGAACAGCATTTTATCGACATTGTAAAGAGTATTACTATTTGGGGGCCCATAATCACCAGCAAAGAATTATGCCGTTTGTCCAGAGTAGTTGAAAGGGTAATTAACACCACTGCAGGGATATTGACTAATTTGACTGTAGAGATACAAGCAACGAGACTCGTTTCGCTTCAAAACTGTATGGTTTTAGATGTTATCTTGGCAGATCGAGGAAGACCATGCCGTGTGATCGGCAGTTCCTGTTGTGTTTATATCCCTGACTCCACCCCCTCTGTTCATTTAGCCATTCAGAAGTTACATCGTTTGGATTCTGAAATACATGCAGAGACTGGTACCTGGTCACTCTCTGGTTGGTTCTGGGGTCTGTTATCTACTTGGGGATGGAAAATGTGGATGGTGCTGGCAGGTGTAGCGGGTATCATATTCAGCTATTGACTTTGCATACAATGTGGACCTGCATGTTGCTCCTATTGCGCAACTAACCTTACTTCCTCTGTGGCTGGTCCCTCCCCAGCAGCGGTAAAGGCCCAGTTAGTACTGCAGGAGGTTAAGGATTTAATGCAGATTGATGAAGGAATATGTGAAGATATAGCTGCCTTAGTTAGCTACATCATGCTAAAAGGGCCGTTTCTGAAGAATAAAAATGTGATTTCCCCTACATGAGGAGTATCGGACATATATTATGTTAACATGATGTATCTATATATCCTCTTTGTTTAGTATATAAATAACATAACTCGTATATGTGCTAACTGGAAGGAAAAGGTTTATTCTTTTTCTGTGTTTCTAGTGCTAACAGAGTAGGCCAAGAACCATACAGACGCCATTTTCTTTGTCTTGACTCGGGCACGAGCTGTGATCCTGTGTCACTCTCCAGTAGCTGTCACGCCCCAGTTCATTGAGTTACTGAAAGCAGCTGAAGGTAAATTGTTTTCTCTCTGTCCTGGGAACTCAAGGTCACATCTGGCTTTGGGTGCGATAAGCACATTCCAGGAGGCGCCGTGCCTACACTCCTGGGCACCAAGATGAAATGGAGTCACCCCTATTGACCTTCTCAGTAATAAATAGTAAAGCTTTGAACGAATCATGTGTGCCATATATGGTCCTTCCTTGGGGCCTGAGGGCCTACTGGTGTTGTTCCTTTTACAGTGATTCTATGAGTTGAATTGAAAGTATGTAGCCTTCTGTTTGAATGTAAGCCAGCAGTCTTCTCCACGCACCTGATGGGTGAGGGTTGGAGAGGCTCCTCTATAGAGTATTTTGCCTAATAAATGATTGAACCTTCTTCACTGCCAACTGACTGGTTATTTGGTAATGGGATTGGGGCTATTGGTAGGTATAGCCCAAAGGTTATTTCTGTGGTACTTCAAAGGGGATTCCTATGTGCTGTATGATGCGGAACATATATCCCTATCCTATAGAGTCAAATGCTTTCGCAGCATCTAACATAATTGCTGCCTCTTACAGGTCAGGGTCAAGTACATGAAATATCACAAAAATAGTGCGTACATTGTGTTATATGGATCTATCTGGTATGAATCCAGATTGATCTGGTGGGACTTGGTTCGGCATTAGTGGTTCAAGTCTTGTGGCTAACATTTTTGCCAAAATGTTTGTGTCTATGTTGATGAGTGACAGGGAGCGGTACGACTCGCAGCACAAGGATTCCTTATCTTTTTTTAATAGAGTGATGATTAGCGCTTCCCTGAGGGTTGGCAGCAGCATTCCCATTTCACAGGCTTCCGCATACATTTCTAGCATGTACGGAATTAATTCATCTGCAAATGCCTTGTGAGGCCATCCGGCCCTGGCGCTTACTTGTTTGGCAGTGAGCGGATTTCCTCCAGGTTATCAGCAGCTTCAATATCTTCTGTATAATCATCTAGTTCTGTAGGCTCAGTCTCTCCTTTAGATGTGTACATCTCAGAATAACAACTGTGGAATTGCTCCGCGATTGCCTGTGTGGTGTATCAGTCCTGCCCAGCGTTATCTGTGATTTTTATGATTGCATTGTTTTCGGTCCTTATCTTAATCTTTCCAGCCAGATTGTGTCCCGGTCTGCCCCCTTTACCGTATGCACGAGCGACGTGCCTCTTAGGTAGATATCCCACCTCTTTGGTTGCCAACTCATTATATTCCAGTATGAGTCTGTCATGCATGCTAACGTGGAGTCATTTGAGGAGTCTGCATAATCTCGCTCCAACTGTGCTAGGTCAGATTCTTTACGGGATAACTGACCGCAAATATCCTTCAGGATACCTGAGGATGTGCTTATGTAGGCGTCCCTGATTGTGGCCTTGAAGGCCTCCCAAAGTGTCGCCGTATTTTCCACTGTGCCCTTATTTAAGTCGAAGTATTGGATTATGGCCTCCCTAATTGTGTGTCAGCAGGTCTAGCAGTGCCTCCGACCGAAAGCTCCAAGTGATCTGATGTGGGACATTCAATGGGATGTGTAGGTTGTGGGTTGTGGTCAGATAGTGTTCTAGGTAACGTGGCTACCGAGTAGATCCATGGGTTAACCGCTTCGCTCACCAGCCAGTAATCCAACCACTACCAGCTGCCGTGGACGTGTGTATGTGCCTTCTAGTCTGTTAGTGTTGTGGGGTCTCCATGCATCTATGAGTCCTATCTCATCCATCCCGTTGTTTATGACTAGTGCCGCCTTGGGTGATTGCCCTCCCTGTTTGCTCAATTTATCTCTGATGGTGTCTAGATGGGTGTTTAGGCCACCTCTCCATAAAATCTGCGCATCAGGCCACTCTCTCAGGATAGTGAATATACCCTCAAAAATTGCAGGCGTGTCAGTGTTGGGTCCATATACATTCACTATGGTGAATAGCGATCCAAAGAGTTTCCCCATGCAAAATGGCTTACCGCCCTTCAGCGTCTGTGTGCCTTTATAACCTCTTTTCACCAGTGTAAGTACCTCCTTGCATACGATGAGTAAGAAGATGCCAACTGATATCCAGCCCACCTGACCCCCACCCTGGCCTCTGTCTGTTTGGTGAGGTGCGTCTCTTGGAGCAGGGCGATCTTGACATCATGCCTGTCTAGGTAAATGCCTTTTGTGAATACCGAAAGTCGTAAAGTTAGGTTTTTGTGTCAGATTACTTTTGTGAATCAGGCCTGGGGTCAGCAACACCCTCCGGACAGAGGCAGATATCTGAAATAGGTGGAACAACCTCAGGTCCTGCATCAAGAACAAGTATACCAACTATCACAAGGAGGCCCACCACTAGAGCGGTGCCCCCCCAGCCCACCACTAGAACTACAGCCATGGGAGGAGAAGGTTTTGGAAATCCTACAAACTGAGGGCATGATTGGAATACAGGGGGGAATCAACACTGGTAAGTGACCGCAATACAAATGTCCCCACTTCACATGAATGTGTCTGTTAACAAGAATGCCCTGCCTCCATCGACCCTTACAATACCCAGTATTGAAACTATTGCATTTAAATGTCTCTTATGTGGCTGTGCAGATAAGGTGAACTGACTCACCATAAACAGATATTTAATGCCTATTCACATATGCAAATGGAGTCTGTAAGTGGAGTACTATCTCAAACCTTTGTACAACAGTCACTTTAAGAATTACCAATGATTACAAATTGATTCCAGCAACAATATTCACAACTGTACATAAATTAAATGTTACAGTATGGATAAAGCAATGTAACATAGTTTCCATGAGGACATTTTAATAACACCGGAAATAAGGTTTGTTGCTGGGACACTCCACATTGACATATTGAGGCTCAGAACCATAACAATCAGACCTGTAGTAGTACCATAGGTGGATATCCTTTGGTTCAAAACATATACATGTCCCTAAACAGCATCCTTGCAACAGCCCTTATCTCATGTTGGAGTGAAATGGCCTCCTGCGAGTTCTTGTCATGCCCGACTTATTGTGCTTGAGATGTGTGGGTCGCGATAACAAAAGCCATACTATCCCACATGTCCGTGAACATAACCTGAAGAGGCTGTCTACTGGCACACAACAACACTACTCTCTCAATACACCCTAATACATAGTCCTAAAGACACACACTTTGAATATTTGCAGCACACAACACCCAAAACATCATTAATAAATTACAAGAAACTTGTGGAAATGTGTCAAATGTGATGTTAATCAAACACAGTGTATGTGGCATTCAAACTTAAAAAGGTATAAAAACTAAAGCGTTTACATTTCGACCAAATCAATATGAAATTAGGTTTTTTAGTGTGTTATGCAGATGATCCATATACCAACCGTTCCTTAGAGAGGCAAACCATGCAACGAAATGGAGAGGCACATATATCCAGAGTCCATAATAGATGATGTATCCCTGCATGCACAGATGAAAATAAAACATCACACGTGCCAGAATGTCTGTCATCTACACTTTTTTCACAAATTAATTAGAACTACATATAATATTGGCAATTGTAACATGCAGTCTTCGCGGATGGGCAAAACACTCTTGACTCACAGAGACAATCAAAGGTGGCAATGCATCAGCAATGTGTCTATGATAGAGCGCGCAAGTCACCCGGCCCTTCAGACTGCCAGATTATCACGCACTTGGGCCCATGTGTGCGTTTTAAAACCCCAATTTACCAGTCGGGTGATTTTACACGCTACTATCAGTATTGTGTGTGTGTCTCCTGTGACACTTTCATCCGGGTACCTGACTTACCACAGGTACTTACTCATCCTAGATGGACCAGGAGCACGAGGGTAGGTGATAATACTTCAAAATACACCACTTATTTATTCAATCAACATTTGCTGTACCTTTTATAATGACCACAGACACCTGAGGCGTTTTAAGGGTTTTTATATATCAATTAAAGTGACAAGATTATGAGACAGATGCTGATAAAAACATCCATAAGCAGAATCAAAAAGATGAAATAGCTATGCAAGAAGGCTAACACCATTTAGGGTAAACCGGAGTTTCTAAAGGGTATGGGTAACAGGGAACATGCTAATCAGTTTAGACTTAAACTAGGGACGGCAAGTTCAAAGCACATCAGTCAGTAAATTTCTATAGCCTATATGTAATTTCAGCCCTAATCCTATTCTATCTAGCTAAAATCTTATTGCAACTTCTAAAGTTCACCACACATTAATAATTCAAAAGAAGCAGTTCAAATACATCCTAAGGGAAAGGAGAAAATTGGAACATACTAATAAACAGTAGGAGAGAACAGAGCAAAAACTCAAATGCATAGAGGCTTTATTAAGAGCAGAAGGAAAGGGATAGAATGACGGGCACCCACAGGTAATATTTACCTAGGCAAGAATGAAGACTAACCCTGGCCACGGGTCAGTTTCGGGAAGGACGAGGACAAGGACCCTCAAGGATTTGGGATACCAGTAGGTGAGCAGGTAGCAGCTCACGGAAACCAGGACAGGAGACCCCTCAGGTTCTGGGTCAGGACTGGGCTCACCAAAGGGCACGACCAACCCCCACAGCTTCGGATACAACGCCTGCGTTACTCCTTCACTGCACGGAATCCGCCAATAACCCCGATTGGGTTTTCGAATCCCCAGCCAAAGTGCTTCGCCAGCACTTAAGACTATTTCTACCCCTTGGAGTGTGTGGAAAATTCGGACAGAGTGCTCCGCAGCTCTCTGTATCAATCACCTATAGAGTCGTGGGGTCAGTGACAGGTCTGCTACTTGGACAAGTCGGACAATTTCTCCCTAACTAACTAGGCTAGTTATACTCTTCTGGGGTTCCCAGACCACCCACAAATGTTGCAAATGACGGGGTCCCAACTTCTGATTGGTCAGGTGAAATGATTAGGTCACCTTTACCTCCTAAATTCTACATTCCCATACTTAATATTAATATTCAATATCCGCCCCCCTGAGTTCATGTTCCCAGGCATAGGAATATGGAGAAACAATGGGTGTATACAACGGTTAGATACATTGTTGCACAGTTCAAGGTAAATGTCAGCATCTTTGACGAGAACCTAGGTAGGTTCTCATGCGCATCTTGCTTCAGGAGCCAGCTGGCTGGGATTTGCTTCTGCGCAGTGTGGATTTTTCCCTCCTCACGTGACAGGGTCGGAACGATTTACACTATGGAGTCGGGCTCCCATACCCAGGCCAATGCATGCGCGGTACATGAAAAGTAAGCGAAAACAAATTAATATCACAGCAAAACAGAACACACTGTACACCATGTTTACCTACACTTCACCCCTTACTTCATAATAACTATAGCGATTAATGATTAGTGCGAGAATAGACAGAAAGGCGAAGCAGCATTTGGCAAGCGCAGAGCATGGTTAGAAGAAGCGGGCAGGTCAGCTACAATGCGCATGAGCGGACATTTCCCTCCAAATTTGCGAGTGCGTCATATCACATGGGTATGACTGACGCATGCGCAGACTGAGTTTCTGCAAAGCGGCCATTTTATAGTACGCAAGCGGTGTTACTGTTAGTAAACACATAGGCAAGCATCTCTAGGACACCCGCGTGTACTGGAAAAAAGGAATATTAATGACGAACAGGGTGGTTTAGTATCATTACAAGCTTACTCGAGGTTCATCTACAGAGCAGTCTGCATTAAGCGCAAACTTCCACTCCATCAATCCCCTCTTTGATGATATTTACTATCATCACTACTAATGGAAACAGATGCCAACTTCAATTTTCTTACATCTCACTCATCTCAATTTCCACAAATTTATTATTATGCCGTTTGTCTGCAGCTTTATTTGGGTGGGATTCTCTAGCTTTTTTATAGATCTGGCTCCTTAATTCTTCTAATTCAAGTTCATCCACATTTCGTTTCATTCCCCTTCTATTTACAGTGTACTTTTTCCTGCATCTTTGGCATTTGCAGCAAATTATTATAATAAACACAATCAAACTTATTCCAGCTATTGGCATCAATATTTTACCTACTAGACTACGTCCTACACTAGTGAACCAACTACCTACAGAAGAGAGACCATCAGTTAGTCTCTTCCAGGCACTGTCAACCTCCAATGGTTTAAGTTCTCTTTCCAAATTAGTTATATTTTGCACATATTTTTTTAATTTCTATACTTTTGTCTGGAATGTAAGTGCAACAATGTTGCGCCTTCAGCATTCTACAGACTCCGCCCTCTTTTGCCAATAAAGTATCAAGAGCAAGGCGATTTTGCAAAACCATTGATCTGATCGCAACCATTTCAGTATTGACCAACAGGAATCCAGCAGCAGTGTCAGTTGATAACCGATCCACTACCGTAGATAATTTGCAGATACGGTGAGTATTCAGAACTACCCCCATTCCAGGTATCAGTGCACTAAAAATATCACCTATAATTTCTCCTACACTCTCACGTTTACTACGCACTAAGCCATTAGTGTCTTCATTGCTTCCAGCAGCGTTATTCACATGGTATATTTTCGGGAAGACAATGCCAAAATAGCAGCTTCCATACCAGTGATCTGGCAATTTGAAATAAGCCTTGTTCCCACATATATAATAAATTCCGGGAAACACAGGTTCTGACCCATTTTTGAAACCCCAACCTCCAATTACCTTGTAATTATGGTCGCATTCGCTGGAACCGATGAATACATTGTTATAATAACTAGTCTTTTCTCTATGAAGACAAAGTTTCCCCTTTCGTTCAAAATCCAACAATAGCGCAGGATTCGCATCGCCATTTGAGGTGCCTTCCATGTTTTCAGCCCATTTAGGAGTTTGCTGTTTCTTATCATTAGCCTTTCTTTGGAAACTCTCCCTTCTTTTTTCTGCCATTTTTAAAAACATCTTTTCTTGCTCATGTAATGAGCAAGTCAAGTTATCTCTTCGAGCTTCATGTAAGTCTATGTCCCCTATAGTCAGGAAGTATTCTCCCATGTATCTAGTTACCTCGCTTCTAATATGCACAACATTTAGGTTCCCCCGAACAGGTAGTTCAGAAAAAATCACGTCAGTGTTTGAATAGTAGTACTGTAATGTGCTTCTATAAAATAAGCTTGCTAATATACTACAGGAAATCCCATAAGTCTGGGGCAAATGGTGATAAGTCACGCCTTCAGCTACAGAAGTAGGTAGCTTCATGCAGACATAACAATCTTCTATTTCCATAGCTTCTACATAATGCACTAAAAGATTTGCAAAGACATTTAAATGTGATCGATTTCTCATGTGGTGAAAATGTAGTCCATCCTCATCTGGTGCTTCTGAGTCATGTCGTGTTTGTCTTAGGCTAACTGAATTGTCATGTCTTTCTACACTTCGTGGAGTGTCTTCAGTATGTACAACTACTGGATCTGGGTTCATTGGTTTACTAGGGTACAGGTTAGGGTCTTTACTTATCATAAAAGGTATAATGACAGTTAGTCCTATCCAGATCACTATAACTATTGCTATACTGCATAGGCATATTTTACAGCAAGTTTTGCAACAATTCCCTTTTGGTCCTCCATTTACATTTGAATCAGACATTTTTATTTCTGGGACCTTTTAACCCCTCTTTGTTTCGGTTCAAGAGGCTTACGCAGTTTCAACTTTCAGGGTGGGTCTTCTACCTCAGAGCTTTGATCCTCAACGGAATTGTGATCACTGCGGTCACTTTCTTCAGGGTCGTCAATTTCTTCCAGCAGCAAAAAGGTCCATTCAGGACTTCGATAGTTCTTGTTTGCTTTCTTAAACCTGATGCTGCGTCTATTTTGCTGAGCCTCATCTCGTTGTCTTTCACTTGCAGTTCTTTTTCTGTCTTCTAATTTTTCTTCTACAGTTTTCAGTCTTAGTTTTAGTCTCTTTATATATCTTGGTCTTTCTTGCTTTCTAGGCCTCTTAGTGGTCGAGGATACTTGGCCGTCCTCGTGAATTCCCCTGTTTTCACTTTGGTGTGGCACTATTGTATTGGCACTGTCTTTTTCTTCTCCTGTCTGACTAGGTCCAGGTCTTTCATCAGTTTCTTCTGCCTGGTTTCTAAGCTGGCCTTGTTCAGGTATGGTCTGTATTTGATCTTGATTTTCAACCAGCTTGGATTCTGGTTCCTGAACGCGTTCTTCTGTTTCTATCTGTTCCTGTTCATGCACTTCGACCCCTTGATTTTCTTCCGCATGAACTTCAACTTTGACCACTATCTGTCCCTTTCCGGTTTCTGGAGTCTCTGGAGGAGTGTCGATGACTTGGTCTGTCCCTACTTGGCCTATTTCCTGATCAGGTCTGATGTGATTCTCATTGACCTGACCTTCTTCTTCTAGTCCTGTCTCACCCTCACTATCCCACTCTCTATCTAAGTAGGAATATTTTCTGGTTCTTATTGGATCAAGAATCAGGTCATCTGCTGGAAACCACTCGTCTTGGCTGGTGCCGGGTAGTATCACGTCAGCTAGATCTGGACCCTCGTCTGGAGTCTCTTCAGCTGCATCACCCTCAGCTTCAGCCGTCTCCTCCTTGGCTACTTTCTTAATGTGGCTGGCATGAATCCACTTTGGCACTCCAGCACACTTTACAGCAGTGGTAGTTACAAGGATCACTTGCCTCTTTTTCCCCCACTTTGGTCCAAGGCAACTCTTCCGGGTGTGTTTCTTCAACACCACCCAATCTCCATGTTTTATTTTATGGACTGGAGTGGTTGGCCACTCATCAGCAGTCTCTCCAGTCTGGATAGAATGCACTTGGTCACCCAGCTGCCTGCAGTATTCTAGCACAAAATCATCAGAAATACTCAGCAGTTTGTGTCCAGGTACCCATGCCTGTCTCATCACTCTTCCCATAAGTACCTCATGGGGGCTCAGGCCTGTTTTTCGGTTCGGGATGCTCCTTAATCCCATCAAGACAAGAGGCAAAGCTTCTATCCAGTTCAATTTTGTGGTGTCACACATTTTTGCCAATCTTGACTTAATAGTGCCATTTATTTGTTCCACTATTCCAGAAGCCTCTGGATGATATGCACAGTGTAGTTTAGGCTCAATTTTGAATGCTGCATAGAGTTCCTTCAGGACATCCCCAGTAAAATGCCCACCCTGGTCTGTTTCAATAGTCTCTGGAAAACCAAATCTAGGGATCAGCTCTCTGAGTAACAATTTTGCCACAGTAATGGCATCATTCTTCTTGACCGGGTAAGCTTCCACCCACCTCGAGAATAGGCAAGCTATCACTAAGACATATCTGTATCCTCTACACATGGGCAATTGTATGAAATCTGCCTGCAATCTGACAAATGGGCCTTCTGCCTTTCCAATGATACTTTGCTCTACCACAGTCCTCTTTCCTGCATTGAACTGCTGACACACCAGGCACCTCTGGCAGAACTTATTCGCGATATTCCTGAATTTTGAATTGTAGAACACTTTATCAAACACACGGCACATTGCATCCCTTCCAACATGAGTGTCTCCATGAATCATCTGAACCATCGGATCTGCCATACAGTCTGGTAACACAGGCATACCATCTTTATTCACCACGATACCATCCCTTTCTCTGAGTTGACATTCCTCAGTCTCCCATCTTAGTTTTTCCCCCTCGGTTGCTGCCTGTTGCAACTCTCTCAGTTCCTTCCAGGAAGATACATTCTCAAACACCATAAGTTGGCAGCTGTTTCCGCCCCATAATTGGATTTTTAGGGACATTTTGTATTGTGCACAGTACTGAGCAATTTGGTCAGCATACCTGTTTCCGGCTGCCACTTCATCCTTTCCAGATTGGTGAGCAGCACATTTGACCACCGCCAATTCTTTGGGCAATTGGATTGCTTCCAATAGGTTTTGCACCACCTTTCCATTTCTGATGGGGGTACCTGAGGAAGTCATGAATTCTCTTTGTAGCCATAGTTGGCCGAAGTCATGAACAACCCCATAACCATATTGACTGTCAGTATATAAGGTTACTCGTTTGCCCTTCCCATGTTTGCAAGCTCTGGCCAATGCTATGAGCTCAGCCACTTGGGCAGATTTGACTTCACTCAAATAGGATGCTTCTAGGGTAGTTTCCAGAGTGACGACAGCATAGGCAGCACTCAGTCCACCATCCTCATGCCTCAGGCAAGAGCCATCCACAAACATCACTATGTCAGCATTGATAAGGGCCATTTCTTTTATGTCAGGACGAGGTTTAGTACTAAACTCAGTCAGATCAATGCAGTTATGTTCGAATTCACCTTCCACTCCGGTATCTCGGGCAAGGGGCAATAGCGTTGCCGGGTTCAGGATGTTGCATCTGGAAATGATTACATTTTCTGCACCAATAAGAATTCTCTCATACTTAGTCAGCCGACTAGGAGTGAGATATTGTGTTTTGGTTCTAGTTAGCAGGATCACAACCGAATGTGGAACATAAACCGTTACAGGATGTCCATGACAATGTTCTCACTCTGTTCCAGACTTGTGCATGTGGCAGCCACTGCTTTCAGACACCCCGGAAGCCCAGCAGCTACTGGGTCCAGTGTGGCTGAAAAGTAGGCCACAGGACGTCTAGTCAAACCATGCTCCTGGGTCAGGACTGAGAGTGCACAATTGTCTCGTGTATCACAGAATAACTCAAAGTTCTTGGAATAATCTGGCATCCCTAATGCTGGAGCAGAGCATAGACAGTTTTGCAATTTTATCCAGGCTGTCATGCTTTCATCATCCCAGGTGACTGGATCGTCTGCCCCTTTCTTTGTCATTTTTATCAGAGGCTTGGCAAGTACCGCAAACCCCACAATCCACTGTCTGCAGTATCCCACAACTCCGAGGAACATTCTAACGTCCTTCTGAGTTCTGGGCAGTTCCATATCCCGAATTATTCTGATTCTTTCTGAGGTGACTCTTCTGATACCTTTCTCGATCTGGTGCCCCAGATATTTTACTGAATTCTTACAAAACTGTAATTTGTCAGGAGATACTTTGTGTCCACCTCTGCCCAGGTGATTCAGCAGAGCAATGGTATCAGTAACACAGTCGCTTTGACTTCTAGACGCCACCAAAAGGTCGTCTATGTACTGGACCAGGACAGACTTCTTGGGTAGAACTAAAGATTCAAGACATCTTTTTAAGATATGATTAAAGATGGAGGTACTCTCTGTGTACCCCTGGGGGACACGATTCCAGACATAGACATGACTGTCAAACTCAAAAGAGAAAAGAAACTTGCTTTCTGGATGCAATGTGATGGAGAAGAATGCATGACACAAGTCTATGACAGTAAACCACTCCGCATTCCAGGGAATCTGATACAGGATCACTGCAGGGTTTGGCACAATGGGACAACAAGGTACCACAATCTGATTTACCTTTCGCAAGTCCTGCACTACCCTGTACTTTCCACTAGGCTTTTTAATTCCAATTATGGGGGAGTTACAGGGACTGCTCAACACCTCTTGAATTATGTCTGCCTCCAATAATCTGTTTATTTCAAGTGCGACTCCAGTTTTCACTTCTACACTCATTTTGTACTGTTTTGTTTTTGGGTAGGTAGCATTAGGTTTGATGGCTATTCTGACTGGGTCCACATTTGCCATTAAACCTACATCTTTCCCGGTAAAAACCCATACTTCTGGTGTCACCCTTTGCTGGAGTTCTTCAGGCAAATCAAGAATTGTTATGGGCTTGGCTTCGGTATCAGGCCTTAACAGCATTAGCTTGTACAGGCCATCTTCATCTGGGGTCTGTATCTCAACACCTCTTGGCGTGCAAAAGATGGTACAGTTCATTTTGCACAACAAATCACGTCCCAGCAAATTTACAGGACTGGAATCGCAAACCACAAATCTGTGCATTTCTTTGAAATTCCCTATAGAAATCTCCATGGGTTCAGTTACAGGAGTGCTAATGATCTGGTTTGATACGCCCACTACTTGGATTGCTTCTCCCGAGAGGGGTAGGTTAGGAACGTCCGCTGTTCTCACAGTTGAACGGGTAGCACCAGTGTCCAACAGAAAGGTGACATCATTTCCTTCAACCTTTCCTTCAATGTATGGCCCTGACTGGTCTACCGGTAGGGATGCGCCAAGCACGCACTCCCCTTCCTCCCCCCTCAGGCCCCGTCAGTATGGTTCATCACAGAGGAATGTATCATTTAATAGGAACTGTGAGGTTGCCTGATTTCTTTCATTCTGTCCTTCCCACACTTCAACCCTCTCATTCTGTGGGGCCTGATTCTTATAATTAGGTCTAGGAGCTCTAGGTAATGGAGGTAGATTTACCTATCGCTGATTCTTTCGTGGCCCCTCTTTCTGAACCTGTGGATTTAAACCATTTATGGGGGCATTACCAGCTTGTAAATGAGGACACTCGTCTCTCCAATGCCCTATCTGCCCACACCCGTGACAGGGGAACTTCTTCTTAGCCTCTTCTTTGCTCATCTTAACTCGAGGCTTCCCTCCCCCTCCCGGGTTATTGTTCAAAGCATTGTTATTCATTTTACTCAACTGTTTTTCTTCTTGCTCGGCCAGTTTAACCTGTGCCCACATCACCTTTTCCTTCAGGGCCTTTTTCTTGTTCTCCATTTCATCCTCACAGTACTTAGCGTACTTGAGAACATCATCTATAGGCTTTCCCTGCCAACAGATTTTGTTATCTCTAATCCACTGGGATATTTCTGGTTTTAGCCCTAGCACGAATCGATAAATAAAATGAGTCATGTCTTTCATTTCAATATTATCGATGCCACTGTAGGTCTTGAATACCTGCAATAGCCTCTCATAATATGAATGGACTGTTTCGTTGTGATCCTGGGTAGTTCTATCGATTCGGGTCCAATCAGTTTCCTTTGCAGGCACCTTTTTCTTTAGAAATTGTATGACTTGGTCATACTTTCTCATCACTTCTGAAGAAGGGGCTCCAGTTTGTGGGTCCCTTTGATATTCTTCACTGGGCCAATCAATCTCTATTTTGCAATCGGTCCATAAATCTACCGGAACTACAATGTCAAAGAACCCATCCAGGTCTTTTAAGAGGCATTTCTGGACCTTCACAAATCGCTCTACCTGCCTGTACCACTCCACGGGCTTCTCCCTTAATTTTGGGAAATCATTGGTAAATGACACAATGTCATGCCGGGACCACGGGACATGTACATATTTCCCACCTGGCACTTCCCTCATGGGACACAGTTTTTCTGCTTGGCCTACTTCTTTTAACACGAACTCAGAAGCTTTTGGTTTTCCTCTACTCTCTTCCTTTTTCTTTGCCCACCGGGTTTTCCACTTGTCCAGATCTCCCCATTTCTGCAGTACGTTCAACAATTCCTTTATCTGGGTTCTTTTTCCTGACACACTCATATTTTCTAAATCTTTGTCTGAAAATGCTGCCCTATACGGTTTCTGTAGGACTTTGGATCGACTCACATCAATTCCCATGTCAGCCGCCGTATCCATTAGTTTTTCATGGAGTACTCTCGTATTTCGGGTAAGGCTTTTACTGATAAACAGCAACTCTTCTTCGCTAAGGGTGTTTAGCCTGTCTAATCCCACATTCCCTGCCATTAATTCCTCTATCTCTATCCTTAGTCTGTAAATGTCCAAAGGTTTGGGCAAGGAAGGTTCTCGATCCATTTCCTTAGTCCACCTATCCAGTTCCTCGGGAGTCACCACCGTTGCACTCCGGATTCCTGACGTAGTTTCTATGAGGACTTCCTTGGCCTTGGTCTGATTCCCTGACCTAGACCCACTGGTACTGGGCTCTCTTATGGGCAGATCCATTAGAGAGACTACAGACTCACACTCACTTGCCTGGTCATCAATAACAAGTGGTTCTTTCCGAGAGGGAACTGACATTGGAGTAAGGATTGGAGCTTTAGGACTAGTCTGCCTATCCCCATAAATGGGTATAGCGGGACCAATAGTTACAGGTATCGTCAGAGCATCCGGGCTGGGAGGTATCTGAGCTATGGTTTGAATCAGTTCATTCCTTTGTTTAATCAGGGCATCTCTCTCCCTTTCTTGCAAGACTCTTTCTGTGGAGTTACCATGCAATATCTGAGGTACCAAAGGAGGGTAAATACTCGGAGCAGTGGGAATGGCTGACCCTGGTCTATCCTCACCAAAACGTCGGTAGGTTGGGACTGCAGTACTAGGTCTACAAAATTCATCACTATTGCTAGATTTACTGCTGATACCAGCCAGGTCTGTTTCGCTTGCCCTCCTACTCCTAGCATGGTGGAGAAAAGGATTTTTCGAACTTAACCCCTTCGGGGCTGATGACGAGCTGGGCTCGTCATGGAGTAGGGCGCTCGCACGCTGATGACGAGCCCAGCTCGTCATGAGCCCCACCCTCGGGGGAAGCGCCAGTGCTCTCCCCGAGTCTGCCCGATTTTGTTCGTTTCTGCGGGGATGGCAGGGGAAGACCTTCTCCTGCCTCCCCCCGCCCTCCCCGCCCGCGTCATCAATGACGTCAGCGCGCGAGGCGCGCTGACGTCACCGGAGGTTGCCTTTTGTTTACCGACGCGCAGGGAAGCCATTAGCTTCCTGCGCGTCGTTTGTAAAACAGGTTCGTTTTGCGGCTGGGGCGGGGGGATTCTGCTGAAACTTGCATCGAGGGAAAGGAAAGGCTTTTCCTTTCCCTCGATGCCACTTTAGAGCATTCCTGCTGCACGATCGTGCGATCGTGCAGCTGGAATGCTAGGTATTTTGTTTTTTCTTTTTTGTTCAATTTCGTTGTTCGGGGAGCGGCCCCTTGGGGAAGGGTCGCTCCCCTTTTTGGGGGAACATTAAGTTTGAACTGTTTTCGAGCATCTGATGTTTGTAGATGGCTGTTTTTTGGTAAAAAAATTCTGTTGGGGGTCATTTAAAAATTACAAGTACAGTGCTAATTTTAAAGGTGAGCAGAGGAGTGAGGCATGGTTGCATCCTGGCCACTTTCTTGTTTTTTTTACAATTACTCCCTTGGTAAAGCTTTGAGGGCATATAGTAAAGATATCCCTAGAATTCTCTCCCAGACTGCGCCATTTTTTTATACGCAGATGATGCTGCGCTTTTGAGGCTAACAGCATTTGGCCTCCAAAGCATGGTGATCTAAGTCTAAAGGGGAACCATTCAAAATCATATATAATGACATGGGGCCCTAAATGCCAATATCACCCAAAAATGGTTTAGCTTTACCCAAACCCATTTTTAGTTTAATGAAGGATGCAAGTGCCTCTGTGCTTCATTAGTTATACTTATGTGTTTATCAGAAGTGGCTAAATAACACACCTGTCCTGCCTAGGCAAAGCTCACTAGTGTTTTTGGGCTGATGAATGTTTATTTGTATTTGTGCTGCAATTTTAGCACATGCTTTGTCTCCAGTGACCATGTGTGTGCTACTATGCCATCGCTGCGATGTGCGAAGGGGTCCCTTGAGTGAGCTGTCCATCATAGTGATGAATGTGTTTCTGAATTTATGCTGCAACTTGAGCGCCATCTTTGTCTCCAGTGTCAATGTGTGCGTTACTATGCAATCACACAGATGTGCGCAGGGGTCCCTTGAGTGAGCTGTCCATCATAGTGGGAAGCTCACAAATGTTTTTGGGCTGATGATTGTTTTCCTGAATTTGTGCTGCAACTCGAGCGCCATCTTTGTCTGCAGTGTACAAGTGTGCTTTACTATGCAATCGCACAGATGTGCGCAGGGGTCCCTTGTGTGAGCTGTCCATCATAGTGAGAAGGTCACAAATGTTTTTGGGCTGATGAATGTTTTCCTGAATTAGTGCTGCAACTCGAGCGCTTGCTTTGTCTCCAGTGACCGTGTGAGTTACTATGCCATCGCACCGATGTGTGCACAGGTTCCTTGAGTGAGCTGTCCATCATAGTGGGTAAATTTAGGGAAGATGGTGCACTCCGCTAGTTGGTGGGCGGGGCCAAACGGGGGTCTTCTGTGCGTGTTCACATGCCTCTTATGTGTATGAATGGTCACAGACTGATGAGAGCAGCAGATGGGGTGAAAGGAGCTCCTGGTGATAGGAACTGTTTTTGGATTTAGCTTGTGAAAGTGAAGGATGCAAGTGCCTCTGTCCAGCATCACAGTTATCTACAGTAATTCTGTTGCCCCCCTCCCAATGAGAATCCCTGATGACGTCAGCACGCACAGCATGTGCAACATCTTCAGGGATTCCCAGGCGGTCAGGAAGCCATTTGCTTCCTGCGCCTGGAGGTGTTAATTTATTTTTGAGAGTCTTGGGGGGGGTGGGGCCGCAAAGAGGCATCAGGGGAGAGGCAAGTGATTTTCCTCTCTCCTGATGTCTCTTTCCAGCCTCACGGTTGCGCACAGCATTGCGTTTGTGCGGTGGTAATGCTCTCACTAGCACCAGGGATTTCATTTTAGATTGTAGGAAGTGACCCCTTTTGTAAGGGTCGCTTCCTGGTGGGTTGGAGTTTTAACTTAGATTTTCTGCCCCCCCCCCCGGTGGGCAAATCAACCCGTACTTTTGTTTGTTTTGCCCGTTTTGATGGCCCATCTGTGTGGATGTGATTTTGTGGGTAAATTTGTGTGTTGTTTGTTTATTTGTTATGTTGTTTGTGAAATGTAGTATTAATTTTTTTATTTCCTCTTTGTTTTTGATCCAAGCTTTTGCTGTTTCTATTGGTGTAGGTTGTGGTTCAGTTACTGCTGGTTTTGCAGCTTGTGTAGTTGCATGTGCTTGGTAAGTAAATGTTTTTGTACTACTTTCCCTAGATGAATGTGTTTTTATGAAAAGTCTAGTTATTGCTGTTTGTGTGGCTTTGTGGTTCTTGATTGTCAACTTTTTTTTGTATTGCTGCTTGATGTGTACTTTGTCTAATCTATACTTTTTTTCTTTCTAGTGGGATTTCCTTTCTTTTTTTTTTTTTTAATTTTTATTTTTATTTATTGGCAAGTTCAAAACATAAAACGTAAATATACAGGATAAGCAATATGAAATGATGTGGTATACATGGATTACGAGGTACATACACAGATATATATAAACAAAGTTCTACCTCAGGAGAAGATATAGCAATTAAGAGAAAGAATACTGAAAAGAAAGATAAAAAATGATTAAAAAAAAGAAAAAAAAAACAGAAAATGGAGTCAGAATCAATCAGAGGCCCTGTATCTGGTTTCCCCTTTCTTCATTATACCATCTGGTAATAGGTTCCCATATCTGTTTTCCTATTGCTCTCATTTTCCTACCTCTTGTGGCGTATATTGAGATTTCTTGTTTATAGATAGCTATAAAACGGCTAAGCCACATATTAAAGGTAGGAGGCTCTGTATCTTTCCACCTAGCTGCTAAAATTATCCATAACACGGCGTATCCCAGAAAAAGTACCGCCTGTTCTTCTCTATTGTGTTTCAAAGAGTCATCATGACCCAATAGGAGCAATGTTATAGAATCATGTATTCGGTGCCCAAAAATTTGGGTCCAGAATTCCAACATCATAGTTTTGATTGTAGCCAATGTAGGGCATTCAGCAAACATGTGTAGGAGATTTGCGAGTGGTTGTTTGCATCTGGGACAGTTATCATCAATCCTAAGCCCCCATGCAAACAATTTAGCTGGCGTATAATATAAATTATAAATGATTCTATAATATTGAGCCTTTAAGTTAGAGGCTATAAAGTATCTTGTTGAGAGGGCTAATGAGAGATCTAGATCTACATTTGGATTAGCTAATTTTAAGGCCCAAGATTGTTCCGTGCGCTCTAAATCATCAGGGGTGTTGGCCAAAAGTAACTGATATAGGACCCCAATTCTAGTAGATTTTTTCCCTATAATGTCTAATAATGGGATATTATCCGGTAGGATTTTTGGTTTGGTATTATAGATACTAGCTGATATTTGATAAAATTTTAAAAAATCGTTCGCGGGGACATTATATCTCGCTTGAAAGAGCTCAAAAGAAAGTGGGAGATTATTACCAAAAAAATCTCCGATTGTTTTAATACCTAGGAGCTCCCACCTCTGGGATCTACTATCATTAGGGATATTAGAAAAATTTTTACATTGCCATAAAGGTGTATATTTTGTATATGTAGGAAGCCCTAGATGTTTGCCAATAGCTTTCCAGACTGAACGAGCATCTAAAACAGTCTTTAATTTAATTTTTTTGTAATAAGATGTTTCAACCTGCCTTAGAAAAAGTCCCTTATGTTTTTTGCCTAGACTGAGCTCATATATCGATGGTATATATGGAATTATAAAGGTTGGGCCTCCTGGTTTAGCGGTCAAAAGGGGATCCATATGTTGCAATAATGATGCCCAAAAATATAATCTTAAATTTGGTAAGGCTAAGCCGCCTCTACTTTGAGGGAGTGCTAGAAGGGGGAGAGCCCGCCTTATTTTTCCGTAACTCCACATAAACTTTGCTATGAGGGAGTCTATAGTCTTTATAAAGTGTTCCCCAGGTAACAGGGGGATTGCTCTGAATAAATATAGAACACGAGGGAATACATTCATTTTAACGTAGTTGGCACTACCTATAATAGAGAGGTGTAAACTGTCTACCCTTCTTAGATCGCTTTTAATTTTATCAATAAGGGGAGAATAATTAATATCGCTAATGTTACTTATCTCTGCCGAAAGTACTACACCTAGATAAGTGGCTTGTTTAACCCTGAGGGTACTTTCGTATTGGGTGTTACTAGTGGCTAATACCATAGTCTTATCTCTGTTCAAAGAGTACCCTGAGTACTTCCCAAAAGCTTGGGTAATTGTCTCAATTTCATAGACTGCTTCAGATGGTTTAGTGGTTATTACGGCAATGTCATCCGCATATGCCATAACTTTGGTGGAAAAGGACCCTGTAAGTACTGGTTGTATGGATGTTGAAGTTAGTAATTTTTGAATAAGGGGATCTATATAGAGTGCAAATAAAACCGGAGAGCATGGGCAACCCTGCCTTGTACCTCTCTGAATCATAATGACCTCCGACTCATTTCCTGCTATACAGATTTTTGCCGTGGGGTTGGCATAAATGGCTTTAATGGCATTGATAAAAGTATTTCCAAAATTTTTGCTTTCCAGGATGTTCCAGAGAAACTGCCATGATACTCGATCAAATGCCTTTTCCGCATCGAGGAAGATCATCGACATCTCTCCCCCCGTGGCGCCCATGATGTCAAGTAGGGTTATGGCTCTACGAGTATGGTCTGTAGTGCCTTTGCCGGGTATAAAGCCGTGTTGCCACGGGGATACAAGCCGTTCGATGACCCCGCTCAGACGATTAGCAAATATTTTAGCGTATAGCTTTGAGTCGGAGTTGATCAAGGATATAGGCCTATATGAGGAAGGCAGGTGGGGTGGTTTACCCTTCTTATGGAAAATTATTATATTTGTTTGTTTCCAAGACTCAGGGGGAATTGTGTGGTATTGGACTCCAAGAAACAAATCAAACAGAAAGGGAGTTATCTGATTACCAAGGATTTTATATAAATCCAATGGAATTTTATCCGGTCCAGCCGCCTTTCCATTGGCCATCTCGGCTAATGCGATCTCCACCTCAGTGATCGTAATCTCTCTGTCCAGGTAAATCTTATTTTCTTCATCGATACTTTTATGATGAATCTGGTCTGGGAGCCAATTATTTAGAAATGTTGTGATTTCATTGTCAGGATGTGAGATATCACTACTATAGAGTTTTTGATAATACTTTTGAAATACTTTAACAATGTCTTTGGGGGTAGTATACTCATTTCCCTCAAATTCTATCTTTTTAATATTACTCAGTGATTGCTTTTGTCGAGTACGTAGTGCTAACTGCTTCCCCACATTTTCCCCGGATTCATACAGTCTATCCTTATTGGCCTGATAGGTTTCCGCGGCTTTCTGAATTAACGTACTATTAATCTCATTTTTTAAGATCATTATTTTATTTAAGATTTTCCCAGGATCTAAGGTAGGATCGACTTGCCCTCTACGAGACAGATTTAGCTGGGAGGCATGAAGGGCCTCTAGATTGGACAACTCCTGCATCATTTCCATATTGAATTGCTTTTCTAGCTTTCGCTTATTAGCAACAAATGAAATGGTCTCTCCTCTCAATGCTGCTTTAAAACAGTCCCATACTATAATACGGGGTGCACTAAACTGGTTACACTCAAAAAAGGACTGGGTCCACGATTTAATATACGCTATGTATTCCGGATTAACCAGTAACCTCCTATCAAAAGTCCACTGTGTTATTGGTTTAACTAAATTAACCGTATCGAAGGTAAAGGTCAGTGCATTGTGGTCAGATAAGGTTTTCGGGGATTTAGTTATTTCTATAATATCCTTCTGATTTATACTTGACATAATATAGTCGATTCTAACATATTTGTTGTGGGGGAAAGAGAAATATGTATAGCCATCCACATTTGGCCCCCGGAGTAGGCCCCAGACATCAACCAAGTTGTGACTTTTCATCGTCTGATCCAATGCTCTATATACCTTTGGTTTGCGCCCTTTATAATTTTGAGATAGAAAGTTCCCAGAAGACAACCCTATGTCGATGTTGAAATCTCCACAAAAGACCAGGGAACCTGACCAAGAGGCCAATTCAATTTCGAGCTCCCGAAAAACAGCAGGGTCATCTAAATTTGAACCATAGATTGCACAGATAGTGATATCCAGCCGAAGCTGAATTATGACCCATCTGCCATGTTTATCAGCAGATTTACGAATTGGGGGGCCTATTATAGGTTTGGCAAAGATGGCTACCCCTTTAGTTTTAGATGTTTGGGATGTAGCTGCCATTAGATTATAACCAGGTAGTTTAAGTAAGTTCCTGTCAGAATATGCGATATGTGTCTCTTGGAGACATAATATATCAACAGGATTTTGTTGTGTTAATTGATATAGCTGGGCCCTTTTATCTTTATGATTGATGCCTGCCACATTCCACGTACAAAGACTTATTCTCCCCATGTATTAACTTGAAAGACTAGCCCGATAAACTTAAAACACCCATTCTCTTTAATATATATAATACGGTTTTGCATTTCTTTAACTTTTCTGTAGCTTTTTCTCTTTATACAACGTAGTCTATGACCGAATTTGCCAATTTTTCTTTTTTGGTTTCCCCCCTTCCCTCCCCCCCTCCTCAGCCCCCTCCCCAAGGCCTTCCCCAAGGCCTTCACCCCCCACCTCCCCCCACACTCCACCCTATGAGGCATGTAGACTCTCACTAGAGTCTATAGTGATGGAGAGACACCCTGTGACCGTGCCTTATCATTAATTCTGTATACTTCAAATAACACATGTGTAGGCTAGTGGAAGGGTATATAAAGAAAGGAAACATGCAAAGCTATAAAAGAATAAACATCCTAGAGCCACGCAATACCCACTGAGCCAGACGAAGAAAACCATTAATACTGGAAAAGAAATTCATTATAACGATAATAGATTATACAGCATATTCTAGTCCTATTCTAAGCGATTTATCTGAAAAAATAAGAGTTGGTGTTAAACTTAGGACTTTGAGATATGCTTATTCTTTAAGATATGCTTATTCTTTCTAAATTGCAAAACAAAGCCCACCATCCGGGGGCTATACCGTAATCAAGATAACCGTTGCATTTAGAGTTCTTAAAGAAAAACCTATTAACTCAAAAAAATTAGTTCAGGCTATCTAAAAAAGCCTTCGCTTTGATCTCGGAGGAAAAGAATTTTACCTGACCGTTATACAACACTTTGAGTATGGCGGGATTATTCAAATAGACCTTAGCTTTTTTGTCCAAAAAAGGTTTGATTAGCTGACGGAGACGCCATCTCCGCTCCACAGTTGTGTGGCAGAAGTCCGGCCTGACAAAGTATGAGATATCGCCTCGGATCCGATGGGCCTCAGGTCTCGCTTTCTCTGCAATGGTTTGACGTAGCAAAAAGTTACCAAAATAGACCAGGATTGCCCTAGGATATTAACTTTGCGATTTGGTAGGCCGCAGTGTAGCAGGGGTTCTGTGGACACGTTGAACTTCCAATTCCCAGTTCCATGAAGATAGCTCAGGAAAAGTGTCTTTAAAGAGTTGGATCATAAAGACGCGTATGTCATCTCCTTCACTTTTTTCGGGTACTCCCAGTACTCGGAGATTGTTGCGACGCATACGATTTTCCATCTGCTCAAGCTTCCATCTTACATCAGTCATCTCAGCGTCGTGGGCATCGACCTGTTCTTTCACCACAGTTGCTTCAGCCTCAATAACCACAATTCGATCTTCCATGTCCGACATTCTTGCATTGGATGCTGCCACAGTTTTTGAAAGTTTACGTACCACCCCTTGTACCTTTTGTAGAGCTTGTTGAGCTTTCCGACCATCTTTAGACGTTTGCTCTCTGTGTGATGCAATTGCCTGCAACACCGTGTCCATTACTGCAGTTAAGGTAGTGTCTTGTTCCTTTGAAGAAGAAGAGGCTCCATGAGAGCTAGAAGCTGATGCGGGAATGCCTTCCCGATAAGGGCCTGCTGGGATGTGGTGGCTTCTCTTTTTTTTGATCACTGTGTGTCTTCCGGCTGTGGCTTCACCCAATAGCTCATCCGCATCGCTATCTTGAGTGCTGGTGCTGGAGCCGGTATGCAGGTCGGATAGAGAATCTAAGTCAGAGTCTAAGTCATGGTGCCACCCTGGGTCCTCACGACCTTCAGAAATAGTGTAGAATTCAAGAGGTTCTAGGTCTGTATCAGACGTGATTCCAGCTCCAGCTTCGTAGTCTGGCCCAGGCAATATTGGCTCTTCGACATTTCCTTCCCCAACTGGTGCAGAGGTGCCCTGGGATTGAGCAATTGTTTGCGTTGAAGAGGGTGATATTAATTTATCCTCCTCGCTGACAGGATTTAGCAATGACAAGTGTATTTCAGGCTGAGGAACAGTGGGTATATTTGCTGCGTCGCTTGTGCCATTTGCAGAGGCTACTGTATTAGAGGTAATTGCTGTAGGCTCAGCTGTAGCTTGTAGTTTTTCTGGTACTTGCTGTTGTGGTTACGCAATAATTATTGTGGCTTTTCCTGCTGCAGCCGCCTCTTCAATGACACTCCCTGGCGTTTCTGCTGTTACGGTTGAGCACTGCAGCGGTAATGACGGTAAAGGCGATGATAGCGGGTCAGCTGTAGCTACGACAGTAGCTAACTGTGTAGAGCTTACTGAAGGATTTGGATCTGCTGGTAATTCAGGCACTGCTACTGCTGCTGACGAATCCGAGCTGAGGAGCGCTGTCGAAGTTACTGGCGGAGCTGCAATCAGCGTCCCGCTTGTTGCGTGTTGTTTGGAAGGCAAAGGAGCAGCTCCGGCCGGCGTTTTACGAAGCAAGTCTACCACAGAGGGACCCGGCCCTGGAGTATTAGTGTTTCTCGTAGTTCTATGTTGCTTTGGGTGAAGTTGGAGCTGGGCTTGTCCCCCATCCGATCCGGCAGTTTCGTCTGTTAGTGACCCAGCGCGCCTGGCAGCAAGTTTTTGATCACGAAGCGCTTGCTTGGCTGCACGGGTTTTCGAGGCGGCTGTTACCGCCGCAACATTTTTCGGAGCCATCAGCGTCTTCGTTTGGGGATAGTCGATGCCAGAAGCACAGCAAGACTGTTGATGGAGCTGAAAAAAGAGCCTTAGCACCGTGAGGCCGAGTGCTGACGCGATGAAATGAAGTCGTGAGCGTGGCTGCTCAGGTAAGAGCGATGAGTCTCCGGGTGGTTTAAAACAGGCGCCACTCATTATGCATCTTGCAGGGGAAAAAAATTATTGCTAGCTTTGTCCTTTACTGCACCAGTTGTTTTCTCACGGTGTCCTCATGGGTATCACGGGATCCTACCCCTTCCACTAGCCCATTCAGTTGACTCAGGCACAGGAGAGTGTCTCACAGCGGACTAGTGAGCCGCCGCCATCTTGCCCGGAGAAATTTTTTTTAAGTATCAGCTTATCACCCTCAGCTCCAGTGTCGGGATTTCCTTTCTTTTTGCTGTGTTTCAGCAGAGTAGGTGCTGGTGAGTGTTCTTATATTTTGTTAGATTTGAATTGTTTTTAAAGTGTATTGTTCTTTGTGTGAAGACTCTACCTTGTTTACTTCGTACTTTGCACAGTGTAGCTTGTTGTTCACTTGTGTGTGTAGTCTTCTTGCATAGTAAGGATAATGGCTGCTCGCAGAATGACTGCTCAGCACGTTGTTAGTTTGCTTTTTGAGACTTCCTCTGAGCATGGTCCAGACACTGACTCCGATTCGGAGCATGAGGAATTTGCAGAAGATTCAGGCAGTGAGTTTTCTCTTCGCATGGTATCATCATCATCGGATGATGATTCTTCTAGTGCTGATGAAGTGCCTGTGGTAGAGAGGGACATTGATGTGCCGGTAGAGAGGCAAGAGCCATCTGAGCGGCAGCCTAGGTCCTCAAGGTTTCCCTGTTTTTCTCGTCGAGAAGAGGCAAGTGTGGTAAAGGGTGTGCCCAAAAGGCTTCACATTGCTGTGGTTCGCCAAGGGTTATCTGGTGCTGCTAGTCTTCCTGTTGTAGAGCAGCATGAGGCATCTGGTGCTGCTAGTATTTCTGTTGTTGTTGAGCAGCAAGTGGCATCTGGGGAGGCGAGTTCTTCTGTTGATGTTGAGATGCAAGAGGCAGCTGGGGATGCAAGTGTTCCCGTTGATGTAGTGCAGCAAGAGGCATCTGGGCTGCAGGCTAGGGTGGCTTCTTCTTCCGATGTTAGTGATGACGTCTGGGTTGCCCCTGGCATGGTACAGCCGGAATTGCCAGACTTCACTGGTGTTCCAGGGTGTAGAGTGAATACTGACAATTTTCTGCCAATTCAATTTTTTCAGTTGTTTTTTGACGATGAGTTTTTGCAAGAGATTGTGGAGCAAACTAATTTGTATGCAGAGCAGTATTTGAGGGACCACAGTGCCAGCCTTAAGCCCCATTCTAGAGCTACCCATTGGTCTCCCACATATGTTGAAGAGATGAAGAAGTTTTTGGGATTAATTTTTTTGACGGGCTTGCTAAGGAAGCCATCAATGTCTTCTTATTGGTCCACTAGTCCCTTGATGGCAACATCTATATTTCCAGCAGTTATGACTCGTGATCGGTATATGCTTCTTCTTCGCATGTTGCATTTTGTTGATAATGATTTAGCGTTGCCACGCGATCACCCTGATTGTGACCATCTTTTTAAGATTCGGCCTGTCCTTGATCACTTTGTTGATCGTTTTTCTGAGATCTTTGCTCCTGGAAAACAAATAGCTGTGGATGAGTCTTTGGTTTTGTTCAAGGGCCGCTTGGTTTTTAGGCAGTATATTCCTAGTAAGAGGGCACGCTATGGAATCAAACTGTATATGCTTTGTGACAGTGAGACTGGATATGTTTATAATTTCAGGGTGTACACCGGTAAGGATTCCAGCATTAACACTTCTGCTTGTCCGTCCACTTTTGGAGTGACTGAGAAAATTGTGCGGGAACTAGGTAGACGATTGTTTAACAAAGGCCACCATTTATATGTAGATAACTTCTACACTAGTGTGCGTTTGTTCAAGGAATTGGCCAAAGTGGGCACTGTTGCTTGTGGCACGATGCGCAGTAACCGGAAAGGTTTCCCAATAGAACTTGTTTGCAAAAGGCTTGTGCGGGGACAGTCTACTGCATTGCGATGTGGGAATCTTCTAGCTGTGAAGTTTTCAGACAGGAGAGATGTGTACATGCTGACTACAATCCATGATGAAAGCACTGAAGCTCTGCCTGTTCGGGGTGAGCGTGCTGAAGTGCGTAAACCTGTGTGCATTTTACAGTACAATAAGTACATGGGTGGTGTTGACAGAGTAGATCAGAGGTTGGAACCTTATGCTGCTCTTCGAAAGTCTTACATTTGGTACAAGAAGTTGGCTATTCATCTTTTCCACTTGGCATCCTTTAATGCTTTCGTTGTGTTTCAGAAATCTTGTCCTGAGGTTAAGATGCCTTTTGTTAAGTTTCAGGAGACTATAATAGGCAGCCTTGTACTAGTGGAACAGGCAAGTGTCCCAAGATTTGAAGTGGTGGAGGAAGTGGCGAGACTGAAAGATCGCCACTTTCCAGAATACATTCCTCCCACAACTGCAAAAGACAATCCCACTAAAAGATGTAGAGTCTGTTGGCGAAGAGAAGTGCGGAGGGAGTCTCGTTTGTACTGCCCTGACTGTCCTTCAAAACCTGGATTGTGTGTGCCAGCTTGTTTTAAATCGTACCACACACAAAAGAAGTTTTGGGAGTTTCATTGAGCTTGTAAGTGTACTGTCTGGTCTGTATTCTGTAATATATTTTAGTCTGCTTCAAGGTCTGCATTAGTGCACAGCATTTAGTTTTTGAATTTGTGTTAGCAGATTTGTAGGTTTCATCATTTGATTTCTGGTATATCTTAAAAAAAGTCTAAATTTCGATGGTGGTGTGTGCAGCATTGTGCTTGGATTGTCGGTGTGCGTGGACTGGCGTTTGGCTGGTGGTGTGCGTAGTCTGGTGCTTGGCTGGCATAGTGCATTGTTTGGAGTTGTGCTTGGGGGGTGAGTGGATTCTTGCTTGGCTGGTGGAGTGCATGTTTAGGTGCTTGGCTGGTGGTGTGAGTGGATGGCGCTTGGCTGGTGGTGTGCGTGTTCTGGTGCTTGGCTGGCATAGTGCATGGATTGGAGTTGTGTTGGGGGGGGTGCGTTGATTTTTGCTTGGCTGGCGAAGTGCATGGTTAGGTGCTTGGCTGGTGGTGTGAGTGGATGGTGCTTGGCTGGTGGTGTGCGTGAACTGGTGCTTGGCTGGCATAGTGCATGGATTGGAGTTGTGCTTGGGGGGTGCGTGGATTTTTGCTTGGCTGGCGGAGTGCATGGTTAGGTGCTTGTCTGGCGGTGTGAGTGGATGGTGTTTTGCTGGTTGTGTGCAAGGATTGGTGCTCAGCTGGCGGTGTGAATGGATGGTGCTTTGGTGTTTGTTTGCAAGGGTAGGTGCTTGGCTGGCAGTGTGTGTGGACAGGTGCTTGGTTGGTGGTGTTGGTGGACTTGCGCTTGGCTGGCGGTGTGTGAGTATTTACTTTCTGATGGTCACTACACACAGTGCTAGCTGAGTGCCACTCCACCCAGTCCATCAATTTGCGTATTTGCTGTGTCTGGAATGTGGGCGTGTGAATGTGATGGGCCCTTGAATGGCGCTGTCTGTTGGTGTGAGTGTTTTGATGTGAAGGGCCTGCGGCTGGCGGTGTGAATGTTTTGTTTGTGTCAGATGTATGAAAGGTGTGTGAATGGCCTGTAAAGAGGTTGGTGCCTTGTCGTGGCTTTACAGCTCACGAGCTGTGAGTCAATGGTTCAGTTTCTCGTTCTCTCAATTATTAGCAGTGCATTTCATTATTTATGAATTTGCTTGCTAATAGAATTGTATATGCTGAACCTTCACTCACCCTCGTGCTAAATCCAACCAGTGTGTGTGTTTGAGGACTTGTTTGCTGTGATTTTTTTTAAATATATTTTTCAGGTAGGGTGCTCTGTGTTTTTTTTGGGTTAATGTTGTGATGTGTTCCTTTTGTGCCTGGTGGTGTGATTGTTTTTCTTTGTTTCAGGTATGAAAGGAGTGTGAATGGCCTGTAAAGCGGTTGGTGCCTTGACGCTGACTTTACAGCTCACGAGCTGCAAGTCATTGGTTCAGTTTCTTTGTCCATGTAATTGACAGTGCATTTCATTTCTGGGAAATCTCTTGTTAATGTTCTTTTATATACTGAACCATCACTTGCCCTCGTGCCAAATCCAACCAGTATGTGTGTATGTGTCTGGAATTGATGAGCTACTAGGGAAACCTACCAAAACCATACATTTTTGAATTGTAGACACCTAGGTGCTTTCAAGGAGCGATGGCTTGTGTGGATCCTCCAACGTTCCTTTACCCAGAATCCCCTGTAAACCTCAATATTACTTAAAAATTTTCAATTTTTTCATCAATGTTTGTGTTGGAAAGCGTGGCATCACTGGGCTCACCCAAATTTCCTCCCTCCCAGCGTTCCCACATGTCTCCCGGAAAAAATGGTACCTCACTTGCGTGGGTAGGCATAGTGGCTGCAACAGGAAACGGTTCAAATCGTATGGTGGTGAATTTACAATAACCAATAGCAACATTACCTTTTTTTGGGGGGGGGGCTGAGTTTTTGGACCGTGGCTCGGCGGGCATCTTTGGAAAGTACCAAACCCAAACAGTTCTGAAAACTAGACACCCGGGGGAGTCCAGGGAGGTATGGCATGTGTGGGTCCCCCAATGTTTTCCTACCCAGAAATCCCTGCAAACCATACATTTTGGTTAAAAAAACAGGTTTCCAAACATTTTTGCGTGGGATCTCCATGTCGACACAAATGTCCAACCACCCAGCGTTCCCCTTGTTCTCCCGAGTAAAATGATACCTCACTTGTGTGGGTGGGCCCAAGGCCTGTGTCTAAGACAGTGGGGCTTAATTTGTAAAACATAAATACTACTTTTTCAAAAGTCATTTTCGGACTGTTCTGCTTTGGGGCACCCACACAAGTGAGGTATCCTTTTACTCGGGAGAACAAGGTGAACGCTGGGTGGTAGGACATTTTTGCCGACATGGAGATCCCACGCAAAAAAGTTTGGAAAAGTGATATTTTTACCTAATTTTAAGGTTTGCAAGGAGTTCTGGGTAGGAAAACATTGGGGGACCTACGCATGCCATACCTCCCTGGACTCCCCCGGGTGTCTAGTTTTCAGAACTGTTTGGGTTTGGTACTTTCCAAAGAATACCACGAGCCCCGGGCCAAAAACTCAGGTGCCCCCCCCAAAATCAAGGTTGTTTTGCAATTGGCTATTGTAAATGTACCACCGTACGATTTGAACCGTTTCCTGTTGCAGCCACTATGCCTACCCACGCAAGTGAGGTACCATTTTTATCGGGAGACCTTGGGAAACGCTGGGTGGGTGGAAATTTGTGTGAGCCCAGTGACCCAACGCTTTCCCACACAAAAAAAGTGTTAAAAAACTGATTTTTTCAACATAAATTGAGGTTTGCAAGGGATTCTGGGTAAAGGAACGTTGGAGGATCCACGCAAGCCATACCTCCTTGGAAGCCCCCGGGTGTCTATTTTTCAGAAATGTGTGGGTTTGGTAGGTTTCCCTAGATGGCCGTCTAGCACGGGGCCAAAAACCCAGGTAACCCCTCTTGCAAAAGCTGGTGGTATTGAATGTCAATACCACCAGCTTTTGCAAGAGGAGTCACCCCACCCTGAATTCCCCTGGGTGTCTACTTTTTAAAAATGTATAGGTTTGCAAGGTTTCCCTAGGTGCCGGCAGAGCTAGGGTGCCAAAACTACAGGTAGGCACTTTGCCAAAAAAGGGTCAATTTGTAACTGCAAAATTTAGGTGTGAGCACGTTGCATTTTGCGCCGTTTCCTGTCGCAGGCACAAGGCCAACCCACACAAGTGAGGTACCGTTTTTATCGGGAGAATTGGGGTAATTCAAATTTGTAAATTAACTGTTATTACCCATTGAGCTTTCATGCATTTCTCCCTTTCAATGAAACACATTGTGTTTAAAAAAAAATATTTTTGAAAAATGACCAATAATTCTCCTGCTAGTATGAGTATTCCCAATTTTGAAAATTAGCAATTATATACTGTTTCTGAACTCTATAATTTGTACCCAATTCAGAAATACATAGGTGACTTTCATACAGATTTTTCCATGTATACATTTTCCAAAACAAAGTGCTCTATACCCGGTAAATGAAAAAATACCATTGCAAGTTGCTGCTCAGTTTTTGGATCTGGGTTCGTCGGGTTCTTGGTGACACTACAAGTCCTATATATCCCCACAACCAGGAAGGTCGAGCGGACGTAACGGTATATTGCTTTCCAAGAGCTCTCAAAATTAGAAAAAGTTATAGGTGAAAACGTTGAGACAAAAGGCTGTTTTTTTAACAAATTTTCAATTTTTTCGATATTTAACTGTTAGTTTCTATAAAGAAACCTTCATGGATTTAGACAAATGACCCCTTTCAGAATTCAGAATTTTGTGTACTTTTTGAAAATGTACAGCATTCCAGGATCCATTATTGCTTTCAAACTCTTTTCTACCATTAACTGGAAGGAGGTAGAAAGCTCTAAAAATAACAAAAATAGGCTATGTCACAGAAAAATGCCAATACTGTGTGAAAAATGTCGGTTCTCTGACAAAAGACTGTTATTCCCTAAAAGCTATGAAAATGGAGATTTCAGCCCCACAAACCCTTTTTTGATAACTTTTTTAGGGAAAAACCCAGAGGCTTTCAATTGCAGCCCGTTTTTCCAATTTTTCTGAAAAAAACAAAAAAATCACTATATTTTGGTTACTTTCTGGGACCCCTCCAAGAGAATCCAGAAACCCTGGGCACCTTTGGATTCCACATGATGTTGGAAGAAAAGGACGCAAATTTGGCGTGGATACCTTATATGGTCAAAAAGTTACAGGGGCCTAAGCGCGCACTACCCCAAATTGCCAAAAAAGGGCTCAGCACAGGAGGGGAAAAGGCCTAGCAGCGAAGGGGTTAAAGATCCTGAAGCTTCGGCATAAGGTGGTGGATTTTTCATCAACAAATCCTCCAGATATTCATCCTCCGAGTCCGCCATGGCTATTAGAGGTCGACTCTTCTCTGTCTTTTTCCCACCTGCTTGCTCAGTTACCCCAAACATCGGGAACAGCCCTTCAACCATCATATTCTGTCTCCATCGTTTCATCTTTTGTTCCTTAGTCTCTTTGTGTAACTTAGGATACCATTTGCTCACTCCTTTTTCCATTCGGGGCCTATCTCGCTCTAGAGCCTCAATCTCCCATTCCTCTAACGCTTCATACTGTGTTAGTCTGGGTCGGGGGTGTAATTCATCCATTCGAGTTCTCAGATTAAACAAGGTTCTACCATTGAATGTACCATTGAGGGGAAAAGCTAGGATCCTCTTCTGTGTACTTTACCCAATTCTCTAACCACACACAGGTGTGGTATCCTTTTTCAAACATCATGAATGAAGCGGGAGTATTAGGAGGTGGAATAATTACCCCCTCCCTAGTTCGAATGGGCTTATCTTTTTTGAAATAATTCCTTATCTTTTCAGCGAAAGACATTTTTCTCTTATCTCCGTACATATTGTGAGGTCTGCCTCTTCGCATCAATTCCCTATGACACCCTAAATTTCTGGGATCAGGCAAAAATTCAGGATACCACACACACCTCTCGATACAACCCACAAGCTCGGTTCGGAAAATTTTGTTTATTTTTGTGCTTCCAATGCAAATACGTCTTTCAACTTCCAACAACCAATCAGCACTGAGATTTCAAAATCTGTTGACCAATGGATGCGCGACCCCTTCGTGAAACGTGGTCTTACTCTGCGGCGCTCACCCCTCCCTTACTACTCTATCTTCGCCTTGTATTTGCTGGCTCCTCCAATACCAGCGCGGCACGGAGTGACGTCAGCGCGGTCTTGCGACTGACTCCCTCCTTCACAAGGTAACGGAAACTGTGAATTTTTCCTAGAGTGCGAGTACAAATTTTAACTAACAAGGTAAAACGACTGCCACTATGCCAAAGGGTCTTAGAGAGGAAAAGAGTCTTTCTTTTACTGCAAGTAAACCACTTCTGTCTACTTTTCATTCACAACAGATAGATCCCTTCCGCCTATCCTTTTCACACAAGCAAATAGAGAACCTGCTACTCTTTTGACTAATCCACTTATTTCCGGGATATATACTAAGTCAAATTTTTCACCAATGCTCTCCTTTGCTGCCACTCAAGCTCCAGGAACCATTTACTCCTGCCGTCTGTGACCCTTACTAGGTGATATCACAACGGGAGTTTCACCACGGTCCTGATAGCTAACATACACACTTCAGATAATTTTGAAAACCCTGATTAGCGCACCCAGTTCTGCTTAACCATGCACTAATCTCTCCCTTTGCCAGTGACCTTACAGCCAAGTGGATTCTACTCACCACCTGCTATTTCTGTTCCCCAGGGATCCCCTCAACATAAAACATTTACTCACAATTGGTTAGTAATATATTAAAAAAAATGCATGCAATATATCAAACTTATTCTATGATATTCATATAAAACAGCAATCCTTTATAGCAGCATATAATAAAATTTTTAGCAGCACATTTTTATTTCTCACGGTTCAATAGTAACTCTCCTATCTACCTATCCTAACTAGTCCTAACCATCTTCTTGCTACCAGAAATACTGATAGAGCGCGCAGGTCACCCGGCCCTTCAGACTGCCAGATTTTCACGCGCTTGGGCCCATGTGTGCGTTTTAAAACCCCAATTTACCAGTCGGGTGATTTTACACACTACTATCAGTATTGTGTGTGTGTCTCCTGTGACACTTTCATCCAGGTACCTGACTTACCACAGGTACTTACTCCTCCTAGATGGACCAGGAGCACGAGGGTAGGTGATAATACTTCAAAATACACCACTTATTTATTCAATCAACATTTGCTGTACCTTTTATAATGACCACAGACACCTGAGGCGTTTTAAGGGTTTTTATATATCAATTTAAAGTGACAAGATTATGAGACAGATGCTGATAATAACATCCATAAGCAGAATCAAAAAGATGAAATAGCTATGCAAGAAGGCTAACACCATTTAGGGTAAACCAGAGTTTCTAAAGGGTATGGGTAACAGGGAACATGCTAATCAGTTTAGACTTAAACTAGGGACGGCAAGTTCAAAGCACATCAGTCAGTAAATTTCTATAGCCTATATGTAATTTCAGCCCTAATCCTATTCTATCTAGCTAAAATCTCATTGCAACTTCTAAAGTTCACCACACATTAATAATTCAAAAGAAGCAGTTCAAATACATCCTAAGGGAAAGGAGAAAATTGGAACATACTAATAAACAGTAGGAGAGAACAGAGCAAAAACTCATGTGCATAGAGGCTTTATTAAGAGCAGAAGGAAAGGGATAGAATGACGGGCACCCACAGGTAATTTTTACCTAGTCAAGAATGAAGACTAACCCTGGCCACGGGTCAGTTTCGGGAAGGACGAGGACAAGGACCCTCAAGGATTTGGGATACCAGTAGGTGAGCAGGTAGCAGCTCATGGAAACCAGGACAGGATACCCCTCAGGTTCTGGGTCAGGACTGGGCTCACCAAAGGGCACGACCAACCCCCACAGCTTCGGATGCAACGCCTGAGTTACTCCTTCACTGCACGGAATCCGCCAATAACCCCGATTGGGTTTTCGAATCCCCAGCCAAAGTGCTTCGCCAGCACTTAAGACTATTTCTACCCCTTGGAGTGTGTGGAAAATTCGGACAGAGTGCTCCGCAGCTCTCTGTATCAATCACCTATAGAGTCGTGGGGTCAGTGACAGGTTTGCTACTCGGACAAGTCTGACAATTTCTCCCTAACTAACTAGGCTAGTTATACTCTTCTGGGGTTCCCAGACCACCCACAAATGTTGCAAATGACGGGGTCCCAACTTCCGATTGGTCAGGAGAAATGATTAGGTCACCTTTACCTCCTAAATTCTACGTTCCCATACTTAATATTAATATTCAATATCCGCCCCCATGAGTTCATGTTCCCAGGCATAGGAATATGGAGAAACAATGGGTGTATACAACGGTTAGATACATTGTTGCACAGTTCAAGGTAAATGTCAGCATCTTTGACGAGAACCTAGGTAGGTTCTCATGCGCATCTTGCTTCAGGAGCCAGCTGGCTGGGATTTGCTTCTGCGCAGTGTGGATTTTTCCCTCCTCACGTGACAGGGTCGGAACGGGTTACAATATGGAGTCGGGCTCCCATACCCAGGCCAATGCATGCGCGGTACATGAAAAGTAAGCGAAAACAAATTAATATCAAAGCAAAACAGAACACACTGTACACCATGTTTACCTACACTTCACCCCTTACTTCATAATAACTATAGCGATTAATGATTAGTGCGAGAATAGACAGAAATGCGAAGCAGCATTTGGCAAGCGCAGAGCATGGTTAGAACAAGCGGGCAGGTCAGCTACAATGCGCATTAGCGGACTTTTCCCTCCAAATCTGCGAGTGCGTCATATCACATGGGTATGACTGACGCATGCGCAGACTGAGTTTCTGCAAAGCGGCCATTTTATAGTACGCAAGCGGTGTTACTGTTAGTAAACACATAGGCAAGCATCTCTAGGACACCCGCGTGTACTGGAAAAAAGGATTATTAATGACGAACAGGGTGGTTTAGTATCATTACAAGCTTACTCGAGGTTCATCTACAGAGCAGTCTGCATTAAGCGCAAACTTCCACTCCATCATCTATCATGGAACATGGAACCATATTGTTCAAGATCTCAGACCATCTGCACACCAATTGCCTGGTGAATCACTCTAGAACTAGACAGCTAGAAAGTCCATTGACCTGACAGTTAATAAGCGTCCAAAAAAATGTAGTTCAAAGTGCATAACAACGGACTGCAGACAGAAAGGTATACACGGTATACAGTTACAATATCGAGTTTTTAATATCGAGTTACAAAAATATCGCGTTTAAAATATAGAATGGACACAATATCGAATGGACAGAATATAGACTACAAAAATATCGAATAGAATAGCATAAATATCGAATCAAAAAATATAGAATGGACAAAATATCGAATGCCAGAATATAGACAACAAAAATATAGAATGACAAAATATAGAAAACAAAAATATAGAACTACAGAATATAGACAAAAAAAATAAAGAAATGACAGAATATAGACAACAGAAATATAGAATAACAGAATATAGACAACAAAAATATAGAATGACAGAATATAGTAAAAAAAAAATCTAATTTGAGGTAAGTAAGTTAATAATAATTTTTTAAGTATTTTTTATTTTAGTATATGTGTGGAAAGTGTATATTTGCTTTATAAATTATTTTAATTAATTTGTTTTATGGTATTTAATTTTTGCGTAATATAAATCTGTAGCGGGTTGTGGGTTTATAGGGGAATAGGGTGGGAATAATTTAATTATAATTAATTAAATATGTTAATTTATTTATTGGTATTTATTTAGAATTAATAGTTAATTGATAATTAATTGGTAATTATAAAAATATAATTGTTAATTATGTTAATTAATTGATTAATTGATAATGATGTTAATTTTATTAATGTGTTTTTTGTAGCGGGTTGTGGGTTTATAGGGGAATAGGGTGGGAAGTAATTTAATTATAATTAATTAAATATGTTAATTTGTTTATTGGTATTTATTAAGATTTAATAGTTAATTTATAATTAATTGGTGATTAATTAAAATATAATTGTTAATTATTTTAATTAATTGATTAATTGATAATTATGTTAATTTTAATAATGTATTTTCTGTAGTGGGTTGTGGGTTTTTAGGGGAATAGGGTGGGAAGTAATTTACATTTAATTATATAAATGTTTTAATGTATTTATTGATATTTATTGTGAATTAATTGATATTTAAATTTTTAATTGGTAATTAATTAAAATATAATTGGTAAATCATTTTAATTAATTGATTAATTGATAACTATGTAAATTGTATTAATGTATTTTCAGTAGTGGGTTGTGGGTTTAAAAGGGAATAGGGTGGGAGGTAAATTAATTATAATTAATTACATTTTTAAATTGAATTTTTGGTATTTATTTGGAATTAATTGATATATACATTTTTAATTGGTAATTAATTAAAATATAATTGATAATTCATTTTAATTAATAGTTTAATTGTTTATTATATTAATGTTATTAATTTATTTTCTGTAGTGGGTTGTGGGTTTATAGGGGAATAGGGTGGGAAGTAATTTAATTGTGAATAAATAAATGTTGTTATTTATTTTTTGGTTTTGTTTAGTTGTAATTATTAATACATTTTTAATTGTTAATTAATTAATTGTTAATTGGTAAATAATTTGTAATAATAGGTAATTATTTTTAATACATATTTTTTTGTTATTTTTAAATGAATAGTTTTTTATATTATATAAAATTGTTATTTATTGTTAATTAATTTGTAATTGCTATTATTATTTAATTTATTTTTATTCATATATGAAGTATTTCTCAACTGTTGCACTCTCTGGAGTGTGAATAGTAATTTCTACCCGTACGCTATCCAACGCTTTCCCTAAAGTTGCACTCACTGGAGTGGGAATAGTAATTTTTACCCCTACGCTATCCAACGCTTTCCCTAAAGTTGCATTCACTGGAGAGGGAATAGTAATTTTTACTCCTACGCTATCCAACACTTTCCCTACTGTTGCACTCTCTGGAGTGGGAATAGTAATTTTAACCCTCCCGCTATCCAACGCTTTCCCTACTGTTGCACTTTCTGGAGTTGGAATAGTACATTTTTACCTCTATGCTATCCAAAACTTTCCTTACTGTTGCACTCTTTGGAGTAGGAATAGTAATTTTAACCCCTATGCTATCCAAAATTTTCCCTACTGTTGCACTCACTGGAGTGGGAATACTAATTTTTTACCCCTACGCTATCCAACGCTTTCCCTACTGTTGCACTCTCTGGAGTGGGAATAGTAATTTTAACACTCCCGCTATCCAACGCTTTACTACTGTTGCACTCTTTGGAGTGGGAATAGTAATTTTTACCCCTACGCTATCCAACGCTTTCCCTACTGTTGCAATCTCTGTAGTGGGAATAGTAATGTTTACCCCTACGCTATCCAACGCTTTCTATACTGTTGCGCTCTCTGGAGTGGGAATAGTAATTTTTACCCCCACGCTATCCAAGGTTTTCCCTACTGTTGCACTCTCTGGAGTGGGAATACTAATTTTAACTCTCCCGCTATCCAACGCTTTCCCTACTGTTGCACTTTCTGGAGAGGAAATAGTAATTTTTACTGCTACGCTATCCAATGCTTTCCCTACTGTTGCACTCTTTGGAGTGGGAATAGTAATTTTTACCCCTACGCTATCCAACGCTTTCCCTACTGTTGCAATCTCTGTAGTGGGAATAGTAATTTTTACCCCTACGCTATCCAACGCTTTCTATACTGTTGCGCTCTCTGGAGTGGGAATAGTAATTTTTACCCCTACGCTATCCAAGGTTTTCCCTACTGTTGCACTCTCTGGAGTGGGAATACTAATTTTAACTCTCCCGCTATCCAACGCTTTCCCTACTGTTGCACTTTCTGGAGAGGAAATAGTAATTTTTACTGCTACGCTATCCAATGCTTTTCCTACTGTTGCACTCTTTGGAGTGGGAATAGTAAGTTTTACCCTACGCTATCCAACGCTTTTCCTACTGTTGCATTCTTTGGAGTGGGAATAGTAATTTTTACCTCTACGCTATCCAACACTTTCCCTACTGTTGTACTCTGTGGAGTGGGAATAGTAATTTTTACCCCTTCGCTATCCAATGCTTTCCCTACTGTTGTACTCTCTGGAGTGGGAATAGTAATTGTTACTCCTACGCTATCCAACGCTTTCCCTACTGTTGCACTCTCTGGAGTGGGAATAGTAATTTTAACCCTCCCGCTATCCAACACTTTCCCTACTTTTGCACTCTCTGGACTGGGAATAGTACATATTACCCCTACGCTATCCAACGCTTTCTATACTGTTGCACTCACTGGAGTGGGAATAGTAATTTTTACCCCTACGCTATCCAACACTTTCCCTACTTTTGCACTCTCTGGACTGGGAATAGTACATATTACCCCTACGCTATCCAACGCTTTCTATACTGTTGCACTCTCTGGAGTGGGAATAGTAATTTTTACCCCTATGCTATCCAACTTTTTCTCTACTGTTGCACTCTCTGGAGTGGCAATAGTAATTTTAACCCTCCCGCTATCCAACGCTTTCCCTACTGTTGCACTTTCTGGAGTGGGAATAGTAATTTTTACTGCTATGCTATCCAATGCTTTCCCTACTGTTGCACTCTTTGGAGTGGAAATAGTAATTTTTATCCCTACGCTATGCAACACTTTCCCTACTGTTGCACTCTGTAGAGTGGGAATAGTAATTTTTAACCCTCCGCTACCCAATGCTTTCCCTACTGTTGAACTCTCTGGAGTGGGATTAGTAATTTTAACCCCTACGCTATTCAACACTTTCTCTACTGTTGCATTTAAAGGAGTGGTTATAGTAAATTTTACACTTTCCGCAATCCTACGGTAAAAATATTGTAAATATTTTAATAATATTAGGTTTATATATATATATCTATTAACAAATTAATTTGTAAAATATTTTTTTAAATTATATTAATTAAATATTAATTTTAAGGTTATTTAAGTATTTTAAGTATGTTTAAGTTAATTATATTTATTATTTAATTCATTTTTAATTAATTTAAAGCATTTTTAAAAATTCGATATTTTGACTAACTATATTTTTTACATCGATATTTTTGATTCGATATTTTTGTACTTACCTGTTTAGAGCTAGGAGGTCGATATTTTGGTATTCTATATTTTTACCTCGATATTTTTGTAACTATATATTTTTTACATCGATATTGTTTCAGTGATCCGGTATACACATCAGTTAACAAAACATTTGATTGAGGAACGTGGAATAAGCAGAGTAGCCTCCCCCCTTCCACAAATCCTCCACTGAATATGAATTGTCTGAGAAAATGTAAGTCAATGCACTTCCACTAAATGATTTCAAACATACCACTGCAACCATTTTGACTTTTGAAGTAAATCAATGGCAAGTTTATCTCTCAATCCTAAACTTCTTTAACAATGCATTGATGCATTAACGACTCGAAGTGACAGATACCGCAAACCTGAATCTGTTTTTGATGCCATAAGAAAATCCACTGCCCAATTTACCAACTCCAAATTACAGACATGAGTCTGATCTCCACTAAATCTTGGGATAGGTGACAACTGACCTTCAAACATGTCAGTCAACCACCCAATCAGGCTTCTGTGTTTCAATGCACTTTCTTCAGATGAGACTTGTGTCTCCAACCTCTCATAATGGAGTATTTACAAGCCAGATTGACAAACTAGATATTGGTTCAGTAATGGTCTGATCAGCAGCACAAAGTCCGGAGCACCCGAGGTAGGTGAATATAAGCAAATATCCAAAGCCCATTGAAAGGGACACCATAGACAGTGGGCAACAGGCTGTATGCATCCAAACCAGGCAGGTTGAAACGTAAGGGACCAATGATGCTCCAATTCTGTCAAAACCATGATGCAGAATAGCTGCAGCATATTGTCATGACACAATTGAAGCACCTGTCCTCAAGCTGGACCATAGATAATGACACCATTGTTGTGAGGAAATATAAATGTTATGGTCAAGAAATGTTCCCTAACGTGTACCCCATCGTCTCCATGTACGAGCTTAAAGTGCATGTAACTTCCCTCCTGTGCCAGCTATGAAGACGCAAACACATTTGCGTCCAACGTTAACATGTCCTCTTTCAGATCCACCCTGAATGGGTCGGATATTCAGTTCCTAAACATGCCTTGCCACCGTCTTTGTATGGTGCATTTTCATGTATTCCTGGCTCTGTGCGAGTTAGGCCCTGTTTTCTGTCCTCAAGCCTCTTTTCAAACGCATCTCTGCCTCCTGAAACTGCAAGGTGGGATGCCCCCACCCGTGAACTCTGTCCTACTCCCTGCGAGGCGAGCGGAGCCTGGCTCGGCCTGTCTGCCTGCCAAAGACAGTATTTTACCTTCATGTTATCAGTATAGCCAAGCTTAGCTTCCCGAAAACACATTCCAGTCCAGCAGAATAGATAAACAAACCCCCGGCTGCAGAGCAAAGGGCCCGGCCTCTCTGTAAGTAATTCATAGCTCCCGTTACCATGGTAGGACCATACCCCCTCGCTTTACACACAGACACGTAGGCACATGTGCACGCACTCATAGTCAGTATAGGATAGCCTCTGCCCAAGAGACCTTTCTTTCTAGATAGTATGGTTCCCAAACATCAGATATCAGATATGATATAGGAACGAGTTGATCTGACATGCCAGACTTCTGTCTCTTTCCTCTAGTGTAAATGTCAAGTCCCCTGCACCCTCCAGTTTCACGTCAATCACACGTCATGCAGCTGCGCGCGCATCCTAGCTACCGATTCCTGCTGACTCTGCACTATTCTGTCATAGAGCCACCCACTTTTGACACTCACATGTGACGTTTCTAGAACACACACAATGTCAATAAAGTATGCTCTATCCCTTCCTGAACCCCAGTGGTGTCAGGAATCCGATATCCGGTTCTAGAACCATTCCTTTTTAAGGAATAAAACCCCTAAGAACTCTAACACCACGGACTCTGCGTCTTTCTTTCCGATTGAGTTATTTTTGTTTAAGTACTTACCTGCATAGAAATTAGGACGGTAAATCAAATATTTACCACATTAAACTGGCGCCCGAACAGGGACCCCTCCCCCACCCCACGCGCCGGTTGGTGCGTTGCAGCCTGTGCCCCCTGCCACAGTCTAGACGGACAACTACGCGTACCCGCAGGATTTCCTGTATCTCCCTCAGGCCTACGGAGGTGACGGAGACTGCGATCTGCACCCAGACGAGGCGGTGAGGAGTGCGGAGGATCCCGACCAGAGCCTAGCCGAAAGAAGCAAGGTCCGAGGTGTCAAGAGGCCCACCAGTTCCGAAGTATTCACGTATCGAGTTGAGTCGAGTCCAGTCCGGTCCAGTCCAGTCGAGTTTTCCGAGGCCTTCTGTTCCGTGCTTCCCGGTGAGTACCGTTGCTGGGGACGCATCTAGACGGGTGCATTATTATGTATCCGGTAAAGACGGGTTTGGGTACACAAACACGGTCTGCACTGTTTTAGACAGTGTATCTGTGCTGTTTAGCAGTACATAAAGTATTCAAGATTTTCAATTTTTGTTCTTGTTTTTTCTGAAACTCAAAGGTAGGCCATATGTGTTCAAAATGTTTCATGTGATAAATGTTGTGGTATGAGTGACTGTTCGACGTACATTACTGTGTTTTGTGTAACTAGCTGTGTTCGGAGTAAGTAACAAGTATCAAGTGACCAGCACTACGTAACAAAATGCTGTTTTTCAATAAATTAAGACAGATAGGAACTAGGAAAGGGATACTGGAGGAAGAAATTCCTATTCCCCCTAGGGATACTCCTGGAAATTTTATGTACCATAAGCATGGCATAGATGCCATACTGTATCTAGATTTATGGGCCGATTATACCAAGCACCTAGAAGAGAGACACAGGTGGCCTGCTACAGGAACATGGGATGCCGAGTGCATCATGAGAGTAGAGGAAGCGCTATGGAAAAAGAAAGCCAGACAATCCCAGAAAGATGCCATAGAGTTGTGGCGTAAAGAGTCACATAAACGTACAGAAAAAGCACTCCGAAAAGCTGAGAAACATAGAGAAGAGTCAGATGAAGTCCGAGAGAACGAATTAGTTATTGAAGGTATCAGAGTAAAAGCAGAACAAGTAGACCGCATGCGAAACACTCTTGCCAATGGCATGTATTTAGTGACCGAGGGTTCGCCTCAGGCCACTTCAGAAATACCGACTGATCTGCCGCCACCATTGGTTCCGACTAAAGTAAGCCACAGGACCACAAAAGACATATTCCTTGCCTCCTATCTAGACGATGTAGCTCCCGCTTACACCAATTCACGTACTAATGTACCGCCTACTGACGGTGACGGTGGTGGCAACCCACCCCGAGGCAATGCCCAGCCCGTACCGCAACAAAGTTCGCCTGCCCGAAATCCCGTTCCACCTGTTCCTCCACCACTTCCTACACCTAAGATAAATACCCTGAATCCGTTTGGGCCTGACCCTGGCAAAACACCAGTTCAGTTACTTACACAGACCCCACAGACAAGTCATGCTCAAGCCTCCGCCTCCGGAGGTGCGACAGGAGGTCACCAGACCCCGCCACAAACACATAGGTTAAACATAAGGGACCTATTAAAGAACCGTACACCCCGAACACCAAGTTTCGACATGCTTAAGGAACCCCTTCCAATTTGCAGATACGATCCAGTACCCGGTAAAGACGACAGGATGTTGTTAGCATCTCTACGCTTACGAAAAGTTACAGACTATTTAGTGTTATTCCCAGGAATGACTGAACACCTAGATAGAATATACCATTTTATCCAGACTGGGGAAGATCCTGACAGTATTAAAGAGGCCCTGGCTCACCAGAAAGTTGACACTCAAGGTTGTATATTACGCTTCTTCATAAACTGTCTAATAAGAGAACGAGACAGGCCTGGGGTAGACCAGGACGAGATGGATGCACTAAACAAATGGGGCCAGAACATAGCAGAGGGAAAACACGATAAACAGAATTGTATAGCAAGTATGTACAAAAAGATCAGGAAAGAAGTAATAGAGATACACGAAAGAAAGAAACAAGAAAGGGAAGCAGATAATAACCGGCTTGATTCCTCCGAGGAGGACGACCCAGAGGAATCCGAACAACAACCTAAAGAAATAATAGCATATGTAGGTAAGGGAAATTACCTTAAGAAAGGCATTCGTCCAGAAAGCAAGAGAGTTTTTCTCTCTGGCATCTCGAAAACGAGTTCTCCTGAATATCTGTTTCAGGCTACCGATAAAATTCTTCAAGAACGAATGGGGTACCATGTACTCAATTCTATGGATGAACAAGAACTAGCCCGGTCAGCAGTACTATGGGCTGACAATACTAGCACATATAATGATGATACAGTAGCACAAACATTTTTGAACCTTTCCCCAGACGAGCAGAAATTAGCTGGTATGTACATGATTCAGCATCTCATCACGTTATACCGGCATCAACATTCTGATCCAGGTCCTCTACCTGATACATTAGAAGCACTACTTATGAATAGATGGAGAGGCCTAAGTACCAAGTTAATTCAAATAATTCTAGAACAACGGCACAGATATAACGCTTTCTTAGGCCCACAATATGCTCCAGGTTCAGCTCCGCCCCCAGAAAGAAAAGAAATGTTTCATTTTGACAGGCAGAACCCTTTACGAGAAGTACACCCAGTTATGAATGCCGATAATACCCTACGACGTGTGTTTGTGTACACACCTTTAACAAAGTTGGAATTGTTAGAAATGAAGAAACTAGTGCCCTGTCACGATAAAGACCCTGCAGGTTTTCACCGAGAACTTAAGGACATGTTACTCATGGGAGATTATACGTACACGGATATTATGAAATTGTTAAAGGTACGGTTGCCCACGGGCATTTACGAGAAACTAAAAGAAAAAGAATGGGAGGTGGGAGATAAAAATATTATTTGGACTGAAATAGAAGACGAAGAAAAAATCCGTACTCCAGGGCTAGGCCTTGGGGAAAAAGCTAAAGCATTACCAGGATTAATAGTACAGGTTTTGCCAAGATTATTGACAACTAAAAAGGAAGACTGGGACGCGATCTCAGCCTGTAAACAGAAACACGATGAAGACACTAGTGACTTCTATTCAAGATTCGAGAAATGTTTTATTATTAATAGTGGCCTGAAACCAAGCAGCGAGTCATACCCACACCTTTTTGTAAGCAAATTAGTAGAGAATTCCCTAACACAGGTTAAGAATCGTGTATATAAAGTCGAAAGTACATGGCAGGCAAATACGCCATCTCAGATGTTGCAAATGTTACAATATCACCAGAACAGAATTAGAGAAGAGCAAGAACATGAACATAGACGTATGAAAGACACGAAAATGAAAATACTAGTTGCCCAGTCAGTCCCAGCTGACGGTCAGAAAAAGGGTGGGACGCAGACAAATAATTCAGCAGCTCCTGTTAAAGGGACATGCAACTATTGCAAGCAGCCAGGCCACTACGTAAACGAATGTCCAGTCCTGAAACACAATATAGCGACAGGTAAAACTAAAGAAAGACCACGTCAGCCTAGACAAGACCAGGTCCAGCAACAGACTACACAGAATATACAGCCTATGCATGCTTCCCCACATACAGCACAGACCGTAGCGGTATCACAGCCACAGCCCATTGCCGCGACACAGCAAGTTTCACAGCAGATGTACCAGTATGCCCAATCTGACTATCCCGATTATCAGCGATACACATGAAATAGCCTAGAGAGGGAGGTTGGCTTGCCTCTTATTGAAATTCCTGTAGATCAAGAGGGTCCTTATGTACATAGTCAAGTATTAGGAAAAGACAGAAAGTTTTTAATTGACACAGGGGCAAGTCGCACCACAATCAGTCATGACGAGGTCCCAGGGGCACCCCTCTCAGGCTCACAGAATGTTTCCCTTGGTTTTTCAGGACAGCCTATTGTAAATGAAGTATCAGAACCCGTTCCCCTAGCAGTAGGTCCATTATCACGTGTCACAGACCTATTACTGACGAAGTCATGTCCAGAAAACTTATTAGTTATCAAGACCCTGAAGGCTCTAGGAGCCGTAATATGTTGTTCTCCGGAAGGAGTTAGACTTTTCCTACGTGACTTTAAGGGTCACTATGTATTACGAGAGTTTGATGTCAGATTGAAAAATGTACCGAAATACCTGTGGGCACAAGGCCCAACCGATGTAGGTTGTATGCACATTACACCATACCGTGTCACACTCAAACCAGGGGTTGTTTTACCCCGAATCAGACAATACAAGTTACCACCTGATGCTGTAATGGCTTTACTGGAAATCATTGAAGAGCTCATTGCCCAAGGAGTGGTTGTAGAGACCGACTCCAATGTCTGTAATTCCCCTATCATTCCGATTCTTAAACGTACTGATCCCAAGGCACCGCCAGTATATCAGCTGGTGATTGATTTACGAGAACTGAACAAATGCATTGTACCACAGTATCCCGTGGTTCCCGACATCTCATCCTTATTGACTGCTATTGATTCAGAAGCGACGTTCTTTAGCGTAATTGACCTCAAGAACGCCTTCTTCAGTGTACCCATTGATCCAGAGAGCCAATATCTCTTCGGTTTCAGTTTAAATGGCCGAAGCTTCAAATTTTCACGCGCACCTCAAGGATTCACAGAAAGCCCCAGCATCTATAGCCAAGCACTGAAAAGACAACTTGACTGTATCCAAATGCCAGTTAACACTGCCTTACTCCAGTACGTCGATGATCTGCTGATCACCGCACGAAGTGAACCCGAATGTGAACAAGCATCACTGATAGTTCTACACTTTCTGGCTGACAAGGGACACAAGGTGTCTCCCTCGAAGCTACAATTCTGTGTTCAGCAAGTTGTGTACCTGGGTCACTTGCTGTCCAAAGTGGGGAGACAGCTCACTCCTGACCGCATCCAGTTAATTGTAAATATGCCACAACCCCAGACACAAAAAGAAGTGCGGGCCTTTATAGGCCTCACCTCGTACTGCAGACAATGGATTCCTCAGTATGCATTTCTAGCTAAACCACTGATACAGTTGACGACACAGGAGGCAGCGACTTCGACTGCCCTCCCTTGGACTCAGGAACACACACAGGCTTTTGAGGAATTAAAGAAAGCTTTATGTCAAGCACCAGTTCTAGCGACACCATGTTACAGCAAACCTTTTACACTTTTTGTCACAGAACGTGAAGGTACAGCGTTGTCTGTCCTCACACAAGATCAAGCAGGTTCGCATAAGCCTTGCGCTTATTTTTCAAGTACATTGGATCCAGTGGCCCAGGCCCTGCCTGCGTGCCTAAAATCAGTTGCCGCGACAGCCTTAGCAATCAGACAAAGCGATTCAATAGTATTAGGACACCAGTTGACAGTACAAGTTCCGCATTCTGTAGAAGTCCTTCTAAACCGAACACAGACTCAACACCTGACTATAGCACGACTGACAGGTTATGAACTGACACTGTTCCAGCCACACATAGAAATCAGACGCTGTAACATTCTAAATCCTGCCACATTGTTACCCTCGGTTATGACAGATTCAACACCACATGATTGTATAGAAATAATTAATGTAGTAACAAAGCCCCGACGAGACTTAACAGATGTTGCACTGACAAATCCAGACCTGACACTTTATGTGGACGGTTCATGCATGAGAACAAGCACAGGAGAATTAGTGGCCGCATATGCAGTGACCACCGAAACTGAAGTCAAAGAAACACACCGTATTGATACACTGTCCGCTCAAGCCGCAGAGCTTATCGCTCTGACCCGAGCCTGTATACTAGCCAAGAACAGAAATGTTAACATATACACGGATTCACGTTATGCTTTCGGAGTTGTACACGACTTCGGAATGTTATGGCAAGAACGAGGTTTCTTGACCTCCCACGGCGCCAAGATCCAACACGGTCCGCTCATTCAAGCACTGTTAGAAGCAATACATCTGCCTTCAGGCATATCCATCATGAAGTGTAAAGCACATACTAAAGTTACTGACTCTATTTCTCAGGGTAACGACCTGGCAGATCAAACAGCAAAACATACCGCATTGACTCACACCCAGGCAACTGATGTGACAAAGGCAATAGTACCGACACATTGTATGGCTGTTAGGGATCCCACACTAGATGTAATCGATATTCAGACACATGCTACTCCAGACGAAATCAAGAAATGGTCCGAACTAGGAGGGGTCCAGACAGATCAGGGATGGATGACGAAGGGAAAATCTACATGGTTTCTCCCCGACTCTATGGTTCAAGTCATAATAAATACAGCACACAGTCCAGCACATCTGGGAGAAAAAGCCATGTTAGACAGTTTACAGAATCTCTGGTACAACAAACATTTACGAGCAGCAGCAAAACAGAAAGTGCGTACTTGCATGATCTGTTGTCAGTTCAATCCAGGTAAAAGCGTCCCTGTAGAGCAAGGTGGATTTCATCCTCCCGATCACCCTTTTGAAGTCCTCCAGATGGATTATATCCAGATGGAACGTTGTCGAGGATTCAAGTATGTCCTCGTAGTTGTTTGTGCACTTTCCCGTTGGACAGAAGCATATCCAGTACCAGACTACACTGCCCCGACCACTGCCAAGCAGCTGGTTCGAGAATTCTTCCCACGGTACGGCTTGCCTCGTATCGTATACTCAGATAACGGACAGCCATTCTCGTCCGAGCTCATGAAGCAGGTCTCACTCCTGCTAGGATATCAGTGGAAATTCCACTGCGTCCGACATCCCGAGGCAGCTGGCCTTGTAGAGAGACACAATCAGACACTGAAAACCCGTCTTGCTAAAGTTTGTAAAGAGAAAGGGGTCGACTGGATAGTCGCCCTGCCAGTTGCATTGTTTTATATGAGGATGGTTCCTCATTCGAGATCAGGGCTATCCCCGTATGAGGTGGTCTTCGGCAGGCCACCAAATATGTGGGGGACGCCCATGCCTAAGAAAATAACCGATGTTGATTGTAATATGCTGACAGATTACCTTGCCTCCTTGATGTCTGCACTCCAATCATGTCGTTCACAGGTTGCCGCAGCCTTTCCCGACAACACTGATGTAAAGCCACACGATGTCCGCCCCGGTGATACTGTGCTGATACGAAATTTCGACAGGAGGAGTCCGCTGGAGCCCCGTTGGCAGGAGCCGAAGCTCGTCCTTCTAACCACAAGGACCGGGATCAAGGTGGAGGGCAGAAAAGGGTGGATACATACAAGCCACGTAAAAAAATGTAATGAACTGCTGCTGCCAGAAACTGACTCTTCCACCCCCTCAAAGGACTGCCCAGATTCTAGTGACTTTAAACCTCCCATGGTAGAGAAAACTCCGCAAGAAGAGTACAAGTTGAAATTGCGGTCTAGCAAGTCAGACAGTTTAATTGTTTAAGTCCTCCCCTAGGTGAATCGGTTAAATAGTCTCTGACATGTATCCCCTAGACCCCAATAGAGAGAGAGATAGAGAGAAACAGATCAAGAAGCAACGCTACTGTAAATCTCTCAAAAGTTACTGTATTGTCACCTTATGGATTATGTTTTCTTTAAGTCTTACGATTATTGTCACCAGTATAATTCTACATATATACTTTCCTATTACTACACGTGCACATTCTTCTTCTAATGACACTGCCGAGCATTCTTTTAGCGAGTTACCTCTTCATGAATTGTCCTACCGACTTGCGCTGCGCAACAATACATTCATTAGTATGTTACACCACTCGCATCAGACCAGCAATGCTACAAATTGTTGGATATGTGGCCGACTCCCTCCCTACCAGAAATACAAAGGAGTCCTGCCCCTCTTCCCGTACCCGTTCACACACAATGGTTCATGTGGAGCCTGGTTTAGTTTGATTAATGCCTTAGATTCAAATTCCGTAGTTTATCAGGGTAACTGGGTATGGGGAAACCTGAACACAGTTCTGCATAGAGTATGTTATCCTGACAAAGAGGGAGTCCCCAAAAGAACAGGAACTGATCTAGAAAATGAAGTATATGGATTAGGAAATTTTACACTCAACCTCATGATTCTGAATGTTGAATCCGAAACCGAACCAGACTTGCCCACTATGTCAGTACTACCAGTCAAAGGTGAATTATGTATTAGAAAGAAGGGTTCAATACACCTGGGTCATAGTAAATGTACTACCGTGATCGAATTTAGTGATAAGGGCAAGTCCACATTCAAAGCTACACGTCATTCCTATTTTATTTGTGGTCAGACAGCATACATACGTTTGCCTCTAGATTGGGATGGGACCTGTTACATTGGATTCTTACTGCCACCTGTTTTCCTAGCTCCACCGGATTATCATAGAAATTCCCGTCTAGTTCACAGACCCAAAAGAGATCTCCCAATTGTCGACTATACGGAAACGGCATGGGAAAAATTCACAGATTTCAACAAAGGTTTCTTTCCCTACTTAGGGGCTATCTTTAATAGTAAGTCTATACGTCACTTGACCAGAACTCTCGAAGCAGTAGTGAAAGAGACCACTTCCGCCCTAGGTAACTTGACTGAGGAACAGTCTGCTATGAGACTTGTCGTTCTTCAAAATCGTCTTGTTATTGACGTCATACTAGCCGATCGCGGAGGAGCCTGTAAGGTCCTCGGGTCAGCTTGTTGCGTTTTCATCCCAGATAATGCTCCGTCCGTATATAAGGCTATTACCCGTCTCCATAAGATAGCTAGTCAGATACATCAGAATCCAGGCACTTGGACTTGGTCCAGTTGGCTCTGGACTACCATATCAGCTTGGGGTTGGAAAATACTGTCACTTCTTGGAACCATTCTACTTATAGTATTCAGTTGCTGTCTATGTTTACAATGTGGGCCAGCGATTTGCGGCTTGTGCGCCACATCCTGCACTCCCCATTCAAGTCAACGTTCTAAATCCCATGTGAAAAAGGATGAGCAGATGATGCTAACTACTCAAATAAATAGATTAATGACGATTGATATATCATGAAGGGTCCGTAGGGAACAAGGAGGGAATGAGGAAATATAAATTTTATGGTCAAGAAATGTTCCCTAACGTGTACCCCACCGTCTCCATGTACGAGCTTAAAGTGCATGTAACTTCCCTCCTGTGCCAGCTATGAAGACGCAAACACATTTGCGTCCAACATTAACATGTCCTCTTTCAGATCCACCCTGAATGGGTCGGATATTCAGTTCCTAAACATGCCTTGCCACCGTCTTTGTATGGTGCATTTTCATGTATTCCTGGCTCTGTGCGAGTTAGGCCCTGTTTTCTGTCCTCAAGCCTCTTTTCAAACGCATCTCTGCCTCCTGAAACTGCAAGGTGGGATGCCCCCACCCGTGAACTCTGTCCTACTCCCTGCGAGGCGAGCGGAGCCTGGCTCGGCCTGTCTGCCTGCCAAAGACAGTATTTTACCTTCATGTTATCAGTATAGCCAAGCTTAGCTTCCCGAAAACACATTCCAGTCCAGCAGAATAGATAAACAAACCCCCGGCTGCAGAGCAAAGGGCCCGGCCTCTCTGTAAGTAATTCATAGCTCCCGTTACCATGGTAGGACCATACCCCCTCGCTTTACACACAGACACGTAGGCACATGTGCACGCACTCATAGTCAGTATAGGATAGCCTCTGCCCAAGAGACCTTTCTTTCTAGATAGTATGGTTCCCAAACATCAGATATCAGATATGATATAGGAACGAGTTGATCTGACATGCCAGACTTCTGTCTCTTTCCTCTAGTGTAAATGTCAAGTCCCCTGCACCCTCCAGTTTCACGTCAATCACACGTCATGCAGCTGCGCGCGCATCCTAGCTACCGATTCCTGCTGACTCTGCACTATTCTGTCATAGAGCCACCCACTTCTGACACTCACATGTGACGTTTCTAGAACACACCTCTGTGCACGCCTTAGTTCTCGCCTTCTGATTACGTATTGCTAACACGTGTGTGTTCTTATCTTGTTTCTCTCAGCTGTTACGCCTTCTGCATTGACTTCTATTGTGTATATTAAGTATAAAAGTAATGTAATGTCAATAAAGTATGCTCTATCCCTTCCTGAACCCCAGTGGTGTCAGGAATCCGATATCCGGTTCTAGAACCAATCCTTTTTAAGGAATAAAACCCCTAAGAACTCTAACACCACGGACTCTGCGTCTTTCTTTCCGATTGAGTTATTTTTGTTTAAGTACTTACCTGCATAGAAATTAGGACGGTAAATCAAATATTTACCACAGTTGAACAGTAGAAATATGAATAGATCTCCCTTATTTAGGAACAGCCACAACGTGGAGAGACCAACACACAGTCAACTCTTGAATTATTGAAACTCTGAACCAACACAAACATGGTACATAAGTATCAGTCATAGTCCAAACTGATAACATATGTCTAATAAGCAGATTCCTTAAGTCTATGAAGTATGACCACGGATGTTACATATCTACAGACTGCACAAAGGAAGAATGTGTGCAACAATGACTGTGTATCACTGCACATTCACAACACCTGCCTCATGAAGGTCAAGCAACCAGATCTGAGAGCTGCATCTTGTTTATGTAATCAGACACTCAGACCTCTTAGCTGAACAGAAATATCCTTTCAAGGTAGGCATGGAAGGTCATGACAAATTTACTCTCCCCCCATGTGGAGGAGGCAGTGAGACCCTGTTTGAATATCATACAAGCCGGGTCGGCATCCAGACCAAGGCCTTTCCCAATCGTATACCAAACATATTCATGGAATACAAAGCAGTCCGACCTCAGTCATTGGAAGAGCATGAAACAGATGTTAAAGGAGCATGGTGCTGCAACTTTTGATCATTAAATGCAAAACAAGGTCATCAACAATTGCTAGCCTGTGAACTCCGGACATATCAACAAACAGATGACAGTTGCATAATCAATATACAAATACAACAGTGTTAAAAAAATGCATTACTTCATTTCTTACGTTACAGGTAGGGCGAAGGTGGAAATACTGTGTTAAACAATCTAGGATCATCACAATGATACAGAGACACCGGTCCATGTGTCATGCATAATAGAAAAATAAACAATCGGATCGTGTCTTACAAAAGACACTGTGTGGCAACTACACAGCAAACTAATTGTCTGCTAGATGCATTTCAAGTGCCCAACCTGTCACATTGTGGAGCATGTGAAATGTATATGTTGCATGCCAATAAAGGGGATGATGTATGTCATTACGAACAACATGACTGCAGATATCAGTCTGTGTCAGTAAACTCTTCTGACTTCACACATCAAAGTTGTAAGTTAGAATACGTCCATCCTTAAATAACAATTCCATTTTAAAATAAAAGTTGTGTTTTCTTTCACAGATGAGCCTACTCATGATGCACGTCAGAGTCAGGCCAGGGAGAGGGGGAGCAAAGCATGTCACAAGTACCTACTCTGATCATTTCCCGGTGTTACTGTGGCTACGCCCACCAGGCAACATCTCTCCATATCGATTGTGGCAGCTCCAAACCACGCAAACAGAAGGAGATAATGGACAGAGGCGATCGGATTGTGGAGACCCTCTGACATGAGACGGGAGGCTTTGGGACTACCTCCTCTACTATATTGATGAACCCTCCCCAACCCAATTCACAAAACTTTGTTGGAGAGGTCAAACTGCATTGTGCAATGTTGACGGAAGACTGGTTTCGATTGCATTAAGGAGTGCCGAAGTTAATGTCCTATCTGGGATTTCTTTGTGCTGAGCTGGTTCCCGCTCGTGGGACGCGCGTGGGCGTAGCCGGGCTCAGCCCGGGCAAAGGGCGGGCCGTCTGTGGCCGTCCGGGGCCAGAGGTGGCCAGGCTGGGCCATCCTATTGATATTTACATTTTTCGGACAGTAAGCACTAGATAATTGAGGGCTGCAGCACTTGGTTGCAGGGGACTGACTGTGTGTTATTATTATTTGGTTGTATTTATTCTTGCCATGAGTAAAAGGAAGGTGGGGGATAGGGTGGTGGGTACTCTGGATGCATTCCTACTAAGAGCTGAATCGGTTCTAATTCACGAGATCGAGGCTACTGAGAGTAGACTCTCGCTCGAACCGATCCTATCAAGAGGGGGATCATTGCCTAGGGTCCAGATACAGCCTACCCCTGAAGCTGTTTCTACAAATGACCCTTCCTCTCCAAGGCTATTTAGCATGCTGCCAATTAGTCCCGATCTGGCCTCTCCACAGCCCCAGAGTAGTGCAGGGAGCCCAGTTATGGTAATGACAAGAGGGAAGAAGGTCTTAGGTAGCACAAACATAGAACCTCCAAATAAAAAAAGGAAGCGGCGTGGAGCTAAAAAAACGCCAGGTACTTGTGAACCAAGTGGGGCTTTTGTCTTTGGTAACCCATGCTCCAATACCCCTGACACCGCCCCATGGTCTGCTCTAATCGGCTATTGAATCAAAATGATCTTCGTACCCTATTAATAGAACAGTTAGCCGTTTTTATTGACCCACTATTGAAAAGGTTAGATTCTGTCGATGTCAGACTTACGAAGATTGAAGAAGCTCTGTCATGCCCGCCCCCAGTTATCCCTGTACAGCTTATTTCTCAGGCATCAGGAGGAGTTATCCCTGTAAGAGTGGGGGAAATATACAGGGATCAGGGTGGTACGATGGCGAAAGCACAGATAATAGTGGATGGGGTACAACCAGCAGGGAGGGCTATCAATGGGGCTAGTAACAACAAGCCTATGCCCCAGCGGCAGCCTGCTGGGGCCGAGGGGAATTGGAGGCAGGTGGAACACAGTAGTGATGGGGGGCCAGATAAGCTCCCCTATCTCCACCTCCCACCAGAAGCAACCCCTTACTCGGTTATTCTAGCAAATGTCCCCCCTCTCACCCCGGGGTCACACGAGCATTGGTCGTCACTTAAAAACAAGGCCCTTCATTTCTTGAGTAAGAAGACAGGCATCGGGGAGGATTTATTCCATGAGTTCAAAATGGTCAGACGTATAAAATGCTTTGGTCACTCTGTTAAATCTATGCCAGGGGACTGTGTGGTCTTGAGCTTCAGGTCACCTGCTTTGGTCCGTTATATTTTCGAGATGTTTGGCCATACCCAATTTACTACTGATGCTGTTAGACTCCTCCCCCTTGGCTTCTTTTACAAACAGCATATGCCGTCTAGACCCAGGGGCTTTCAAGCATCACAGGATGTCCACTCCTGGTTTGACCCTTCCTTTCAGTGCAATAATCGCTATGAGGTTTTATCCTCACTCGAAGAAATCGACTGACTGGGAATGGATGTTCAATTGGGTCTTGATAGTGGAGTTAAGAAGGGGAGGGATCTGGACCTCATGGGGGCAGGTCACTCAACCCATGATTTTATGGAGACACACACTCCCACTGCTACTCCCGCAACATCAGACCCCACAGTACTCAAAGCTAGTTTAATTGTGGCAGGTACAGCTACCGGGTGTGGTGCCCCTGCAACACTGGGGGCATCAATGATTATCTCCTCATGGAATATAGCGGGTTTAGACTCGAAAGTAGCATCTGCTGATTGGATATCTTACATAGAAGGCTCAGATATCTGGGCTTTCCAAGAAACGTGGTCCACTGCGGATGTTTTCCAAAACTGTTATTAACATTTTTCTAAACCAGCTATAAGGGGTCTTAGAAGAAGACCAGCGGGTGGGTTGATTTGTTGAGTAAGGCAAACTGAGGGGATAAGTGTTGAGGAGTTATATATCGACAGTTATATATCGACAGTCCAGACATCTTGGCTATAAGGGTTAGATCAGTGAGTAGCCTTGATCTAACTGTGTATAATATCCTCTCTAGGGGACAACCGGGTGGGAGGAGTTCACAGGTTATTATGGCTTTAGCGAGTCATTTGTCTCAAGGAGCACCTAATGCTGATTTAATCATTGCAGGAGATTTTAATACCTGCTTTGAACCATTAGACTGGCTCAGTGATGAGATCAATGCACTTTGGGGGGTGCCGCAATTGGATCTCCAGCCTATTAAAAAATGGACAGAGGCTGCACTTCAAGTAAAAGGGCTGTGCTTGGAACGGGGCCTAAGGGTAGCTAATGGTAGGACAAAGTCCGATGTTTTGGGTGCGGTGACCTTTGATAATGGTCGATCTAAAAGCTGCATTGATTACATTCTTGTGAATGTGGAGTTATGGTTCCTAGTTCAAGATATGGAAGTTCAATGCCGCCCTGAAAATAATCACAATCCCTTGGTTCTCAAATTGAATGATAGGAGCTTCCGTGGCCTAGTGCCAATGGAGGATGACTTCCGCTCCAATTTAATAACCAATTTAATAACCATCGCAAATGATCTGAGAAGGGTTCAAGGGCCAAGGTAGCATTAGATGAAAGTAATGTGGCAGAAATTAGGACGCTAGTATCAGGGTATTTAACGAAACTCTCTGAATGTGGCTCCCAAATGGTCCTAAATGCTAAATTAGCGGCAATCCACAGTGAGCTATTTAATGAGCTATTTAATGGGCTGAAAAGGTTTTTCATAAACACTAAAGCAGCTAGGAAGATTAGAAAGTATTAGCCTAACTCGTGGTACAATGACTCGTGCAGGCTAGCCCACAAAGCTCTTGCAGTAGCTATTAAATCTAGGAGCCACGCCAACATCAAACAGTGTAGAGTATCCTATAAATCAATTTTAAGAAATGCTAAGAGAGATTGGGACGAGGAGCGATGGCGATGTTTAATATTAGCATGTAAAGGCAGGAATATGACCCAATTCTGGGACCTTATCAAATGGGGGAACGGGCAAAGGTCGATAACCCCGAATAACAACTTTGAACCACAGCAATGGGTTGCCTTCTTTGAAGCCCAATTTCAACTGCCTGAGCAAAGAATAGAAGTTGTCCCACATATTCAAATAGATGCCCCCCTGCTATTTAATACTAAAGAGGTAGAGGCAGTCTTGAAGATCATCCCAAGTGGTAAGGCACCAGGGCCTGATGTATTCCGGCTGATTTATTTAAGCAGGACCTCAACTTATGGATCCCTTATATCACAAATTCAATTAATTTGTTGGCTGGGGGAGCACCAATTCCTGTATCTTGGTTTGGAGAGGAAATCATCCCGATCTATGAAAGGGGTGATCGCTCCGCTCCGGCCAACTACAGACCCATCAGCTTAATTGATGCAATCCAAAAGATTGTAGCATATCTGATACTGGGTAGGATACAGGGTTGGATGTCTGAAGTCGATATTTTATCTCCCTTACAGGCAGGGTTCTGGTCTCATATGGGGACCCTGGATCAAGCTTTCAGATTTGTCTTGCTTTATTGGAAGGAGGTCCTCTTGGTTAGGGGAATGCTTTTCGCTGCCTTCGTGGATTTAAAATCCGATTTCGATCTTGTCCCAAGAGTCAAACTGTGGGAAGTTTTACTAGGACTGGGGATGCCCAAAGAGTTAGTTTCCCTTGTGGTAAGACTCCATGAATCTACTTATGCCCAGGTTCGGTGGAGGAAACCAGGTGAGGTTACTGAGAAATTTGAGGTAGGGAAGGGCATTCGCCAGGGGTGTGTGCTGGCACCTACCCTGTTTTCCCTATTTATTAACAGGGTGGTGCAGAATTTTGCAATTACCCCACGGATGCCCATGTTAGCTGGCCAAAAGGTGCCCCTGCTCATGTTCACGGATGACACCCTTATACTTTCCAAGACGAGACAGGGGTTGCAGCTGGCACTGTCTCGTTTTGAGGAGTTTTGCCGTGAACATAACCTTGAGGTTAATGTAGGGGAGACTACGTTTATGGTACTCCATGGGTCTAAGCCCGTTAAAGCACGAGTTTTTGTGAGCAGAAAACTCTTGGAGCAGACTGGTGTTGTCATCTTCTTGGGTGTCACTTTTGGTGATAAGCTGAGCTGTAAACCTCAAGTTAATATCCTTGCGTTGAAACACACCCAACTAGCGGGAGCTTTGATTAAGGAACATAGGTTATCACTAACCAAGCCTATAGCTCGAGTTGTTGAAATCTATACAACCAAAATCGTCCCTGCTATTTTATATGGTGCGGAAATGTGGGGTTTTCATAATCTATCCCAACTGTCAGTAGCCCAGAATAAATTTATGAGAACGGTTGTGGGTTTGCCCCAATCCTCCCCTCGTATTCCACTTCTTTTTGACCTAGGTTGTCACCTAATTGAGGACATTGCCCGGTATAGGCCGTTGGCTTTCTGGAGGTGGCTCTTGATCATTCCAGAGCTACACCTATTTGCTAGGGCCATGTCCGAAGTAAGGGGATTGGATCGCTCACACAAGATCCCATGAATGATTGGCATTAAATCCCTCCTTATAGATATGGGGATGAGGGATCTCTGGGATAGCCCAGAGACGGTGGACTTTCCTTCAAAAGAAATATATAGAGCAGCATATTGGGACCTAATTAAAACCAGGAGGTTCTCTGCTTTGATTAGCTCCTCTCTGTCTAGAAATTTGTTTGAGTTAAAAGATGAACCCTGCATGGAAAGCTATTGGGATCTTATAACGAAGCCCCGAGATCGCAAGCTCTATCACCAGTTCAGAGTTGAGACACTCCCGCTCAGAAAGCTTACATGTAAATGGCAACCAGGTTCTAGTGACAAGTGCCCATTTTGCCCGGATCATATAGAAGATATTGAACACTTTCTATATGTATGTCCCGTCTACCAACAACCAAGAAGCATGTGGCTTAAACCAGTATGCTGGTCCTTGGGAACATGCTCTGCGATGGTTGCTAAAAGGCTACTGAAAACTGGTTATAATGACATCGCAGTAATAGGTGTAGCTAAGTTCCCGAGTTGGGCATGGGTACTACGGGAGAAAAACGGGGGGTCCTAACAGCTTTGTATTTTTTTTATTGGATCCCGCTGTATCCTTGAGGAATTGGAAATGTTATGGCTTTTTTTATGATGTGTCTTAAGTCTTGTGCGTGAGATATATTTAATCATGTCTTAAAAATGTGTATTTTAAATTATAGATATAGGTATTTATCTTTTTAATTTTCTGTAAGACATGTTTTATGGAGTATTTAAGATTGCACCCACTTGCAATTTGTTATTTGTAATTAAATGACTGTCCTGTCTTTTAAGATGAACAATCGCAATAAAGACTTTTTTAATTGAATTGAATTGAAATGTATATGTTGCATGTCAATAAAGGGGATGATGTATGTCATTACGAACAACATGACTGCCGATATCAGTCTGTGTCAGTAAGCTCTTGTGACTTCACACATCAAAGTTGTAAGTTAGAATATGTCCATCCTCAGATAACAATTCCATTTTAAAATAACAGTTGTGTTTTCTTTCACAGATGAGCCTACTCATGATGCACGTCAGAGTCAGGCCAGGGAGAGGGGCAGCAAAGTGTGTCACACGTACCTACTCTGATCATTCCCCGGTGTTACTGTGACGTGAAAATATTAGCAAAATTACTGGCAGGACATCGACACTGACCTGGCGGTGGTTGCAGTTATTTTGGATGCCACTAAAGCCTTTGGCTCACTATAGTGGGAGTACATGCGTGCAGTATTGCAAAGAATGGGACTACCTGCCCTTTTCTATCCTGGGTTGCTCTGCTTTACAGCCAGTCACGACCCAGGGCAATCGTGAATACTCCAAATCATTTCCCATTTCATGTGGCCCCACGCAGGGATGCCCTCTGTCACACCTTCTAATTGCCCTTGCTTTTGAATGGCTGCAGCTAAGCTTCAACAGCATCATGGAGAGTACACGAAACGCTAACCTTCCAGACATATACTAGTGTCGCTTTACGCCAACGATATTACTCTCTACACTCACGACCAACAAACCATCCTGTACCCCATTCTCAGGAAGTTCATCAAATTTGGAGATGAATCTGGAGTAAACATCGATTGGGGCAAATACCAGATGTTTCCCCTCAGCCCCAACACCCCAAATCTTTTGATTGACTACCCACTGAATTGGTGCGAATCGGAGATAAAATACTTAGGAGTGGTTATTTCAAAGGACAAGGAGGAGACGCTGCGGAGTGTTGATGCTTAACAAGGGTTTGTCTGCTTGTGTAATGAGACAACTAAACATATGTCTGTCAGCATGGCTGCAAGTGTCTCTGAGCATTTTTATGTTTGTATCTTCAGCTCATTTTACAGTTTAGATTAATTGAACTGGAGGGTAGTGCGTAAAGCACAAATGTGTATAATGTTGAGTAGGCTACATCCAAAGTCAGGGTTTACTCAACAATAGAGTCTTACAAATAATATTAATAATACCAACATTTATAAAGTGCAAACAGCTACCTCAACCAGAGGTGTCCCAACGCTATAGCAGTAGGCGGCATGCGAGGAGGCACAAGAAAAAAAAACAATCCCAAGAATACTAAAAACGACTGAAAAGCCAGGTTTTAGAGATTTCCTGAAACATGGCTCTGATTAAATTTGGCAGGTATTGTTAGGCAGTGAGTTCCAGAGCTTAGCATCTCCCACTGTGAAGGATCTACCTCCTAATCGAGCTTTGACATATCGAGGAGTACATAGCAGACTTAAAGCATTGGACCTCAATGAACGTTTCTGTTTATGTCGGCATAGCAGTGACTTAAGGTAACTAGGACACTTATCATGAATTGTCCAAAAAGCCAAAGTTAATCCCTTAAACTTGATCCTTCTAGCTACCGGGTGTCAAAAGCCAAACTACGTCGTCCCTTACCTTGAGCTGAGCCAAAGTTCCTGGACGACGTAGCAGTTTTCGCAGAGACGCAAGGGACCAACTTCCCAGAAATCTAACTAATAAACTTGCTGATTCTAAATTAACAGCTAAGAATAAAACTAGACTTTTGGGAGGAGGGCCGGTACTGGACGTGACGAGGTGAAGGAGGAATCTTGCTGTCGACCTGCAGAACAACAAGCAATTGGAATTTACTATTGACTCTTAGCGAACTCCCTGGGACCCCAGTTACCTCCCTTTACCCTGAACTACTCAGTCCCCTTGAACCTTCACAGTTTAGACTCCTACCTGCGATCAGATTATTCTGTCCTTCGTCCAGTATTTCTTTGTCTTGGATGAGATGGGAAGTCGTGAAGGAGAGATGTGAAGTAGTGAAGAAGTCCATTGAAGAATCGTTATGGTGTCACGCTTCAAGATACTAAAGAAAAAAGAGTGTCTTACAAATGTTCCACTAAATAGTTCTTCTAAATTCCCCTTTTACCTTTTGACTTACTTGAAAATAGGATGACTCTAGTTGAAAAAATTGGATTCCTTACTCTCTTGTGCTCAAACCTGTTGTAACACAATAAAGAAGATACACCTGCACACTTTCAACTCCCCAAGAAGGACTAGTGATTACAAAAATATCATCTTATATTACAATATTCTCCTTGCAATGCTTCCAAACCTTGGTCCTAGATTGTATTTACAAAATCAAGTCTCTTGCATAAGAACACACTTTTAAAATGCCACGAATATTTCCAAAATCAAGTCTCTTGCATAATAACACACTTTTAAAATGCCACAAATATTTCCAGAATATAAGTCTTCAAAGTTCCGAAGAAATCAGGTGAGTTTTGAACTAAGTTCTGTCTTTCTTGCGAAGGGCGCCTTTAATTTAAAATATCTGATTGTACTAAGCTTGTGTCTTTCCTTTTGCAGGTCTTGCCTTCAAATTCTAAAGCTGAAATCCGGTCGAAGGGAGTGGCAAGCGTTGAATTCTTCTTCTGTGCTGAGAGCCTCCAAGCGCGATCCTTCCTGCTCCCGAGGCAGAAGGCAAAGCGCTTTCCAGAAACTTGGGTGCGGTTTAAGTAGCAAACCGCACCCAGAATTACGTGCGCACGCACACGTCTGAACAGCTGAGAGCCGAACGCGCTCAAAGGAAACAAGGCTTCTTTCGTCCCTGACATTGCGTGTTCATTCTATTTTGTGCTCATGAATTTGCTTTAAACACAGGCGCAATTACAACAATAAATCTGGCCAATTAACAAGAAACACCAAGCGGGCAAATCTTTCGTGTTTAATCCAAATTCTATCAGACAAAGTACATACTCACAATACAGTAATTCACAACAATCACTAAAACACTACTAATGAGGTGCTGGTGCACGGGAAAGGGGTGGGTTTTTTGTAAACAGTTACTCTCTGGCTTTCCTTAGTCTGGGGGTCGAGGAGACTCATGACAGTACTCCCTCCTCAAGACCCCCCCTAAAACAGGTAAGATAGGTTTTGGTTTGTCGGGATGATGAGCATGGAAGGATTTCACTAATTTAGGTGCATTTTTTAGGTTTTCCAAAGGTTCCCATGATCTTTCTTCTGGACCGTATCCCCTCCAATCCACAAGATAAAACAACTTCCCTCGAACCCTTTTGGAATCTAAAATTGATTTTACCTCAAATTCGGAGTCTCCATCTACTATTATAGAAGACGGGGGTTGAATGAATCGAGTTTTTGGATGAAAGGGTTTGACCAAGGACACATGAAACACAGGATGGTATCTTTTTTAAGAAGGAAGACTTAGTTTGACACATACTGGATTTATAACCTTTTCTATCGCAAAAGGGCCAATAAATTTAGGGTTAAATTTGCGATTTCCCTTAATTCTCAAATTTTTGGTACTTAACCAGACTTTATCTCCAGAAGAGTAAATTGGTTGCATGGTCCTGTGCTTGTCTGCAAATCTTTTCTGAGTTTCTTTTGCTTGTGCCAATTTGAAAGCAGCTTGTTCCTGGATAGATGATAATTTGGAAACATAGTCTGAAATAGCTGGTACTGAATTTACCTTCTTAATTTCCTCAGGGAAATTTTTGGGATGGTAACCGAAATTACAAAGGAATGGGGACATTCCTAAAGATGTATGATCTACATTGTTATAGGCAAACTCCAACTGACTTAAAAGATCTGACCATTCTTCTTCTGCACTAGTTAACATACAACAAATGAATTGTTCTATGGTCTTATTGGTGCGTTCAGTTAAACCATCAGTTTGAGGATGGTAGCTTGAGGATAATCGGACTTCCATGTTTAAGAGAGAACTCAAATTTTGCCAAACTCGAGAAATAAATTGAGACCACCTATCAGAAATAACTACTGATGGAATACCATGCAATCGTATTACGTGTGTCATAACCAGATGAGCCAATTCCATAGCAGTTGGTAATCTTTTTAGAGGAATAAAATGAGCCATACGTGAAAATTGGTCAACTATAGTCAGAATGGTAGAAAAGCCTTTTTTGGTAACCGGAAGTTCTACAATAAAATCTAAAGAAATTGTGTGCCATGGTTGAGGTGGTATAGGGAGTGGTGTTAACAAACCACTTGGAGCTTGATGCAAAGGTTTGTTTTGAATACATACACTACAAGTTTCAACAAAATCTTGTACATCCTTAAACATGGAAGGCCACCAGAACGTTCTTTTGATTAATTCATATGTCTTTACCACACTTGGATGAGCAGTTAAAGAAGTGTCGTGGTGGAAATTAAGTATCTTTTTCCTAATCGTTTCAGTGGGTACAAAAATGAGATCTTGCATAAAGATCAAATCACCTCTCTCTTGAAGAAGAGGATACTCTTTTCTCCACTCGTCTAGTCCCTTAGATGTTAGCTCTTTTTTAATATCAGTAATTACTGGGCAACAGGATAAACTTGCTTGAAAGCAAGATGTTGGTATGACAGGTTGAATCTCTTGAGATGGTTCTGTTAGATTGTAACCTATTCTCGATAAGGCATCAGCTTTTAAATGTTCTTTTCCAGGACGATACGTGATCACGAAATCATAATCATTAAAAAACATTGACCACCTCAACTGTCTGGCAGATAAGGCCTTTACGGATCTTAAAACTTGAAGATTTCTATGATCAGTGTAAATAGTGACAGGGTGTCGAGCTCCGAGAAAGTAATGACGCCATTCTTCAAAAACTGCTTTTATAGCTAAAAGTTCTTTATCAGCAATGGCATAGTTCAATTCCGTTTCAGATAATTTCCTGGAGTAAAAGGCTATTGGATGCATGTGGCCTGTGTCTGTATTTCTTTGAGATAGGACTCCCCCAAGTGCTAACTGCGAAGCATCTGCTTCCACAATAAAGGGTTGACTGGGGTCTGGATGACTTAAGATTGGAGCTGTTGTAAATCTCTTTTTTAGTTCTTGGAAGGCTAATTCAGCCTGGTCTGTCCAGACGAATTTTACTCCTTTTCGCAACAATTTGGTAATGGGTGTAATAATCTGAGAGAAATTTTGAATAAAACGGCTGTAAAAATTTGCAAAGCCTAAAAAGCTTTTAACCTGTTTTACAGTAGAGGGGCTAGGCCAAGAATTTACAGCTTCCACCTTTTTTGGATCCATTTCTATTCCACTAGGGCTGATGATATATCCTAAAAAGTCAACTTTTGAAATATGAAATAGACTCTTTTCCAATTTTACGAATAGGGAATTGGAAAGCAATTTTTGAAGAATAGCACGAACTTGCTGTACATGTTCTTTTTCTGAGTTGGAAAAAATCAAAATGTCATCTATGTAGACAACACAACATACATCTATGAATTCATATAAAACTTCATTTATAAAAAATTGGAAAGCAGCAGGAGCATTGCAGAGTCCGAAAGGCATAACTTGGTACTCAAAAAGGCCAAACTTGGTTCGGAATGCTGTTTTCCATTCATCACCCTTTCTGACTCTCACAAGATGATAAGCCCCGCGTAAATCCAATTTAGTATAAATAGTTGCCTTTTTAACTTGATCCAGCAAAGTTGGAATCAGAGGCAAAGGATGCCTGTTTTTAATAGTCACGTTGTTCAAAGCTCTATAATCAATACACATACGCAATTCGCCCCCTTTTTTTGGAATGAAAAAAAGAGCTGATGACACAGGTGATTTAGAATGTCGGATGAACCCATTAGCTAGGTATTCGTCTAGGTACTCCCTGAGGTGTAGATTTTCTTTCTCAGTTAGGGCGTAAATTCTGCTACAGGGCAAGGTTGCTCCGGGAACTAGGTCAATTCTGCAATCAAAATCCCTGTGAGGTGGAAGTGTGTTAGCTTTTTTCTTATCAAAGACGTCAGAGAGGTCGGAGTAAACAGAAGGAACCCCTTCTAATGTCAAAACACTAGTAGATTCGGTACAAAAATCAAAACCCTGAATCATATCCTCAGGTTTCTCAAGAAGAAAGCATTGATCTATGCAATGAGAGGACTTGAAAGTCAAAGTCTTGGATATCCAATCTATATGTGGGTTGTGTGAAACTAACCAAGGAATTCCCAAAATAAGTCTGAACTGAGGTGCATCGATTATGTCAAAAGTTATCCTTTCCCTATGAATAGATGAACTGTCCATTTCTAAAACTTCGGATTGTCTATTGATTGGCCCGGAAGTTAACTCTTTACCATCTACTGCTCTTACTATTTCCGGATGATCTTTTAGGATGGATTTAAATCCTAATTGAGAGAAAAAATGAGAGTCAATAAAATTTCCAGTTGCTCCTGAATCTATGACTGCTTCTACTCTTTTTCTTGGTGAGGTGGAAAGCATACTCTTTAATTCTACTATGATGCAAAACGGTTTACAACCAGTAGGTGGAGCAGTAGAGGCCAAATTAGAAATAGCACTCGACAAACTGACCTCATCTTTAGCCGAGTATTCTAGTTTTCCGATTGTTCTTGAACTACTGCTATATCAGAAGTCTTAGTCTTGGTTTTAACAGGACGAGTAGGGCAATCCTTTACAAAATGACCTGTCTTTCCACAGTACAGGCATTGATTCATCTTTCGCCTTTTGTCTTTTTCCTCTTTTGATAAAGGACCCCGAACTGTACCTATTTGCATTGGTTCTACCGATTCTACTTTAGAAGAGACCTCACGAGGCGTAGAACCTCTTTCTTTTACAAACAACAGTTTGTGATCGCTCCTTCCTTTTTCTCCCTTTCTTTCACTTAAGCGGTTATTTAGTTTCACCACTAAATCAATGAAGTCATTAATATCTTCGGGGGGTTCCAGAATTTGTGTCACCATATCTTTTAAATCATCTCTCAAACCTCTATAAAAAATAGAGACTCTCTTATCATAAGGCCATCTGGCTTCTAGAACTAAACGATTAAACTGTGAAATATAATGAAGTAAATCTGAAGATCCTTGTTTTAGACCTAGCAGCTCATTATCAGCAGATTGTACAAAAACATGCTTAGCAAATATCTTTTTTAATGCACGTTCAAAATTAGTCAAATTATAAAGAATCGGGTCATCACTCTCCACTAAAGGAATTGACCAAAGAGCTGCATCTCCTCCAAAATACAATAACATGAAAGCTATCTTGGAAGAGTCATCAGGAAAAGCCGTCTTTTTTGCTAAAAAATATAAATGACACTGTTGCAAAAATATAGAAAACTTATTACAATCACCAGAAAACCTTTCTGGTGGAGCTAAAGGAGTAGGAACAGGCGTAACTACCTGAATTTGAGTAGGAATTCCTGACTCAGAAGATGAACCCTGAAAAGTTGCAGGAGTCAAAACAGGCTTACGCTGTATTGATTCTTGCAAAGCTGACATATCCCTACGTAAAGATGTGTTTTCATCTTTAAGATCCTTTAAAATTGCTGGATTGTCCTGTAAAGTTATTTGGTCCATTGCGTCTGGGCGAAAATATATCCGTGGGCTTTGCCTTCTGTCAAAAGCCAAACTACGTCGTCCCTTACCTTGAGCTGAGCCGAAGTTCCAAGACGACGTAGCAGTTTTCGCAGAGACGCAAGGGACCAACTTCCCAGAAATCTAACTAATAAACTTGCTGATTCTAAATTAACAGCTAAGAATAAAACTAGACTTTTGGGAGGAGGGCCGGTACTGGACGTGATGAGGTGAAGGAGGAATCTTGCTGTCGACCTGCAGAACAACAAGCAATTGGAATTTACTATTGACTCTTAGCGAACTCCCTGGGACCCCAGTTACCTCCCTTTACCCTGAACTACTCAGTCCCTTTGAACCTTCACAGTTTAGACTCCTACCTGCGATCAGATGATTCTGTCCTTCGTCCAGTATTTCTTTTTTTTCTTGGATGAGATGGCAAGTCGTGAAGGAGAGATGTGAAGTAGTGAAGAAGTCCCTTAAAGAATCGTTATGGTGTCACGCTTCAAGATACTAAAGAAAACAAAAGAGTGTCTTACAAATGTTCCACTAACTAGTTCTTCTAAATTCCCCTTTTACCTTTTGACTTACTTGAAAATAGGATGACTCTAGTTGAAAAAATTGGATTCCTTACTCTCTTGTGCTCAAACCTGTTGTAACACAATAAAGAAGATACACCTGCACACTTTCAACTAACTCCCCAAGAAGGACTAGTGATTACAAAAATATCATCTTACATTACAATATTCTCCTTGCAATGCTTCCAAACCTTGGTCCTAGATTGTATTTACAAAATCAAGTCTCTTGCATAAGAACACAATTTTAAAATGCCACGAATATTTCCAAAATCAAGTCTCTTGCATAATAACACACTTTAAAAATGCCACAAATATTTCCAGAATATAAGTCTTCAAAGTTCCGAAGAAATCAGGTGAGTTTTGAACTAAGTTCTGTCTTTCTTGCGAAGGGCGCCTTTAATTTAAAATATCTGATTGTACTTAGCTTGTGTCTTTCCTTTTGCAGGTCTTGCCTTCAAATTCTAAAGCTGAAATCCGGTCGAAGGGAGTGGCAAGTGTTGAATTCTTCTTCTGTGCTGAGAGCCTCCAAGCGCGATCCTTCCTGCTCCCGAGGCAGAAGGCAAAGCGCTTTCCAGAAACTTGGGTGCGGTTTAAGTAGCAAACCGCACCCAGAATTACGTGCGCACGCACGCGTCTGAACAGCTGAGAGCCGAACGCGGCTCAAAGGAAACAAGGCTTCTTTCGTCCCTGACATTGTGTGTTCATTCTATTTTGTGCTCATGAATTTGCTTTAAACACAGGCACAATTACAACAATAAAGCTGGCTAGTTAACAAGAAACACCAAGAGGGCAAATCTTTCGTGTTTAAACCAAATGCTATCAGACAAAGTACATAATCACAATACAGTAATTCACAACAATCACTAAAACACTACTAATGAGGTGCTGGTGCACGGGAAAGGGGTGGGTTTTTTGTAAACAGTTACTCTCTGGCTTTCCTTAGTCTGGGGGTCGAGGAGACTCATGACACTGGGAGCCAATGTAGCTGTTTAATATGGGGAGAGATATGAGATGAAATTGTACACGTCTAATCAATTTTGCAGCCACATTCTGTACCATCTGCAGTCTTCCGACTAGGTACGCAGGCAGGCAGAGGCAGAGGGCATTAGCATAGTCAAGCCTGGATGTCACTGTGGCATGGACTATGGTTCTACGACACTCCTCCGGTAGCAGGAGTAAGAATGTTCTCAGATGTCTCAACTTGCTAAGACAAGAGGCTGTAACCTGCCGAACTTGGGCCGAGAACGAGAGATCTCCACCCCACTGCACTCCCAAATTATTTACCATGGTTGCTGGGGTGGGCTGTTAGCCTATTTCAGCCATCAACCAAATGTCACTACCCCAATCATGGCGGCCTGGAGTCTCTTTACCAGAATTTGATGGGTGTGGTAAATTCTAATTACCGGTGCTTAATTTCTATGCGATAAAATCAATAAGAATAACTCATAATAAATAAGAGGCAAAATCCGTGGTATTTGGGGTTTCTCAAAAGGGTTTTATTCCTATAAAAGGAATTGGGTGATTAGCATATTGGCTCGAGCCAAGGTGGCATACCATTCCGTCACCACATAGGTTCGGGAAGGGACAGACTGACAGAGTCAATGGTAATATGCGAATATGCAAGTATGCGACAATACATTATTGACAGGCATTCATATATATAGTCAATGCATTACAGTAAAGGCATATGCAGGAGGCGTAACAGCTGAGAAGAGAGATAAGAATGCATGTACGTAATACAAAAGGCGTTACAATAGGCGTGCATGAAGGCGTGAACAAGAACGTCATTTAACATGATGTCACAGATAGGCGGATCCATGAGTGAATCCGGCAGTGTCAGCAGAAATACCTGGCAGAGATGCGCGCGCAGCAGAATGACGTGTAATGTACGTGTAACTTGAGGGGTGAAGGGGAACTTGACATTTAGCCCTACAAGTGTAGACGGATGTCTGGATGTCAGATCAACCTAATCCCAAATCGTATCTAATATCTCATGTTTAAGGAACTGTATTATCTGGAGGGAAAAGGTCTCTCGGACAAGAGGCTATTCTATACTGGCTGTGAGTGCGTGTATGAGCGTCTACATGTCTGCATGAGACGCGAGGGGTGCGAGGGAGGGCATGGGCCTACCATGGAAACAGAGTCATGAATTACTTGCATAGAGACAGTGAGGCCAGGCCCTTTGCTCTGCAGCTGGAAGGATGTTGACATGAATCTACCAGACAGGAATGTATTTTCGAGGAGTGGAGCAGATAATTCGAAGGTTGAATACAGTCTTGGCAGGCAACGGTATGAGCCGAGCACCGTTAGCCGCGCAAGGAGTAAGGCAGGGGTCTCTGGCACAGAGGTAGCCTGGGCTGAGGTTTTCAGAGTCAGAAGGCAGGAAAAAGAGGCTCGATGGCAGAATTCAGGCCTACTTTGCCAGAGCTGAAAAACGTGTAAGGTATACCACAAAAAGACGTTGGCATAGCATATTTAGAAACTGAATATTCAATCCGTTCATGGCGGATCTGAAAGAGAACATGTTGACGTTGGACGCAAATGTATTTGCGTCTTCATAGCTAGCACAGGAGGGAAGTTACATGCACTTCAAGCTAGTACATGGAGTCGGTGGGGTCTAAGATAGGGGACACAATCGATCATAAAATTTATATTACCTCATTCCCTCCTTGTCCCCTACGGACCCTTCATGATATATCGATCTGCATGAATCGATCAATCTGTTCATGTAACATCATTTGCTCTTCTTTCTTCTTTTGACGTTTTGAATGGGAATTTGAATGCGTAATACATGATGTGGCGCACAAGCCGCAAATCGCCGGCCCACATTGTAGACACAGGCAGCAACTGAACACTATGAGAAGGCCAATGCCTAGGAAGGATAGGATCTTCCATCCCCAAGCGGTTAACATTGTCCAGAACCAACCGGACCAAGTCCAGGTGCCTGGATTCTGATGTATCAGACTTGCAATTTTATGGAGACGTGTTATAGCTTTATATACCGTTGGCGCGTTTTCTGGAATGAAAACACAGCAACTTGACCCGATGACCTTACAGGCTCCACCCCTATCAGCTAGGATGACGTCAATAACGAGACGATTTTGAAGAACAACAACCCGCATGGCGGACTGCTCCTCTGTTAAGTTACCTAAAGCGGAGGTAGTTTCGTTCACTACTGCTTCAAGGGTTCTAGTTAATTTGCGTATCAGTTTACTATTAAAAACAGCACCTAAGTAGGGGAAGAAATCTTTATTGAAGTCTGTGTATTGCTCCCATGCCGTTTCGGTGTAATCGACAATCGGGAGGTCTCTTCGGAGTCTATTGTTTACTAGATTGGTATTTCTGTGATAATCAGGAGGAGCTAGGAAAACAGGTGGCAGAAGGAATGCAATGTAACAGGTACCATCCCAATCTGGAGGCAAACGTATGTATGCGATATGTCCACAAACAAAGTAGGAATGACGTGTAGCTCTAAACGTGGATTTGCCTTGATCACTGAATTCGATCACAGTAGTACATTTACTATGACCTAAGTGTATGGAACCATTCTTTCGGATACATAATTCACCTTTGACTGGTAACACTGACATGGCAGGCAATACTGGTGCAGTTTCGGATTCAACGGTAAGAATCATGAGGTTAATTGTGTAATTACCCAATCCATATACTTCATTTTCTAGATCACTTCCTGTTCTAGCGGGGAGTCCCTTCTTGTCAGGGTAACAGACTTTAAGTAGAACTGAGTTCAGGTTTCCCCAAACCCAATTCCCATCGTAAACAGCAATGTCGGAATCTAAGGAATTAATCAATCTAAACCATGCCCCACAGGAGCCATTGTGAGTGAACGGGTACGGAAAAAGGGGCAGAACTCCCTTGTATTTCTGGTAGGGAGGGAGTCGGCCACATATCCAACAGTTTGTAGCATTGTTAGTCTGATGGGAGTGATGTAACATACTAATGAATGTGTTGTTGCGCAGCGCAAGTCTGTAAGAAAGTTCGTGTGGAGGTAACTCGCTAAAGGAATGTTCGGCAGTGACGTTATAAGCAGATTGTACATGCTTGAAAATAGGGTAGTAGTGGTGCAGCAAGATACTAGCAGCAATAATCAGAAGACTTAGAAAAAACATGATTAATAATGTCACTATACAGTGACTACGGAGTGATTTACAATATGCACGTTTCTTGAGTATTCTCTGTCTATCTCTCTCTCTATCTCGATCTAGGGGATACATGTCAGAAACTAATTTAACCGATTCACCTAGGGGAGGACTTAAACAATTAAACTGTCTGACTTGCTAGATCGTAATTTCAGTCTATATTCTTCAGGGGCTGTTTTCTCAACCAAAGGGAGTTTCGAGTCAGTTTGTGTAGGAGGACAGGGCTTAGAGTCCAAGTCCGAAGGGAGTCCGTGGAACTTTTTTACGTGGCTGGAATGCAGCCACCCCTTCCTGCCCTCTACTTTGACGGCTGTCCTCGTTGTTGGAAGAACCAATTTCGGGGTTTGCCAGCGGGGCTCCAACGGGCTTCTCCGATCAAAGTTGCGCACGAAGACATAATCCCCCGGGACCACCTCGTGGGGCTTCACATCGGTGTTGTCGGGAAAGGCCGCAGCTACCTGTGAACGACAAGATTGTAGTGCAGACATCAAGGAGGCAAGGTAATCGGTCAGCATAATACAGTCAACATCTGTAATTTTTCGCGGAATAGGCGTCCCCCACATATTCGGAGGCCTGCCAAAGACCACCTCATACGGGGATAGCCCGGTTCGAGAATGTGCAACCATCCTCATATAGAAGAGGGCTACCGGTAAAGCGACTATCCAATCAACGCCCTTCTCTCTACAGATCTTGGAAAGTCGGATTTTCAGGGTCTGGTTATGGCGCTCCACGAGACCTGCTGCCTCGGGATGCCGGACACAGTGGAACTTCCACTGATAGCCTAGCAGAAGTGTAATGTGTTTCACAAGCTCGGATGAGAATGGCTGACCATTATCTGAGTACACGATACGGGGCAAACCGTACCGCGGGAAGAACTCGCGAACCAGTTGCTTGGCTGTGGTCGGAGCAGTATAATCTGGAACTGGGTATGCTTCTGTCCATCGGGAAAGTGCACATACGACTACGAGGACATACTTGAATCCTCGGCAGCGGTCCATCTGGATATAATCCATCTGGAGAACTTCAAAAGGGTGATCGGGAGGCTGAAATCCACCTTGCTCTACAGGGATGCTTTTACCTGGATTAAACTGACAACAAATCATGCAAGTACGCACTTTTTGTTTGGCTGCTGCTCGTAAGTTTTTATTGTACCATATGTGTTGAATGCTATCTAGCATTGCCTTTTCTCCTAGGTGTGCTGGACTATGTACTGTGTTAATGATGACCTGAACCATAGAGTCGGGGAGAAACCATGTAGATTTTCCCTTCGTCATCCATCCCTGATCTGTTTGGATCCCTCCTAGTTCAGTCCACTTCTTGATTTCGTCTGGTGTGGCATGCGTCTGTATGTCAATTACATCATGGGCGGGATCCCTGACTGTCATGCAGTGTGATGATGTCGGAACTATTGTCTTTGTCAAGTCGGTTGCATGCATTCGATTCTGAGCGGTTTGCTTAGCTGTTCGGTCTGCCAGGTCGTTACCCTGGGAGATCGTGTCGGTAACCTTTGTATGTGCTTTACATTTCATGATAGAGATTGCAGTGGGTAGATGTATTGCATCTAACAACGCTTGAATAAGGGGACCGTGTTGTATGTTGGCACCGTGAGAAGTTAAGTAACCTCTCTCTCGCCAGAGGACTCCAAAGTCGTGAACGACTCCGAATGCATAACGTGAATCAGTGTATATGTTAACTCTCTTATTTTTGGCTTGAATACAGGCTTGTGTCAGAGCGATGAGCTCTGCTGCTTGAGCTGACAGGGTGTTGATGCAATTTGTTTCTATGATTTCGGTGTCTGTAGTGACTGCGTAGGCTGCCACTAATTCTCCTGTACCTGTTCTCATACATGAACCATCCACATAAAGTGTCAGGTCTGGATCTGATAATGGAACATCTGTCAAGTCTTGTCTGGGTTTTGTTGTAATCGTAATGACTTCAATACAATCATGTGCCAATGGATCTACTCCATTTAATGGCAACAGTGTGGCGGGATTTAATGTGCTGCAGCGTCTGATTTCTATGTGTGGTTGAAACAATGTCAATTCATAACCTGTCAGTCTTGCTATGGTCAGATGTTGGGTCTGTGTACGATTTAAAAGGACTTCCACGGAATGTGGAACTTGTACTGTCAATTGATGCCCTAATACTATGGCATCGCTCTGTCTAATTGCTAAAGCTGTCGCTGCAACTGATTTCAAACACGCAGGTAAAGCCTGGGCTACTGGATCTAATGTGCTAGAAAAGTAAGCACACGGTTTGTGTGAACCTGCTTGTTCCTGAGTGAGGACTGACAAGGCAGTACCCTCACGTTCTGTGACAAAAAGTGTAAAAGGTTTACTGTAACATGGTGTTGCTAAAACTGGTGCTTGGCATAAGGCTTTCTTTAAGTTTTCAAAAGCTTGTGTATGTTCCTGAGTCCATGGGAGGACAGTCGATGTCGCTGCCTCCTGAGTTGTCCACTGGATGAGTGGCTTTGCTAGAAATGCATATTGGGGAATCCATTGTCTGCAGTACGAGGTGAGGCCTATGAAAGCCCGCACCTCCTTTTGTGTTTTTGGTGGTGACATGTTTACAATTAACTGGATGCGATCTGGAGTGAGCTGTCTCCCCACTTTGGACAGCAAGTGACCCAGGTACACAACTTGCTGAACACAGAATTGGAGCTTTGAAGGGGACACCTTGTGCCCCTTGTCGGCCAGGAAATTCAGAACTGTCAGTGATGCATTTTCACATTCGGGTTCACTTCGTGCGGTGATCAGCAGATCATCGACATACTGGAGTAGGGCAGTGTTAACTGGCATGTGAATACTGTCGAGTTGTCTTTTCAGTGCTTGACTATAGATGCTGGGGCTTTCTGTGAATCCTTGAGGTGCGCGTGCAAATTTGAAAGATCGTCCATTTAAACTGAATCCGAACAAGTATTGGCTTTCTGGATCAATTGGGACACTGAAGAAGGCGTTCTTGAGGTCAATTACAGTAAAGAACGTCGCTTCTGAATCAATAGCTGTCAGTAATGAAGAGATATCTGGGACCACAGGATACTGTGGTACAATGCATTTATTCAATTCGCGCAGATCAATAACTAATCGATAAACAGGTGGTGCATTTGGGTCAGTACGTTTAAGAACTGGGATGATAGGAGAATTACATACATTGGAGTCGGTTTCAACAACCACTCCTTGTGCAATGAGCTCGTCAATAATTCTCAGTAAAGCCACTACAGCATCTGGAGGTAACTTGTATTGTCGAATTCGTGGTAGTACCACTCCTGCTTTGAGTGTGACTCGATATGGTGTAAGATGCATACAACCTACATCAGTGGGGCCTTGTGCCCACAAGTGTGCAGGTACATTCTGTAACCGGGGATCCATGTCTCTTAATACATAATGGCCTTTAAAATCTCGCAAAAATAAGCGTACCCCTTCCGGAGAACAGCATATAATAGCTCCTAGAGCTTTCAGTGTCTTTATTCCTAATAAGTTTTCTGGGCACGATTTTGTGAGCAATAAATCTGTAGTCCGTGTCAGAGGACCGACTGCAAGGGGAAGTGGCTGTGATACTTCATTAATAATAGGCTTTCCTGAAAATCCAAGGGAAACATTCTGTGAGCCTGAGAGGGGTGCCCCTGGAACCTCATTGTGACTGATTGTGGTCCTGCTTGCCCCCGTGTCAATCAAAAACTTTCTGTCTTTTCCTAACACTTGACTGTGTACATAAGGACCCTCTTGATCTACAGGAACTTCAATAAGGGGCAAGCCAAATTCCCTCTCTAGGCTGTTTCATGTGTATCGTTGATAATCGGGGTAATCATTTTGTGCATACTGGTACATCTGTTGTGTTGTGTTCTGTGTTGCAGTAATAGGCTGTTGCTGTGGCACTGCTACAGTTTGTGATGAAGCTGGCATAGGCGGAATATGTTGTATATTCTGTGGTACTTGTTGCTGCGCCTGATCCTGTCTAGGTACGCGCGGTCTCTCCTTGGTCTTACCCGTGGAGATATTGTGTTTCAGAACGGCACAATCGTTTACATAATGACCTGGCTGTTTACAATAATTACATGTCCCTTTAACAGGAACTGTCGTATTACTAGGCTGGGTCCCACCCTTTTTGTGACCATCGGCGGGAACTGACTGGGCAACTAACATTTTCATTTTCGTGTCTTTCATACGTCTTTGTTCGTGTTCTTGTTCTTCTCTAATTCTATTCTGGTGGTACTGTAACATTTGTAACATTTGTGAAGGGGTGTTAGCTTGCCAAGTGCTTTCGACTTTCAGTACCCTGTTCTTAACCTGGGGCAGTGAATTCTCAACTAATTTTGTTACAAAAAGATGTGGATATGAGTCGCTACTTGCTTTCAGACCACTATTAATACCAAAACATTTTTCAAATCGAGTATAGAAATCACTAGTGTCTTCATCGGGTTTCTGTTTACAAGCTGAAATTGCACCCCAATCTTCCTTTTTAGTACTTAATAAACGTGGCAACACTTGTACTAACAATCCTGGTAATGCTTTAACTTTATCCCGAGCCCTTGGCCCGGAATTCTAGTACTTTCTTCGTTTTCTAATGCAGCCCAATCTATCTTCGTGTCTCCCACCTCCCACTCTTTTTCTTTGAGTTTCTCGTATATACCGGGAGGCAGTAATACTTTCAATATTTTCATAATATCGGGATAAGTATAGTCACCCATGAGTATCATGTCTTTTATTTCACGGTGAAAACCTGCGGGATCTTTGTCATGACTAGGTACTAATTTTTTCATCTCTAATAATTCTATTTTAGTTATGGGGGTGTACACAAACACGCGTCTAAATGTATTGTCTGCGTTCTGTACTGGGTGCACTTCTCGCAACGGATTCTGTCCATCCATGTAATACATCTTTCTTTCCATGACATGTGCTGTATCGGTCTGTGGACATAGGAAGGCGCTATATCTGTGTCGGTGTTCTAGAATTACTTTAATCAGATCGGTACCTAGACCTCTCCATTTGTTCATGAGCAGTTCTATTAATATATCAGGCAAGGGACCTGGATCAGAATGTTGGCTTCTATACAATAAGAGCAGGTGTTGTATCATGTATGTACCAGCTAAACGTTGTTCACTCGGTGTCAGGTTCAAAAACGTATGCGCTAACGCATCATCACCATATTTCTCAGAATTTTCAGCCCATTGCACGGCTGACCTGGCTAATTCTTGTTCGTCCATAGAATCGAGTACATGGTACCCCATTCGTTCTCGAAGTCTGTTATCAGTAGCTTGGAATAAGTGTTCAGGAGTTCTTGGATTACACATGGCTTCTTGGAATATTCTTTTACTTTCTGGACGCACTGGGCGCATTGAATTATTGAAGGGTCTTCCCCTACCTACATATGCTATCGTTTCTCTAACTGGTAATTGTGTCTGCTCTGGGGTCTGTTCTGGCTCGTCCTCCTCCTCTGAGGATTCAACTTTATCTGAATCTATTTCCGGTGGTGGCTGTCTTTTCTCATGCATCTTCTTTATTGCATTTCTGATTCTTCGGTACATATTTTCTACACAGGCCTCTTTATCGTGATTCCCAGCTGCTATATTCTGGCCCCACCGGTGGAGTGCTTTTACGTCTTCCGGGTTCATACCCGGCCTATCCACTTCCCTTATAAAACAGTTTATAAGAAACCGTAATATCTTGGCTTTCGTGTCCACTTTCTGATAGGCCATGGCCTCCTTAATACTTTCAGGCCCTACTCCTGTCTGTACAAACTGATATATTCGATCTAGATGATCTACCATTCCAGGTAGTGTTAATAAGAAGTTTGTGACTCGTCGCAAGCGTATTGATGCGAGCAACATTCTTTCGTCATTCTTTTTACCAGGTACTGGATCATATCTACAGTCTCCAAGATTATCTCCATATAGTGTAATATCGCCTGTTCTAGGTGTACGTTGCTGTGCTAGGTCTCTATAGGTCAGCCGATGGGCGGATGGCGGAGTCTGGTAACCTGTCGCTCCTCCGGACGCGCCTCCCGAGGCGCCAGCTCCGAAGGGGTTCGTTGAGTGAAAAGCGGAGGGAGCAGGCCCCGGAATGGGTGGAAGGACAGCTGGAAGACCAGGAGGAACAGGAGGAGGAGTAGCTTGTCCGGGAGGAAGGGGCTGACCATCTTGGCCGGCAGGAGGAGGTGTGCGTGGCGGTGCGGTATTTACATATGCGGGGGCCACATCATCTAGATAGGAAGAAAGGAAAATGTCCTTTGCTGTTCTCTGGTGCATTTTAGTCGGGAGCATGGGAGGTGGTAGATCTTTCAGTACTTCTGGGGTGGCTTTAGGCAAACCCTCAGTCAAGAGGGGATACATGCCGTTCATGAGTGTGTTTCGCTGTCTGTCTACCTGTTCTAATTTTACTTGGGTACCTTCTTCAACTAATACGTTTTCCTGGGCTTTCTCTGGATCCTCCCTCCTTTTCTCTTCTTTTCTGAGTGCTTTTTCTGTACGCCTATGTGATTCTTTACGCCATAACTCAATGGCATCTTTCTGTGACTGTCTGGCTTTCTTTTTCCACAATGCCTCTTCTACTCTCATGATGCAATCTGCATCCCATGTCCCAGCAACGGGCCATCTCTGGTTCTCGGATAATTCTTTAGTGTAGTCCACCCATAAGTCGAGGAATAAAACGGCATCTAGGCCATGTTTGTGGTACATAAAGTACCCTGGAGTGTCCCTAGGTGGAATGGGAACAGCTTCTTCTAGTACCCCTTTTCTAGTTTTTATTTGTCTTAATTTGGAGAACAACGGCATCCTGAAATCTGGCTACTTGGTTCTTACTCAGATATGAACACAATGAACACAATAATCACAATAATGACGATCGAACAATCACTCATACCACGACATTTTGAGACACTTTAAAACATTTTGACATGAATAATAACAATTAGAAGGTAACTTGCTAACTGCATAATACTAGATACACTGCTCAACAGTGCAGACTGGATATACTGCTAAACAGTACAGATACACTGTCTAAAACAGTGCAGACCAGGTCTGTGTACCCACACCTGTCTTGACCGGCACAAACTAATGCGCACGTCTAGATGCGTCCCCAGCAACGGTACTCACCGGGAAGCACGGAAACGGAAGGCCTCGGAAACTCTGGACTGGATTCGGACTGGATTCGGACTCGACTTGTGACGCAGATACTTCGGAACTTCGGAACCTGGTGGGCCTCCGTATACCTCGGATCTTGCTCTCTCAGCTAGAGCTAGGCTCTGGTCGGGATCCTCCGCACGTCTCACCGCCTCGTCTGGGTGTCGATCGCAGCCTCAGTCACCTCCGTTGGCCTGAGGGAGATACAGGAAATCCTGCGGGTACGCGTAGTTGTCCGTCCGGCTGTGGCAGGGGGCCAGGCCTGCAACGCACCACCGGCGCGTGAGATGGGGGAGGGGTCCCTATTCGGGTGCCAAAATGTGGTAAATTCTAATTACCGGTGCTTAATTTCTATGCGATAAAATCAATAAGAATAACTCATAATAAATAAGAGGCAAAATCTGTGGTATTTGGGGTTTCTCAAAAACAGTTACTCTCTGGCTTTCCTTAGTCTGGGGGTCGAGGAGACTCATGACACTGGGAGCCAATGTAGCTGTTTAATATGGGGAGAGATATGAGATGAAATTGTACACGTCTAATCAATTTTGCAGCCACATTCTGTACCATCTGCAGTCTTCCGACTAGGTACGCAGGCAGGCAGAGGCAGAGGGCATTAGCATAGTCAAGCCTGGATGTCACTGTGGCATGGACTATGGTTCTACGACACTCCTCCGGTAGCAGGAGTAAGAATGTTCTCAGATGTCTCAACTTGCTAAGACAAGAGGCTGTAACCTGCCGAACTTGGGCCGAGAACGAGAGATCTCCACCCCACTGCACTCCCAAATTATTTACCATGGTTGCTGGGGTGGGCTGTTAGCCTATTTCAGCCATCAACCAAATGTCACTACCCCAATCATGGCGGCCTGGAGTCTCTTTACCAGAATTTGATGGGTTTCCTAGGTTTTGATGGGTTTCCTGGGTTTTGATGGGTTTCCTGGGTTTATTCGCAGCGCCGAAAGCTGCGGATAAACCCAGGAGCCCCAGCATAGCTGATGCCCCTGTATCCACCGCCATTCTTACTGATTCTGCTACCTCCAATAGTGCCGTCTCAGTACTGAAACCAGACCCAAAGCCGGATTGAGTATCGTGCATAATCTCATGGCTCTCAATATAATTAGCCAATTGTCGCTGGACCATTTTTTCCAGCATTTTTGCCGGTGCTGGTAGTAGTGAAATAGGCCTATAATTATTTATACAAATACAAAGGAAGACACTGTATCGAATGAAATTCAATTTATGATGATGTTGAGCAGGATGTACACATTGTCAGAGGTATGACAGTACATTCTCAAATGTAATGTACCCTGCTGGTCATATGCCATGACCCATGTATGAGACATGAGAAAGACATTAAATGTGAACAGTGTAGACACAACACCTGAAATCCTCTAATGAACCTTGGGTCCATATTGCATCAATTATGTGTACACATGTCAAGGAGTACACAAGCATTGTACTGGGGTGTCAGTTTATCCATGTCATGAGGTATCCATTAGCACAATATTGTGTATTACTACACGTCTCAACCTTTCCCAAAAATCCAGGTTACAAATAACCTACAACATTACACATGATGTACTAGATACATGTACCTCGTGTGTGGCATCATTTGTAGGTCGTGTGGCTTAAAGAATTGCTATTGTAAGTATATGATTAGGTGAATATTGTAGTTGACATTTAGAACATAGTAAACAGGTATGCGAGAAAAGTGACTGAAATTACATGATACATGTAATTTTACGTTGGAATGATGGAGCTCAGCTTAAAAACATTAAGTATGACAAATGACTCAAAAACACATTATGGCATTACTAGATGTTGCTGACTTAGACATTTAACATTGAATAACAAATGATGTCATCAAGTCTGATCGTAAAAAAAAACCAAAGGATGCAAATCTAAGTCTGTTATGTTGGCATGTAATGCTGCATATCTTCAACATACGGTGAACTCATAGTCTTGGACTGTGGAAATACCATGTACATGTAAGGCTTCATGACTTTTTGGCATGCTTGCAGTCTCATGCAGTGTCTAGAATTTAGGAACACATGGTTGTCATAATGTCTTCCTAATGTCTAGTTAACCTGTTATTTCAGCAACCACCCAGTCAAGCAAAGAAGACAGGGCCCATGATCCTGGTGATGCAGCTGCCACAAGTTTTTCTAATGTGAATTCAGACACAGATGGACCCAGTGGCCAGGAGGGCGAGGTGACTGCCATGGAGGACATAGACAGAACTACATCTGGAGAGTTGGCCTCCAGTGGCCAATCCCTTGTGGTGGTGGCTACTACGCACACTAATGCCGATACACCTTTGTCCGCCACTCCATCCCTGCTTTCCCTGCTGCTCCACAACCAGTTTCCCTGGGCCACACCCTTAAAGAGGGAAGCCGTCTCCACAACTCCAGTCACCTCTGCCCCTGTGCCCCCAGCTGCCCTTGGTGAGGAGGCCAGAGGCAGACCGCAATTATGAATACCATCAAGGGTCTGGGTAGCCAATGTGCTCAGATGGCTGCCTAACTGGGTGGCATTCATAATGGTATATGTGCCCTACAGGAATCTTTTCAGGCTATGGCTTCCTCAATAACAGCAGCATTGGCCCCATTCCAGCCTTCACACCTACATCATTCATCTTCCACATCCACAGTCCACAGCCCCCTTTCTGTACCTGTCCATACTCACATTATACACATCCATGCATGCACCCAGACAGATAGATGTAGCACACAACAGCCCCCCACCCACAGTCGTCAGCCAACCCACCACACCTACAAACAGCCAGCCATCCCACCACCAGTCACTCAACCCACCACAGCTATACACAGCCAGCTATCCACAGTCACCCAACCCACCACACCTACGCACACACACAACAAATTACAACACTACAATTCAGTCCACTACCTCTACCTCCCACACTGATCCAAAATTTGTTTAATCTGGACCATCTGCCCAAGCCCTGTTAATCAAGTTTTTTGGACATTGACCTGTACTAAACCTCACATCCATTCTGCAACCGAAGTCCGCTTCGACCATCCCCATTCCGCATGCCACCATGGCCAGACCCAGTGGTAGCAAAGCTGTCCCCAAAAAAATGAGGAAGAGGAGGAGGAAGGCTAGGGCTCGAAAAAGGAAACAACCTTAAAGGGCTAAGTCCAACCTCTTGCTCCAACACCTCAGCTCCTCTTTTCTGCAAAGTAGTATGTCCCTTCCATGTATGATCCCTGAGTTTTCTGGCTTGATCGTATGTTTCCCCTCCCGAGGTGGAGTAGTATGTCGCATTAAACTGTAGGCAACGGTGTAGTCACAGATGCCAAACATACGTGTGTTAATCCAAATTGAGATGACCTCATGTATTGTTCATTGTACATAGTTGTTTACTCCTATTATGAAAGCCACCTTTGTATATGTAAGCTTGATCCTTCCACCTCTTCATATCTAATTACTTTCTTGGATGACATTTTTAGCTATTCATCTGTGCAAGTGATGACATCACATCAAGAGAAGGCTCCTGACTGGACCACCTCATTCCTCTTCGGCAGAACCCAGAGCATCCGCCTCCCACCCTTCCAATCCGAAGCCACCGACATCATCTGCGGCGTCCCCCAGGGCTCATCCCTCAGCCCAATGCTGTTCAACGTCTACATCGCCTCCCTCGCACAAGTGGCCCGCCATCACGACCTCAACATCATATCCTATGCTGAATACACCCAGCTCATCCTCTCCCTCACCAAGGACCCACACACCACCAAAACCAACCTCCACAAGGGTATGAAGGCCATTGCCGATTGGATGAGGAGCAGCCGTCTGAAGCTGAACTCGGACAAAACGGAGGTCCTCATCCTCGGACCCACCCCTTCAGCCTGCAACGACTTCTGGTAGCCAAACACACTGGGAACAGCACCAACACCCACCGACCATGCACGCAATCTAGGATTCATCCTCAACTCCTCCCTCTCCATGTCTAAGCAGGTCAACGCTGTCTTCTCCTCCTGCTACAACACCCTCTGCATGCTTCCCCGGAACTACAAGTGGATCCTGACCGAAACAAGAAGAACGGTGACACAGGCCCTCGTCAGCAGCAGACTGGACAACGCATCCAAAATGCCTCCGCCCGACTGATTGTCAACATCCCCCGCCACAGCCACATCACCCCCTACCTGAGAGAGCTACACTGGCTCCCCGTTGACAAGAGGATCACCTTCAAGCTCCTCACCCACGCACACAAAGCACTCCACAACGCCGGACCAGCCTACCTGAACAGCAGACTCAGCTTCCACACCCCCACCCGCCAGCTCCGCTCTGCCAGCCTCGTCCTTGCTGCTGTACCCCGCATCCAACGAACGACCTCCGGCGGCAGATCCTTCTCCTACCTCGCCGCCAAGACCTGGAACACCCTCCCTACCCACATACGACAGACCCAAGACCTACTCGCCTTCAGAAGACTCCTCAAGACCTGGCTCTTCGAGCCGTAGCAACACCCCCCATCCCCTCAGCGTCTTGGGACACTCACGGGTTAGTAGCGCGCTTTACAAGTACTCTGATTGATTGATTGATTGATTGATGCTTCGGGACTAATCCGAAAAAAAAAATGATTGGTTTATTTCTCATAAATTGCCTGTGAGAGAGTTCATTTCTTTTAACTTAGATAATCAATATTTTCAACACTTCATTAATTGTTCTGGCAGTATCATTTATTACTAAATATATATGCACTTAGTGGCACAAGTTCTGGAGTGGTGTTTTTCTGCGACCAATTTTTACTTAGTTTGTGCACAATGTTGTAATTAGACATACAATTGACAAGTACCTTGAACACGCAGGTTTATTTCTTACATCCTGGAGATACCAGACCCTTTCCAGCCAACCGCGAACTAACTGACAGAAATAGAATCCTGGCCCCTGAGTGACGTTACATGGCAGTAAAGTTACACATTCCACAAACCGCATTACAACATCATTACAACAATATGCTCATTGTTGGGAATTGGGAAGAGGAAGACTAACAAGTTTGGTAATGTTCTTACTACTTACCCATAATGTTCATTACTCTAAGTCATATTCTTCCTCATCACAGTCGTAGAAAAAAAAGTGACATTTGTTTAAATATCAACATAAAAATTGCTTCTTTTTAGATTCTTAGGTATAAACAGGATGTGGTCATCGAAGGATCCTCCCTTATAGGTCACAGGGCAGGAAGTACTGTGGCAGCCCTATTAGGAGGGGTAGTTAGCTACTTTTTTAGTATAGGTAAAATTAGTATCACGGAAGTCAGAAGCTGAGGTAGCAAAGACCTCACTCCAGCAGCTTAAGTGGGGGATGTCACTAGGCCCGATGGTCTGGTGAACTAAGTCTCATCAAAAGATGGATTAGTTGTTTATGGGCCTCCTCTGTTTTCAGGTCTGATTACTTTAATTGTCATAAATAAGCCTGTTATATAATATCAAGACAGGGGGTAGACATAACCACTAAAGGAAAGAGAGAAAGAGAGTTGATGAAAATAGGAAAAAGAAAACAGACGCATGGTCAAAAGGAAATGTGAGTATGAGAGAGAACATTAAGAAAGTAAAATAATTAGTGTTATAAGATGGGTAAATTAGTAAGGTATAGAAATAAGGAGAGGGAGATGGGAGGAAATGTGGAAAGAAAGGAGGAAGAAAAGGTGAAAGGTAGGAGGAAAGAGTAAAAAGATGGAAAGGTTAAGGAATGAATGAACGGAAAGGTGAAAGGTTGGATAGATGGAAGTGTGAAAAGATGAATAGAGGAAGGGGTTAAATGATGTGAGAACACTTTAGGCAGGGCACGAGTAAGGGGGCACAAGTGGGTGGACGCCAACCACCCACTTTTTCACAGGGTGAATGCCATCCAGCCTGCCAAGAATTTTGGCCCCTCTGAATAATGTGCTGAACTCGTCCCGGTGTAATTTCCAAACACCGGGACACTTTCAGCAGCCTATGCACGTTGTCTGGTTTCCATCTGCAACAAGCAACAAAGTGCAGGCGTGGACGGGATGGGGCTTTCTAATTTAAGTCTACTGCTGGGTCCATAACAAAGGCCAAATTTGCAGTGCCATCAGGCCTCCTTTTGTTTGAGTATCTTGGCTGGGAGCAGTCAGGAACCTCACACCTGATGCAAATGAAGCAGAGGGGAAACAAAGGCTCACACCTTGTTAGCACTTCACACATACTTAAGAGAGGCAGCTTTTCATTTTGTTCATTACCTGTTTGGGAGATATGCATGCACTGTAAGAATATCAGATGTGTTGATCTTTCCCAGTATTTAAGCAAAGCAATTTGCATTTAATTAGAGCTTACTTCCCCTGAGGAGGTGTTGAAATAATTTAAGTACCACTATTTTTTCTTGAATAGCCCTACTCATTCCAATGCAGGGTGCCAGAGTGCTTTATATCAACACATGCATATTCCATGAACAATACATTATATAAGTATGTAAATTAATGTACAGGATGTGTTACATAAAACTGGGGGTTTGCAAGGTGTAGACTTCACATATCATCTTCCATAGCTCACTGTTCTATTATCCTCGCAATGCTCTCAAACGTACACATGATAGACCTGCTAAATGTATATGTGAGGGATTTAGAGCTGATGTCACTTCTTGTGATGCCACTTCCTCTAAAATTGTGGCTGTGATACCACTTTCTATGATATCAATTCCTGTGATGTAAATGTAAATTGATACTTGTATAGTGCACTACCCACCCGCAAGGGTCTCAAGGCGCTTGTACAAATACCGCTGTGGAACCCATCCTGGCTTTCCCTGTGAGGCGTCCACTCCTGGGCACGCCCAAGGTGGAGGCCAGGCATCCTTAGCGTTGTGGGGGCCGTTGTGGAGATTAAGCAAGCTATTGCCCAGAGTTGCTGAGTGGGACTTCATGATTGGAATAGGCACCGAGGCGAGAATTATCAGGTCCGTGGAATTTTTGAGCCCAAGACCCGCCGAGCCTGGGAATTGAACCCTGGTCCCGGGCTAGACATCTGCATCAGGGTCTGCCGCTCTAACCATTGAGCCACACTTCTCTACATGCCATGCCATGTCTGATGTCATGCGCCGTGATGTCGTGCGTGGTGAGGTCGTGCACCGTGATGTTGCATGCTGTAATGTCGCGCGCCATGATGTCACTTGCATACTGCCTAACTAGGTTAGTCCCCCTCACTTCTTATTTTAGGACTTGTGCCCTGAGATTAGGTAATTTCTTCGAATTCAGCTCTGCTCAATAGACTTTTGTAATAGACTGAGATATAGAGGGGTTAAAGACAATTTCAATCTCAAGGCACAGTGTGATAATTAGGACCGCGCAATACAAGTCTCTATCAATAACTTGAAGTCAAAAAGGCTTAGTCAAAACTCAGAGTCAGAAAGATATATATCAATCTCAGAAACACAGTGTAAAAGTATAAATACCTTGGAGAGACCAAAGCGTCTTACAATATTGTCCTCAACAGCAAAGAACATATACAGATCTCACTAGCAATGATACAGAAAATAAGGAAAATAATTTGATGTCTCGTAGACTGGTTTTAATTCTTCTACCCATCCATGGAAAAGATTTGCAACATCTACTAACCCATATTGTATCAAAGTGGCAAGAAAAGTGTCAGCATCAAAATCTCTAAAGAAGTTCTAAAAATAAAGAGTCATGTATAGCAGGAAGACACACAATCAGAGATGTTAAGAAAGGTCTGTACTTCTCTAAGTCTAAAGGGAATCTGACTAAACCAAAGGTGGTTCACTATTTATAATACACAATAAACATTCCAGAAAATATAACCTCATACACCCATAATATGTTTTCCAGATCCCAGGAAAGAACTTGGCGCCTTGCACACTCCTCCAATATTCAAGTCTCCTCTTCTAAAGCATCCTTCGTTCTTCCCTTCCTCCCCTCCCTTTGATCTTCATTTAAATCATTTTACCTTGCTAGCTCTTTCTCTCCTTTCTATCTCTGAAATACTATGTGCTTTTCACTAACTAATCAATGCCTTTGGTTTGCACCTGCAGAGGACAAAAACATGCAAAAAAACAACTTTCATGTTGATGTTAAATATCACTACTTCAAGCTTAAGACCCACAATGAAGCTACATTAACATTTCCCCTTAAATGCATAGAAGTTCTACAACCTACATATAATCCAATAGATAAATCTTTAATTATGAATCAAGCTATATTGTGCACTACTCTTATATGTGGCATAATATGTCATTACATTTTTATTTAGTAACGGCAATGGCCCTGGTGAATGCACTGCATTAACCCCTTCGTTGCTCATGACGAGCTCAGCTCGTCATGAGGCACGGTGCTCGTGTGCTCATGACGAGCCGAGCTCGTCATGACCACACCCAGTTCTAATATGGCCCAGCACAGGAGAAGAATATCTCAAGCATCGATGTTAAATGCTTTTTAGTGCACCACCTTACAATCTAAACCTATAAAAGATTATTTGCATCAATCCAGATGTTTCTGAAAAAGAAAAATGTTAATAAGCACATACACATATATGTCAAAACACGCAATACATGCACTTCTATAACTTTAGTGCACCATATCTCTATAGTATTACTACTTCACATGAGTACATAAGGCCAAATGTAAATATTTATGTATGCAGCCTAACCAAAGGTAGAAGGATGGAGCCAAAACTATGCTACTCCTGGGATGGGAGAATGAAGGCAGGTAGAAAGTTGACTGAATAGACAGATGGGTGGGAAAATAAAGGGAAGGGTCAAAAGATAGAAGGATGAAGAATGGTTGAAAATAATTCCTCTAAGGACAGCCTAGGTTGCTTGCTTGGTGTGATTAAATATATGGTTGTGGGGGTATTTTAATTTTCTAGCTGTTAGGTTGTCTGTGGGGCATGGATTGGTCATTGCTCACAAATAATTCTTTCTCTAAGTTCTCCTTTTATTTTACTCCTTTTCGGAGGAGAACAGGGACCTTTTGCATAGATGGGACCCTTGCTCCACTCCTGTCATTGTAGCTACACCCTGCTGCAGCATGTCATAAAATGTCACTGAAAACGGGCACAAACAATCAGCTGTTGAAACTAGCAAAAGCTTAAGAAACCTAGGGCCTCATTTATGAAAAGTGACGCATCGCTGCGTGAAAACAGCGATGCATCACTTTTCACTGCGCCCTCCTTGCGAGACCAATGATGCGTCATATTTACAGTATGATGCATCATGGCGCAAGGAGTTACAGATACGTCAGTATTTCTGACGTATCTGTATGGCGCTAAAGTGATGCATTGCTGGAGTGTGTCACAAAAGTGACGCAACTCCAGCAATGTGTCCTTTCACATGGGGCAAGCCCCATGTGAAAGGGCCTGCGTCAGTCTTACCCCTGCTGTGAGGCAGGCGTAAGAAATTGACGTATTTGTTTCCTAGAAGTGGCGCAGTGAAATCTTATAGATTTCACTGCGTCACTTCTATGACCCTGTCTTGCGTCAGAACGCCCCTCCCCCTGCATACATTATACCTGGCGTAGGTATAATGTAGCGCTGGGGTTTACAAAGTGACGCATCTACCTAGATGCGTCACTTTGTAAATATGGTGCAACAAGGCACATTTTTTACGCTGCTGGTGCGTCACAAAAAGTGATGCACCGGCGGCATAAAAGTGACCCAGGCCTCATAAATGAGGCCCCTAATGTTTAAGGACGAGGAGTCAGATTGGCTGAGCCCCAGATATCTCAAAACCGTCCAGGGTGGAAAAAAGCAACATTAGGGTAGCAACTGCTACCTTTAGTACCCTTATGCCCTGGCATAGAGCACCGATGTGTGCAGTCATCAAATGATCCCCAGACCTATCTTATCGGATAAAATGGTTGTTGCAAGAACACTATCAGAGCTCAGTGAGCCCCTTGACGACACACCTTTTAAAGAGCAGTGAACAATTCAGCACTGCTTCAGACAATGACGAATTTGCTTACCCAGATGTTAGCAAACCCTCATTTTTCTCACAAAAGAAGACAAAAAAGGAAAAAAGCCACCACATATCATAATGGACTGTTTCCACGAAGCCAGCCTTATTACAATACATTGCAACTTAGGAAATAAACAATCGAAATAAAATGTCTGATTTAATGCTGATCCGAAGGGGGCCATCTGGGCCTCAGAAGTGATTTCTATCGTAAAAATAGTACATTTGGCCTTAAATAGGGGGTGCCGAAAACGTGGAGGGACGTCCTTTGCACGCTTTTTTGATGGGTCTTTGAGATGCTGAATAGGTAGCTTCTACAGATGCTCTCACGTGTAATATTGGAATGGAAGTCAATGGATCCCTTCCCTCGCTGTTCTTTAATTAGTACCTCGCCCACGCTAATTACAGCAATGGGTGAATGGTTTTGAAGGGCTTTGAATCAAGTGACGACACCATGCATGGTAATTAAATCAGCCTGAATACAACTGCACCTTAATTATAAGTTGTCATTGATTTTTGCAGAAAGTTTTAAAATCTCACTCATTTGCTCTATTCACAGTCACAGATGAGAATTATTTGGCAAATATCTTTGTTAAACTTTTTAAAGCCAATAATACTACATTGCAGCGGTAAAACACAACATCAGAGCAGAAAGACACAAAAACAATTTAGGACAACTAGTAAAATAAAGGGCTGTTAAACACATACCATTTATAAATAAATGATTGATAAACACACACGACCTTAAAAGAAGCTCCAGAAAAGAAATATGAAAGAGGGGCCACTGGACCTTTTCAGGTAAAAGACATAGCAGTTTGAACACTCAAATCCAGCCCTTAATTTGAGCCGGTGGTTGCTGGGGCTCGGCAATGGCACCTAATTGTCAACACCAACACTTATGACAGCCTGCCACGTGGTGGCACTGCTTATGTAATATAGTGCTTAGCAGAAAAACAGCTGTTTATTAATGTAATATACATTAAAACGACTAATTCCTGCCGTCCAAGCCATTCTTAAAGCTTTGTTGGACTGAAATAGTCTGAATTGTCACACTTGTAGGAGTGTAAAGGTTAGTAGTTGTGTAGGAATGGCCATTGGCGGTGCTGGCATGGGCAATGGGTGGTGCAAGCTGCAGTTGGCTCCGACAACTGCACTGGCATGCATTTTTTTTTTACAAATTAACCACTGCTCTTATCGCTTTTAAAATGTGGATGGCTTGCACAGGCACGAGTTCCTGAAATAACAGTAAGAGTCACCACTGTAAGCCATACTACACTACTCGGCAACACCAACAAAGAACAAGCATTGGGAAAGCAAAAAACTCATGTTAACTGCAAGCCTTTTAACTTTATCACTTTCTGCTTTGCTTTGTCACTGATTAGGTAAAACTTTACACTTGGGGAAGCAGACAGCCTCAGCAAAAGTAATAAAAACGTTGGCTAAAACAGAAATATTTTTTGTCTCCAAAAGCACACATTCCCATAGTAGACCCTGGCACTAAATGGAACTATGTTGTCTGCATATGTGTGAAGGAGTATATTGATGTTACCCTGAGTGTAGTTAGCTATTAACTAAAGTGTTTTAGTGAGAGAGGTTGGATCTTTATGTTAGGAGAGGTTGAATTCTTTCACATGGATGCATACAGAAAAGTACTTTCCTGGTTAACCTACTCGAAACACCTTTCATCAGAACTATCAGGCCCAACCCTTTCTCCCCTATTAGAAGTCCTAAGAGCAAAGATTGGCCCCACATTATCAAATGGTATAGAGACCTTTAAAGGAAAAATGAACACCGCCTTAAACAAACACAAAACAAAAATTCACAAAAAAATTACTCCATCTGCCAAGTTCTGCATCCCCTGCACAGATCAGATTAGAGTTGGGGCTAACAAATTACGATGCCCATAACCTTGGTACATACCTCAAGCTCTGCCAAAAACTAAGACAGGCTGAATCTGGCGCTCTAGAATTTCTAGTCTGGAAAGAAATTAATGAGAGTAACCCAGGAGGATCATTTGGCTGTCTTTTGAAGAATTACATCCATCAGATGTCAGCCGCTGAGGTTTAGGCCCTCAATCCTAGCCAGTCTGCCTTTAAAAATGCAATTAAAAAATGTGTGAGATCGATATCTCTCGCTACTGATGAAGAACTGGGTTTTAGAACCCAGCGGCGCCAGGGAAAACGCCTGATGTCTTCGAGTTCCCCTGCCTTGGCAAACAGAGACACAGGACACTTCTTGATGACGTCAAAGACCAAAGTTTATTGGCTGCAACCTGGAACAGAGATCTACAAAGCACAACACGGGTGGTACGCTAGAGAATGCACAATTTCAATGAGCGGAGCATGGTCTTTTATGCCTAAAATCACATTCCAAAGTAGCATCGGTTACACACAAATTTGCCAATCAAAACGTGACATTTTAAAAGTAGCGCATGACGACAATCCCATTTTCCGTTGTCCAGCCCACCAGAAATGACCAAGGAAATTCCAACTTTCCTGTTCGATCAGGCCGGACAAACCCATCATAAAACCTAAACCCAAATCAGTGATTATGTCGTAAAGGAAGGAGCAGAAACAGATTGGAAGCAAGATAGAAAGGTGGGTGCAGTGTACTGTAAACTTCGGCATATCCTGCTCTCTGATCTTTATCCGACCAGCTGCTTAACAAGGAACTGGCTCAGCGAGGTCAGCCTCGGACAAGGGAGTCAGTTCGGCCAGGTCATTCAGAAGTGAGCTAAGGTGGTCCCCCCAATGGTGGCCTACTGAGATGGGATCTCCACCAGAACCTGTCACCAAGGTCCGTAATCTTGGAGTTACATTTGACAATAAATTGACGTTCCATCATCATGTCAACTCCGTGGTCTTCTCATCCTTTTTTACCTTGAAAAAAATCAAAAAACTTCTGCCCTACCTTCCCACCTCAGCCGGCAAAACCCTAATTAGCAGTTTGGTTTTTGCCAAAACTGACTATTGTAACGCCCTTCTTTTGAACGCCCAGGATAAAGTCCTTAACAGGCTACAGTCAGTTCAGAATGCCTCAGCCAGAATCTTATTGGGCATTCCTAAGTTCACTTCCATCTCTCCGTATATCAAACAACTGCACTGGCTCCCAGTAAGGAATCGCACAAAGTTTAAGGCATTGTGCATTGCGTATAAAGCCACTAACAATCTAGGCCCACAGTTTCTAAAAAACTCCCTCTGCCCTCTTGAAAATCCTAGAACACTACATTCCTCATCAGCTTGTCTGCTCAAAGTTCAACGAACAAAAAAAGCAAACTGGGGCGACAGATGCTTCACAATCTCCACAGCTAGACTTTGGAACGCACTTCCCCTTCACATCAAAAAGACCCCTACGCTTATCAGCTTCAGGAAGTAATTGAAAACTTGGTTATTTTCACATTAAAAATTACCATAGTTAACGTTCTGTATACTGAGACACCCCTGGGTAGTTGTGCGCTATAAAAATTGCAAGAAACATAAACATAAACATAAAGGTGTACGTGTTCCAAGGACTCGCTTGGCCGCAGTCATCGGCCTATGTGAGGGCAACCACACAAAATGGCTGCGGTTCACAAAATGGAACCCGAGGGTTCAAACTAAATCCCTAAATACGTAGTGTTCTCATTGATCGATTAATGCGAAAACACTCATACACACCGCACTCATGATTTGCGGTCCGCTGACACCAAAATCGTCTATTTCCGACGACCTTTATTGAACGGGTTCGGAACCACCGAACCTCAGACCCTCAAACTACGGAACTACAGACCCTCCTTTCGCCCTTACATAGGCAACAAACCCAAACCCATGTCAATCTGAATCTAGGTCTATCATCATCAGATCATCAACATGTTGCTGTAGCATCATCTTAGTACTTAGTACCTCTCTCTGGACAGGTCTCCTTGCACACGAAGTAGCACAGAGGCCACAAATAGCAGGAGCACACTGTACACAGAGACAGAACAGGAAAAGGATAGCTAAGACCATCCCAATGACCATCAGAATCTTCCATCCCCAAGTGGATATCAATCCCCAAAACCATCCCATCAACGACCAATCTCCTTTGTCTATATGGACAGAATCGGAAATCTTATGTAATTTGGAAATGGCCTGGAAGACTGACGGAGCGTTGTCTGGAATGAAGACGCAGCAGCTCGATTGAATCAGTTTACATACTCCACCTCGGTCTGCAAGTATGACATCAAGAGCAACTCTATTCTGAAATATCATAAGTCTATCCGACTGAAGCTCAGCAGTCAAGTTACTAAGGGCACCGGCAGTTTCGACTATGGTGGACTCAACCACTCTCGTCAACTGGCGAATGTTCCTGCTGTTAGCCATCGGTCCCCAGAACAGCAGAAAACCCTTAAAGAAATCTCCCAACTCTTGCCCTGCAGTGTCTTCCTGACTGAAGACACCTCTAGCAACTCTCGTCTTATGGTAATGTGCCGCAGCTGTAAAAGTGGGAGGCAACAGAAAGGAAACAAAACATGTGCCCGAAAAGTCAGGGGGCAACCATGTATACGCTTTGTCATAGCAAAAAAAAATAAGTACCCTTAGCGGCTAGAAATGCTGGAAAAGTCAAAGACGTAAATACATAGGTGTCGGTACAGACGCTCTTCCCTAGCGTAGCTTTCGGATTCTTGCCATTACCCTGCAGACAATAGCGACCCTGATGGGGCACTATCCAAATTGGTGGAGAACTTTTCGCTCGCTGGTTAACACTCAGACTAACTCCATATCCAGTAATGCCCCAACCACACTATGGTTGTTTCTCATCCTTCGGAATGGTCTCAACGGCATTAGTCCCTTTAACCATATCGACTATGCCTCTAGCTACGGCACTATTCTTCGGATTGTCTTTCGGTAAACGTAGGGGATAGACACTATGGGCATAGATGAACATCATTCTATATGCCCAAATAGAACCATTAAGGCTTAAAGGCAAAACCAAGTACGGAATACCTTTATCAGTCGTATGGGGCATTAGACCACATATCCAACAATTCGTTGTGTTCATAACTAACTGGTGTTGGTGCAAAAGTTGAATAAAAGAATTATTGGCAAATTCCAGTCTTCTAACTACTTAATGTTCAGGCAAAGGGTGAAAAGAATGTGAAGAAATAGTCGGTGTAGGTGTAGGTTGCACAGTGGGAATAAAGGTCACTTCAAAAGAGAATGTCACATAACCAATTAAAAATATCATTAAACTCCGTAACATAAATAAGCACAATATTAAAAATCTTTTTCGTGTGATCAGTTTGTGTATCTTGCTTTTAAACTTCATTGTCTCTACAGGTCTCTCCAACTCAAAGAAATCCATCCTCACTAAATATGCTGCTCGCGGTGGTAGGGTTTTCTATGCTAAGGAATGCCTCTGTCAACCGAGTGCAAATCCCTTAGGCCAACCAGAACCTTCGACCTAGTGTCTCAGGCTTGCACTCCAAAGACTTCAGCAACCGCGACCCTGCAGCTGAACCCGGATGGCGGTTTGAAAAACAAAAATAAGTAGTTCCTCAGAGGAGAGTTAACCTGTAAACAGAAAAATCATAAAAAACCTTATTTATTCTTTATTAGTCCCAAGACTCTTGGTCGCAAATTATAACGATCTTTCCCAGGCAATGTCTGTTCCTTGAATAAAAGCTCAGGCTCAGTAGTGTTCAATCAATTCAAAGGAGGCACAGCTTCTTGCAGAAGATCGTCACTTTCTTTCTCAGTGTTCATTCCAATCAAACAGGCATCGCTGAATGTCAAAAATCGTGGCACAGTTTCTGTTTCAGAGTCTGGGAGTCCTTCCTGGACCCACCGGTCGTACGGTAAGGGCAACGGAGCCCCCTTGCAGTGTACGCCGTGGATCCAGTTTTTCTTGCCTTGCACTCGAACTGCAGAACATGTAGACAGGAGGACTAGGTACGGTCCTGTCCAGCGGGGCTGCTCGTTCTTGCTCCGCTGAAAGTTCTTGTTCTTGATAAACACCCACGAGCCGGGTTCAATGGCGTGGCCTGGATCTTCGGAAGCCTGTGGTCGGCTATTGTAAACTTGTTGGTGTAAAACACGCAGTTTAGCCATCAGTTTGTGCAAGTAATCAAGTAGCACAGGGTATTCGAGAACACTGAACTTTGTTGGTCTTGGTACGCCCCAAATATTCGCCGGGCGACCAAACACAACCTCATACGGACTCAAACCCATTCACGAATGCACAGTCATTCTTGTGGACAAGAGCGCTAAAGGCAAAGCCATTGCAAACCAGAGCTCGCTTGGATTTTGGCCAACTTCAAATTTAAAGTGCCATTATAGCACTCAACTAAACCAGCTTATTGGGGGTGATTTGCAGCATGGAACTTCTGCCGGATACCTAATCCCTCGCATACTCTCTTCATCACTTGACCCACAAATTCACTCCCATTGTCACTCCAGATAATGCTCGGCAAACCAAACCTCGGGAAAAACTCTTTGATAAGGGCTTTCGCTGTGGACAAGGCAGTATTGTCCTTCAAAGCATAAGCTTCCACCCATCTAGAAAAGGAGCAAACAACCACCAAAACATATTTCAGGTTGTTGCACCTCTCCATGTGGATGAAATCTAGCTGCAAAGCCTCAAACGGATACGTAGGAGGAGCAAAATGACCAGCTGGTGTTGGAGTTCCCTTACCAGGATTGTACATCAAACACACCATACAGTTCTTAACCAAATTCTCTGCACATTTGGGAATTCCCGCATTCTGCCAAACCGGAGCCAACAACTTGCAAATCCCTTTCACGCTAATATGTGCCATCCCATGAGCCATTGTAACAACTGGAAGTACATACGCGTCAGGCAACAACCATCTTTGATGCTCGGACAAATCAGTCCAACAACCATTCGAATCCAATCTACCCTTACTTTCTCTCCATTCATTCAACTCTTTCTCTGTAGCTTCAGCTTGGATGGATTTCACACTTTCAATCGTATCTTCACACATACTTTTCTCTGGAACCCATCTCGTCGGACCTGCAACATACATTCGGCTCATCACATTTCTTGCCGTTTCTTTCGCAACTTCATCCGCAAACGCATTTCCGCGACCAACATCATCTGTAACTTTCTTATGGGCACTGCATTTCACAATCGCTACTTGTAATGGCAAAGTAAGTGATTCAAGAAGTTCATTCACCAACTGCCCATGCTGGATCTTTGTTCCATGCGAAGTCAGGAACCCACGTTCACGCCACAAACGTCCAAAACTATGAGCCACACCAAACACATACTGACTGTCAGTGTAAACATTCACTTGTTTTCCTTTCGCCAACACACATGCTCTCGTTAATGCAATCAACTCTGCTGCTTCCGCTGAATTGTGTGGGATACGTGCAGCTTCAACTATCGTATGCAAAGTTGTAACAGCATATGCCGCAGTCGTATCACCATTCGGAAGCTTGAAACACGAACCATCAACCCACAAAGTACCATCACACTCTGGAAGAGGAGTATCCCTAAGGTCTATCCTCCGTTTCGTTTCTTCCTCAGTCCTATGGAAACAATCATGCTGTTCTTCAACATTATCTGTCTCAGCTGAAATCGGCAACAACGTGGCTGGATTCAACGTGTTGCATCTCTTAATGTGCACATGACTCGCTAACAAGGTCAACTCGTAACCTGACAACCGAGCACTAGTTAAGTGCTGTGTCTTGGTACGATTCAACAAGGTATCCACTGCATGAGGAACCATCACAATCAATGTATTGTCCATCACCAAACCAGCAGACTGTCGAATTGAAACAGCCGCTGCTGCTGTTGCTCTCAAGCAACTCGGCAACGCTCTAGCTACCGGATCTAAAGTCGACAAAAAATACGCACATGGACGTTGCTTATCGCCGAACTGTTGAGTCAACACTGACAATGCACATCCCTCTCTCTCATGGACATACAAAGTGAAAGGCTTATTGTAGTGGGGGGTACCCAACACAGGAGCTGAACACAACGCATTGCGTAATTCGGAAAAGCTCTTTTGACATTCGTCGGTCCAAGGAATAGGATTTGGAGTATCCTTAACAGTAAGAGCTATCAAAGTCTTCGCTAGCAAAGAAAAATTAGGGATCCACTGTCTACAGTACGACGTAATACCCAAAAACACACGTACTTCTCTCTGTGTAGTAGGCACACTCATTTTCACAATAGCTTGAATTCTTTCTGGGGTCAGTTTCCTTCCCTCCTTCGATAAGAGGTGAGCTGAATAGGTTACTTCTTGTCGACAATATTGCAACTTCGAGAGAGAAACTTTGTGATGAAAATCAGATAAGTGGCGTAACAACGACAAAGTGGCTTCTCTACAAATCTCTTCATTGTCAGCAGCGACTAGCAAGTTGTCAACATATTGAATAAGGGCAGCACCATCTGGTAAAACCAACACATCAAGTTGCGTTTTCAAAGCTTGACTATAGATCGATGGACTCTCGCAATAGCCTTGAGGAGCGCGCTTAAAGCGGAAACTTCGTCCTCCTAAAGAGAATCCAAAGATATCTCTACTCTCCACGGCAATCGGGATGCTGAAGAAAGCATTCTTCAGGTCAATCACCGAAAACCATGTGGCTGTAGCCGGGATCAAAGTCAACAAAGCCGTGATATCAGGCACAACAGGAAATTGTGGAACAACAATCCTGTTCACCTCGCGAAGATCGATCACAAACCTATCTACAGGAGGCTGTGAAGAATCAGTTCTCTTCAGAACAGGCAAAACGGGACTATTGCACACATTACCTCTCGTTTCCTCAATCACACACTTTTCGATCAGATCGTAAATGATCGCCAAAGTGCTCGCTCACCATCACTCGAGATACGGTACTGTGGAATGCGCAGTAACTTAGCATTTGCCTTCAATGTCACAACATAGGGTGGAATCTCCAAAAGGCCTACATAATTCTGACCAGTAGCCCACAACGAATCGGGTAATGAAGACAATTCAGGTGGAAGTCCATCTTTAGATATGTACATCGGAGAGATCACTCTCTCACCCAACTTAAGATGTACTCCTGACGGAGAACAATACAACGTGGCATACAATCTCTTCAACAAATCCAATCCCAACAAGTTCTCACCACAACCGGTAGTCAAAATGAGGGGTGCTTCGAATCTACGAGGTCCAACAGAAAGAGGCAACGGAGTAGAAATCGGATTCGTAACCGGGGCGCCAGAAAAACCTACAGAAACATTCTCAAAGCCTGACAAAGGTGCGCCAGGGAGTTTAGAGTGCATTATAGAACTCTTTGTAGCACCAGTATCTAACAGAAAAGGCTCTGACACACCTGATGCAATCACTTCAACATAAGGTCCACTCTGATCTACTGGAACTGAAACAACTCCCTCAATTTGTCCATGGCTGTCCTAGCAATCATTACCATCCACTTCCTCACCCTCGACGTAGTAATCGTCCGCATAGTACTGAGCTGTCCTACCAGATGCACCATTCTGCTGATCAAAACTATTCATCGAATTCTGTGGAGGCAAAGAACGCACATTCTGTCTGCGACCTCTACCTCTAGGCGCTTGTTGAGCACCTCGTCCTCTCACACCAAAAGCACCATTCGTGCGCTGTAACAAAACCGGACAACTACTCTTGAAATGGCCCTCTTCTTTGCAATACGCACACTGATTAGGCCCATATGGAAAACGTTGTTGAGAAGACTCGTTCCTTTGCGAGTTTCTTGAATATTGCTGGTTCTGCTGATAATCGCCTCTATTATTAGTACGGGTTGGATAAGCTTGTTGTAGAAGAACTTTAGTCTTCAATTCCTTAGTCTTCTTATCCGCTTTCTCTAGCTCATCTTTATGCCTATTTTCATAGTACTGGGCCGTAGCTAAAATCTGCGCTGACGTGGAAACAGCCCAAGCACTCTCAGAATCTTTCAACTTATTGCACAACTCAGGAAGCAGATTATGTACGAATTTGTCGACGAACAATCTCTGGCCATCCTCAGTAGCCATGTCCTGACCACTATGATCTATAAAGGTCTCTTCAAACTGCGTGAAAAAGTCGGACACCGTTTCATCTTTCTTCTGCTTACACGCAGACAACTTGTCCCAATTGACACGCACTTCAGGCATCAAAGTCTTCATATAAGTAATTATCCTACCAGGAAGTTCAGTAATGATATCTTCAGGTTTAGCACCGCCTACTTATCTGTCATTCGCAGCACTAAGATTATTCCATGTATCGCCCAATTCTCGTGCATGATCCGTATGACGAATCGTAACCCAAATAGGCTGTGGAACAACATTTCCAAACAACATATCTATGTACGCCAAATTCATGATACATGAACCCACAGTCTGAGTGAGCTCTTTATAATATCCCGCCGGATTTTTGCGCGGATCAGGCAAAGACTGCTTAATAGCCAAAACCTCAACACGCTTCCAAGGAACATGTACCCAGACACGCTGAAAGTGTGCAACAACATTTCCATCTTGAGGTCCCCAAACTGGAGGAACCTCACGCATTGGATATTGACGCGCTGCTCTCCTAACTTACGAATCAGGCTCAAACAGTCGTTCAGAAGGAGTGTCGCTACGAAATGACAATAAAGTCGCAACTGCTCTCCCAACATCCTGAGGACTCACAACGGTCCCTTTTGCAAGTTCGGAATGTATACGGTACAACTCAGTAGGAGCTTTACCTACTTCTTCAACCCATTGTTCATGGAGGAACACACACATCATCTCAAAAACGTACTGTTGCTTTGGTGCTTCCCATTGAAGGGAAACATCCATAACACCCTCAAGATCATACTGTGTAGCGTACGTAACCCATTTACGCGCCATGTGATCTAAAACTGTACGCTCATTAGCATCAGGCAATTGACTATGTGACCGTCTTGGCTCATTAACAGGAGACATACCCAATTGTCCCAACAAAGGAGAAAAGAAACCAGAAACTGCAGCAGTCATTCTCTGACTAGTAGAAGGAGAAGGTGAAAGAATAAGAGAAGACGGAACAATAGTAGAAGAATCCAAAGTCGGAACAGAAGGAGTATTATAGATAGGCGTAGGAGTAGCAGACGAAGGGGGAGGCAAAGTTGGCGGCCCCTGAGGAGGCTGCGCCAAAGGAATAGTAGCCAACGGAAAAGGAGCTGGCTGTGGAGGAATTGCAGGTGGCAAAACAACCGGAGGTTGCGCAACTACAACTGCCGGCGGTGGTGCTGTAGCATTCTGTGCATAAGGGGGTGACGAACTCAATAGATGCAACATTAAAGGATCTTTCGCAAGATCTTTCTTGTCTTCCTGATCTTTACGCTGCAAAACTGGGTTGCACTTTTCTACCGCTAACTTCCTAACCCTAAGCATCTGTTCGCTCTCTTGCTCTTCCTCATTATCCCTATACGCTTTAGCAGCTTGCACCATTGACAAACCTCGTTCTCGTTTATTCTTCTTCGCTAACTTAATTTCTTTCTGTTTGGCTTCTTTGCGCCATATGCGGAAAGAGTCAAACATTGCCAGCCGGGCTTTCTTCTTGAACAGTTTAGCTTCGAGATTATCTAGAATCTCTGTTTCAAAGCTACCATAACGGGGCCACTGTAGGACACCGTCTTTCTTCGTATATTTTACCCAGATGTCATTATAACTAATAGGACCCACACCATGCTTCACGTAAAGCTCATATGTTGGAGTTCCAATCGGAGGAACCGGACACAAATCCTCTAACCGGGAATCCTTAGAACAACCACACCAAAATATCTTTCCAAGTCTGCTAAGACCAGGCATCTTCGCTCACTAGTCTAGCTTCAAACTTCAAGGGAAATCTCAAAACGATAGTCTCGCGAATGCACGAGTCCCTTGGCTTTGGGGCCTGCAGGTACCAAATCAAAGCGATCCACGAAGGGATACCAAACAAACTAAGGACTGGGAGACGCTCCACTCATACTTAACTGAAATGTCGATGGCCTCACCACAAGACCCGTCTATCGTCTCGCTCTGCAAATCGTCTATGGCTCCAAGACAGGGCAACAGTCAGGGCAGCAGGCCTTCGTAGCCATCGGAAAGCGGGGAACCTCGCAGCAAAGACTTTTGGACCACGACGACATGCTGGGGTCGATGAAGTGGCAGGCCTTCCTCCAGAATTTCCACACGAAGCTCTCCACGATCTTCGGGCTTAGACCGGTTCCGCTGAAGTCGCCCCAAGTTGGGCGCCAACCGGAGAACCGGGTTTTAGAACGCAGCGGCGCCAGGGAAAACGCCCGATGTCTTCGAGTTTCCCTGCCATGGCAAACAGAGACATGGGACACTTCTTGATGATGTCAAAGACCAAAGTTTATTGGCTGCAAACAGGAACAGAGATCTACGAAGCACAACACGGGTGGTTCGCTAGAGACTGCACAATTTCAATGAGCGGAGCATGGTCTTTTATGCCAAAATTCCAAAGTAGCATCGGTTACACACAAACTAGCCAATCAAAACGTGACATTTTAAAAGTAGCGCATGACGACAATCCCATTTTCCGTTGTCCAGCCCACCAGAAATGACCAAGCAAATTCCAACTTTCCTGTTCAATCAGGCCGGACAAACCCATCATAAAACCTAAACCCAAATCAGTGATTCTGTCGGAAAGGAAGGAGCAGAAACAGATTGGAAGCAAGATAGAAAGGTGGGTGCAGTGTACTGTAAACTTCGGCATGTCCTGCTCTCTGATCTTTATCTGACCAGCTGCTTAACAAGGAACTGGCTCAGCGAGGTCAGCCTCGGGCAAGGGAGTCAGTTCGGCCAGGTCATTCAGAAGTCAGCTAAGGTGTACGCAGTCATCGGCCTATGTGAGGGCAACCACACAAAATGGCTGCCGTTCACAAAATGGAACCCGGGGGTTCAAACGAAATCCATAAATACGTAGTGTTCTCATTGATCGATTAATGCGAAAACACTCATACACACCGCACTCATGATTTGCGGTCCGCTGACACCAAAATCATCTATTTCCGACGACCTTTATTGAACAGGTTCGGAACCACCGAACCTCAGACCTTCAAACTACGGAACTACACTGATAAAGCCCTCCTAACGAAATGCAGCCATTCTTGGGCAGTAGTTAACTCCTACAATCAAGTATCTGCAGCTACGTATTTTTCCACCACTTTTTCACTCCATGTAAAGCGCAGTTTCTTCGCCCTAAGAATGGGGGACTGGCGCTTTCTTCAAAATCTACCCATCTGGCGTCGTACGGAGGAGGACACAACCTGTAGAGGATGTGGGTCAGCGATAGAATCAATCTTGCATGTGGTCTGCATCTGCCCTATCTTTAACTCTCAACGCAGGCGCATGCTTAGGTCAGAATGGAACAAGTTGGGGGTTCGGACCTGTAGGCATGCCATCATTGCTGCTTTGTCCATGGACAACACTGTTTTAAACATAAAATTTGCTAAATTTATTCAACAAGCGTATCGCTGCCTTAATACAAAGAAAACTGCCATGGCCGTGCCACTGACTTTTTAGATTAAATAATGTACTGTAACAGAATCCCCAACGACTAGGAGGGTCGCAACACCAATCGAAACTCTGTAGCATGTACCCTTTATGGTTTGATTTTATAATTGAATACGACGGGAGATGTTTGAGACACGCCAGGTCATGTTTAACAAAATAGTTTAACTTCTTATTTTTTATGCTTTTTATGTCTGTATGGGTTTCTTTTTTAAACTATTCTTCCTACAAAGCTGTACACAATGTGATTTGGAAAAAACGTTTAAAGATATTGTTTTATATCTAAATAAAGATTATTATATAGACCTTTCATCAGAAACTTTATATTAATCAGAATCTTCAAGGAAGAAATAATTCACAGATGTTTTACAGTAATCCAATTGTACTGAATAGTTAAACCATAATACCTCAATGGCATCAACAGCAAAGCTTTGACCGTGATGGATTGCCAGTTAGATCTGGGGATCTGGGTCATCCCTGTGGAAAGTTAACAATATGACTTGGAGCACTTGACCTCCTTCAGGGTATAAAAATCTTTCTGACACACTCCTGTCCAGCTCACCTTTTTAGCCTGCTTCTTGGAAATCAGCTCTACTCCTGTCCATCTCACCTTTTTAGCCTGCTTCTTGGAAATCAGCTCTGTTAAGGGGCAACAATGGTGCCAAGTTCCTTAAATCTCCTCTGTTTTTTTTAAACATCTTTTTATTGAAAAAACAAAGAAAAACAATAACAGGTGACTTACATTGCGGAATGAAAGGATGAGCAATATACATACAGGGCATAATGGATGGAGAACTATCAATAAAGCCTACTCACAAGCTACATCGGGTAAGCGGCCGCACGACATTCAGGAAAATCAAACAAATGCAACCACCAAGTCCACCTCCCCTGCAACCAGGATAAACATTGAGCAGCAGTCCAGAGTAGAAGGGAGGGGGGCGCAGCAGTAAAAAGGTTACGAGACTACAGCCGCATCCCGAATACAATAACGGATGACGCAACAGTTGGCTAATTTATGCTAATAATACCCACACCAGAGCCCATCCACCCAAAACACAAATCTGCGCCTCAATAAGACCCCGATATCAGGATTTGAAAGGATTTCAAACATAAAAACTACAAACACTAACAAGACGAACACCCCTCCCCCCACCCTGCACCCCTGCATATGGCTTGCGCCTGTCCCCAACTAGCAGTGTGCCTGTCGCCCCATCTAACTAGGTACTAAAAGTAGAAAAAGTGGAGGAGGACACCTCAGTACGGGCCCACGGTCCCCCCTCCCCATCGCCAGTAACCAAGAGTCCCAGAGGATAAAACCCACAACTATTAGAGCGATATAAAACGAAACAGGGGAAACAGTAAACACCACCCGACCTCCCGTAAATACAATGGTAGCGAATCCCACTTCAGCAAGTCCATGGTGCCAAGCCCCAACAATCAGTCTCATTCTTGACCCTTCCGATCAGTCGTGCAAGCCCCTTCCGGACGGACTGTCGCCTCCGCAGGATAGGCAAAATGCCGAAATAGTTCAGTAAAATTCCTTCCGAGGCGAGGCAAAGTTTTAAAATCACTGGGAACTCCATCGACATCGACGATGTCCCTCACCGCCATGAGCTCCCAACGTCATTGTCTCTGTGATCGTAATGAAGGTGTCGGTGAGGGGAAAAACGCTGTTTCATCCCGTAGACAGTTCCCACCGAGAGTATCCGGAAAGGAAGCACCAATTAATCCACACACAGTAGGCAATTATAGTGGGATTGACAATCCGTAGAGAGCACCGAGTTCACGGTTGTCGGCCATCACACTGCCATGAAGCTCCGACACCCCTCGTGGCACGGGGCTCACTGCCGGTACAAGGACCTCTGTGGGTGGTATAGGCCGATCAGGATATTGCACCGGAAATGGGTCCGGTCCCTCATGCCCATGTCCGTATGTAACCACTAGCGTTTTCTGGACAATGGACTCCAGATGGGAATGTAGTGCCCCGATAGCTACCAGTACAGTCCGCATCAACGGTTCAGACTCGGTCCGTCCCACCACATTTCATTCCGAGTCGACCATAACCACGTCCCCCAGGGGCACCGAACTTCCGCGGGGGAACCGGCAAAATTGGGACGGACTGTCACGGAGGGAGACTCAGGGAGTACCAAGGCCACAATTCGCGCTCCGCTACCGCAAGCGAAGACCCGACTCCGCAAACACCGGCGGCGGCAAACCGGGTCTCCGGGTCAGGGACCTCCACCCACAGCCACAATCATGCCTCGTCAACCCTCCGTCAATGTTTAGGCCAGAGCAACAACCGCCGTCAAAATCGGGCTTAGAAAGTTCTCCACGTCCAAGGACCGGACCCTGTTGATCACCCACGGCCGATGTTATTCAACTGGAACCCGGCTGGGCCAGTACTTGAGCCCCCGGCTCACAAGCTGGTGTAGGCCCCAAACTGAAACTCGACGTAACTCCGTTCACCAAGATGATAAAAGTCCCGGGATCGCTCCAAAGTACAGCACAGCAGTTCACCAGCCCGGAGGCAGGGTGTAAATTCAGTATTATTCGCAGGATGATCTAGTGGGGGACGGAGGTCGGCGGAGCCGGGAGCCTAAGCGGCCATCTTGGTTGCTAGCGTAGCTCCTCCTCTAAATCTCCTGTGTTACCCAGTGAGGCCTAAGTGGGCTTTCCCCTGGGTCTGTGAGAGTCATCATGCTCCCAGGCATGATAGACTGTCTCCACTGACTTGTGGCCAAAGCACACCACAGAGGTCTGGGTGGCTCACTGTCCTCCCCTCACCATCATGTGTCACTAAGAGCTTAGTGATTTCATACCTCTCAAAGTAGGGTTTGAGACAGTTCACATGTAGGACTCTTAAGGGTTCTATATGTCCACCAGGTGGGTGACCTACCCATAATACTCCTTACCTCTTAGGGCCCAGTCGACCCGTCCTTTGAAGCCAAGTGTTCCACAGCCTCCATCACCCTTACCTTATGGCCAGGTAGATGCCCAACCAGAGTGGCCTTCTGGTCATACCAGTGCTTCATGAGTTTCTGGCTGGCCTTCAAGTTCTCAGTGGCCTCTTCTCAGAAGCTCTTCATTTGAGACCTGAGGGCTAACATATAGTTCACTGTATCTTGTGGTGATTTCCTGGGAGCTGGCTTCCATCCCTCAGTTACAAAACTGAGAGATCCATGCACAAGGTGACCAAACAACAGTTCAAAGGAAATTAACTCATGGGCACAACATAACGCCCCGCAGCCCCTGTGGTGTGAGCTGGGGGCATAATGCTCCTTGTCACGTTGAGGGAGCCTCAGAATCATTATTCGTGTTGTCTATAACAATGCTTCAGCCAGGGATGCATGGACTGCCCATGGTTCCTAAGGCCCCCTGAATCTTAGTTTTATTGTTTTCATCCGTCCGCCACTGGACTAGCAAATATTAATTACTTATGTATTTATGAATATATAGGCACCTGGAGCTGAGTCAACCTTAACAGAGAACTGAGCACGATCTGAAAGCAAGGTTCTTCTGGCCTCAGCGTCTAGGTGCTTCCTTTTGTTCATGGCGGGGAAGGGCAGGGAGGGCCGTGTCATAGTCAAGCACGTGTAACTGCACGTGAAGCCATTCACATGGCATGAGCCAAGGCAAGCTATTACTGTGAGTACAATCCCATATTCATTGTGGCATATTGTCGTCGTCTTTTGCTCTATTTGCTTCAGTGTTGTTCAGGCACTCCTCTCACATTGGATCTTCTACTTTCCTTCTCTTCTGGGCCCCATAAGCTTAACCGGGTGCCGTGTGTTCATCGAAATGCAAGGTATGCAGGCTATTTCTTACTTTAAACATGACATGCGGAGCTGCTTCAACTTAGTTCATTAGTTGAAGAGATTCCACATGTCATGTTTAAAGAAGCAATGAATACCCTTTTTTGCAATTTGACTATTGCTTGATGAATGCCTCTAGGCGGCAGTGCTTGATATTATCTCTGCACCACCATGCACTTGCTAGCCCTGGCTTCCACCAGTGGCATCCGGCTTCGAGAAGTGCGGTGGGGCTGGGCAGGGCGCGGCAGGGGGGAAGCTGACAGATGCCAGAATAGGTATAATTATCAAGCGTCCGTTGGCGCCCCCCTGCCCAGCCCCACCTCCCCACCGCACTTACCTGAGCCGGCCGCCACTGTCTACCACCAAGCGGTCAAAATTCCAAAAGGGTTTTTCTTTCTTTAAACACGGCATGCGGCTATCTCTTCGATTTATGCACTAAATTGAAGTGATTCCGTGTGCCATGATTAAAGAAAAAAAATACCCCTTTTTCATTTTGATGACTGCTCGTGGATGCTGCTAGGTTTGATGATATTCAGGGCTGGCTTTAGAGGTGGAGCAACCGGTGCAACAGCCTTTTTGGCACCCGACCATGACCTCCTTCTGTATGAGTTCCCTCCCTACCACTCTCGTACAGTACCCCTCATCTCTCCACAGTCTCTCTCTGACAAACATTTCGTTTTTTTACAGTGCTACCCATAGATCACTCACACTCAGTTCTGTGAACTGCGTGGTTCATGTTCTTTGCACCACGCATATTAACTATATGTGCTTCTTTTAATGAGCCAAAACTGCCACTAGACAAAATTCAGATCTCTCACCAGTAGAAACATTAATCAACAGAGTTATCTTGACATTTTTAGTGTTTCCTGAAAACTGCTGGATGCACAAGGAAGTTCCCATGCTTTTAAACCAGAAGATCTTCTTAGACACAGCGCCCCACACCAGAGTCAGTGCCAGGTGCGGCGTCGCACGTCGCACCGCCCTAAAGCTGGCCCTGATGATATCTGGTTGGCATCCACCAAGCGGTTCTCAAAATGCAAAAGAAAGTACTTTAGTGCTGTAGTCTCCACTAAACTACAGGGCATATTATCAAGGGGGTTTATCTCCGCTTTTTTGGCTTTAAAAGCCAAGAAACCGGAGATAAAATTATCTCTCTATTACCTAGCTGTCGCTAACACCAGTTAGCGACAGCTAGTAGGAGATAGCGACCATCTTGTGCCCCACTTTGCATGTCAGTGATATTTATCACTAATGACATGCAAAGAGGGCGTGCCAAGATGTTAGAGACTGGAAACAGTCGCTAACATTGCTATCTCCTATTACCAACTTTTGGAGATATTCGCGCTTAGCGCGAATATCTCCAAAAGCTAACACCTGCCCTGAGCAGTTCTTAGCCATGTTAGCCAATGGGAGGTGGATAACATGGCTAAGAGCATTTGCTCAGTAATGGATGAATATCGCTGACTTTTCAGCGATATTCATGCATTTCGGCCGATTTTTATCGCTTAGGAGATAAACCTTGATAATATCAAGGCTCCTATTATCTCCTAAGCGATAAAAATCGTCGCTACACGGCGATAAAATTATTGCTGCTAAGCTAACCTAGCGATAATTATCGCTAGTTGTTGGTAATATGCCCCGAAGGGTCTTGCTGTGATCATCTATGGTAGAAAAGAATTTGGCAGAATTTAATTATTTCCTTGCTCTTTTCGAAGCCAGTTGTATTTTACTTCAAGAAATACTGCCCGTTTACTAGCATTTCTCATTTCTGTGTGTCAGAGTTTCCTTGCTGATTCTTTTAAGTGAAGGGTGTCTTGGTTGTCAATGCTCAGCATAATTTAAGAGTGTAGCACGTGGGCAGGGGTCGGGAGAGCAAGGATTACATGCTGGCGAATTTTCTTTGTGAAAGTAGTTGAGGTCAATGGATTTTCTTATTTACTCACCCTCCATATGACAAACATATTTTTCGCTGCCATATGGTGACAATCAATTGACAGCATACAGTTGGTGTTTTTTATCTACATTTTTGTGCTTGCCCTCCATGATCCATACAATCTGCAGTCCGGGGCATGACTATATCCAGGCTTACATTTTTTCGCTATCCTTTGAGCAAAAAAGCCATGTGCACTGCGTCAAATGAGTAGCGGAGAGCGACTTTTATTAATCAGACCATGACCTGAGCTGCGATAAATAGCCAATCAGATGGCTCAGTGAGGTACACTGCTTCTGTGAGCCACCAGTTTGACCCACCACCAAAGTCAACAAACTTATATACTTCTGCGGTCTATGAATTGAATACAATTACTTTGGATAGTACAAACACCCGTGCTAAACTGTTAAAGACAAAAGTATCATGAAAGTGGTCTCCCTGTAAGCTCGTCAGTGTGGAGACCTTCAGAATGTATCTGTGGCATGCCAGTGTTTATTTACGTGCAAGAGGATAAGGTACAGAGTGATTTACTTTCCCTGGTCTACTGAAGTCACTCTAAGGAGGTTGTAAATATCAACCAGCAATAATATTGCATCCATTACATCAACCTACCACTGTTTTGTAAAGTAATGATATATTTGCTGTTCTAATCTCACCCATACGTATTTTAGGACATACACGTAGGAGGAATTATGAATAGTAAATATATATATCCTTGAACTGTATTGGCTGTAAAACGATTCATATGGAACATATCACATCCGATATAGTGGCCCACCTCTAGCCTATCTCTTAACCGTGTGCCACAAACTAAAAAATGCAAGTTCCATGAGATTTCGTAAACGTCAGAGGAGTACAAGCAATCCAATGTAAGTGAAGTACCTGTCTGTTGCTCAGCCAAGAAAAAGTGATATAAGCCTATCTGAATTGCATTATTGAAATCGATTCAGTTATTCATTCATTCATTCAGTTCGCCTCTTTTAAATGTGTAAAACATATTGACAGGTGACCACACTGCACTGACTTTTATCCTCTGTGTGGGTGTTGGGTGTATCCCTCTGTCCTCAGCTGGGATTAAAGTGTTTATTTTCCGTAGTGCAGGTGTCTCACAGTACCACACCAAATGACATAACTCCTGACAAAATTATGAAAGACTGCCTCATTTCTATAAGTTATGTTGGTATCTAAACATAGGCAGCCCAATGTTGCAGACAATGAACTGGAAAAAAAGTTCCTCTGGGCCTAACCTCAGAACCTGCCTTGGGAGTCTTCTTTGGATCAGGGCGGGGTGCACCATGTCATAGTCATAAACAGTATGACTGCAAATGAAATCATTCAAATTCACAAGTTTGAGTGCTGTAGACACCATGGTCTTCTTCTTCTACTCTAGTCATCTATCTATCTATCTATCTATCTATCTATCTATCTATCTATCTATCTATCTATCTATCTATCTATCTATCTATCTATCTATCTATCTATCTATCTATCTATCTATCTATCTATCTATCTGTCTGTCTGTCTGTCTGTCTGTCTATCGATCTATCTATCTATCCATCCATCCATCTATTGTTGCTAGACATGGACGTCATTTAGGGGACATTAGGGGTTGCAGCTGCAACCACTGGCTCTGGCTTGCTTTTTGTGACCCCCTGTCCTCAAAGATCTCAGAATCAGTGCCAGGGATGCTTGTCTTTATGGTGTCAGTTGGGGCTTCACTCTCCTGGTTTTCAATCAGTTGTTTTGTTACACTTATAGTAAATAACATTAGGTGGAAAGGGACATTCCCTGGCAGCTTAACTGAGTAAAAATGTTTATAAATGTATGTTGTGTGAATGCTTTTGCATGAGAGTTTATTTGTGTGAGAGAGAGGGTGTATATGTGTTTGGAAATTTGTGTGCAAGCATAAATGTAAGAGGGAAATAGAGTGAGAGTCAGTGACAAGTAGTGACTGACAATGTGTGAGTTTGAGTGCCAGTCAGTATGAGTGATTCAGACTGAGTAAGCCTGAGTAAGAGTGGCTGCAAGTGAATGAGAATACATGAGTGAGGGAGTACTAGAGAGTGTGAGAATCAGTGTGAGTGACAATGAGGGAGTGTGAGAGAGTGACAATGAGTGAATGAGAGAAAAAAATATTTAGAATGCATGAGTGAAAGTATGAGTGAGTCAGAGAAAGTTAATTTGAGTGACTTGGAATCAGTGTGAATGTGTGAGTTAGAGTGAATAATAAGTGAAAGTGAGCGAGTGCCAGGATGTTAGTGATAATGAATGAGTGAGTGCAAGTTGGTAAACATGAATACGTAATTTGAGTGACAATAAGTAAGTGAGTGGATGTAAGTGTGCATGAGTGAGAATCTGGTAATATGCTTCCGAGTCTGCTGTTTGCCATGGCATACTGAATGTAATTATTATCTTATGGAGGCACCCATGGCAAAATGCTGGCACTGGCATGCTGGAGTAAATGCAAAATAGGAGTCTAGAGGGAAAGACAAAACTAGGACGCCCTCCACTAAGTAAGTCATCAAGCAACAAAGGTCCTAGTTTTCAAGGCAGTTCTCGTCTACTGATCTGCAGACATCACTGGTTAACCATCAATCACCCCAGGAAATCTCTTATTATAGAGATTATCAAGCTGTCTCAGTCTATTGCCTTTATAAAAAACAGCCCAGCTCTGATCTACACATTTAGAACAACACAAAACCCACAATCACCTTAGAAGACAACAGAAAAAGTGTGGAGAGCGAGATGGCACCTCACGGGCGCACCACAAATGGGACCCCTGGCTGGTACTCACCAGGATGGCCCTGTTCTCATCATTGGTGCCATCAAGCCTTAACGGAAACGTGTCTTAAAACCAAAGTAAAAGGACAGTGAGTGGTGCAGTCGACACAACTTATATGTGACAAAAACTTACAACATTAAACATTTAACATACAAGCTACTGTGCAACCAGGACAATAAACTTTACTCATGTTCATTTCTTTGGTGCAAACAGTACACACATAAACATAAAAAAGGAGGATGTGAATACTACCCATCGATTCACACCCTACTTACAGCCGACATGTTTCATTGCCTTGGTTTCTATCAGGCAATATCCTCAGGGCAACTCAATTAAATGCCACTGCAAAAGACACTGAACTTTGCGTGCCTTCAATTAGCCTTGCCTCTCATACCAGCCAAGAGGAATATTAAAACAGGAATGCAGCCCCCATAGGTGAGCGTGATCCTATCTCCCTTCGGTTCTGTTACGGTGGAAAATAGTCATTCGGCGTCTTCTCGAGTGCTGAGTTTTTGTCACATATAAGTTGTTTCCACTGCACCACTCACTGTCCTTTTACTTTGGGTTTAAGACACGTTTCCGTTAAGCCTTGATGGCACCAATGATGAGAACAGGGCCATCCTGGTGAGTACCAGCCAGGGGTCCCATTTGTGGTGCGCCCGTGAGGTGCCATCTCGCTCTCCACAATTTTTCTGTCGTCTTCTAAGGTGATTGTGGGTTTTGTGTTGTTCTAAATTTGTAGATCAGAGCTAGGCTGTTTTTTATAAAGGCAATAGACTGAGACAGCTTGATAATCTCTATAATAAGAGATTTCCTGGGGTGATTGATGCTTAACCAGTGATGTCTGCAGATCAGTAGACGAGAACTGCCTTGAAAAGTAGGACCTTTGTTGCTTGATGACTGGCGTGCTGGAGGCAATTCTTAGCATGCAAGGCATCTGTTACTAAGTAGTGGCATACTGGAGGTAATTGTTGGTATAACAGTATACTACTGGTATTGACATTGTACCTGTGGGAAAATGCTGTAGCTGGCATACTTGAGGATATTCTTGGCATGGGAGCATCTGTGCCAAAATGCTGGCACTATCACATTGGAGGTAATTAATGCCATGAATGAGAACAACTGGGGCACATGAAAGGGGGGGGACAATGCCAAAATGTTGGCCCTGATATACGAGGTAATTGTTGACATAAGTTTCACTCATGGTATATGGTTGGCATTAATAGTAAACATTCTGGCTCTGGAGTACTGTTTATCATTTTTGTACTAAGAGGGCACCCATGACGAAATGCTGACGCTAGCACAATGGAGATTTTTTTATATATATCGGGCACTCTTAACACATTTAGAAAAAATGGTGTCAACTCCAGGGGAGTGTCTGGTTCCATTAGCTTGGCACACCATTCAAAGACTTGACTATTTAAAGTGTCCTTTCGGAGTCTATGGCTTTATAGCTAAGTTATGTGAAAATTGTGCTTTAAAATGCACAATTTGACCTCAATTATTTCAAATTTTCTCAAGGACAGGCCCCCCCAAACCCTCTTAGAAGAACTCTGGCTCACCTCCTTCACTCGGTTACTACAATTCAGGGCTAATATTGTGCCCTACAACTTTCAAAGATCATGCCAACACCCTAATCTATGTGGTATCTAAAATAGACTTGTATGGATTGTATTGTTATATAATCATGTAGTAATAATGGAACCTCAGCGATGACCCTTATTTTGATATTTCCAGGGTTACTGTCATGTGACATGATATCCTGGGAAACATCAGGGTCAAAAGTCATATGATGTCACTACCTGTGATTTCATTAAGGTCAAAGGGCGCTTCTTATCTAAATGTAGGGTGACAGAGCACTTTACAGCACACACAATTTATACAAAGACAATGAATCATTGAAGTATGTAAATCAGCATAAAGGGAATGTTACATAAGACAATGAGGTCTAAAAGATGTAGGAGTCAGAGTCACTTGTCATTGATACTAATAGATATATGTTAAGAGTCTTTGGTCTAGAGAAACACAAAATAAGACATTAAAACTCATGATTAAAAACATAGCATGGTGGTTGGTGAAGTCTATACTAATGCGAATGTATAGACTAATTTTAGAGAAAAGGGCAGGATTGATAAAAAAGCAGTTAATTTTTAAGTCTGTGCCTTGCAGATTGAACATGTCTCTCATATCACTTCATTGCCCCATCAGCACTGGGAGGGGGTGCCCCCTCCATGTACTTGCAGGGGGCCCCAACAGGTTTTGTTATGACCCTGACTAAACCCCACTTCCTTCTGAAGCACTTCCCTGTAGATAAATCTCAAGCATGGTAACAAGGTATCATCCAATGCCTCATGGGTTCTCGTAGTGCCCATATTATGCCATACAGGCCATATTGAAGCTTTCAACAAGGCCATTTGTTTGGGCGTGATATGGCATGGAGAAATTCTAGGTTACCCAATACTCATCCCACATGGCATTATGCATGATGGTGGTGGCTCAGTCAGACACAACCTTGTTGTGGAAATCCATCAAGGTAAGGATCCCCATCAGTGCCCTGGCCACCATGTGTGCAGTCACAGACCGCCGAGGAATCATCTCAGGGCACCGGGTGGTATGGTCCATCAAGACTGGGATAAACCTATTGTCCAAACAATCTTGAGGTCTGGAGGCCCAACTATATTAATTCCCAGTTTCCTATGGAGGTTCCCACTACAGGTAAAGAAAGCAGGATGCCTTCTGCTTTACCCCTGACATTCCACTGGTGTGGTAGGTTACGTGGGACCTGCCAATTGCATCTGACTGCATCCTCATCTGGGGCAAATAAAAGTGGGAGACCAGTTAGTCAAAGATTGTGGCCTGCCCCAGATGGAGGGATGTCATAATCCAACTTCATTAAGAAAGCTGTGTAGCAGTGGTGTACCACCAACACATGGGTTGACCCAGGCTCAGAGACCTTAGGCTCAATATACAAGAGACCATTCTCCCAATATGTAAGGTATATCTGAGGTGCTGCCATGTGCTAAGGCCTTGTTCTGCCTCGATAGGCCCTCAAGTGTGGGACACTTCTAATGTGCCTTGCAGAACTCTGCCCGGAAGTGCCCCCCCTTCAACTTGTCACAAGGCTAATGCAGATAGGTCTCCAAGGTCAGCAATGTCTTTCCCTATAGGTTCTGGGGCACCACCCTCAGGATCAGCCTCCTCCTCCTGGACCATGAGAATTAGTTGGGCCGGTTTCCTATACACCCTGAACTTCCTCTTCTTGGCAGGCACCTGGGTCACTCTTTCAGGCTCCAGGTCCTTCTGGCTTCCATGATGACCTGTCATGGATTGTATGGCCAGGCACACCCACTCAGACAATCCCAACACCTCCAAATGGGGCCTGAGCTCCACTTCTTTCCAGATGGTACATTCTATTTAATTTCTAACAAATAGCCAACAGGCATGGCTGAGCTCACAGATGCAGTTAGGAATCTGGACTTCACCCATTTAAAGGGACCTTGGGCTACCAGATAGTGACCCACTTGGCTATCTGCTGCCACAAACTGGTGGACTACATCAGGGACTACCTATTCTGAGGACACCAGATGACAACTAACAGTAGTCATACTGGCTCCTGAGTCTCTCAGAGCCTCTGCCATCTGCCCATTGACAGTGAGCCACCCCCTATACTTTTTAGTATTGTCAGGCATGTGAGCCTTAGGCACCATTTCCTTATCACCTAAGGGCACTACGATAACCTCTGCACTCTAACTGGGACAACCTTTTCTCCCAGAACTACAGAGGTCATAATTGGGATGCCCACCAGTGGAGAGATGCGTCCCCCTTTCTCTGCCCATGCGGATAGCATCAATAGTATTTGGGCTGGCAAAAGCCCTTGAGTTTCTTCTGAGAAAACCTTTCCTTTTTCTGCTCAGTATTGGACTGGGATTCCTTCCCCTGAAAACTCTTTCGGGGGCCTTTAGAGAACTCATTTTATTTGTTTCTGCTCCCCTCTCCTTCTGTTGGTGGGGACATAGTCCACCTTTCTGGGGGCCCTGCCCAGTTACCTTCTTTAATACTCTGGTATTCACTCATAGGACAACATCCTCTGCAAGCCCTGGATACAGTAAGCGTGGAATCAATCTGGTGTTGGTGCAGCTGTAAAGCAATTGCTGAACAAGTGCTTTCTCACAAATAGGTTGTACAGCCCATCATAGTCACTCACTTTGCAACCATCTTGTACCATACTGGAGTAATCAACAAAATCCACCCGGGACTGATTAGACAGTTTCTGTCTCGCCCTAAATTTCAAGTAGTAGTTCTCTGGAGTAAAACCAAACTTAACAAAAAGGGCTTATTTTACTGGGATATACCTCATCCTGTCATCTTTATCTAGGGTCAGTAGGGAATCCTTCCTGGTGTCTGGCACATGCGTTTAAAGGCTAGACTGCAATTCTACTCTGGGGCTCTATGCATGCACAAATCTACCTCATAGGCATGAAATCACTTGTTGAAGTCATGCCCCACCACAAAGTTAAGAATCAGGTTGTTACCTCCCCTAGCCACCTCTCTGTCTCTACAGCCATCTTCACTAGACTCTAGGATCTTTCTGGCTTTCAGGTCCAGTTCTTTGTTACTCATCTCATGTGCCAATATAAGTTTCTTCTTCTCAAGGGCAATTTTCTTTCCTCTAAGGATCTCAGCCTCTGCCTTGTTCTCCGCCAGTGCCTTTGCTGCAGGTTCATCAGCGTTCCTCTCATCCCTGGCTAGCTTTTTTCCACTATGGATATGGTTTAAAGTTGCAGGTTTAGCTGTCTCTCAGCTTGCCTGGCCTCTAGCTTTGCAGATGTTAGGCTGTGAGAGGACACTCTATTCTCTGCCCTCGAGAAGTCAGAGGACCTCACTTCTGTTGGCTCTTCTCTCTCCTCTGGGGCCACTACCAGATCATTCTCTTTTACCTCCTCTGTCTCATCCTCGTCGCCATCATTCTTCTGCCCATGTGATGTGCATTGCTACATGCAGGCTGTGAGGGCTATCTTTTACTCGAGTTTCCTGGAGCCTTTTGTGAGCTTCAGCCCCTTCTCTATACACACATTTTTCGGTTCTGCGAAGGTGAAGCTTCCAATGTTGCTGAGATCCACCTCCATCCATGCAAAAACCATGGGCGAAAAATAGGAGGACAGAAGGAAAATGTAAGAAAAAGAATAAGAAATACCTCAATCAAAATAAAGAAGAATTAAAAAAAATCTGACATAGATTTTAATGTCAAATTAAACAAGGGCTGTTTGGCTTTACAATAATCACCAAGTGGCATTGTAAAAACACTACTGTACCAAATGACACCGCTGAGCACATATGCAAGAAATGTTAGTTTCAGTTGAGTCAATGAGAACAACTCAAATAATATTTTCAATCCTTGTCAGAGTGCCCAACTAAAGTCGCTAAATAAAGCTGTGCTTAACTCTTTGGTAGCTTGGTACAAAAACAGTCAGGATTAACTTTGAGGCAATGTAGCACTCTAACAGTAATACGATAATGCACCACAAGAAAAATCCCTAGCAATAAATACAATTACACCAAAACAACAAAAATTCAATACGGAGAACTGGAGATATGATTTTTTAAGGCTTGAGTTAAAATGAGTGTAAAAAAGCACAAAGCGCCAATTGCGGTTATCACGTCACACTAGACCAGGTCAAAGTCAAAAGTTAAGACCTACCACAACGGATCGCCGGTTGAAAACCAGGATTAGGTTTGTCCCGGTGAAAAGTTTACCTTCTGCTTCGGAAACATTTATTGAGGAATTGTGGTTGTTGATGGGTCGTTGGGGAAAGCTGCAAGCTACATCTGAAGCGGGGGTCAATGACAGTGAGCTATTAATGTGTAGGGTCCCTGTGCTGACATCGACGAAGCCGCAAAACGTCAGTCGATGCTCAGGAAGGCCTCAACGTTGATCAGTTTTGGTTTCCTAGCACAGGCAACCTTGCACAATGGTGCATTGGGATTTGGCTGCTTAACTATAATAAACTTGCAAAACAAACCTTTTGCCAGGGCTAAACTTTCCTTTTTAATACTTATAAGTAAACCGTAAGGTAGGTTATAAATGCCCATAGTGCAGGATACATTGTGCTTTAAAAGTAGGACATGCATATTTAATGTTTTACATGACCTGGCAGTGAAAAGCCTCCAAAGACATTTTGCACAGCGGCAAGGCTGGCTCTCCCATTGGAAAACACTCTGTTGCCCCTTAGCAACCTATTGCATTCAGTTTAAATTTGGGCGCAGCTAGATGAATGATCCAAAAACCTATTTTAATAGTAATTTAAAAAACAACTTAATTCCCATATTGGATTATTTATCACTTATTTACAAATTATACTTTTAAAAAGTTGTCATTTCCTAGCTTAAACCAAAAGGGCCTTTCTGCCAGTGTCTATTGCCAGATGACTCCTGATGGTGCCCCTGTGGTGAGATGTGGATAGCTCCCAGACAGTGAACAAAGGCCTCCGGGTGTGGGGAGGGGATTTACTCCCTTAACAGGATGGCCTGGGGGAGACAGGGTTGTTTTGTGCAGAAAGGGAGTCCTTCCTGCACAAAAACAATCCTTGTAGGCATTTTCGTTTTTCAATGTGTGTTACGGAATCCATCATGCATAGGAAGAAGAAGTAATGTTGTGTAGTTCCTACTTATCCCAAGGATCTATGCATTGTTTGGACAACATAAACTAGGGGCTTGGTGCCAGGACTGATTCCAGAAACCCCTGCTGGCTATGTTGGCCTATAGACCAGCTAACTCACAGTGCCACTGTAAGCCCCCCTAAACTCCCAGGGAGCAAATGGTTTTCCTGTAACCACTGAACATGACAATCCTGACCCATTAGGGATCATGGAAACAGTACAGAACCTTTTGCTCAGTCACTCATGCTCACTTATTCTCAGAGAAGTATACAGGGAATACACAGTAGGACGTTTTCAATATCTTTATTGAACCAACATTATTCTTGTATAGAATACATATGCTGCAATGATTAATAGACAGAAGCAGATAAAAGTGATTACAAGCACCAAAAGCGTGAATAGTAGATATAATTCTACCATGGTGCTAAAACAATTTATATATGCTGGCATATAAAACAAGGCAGTAATCGAAAGTACTCCTACTATGCAAACCCTATTCTAAATGTACCTAGAGTGTGAGTAGGTGTAGAGCCAAGAATCCCCCCAAGGGACGATACAACCCCCATTACCTGGTGGAAGACCGTGAAGGACCAATTCTTGGTCACAAACTGGACATCCCTCACGAGATGTCAGAGAGCTGTGTGGTGAATTCTCAGCATGTAAGGACCTCTGGTTTCAGCTGGAGTGCTTCCTTTGCTAATCTATTGGGATTGGGATTGACCCCGTCTTCTCATCCAGCAAGCACATCGCCTTCAGCCACTCCACCGAACTTCACTGGACCGACCACAGCTGCGTCCACTTCAGCTTCAGAAAAACCACTACCCACCACCACCCGCAACAGGTTCCTCACAGAAGCTGGAGCAAGATCACCGCCGACCAGCTCACCACCTCCCTCAGCCAGAACCCACCTGCCAACACACCGGACCCCAACGAAGCAGCCCGCAACTTCACGCAGTGGCTGACCGACTGCGCCGACAACCTCGCACCACTGAAGAAACCCCCCGGCAAACCCAGAAGCAAGAAGGCCCCCTGGTTCAACGACGAACTCAAGAACTCCAAGAAGCCCTGCCGCACGGTCGAGAAAGCCTTTCTCCTCGACCGGACCACTGACAACATGACCGCCCTCAAACATGCGACCCGCAAGCACCACCAGCTCATCCGCACCACCAAGAAGAAATCACTGAAGGATCGACTGGACAACAACGCCCACGACAGCAAGGAACTCTTCAGCATCGTCAAGGAGTTCTCCAACCCCAGCACCGGCAACAATGACATCCCCCCTTCACAAGATCTCTGCGACTCCCTTGCCTCGTTCTTCCACCGCAAGATTGCCGACATCCACAACAGCTTCGGCGCACCATCCTCGCACCCAACCATTGAACCAACGCATACCACCGCCACCCTCCGCACCTGGACCGCAGTAACCACTGAAGACACAGCCCGCACGATGAACACCATCCACTCCGGATCTCCGACTGACCCCTGCCCCCACCACGTCTTCAACAAGGCCAACTCCACCTTCGCACCCCAACTCCGAGACGTCATCAACACCTCCTTCGCCCCCGCCACCTTCCCGGAGAGCTGGAAGCATGCAGAGCTCAGCGCCCTACTGAAGAAACCAACAGCGGACCCCACCGACCTCAAAAACTTCCGCCCCATCTGGCTCCTCCCTTTTCCTGCCAAAGTCATCGAGAAGATCGCCAACAGACAGCTTGCCACCTTCCTCGAGACAAATGGATCCCTCGACCCCTCGCAGTCCGGTTTCAGAGCCAACCACAGCACCAAGACCGCCCTCATCGCAGCCACCGACGACATCCGAGCCCTCCTCGACAACGGGGAAACAGCTGCACTCATCCTCCTGGACCTCTCCGCCGCGTTCGACACTGTCTGCCACCGCACCCTAGTCCAACGCCTCAGCAACACCGGCATCCAAGAGAAGGCATTGAAGTGGATCATCTCGTTCCTTGCTGGAAGAACACAGAGAGTCCGCCGCCCCCCGTTTTGTTCCGAGGCCACCGAAGTCATCTGCGGCGTCCCTCAAGGATCATCACTCAGCCCCACCCTCTTCAACGTCTACATGAGACCTCTCGCAGCCATCGCACTCCAACACAACCTCAATATTATCTCCTACGCCGACGACACCCAGCTGATCCTCTCCCTCACCAGAGACCCCGACACCGCCAGAACCAGCCTCCATGAAGGGATGAAAAACGTCACAGAGTGGATGAAGAACAGCTGCTTGAAACTGAACGAAGTCCTCATCCTTGGACCATCTCCCTCCGCCTGGAACAATCCTGGTGGCCCCCAGCCCTGGGCACCGCCCCCAAGCCGACAGACCACACACGCAACCTGGGCTTCATCCTGGACTCCTCCCTCTCGATGACCAGACAAGTCAACGCCGTCTCCTCTTCATGCTTTGACACCTTCCGCATGCTGCGCAAGATCTTCCGATGGATCCCGATCAAAACCAGGAAGATGGTCACCCAGGCCCTCGTCACCAGCAGGCTGGACTAGAGAAACTCCCTCTATGCCGGAACCACAGCCAAGCTACAGAAAAGACTACAACGCATCCAGAACCCCTCGGCCCGACTCTTCCTGGACATCCCTCGACGCAGCCACATCTCCGGCCACCTGAGGAACCTGCACTGGCTCCCCGTCAACAAGAGGATCACGTTCAGGCTCCTCACCCACACACACAAGTCTCTCCACAACCTGGGCCCCAAGTACCTCAACGACCGCCTGACCTTCCACACGCCCACCCGCCAGCTCCGGTCCGCTAGCCTCGCCCTCGCCGCCGTACCACGCATCCGAAGAGCCACCGCCGGAGGCAGATCCTTCTCCTACCTGGCGGCCAAGACATGGAACTCCCTCCCCATCCACCTTCGGCTGACCCAGGACCACCTCGCCTTCAGGAAACAACTCAAGACCTGGCTGTTCGAGCAGTAGCGGCCCCCTTCCCCCAAGCGCCTTGAGACCCTTCCGGGTGAGTAGCACGCTATACAAGTGTTATGATTGATTTATTGATTGATTGATTGATTGATTGATTGATGCTCATCTATTATAATAGACAGCAGCCTTGCAATGTGATGTTATTGATAAGTAATTAGCCCCGTCACCCCATGGATAAAGATAGAGATGAAATTTCTACATAGTGCAAAAAGAGACCTTGTACGTGGTGTTCAGGGCATTGTGATAACGCTGTGTGAAGCTAGATGTGTAAACAAGTTTAGTTTCAGGGAAACTATCCAACATTGTTGCACATGCAAATATCTGCAAAAGGTTACTGCAGAAAATAGGTCAATGTTTGAAATAAGCTGCTTCGCTACATGAGCCTAGCTCAGGAATATAACAGTAACAAGTACAAACAAAAATATTTCTCCTCATTACGCCACACTGGGGAAATTGACGTATACGCAGGTTTACTAGATTTAGTAAATCTGGGACTGCACCAAAATCCATGGATGAATGCATGGGAACATCCATGTTCCACCAATGGAATGCCTCCTAGATGCACTTTAAAACAATACAGCACAAGAGGCTGTGTTGCATTACTTTTTTTGACAAAGTCACACAAGGTAGTGCAAAATGCATGGCTTAGTTAATCTCAGTTAAAGATTTGCATTGTCTTATGACCAGGGCCGGACTGGCCATAGCTGGCACCGGGCAATTCCCTGGTGCGCTGCGTGGGTTAGGGCCCGTTTTGGGCCCCTGAAGGCCGTTTTTGTTACAGGGGGCCTATTTCTACAAGTCTAATTTATAAGATTTATGTAACATGAGGGATGATTGTGCTGTGTGCAATGTTTGAGCCTGTGGGTCATTTGTGATCTGAGCAATAACTCTGTTATTTTGTATTTGAGCCTATATTTTCTTTGTCTCCTGAGAGAGATCTTGCTAAAGCTAGAGAGCATGGGTCTTTTTAACATGTTAGCATGTTGCTTTATTTTATGTCACTACACTCCATCAATTATTATTGTTAAATGTTCTTGGGGTGCTAAAGGAGATGGACCTCCTAATAATTAGGCTTTTCACTAACACCGCTCTTTTTTTTAAGTACTGGGTTTACTCCCGAAATCAGTGGTCCTAGGATGATGTGTTACTGGGATAATATTACAATGCAAATTGGTCAGGCCTAGCAAACCGAGACTTGTTGTAACTTTGTTCTTACCAGCAAATCATTTACAAACCTCAAGATTGAGCATTACAGATTAAATTTAAATGTGCTCTGTGCAAGACTGTTATATTTCTTTTGGTGCTGCACAAATGGCGAGGCCAATCATTTTAAAAATAGGAATTAGGGGGGCGTGGCTTGGATGCCGGCCAAGATGGCGGCGTAACCCGGGGGCTCCGACGCCGACCTCCTCTCACCACTGGGTTTCGGCAGCCTCCTCGCGTTTTTCATTGCAATGAACACTGCTCCGTGGACCGGAACATGAGGAGAGCCTAGCGCCCTCATTGTTTCCCGGTTTTCGCAGACTTTTATATTGGCCGCTTCAGAGCTCCCATCTCCGGCGATTGCAATGACCATTTTGTACGCCGGCCGCGGAGTTTGCAAACGGCCGGCTCCTACAGTCCTCGAGATGCCTGCTCAACCTCAAGATGTCTTAATCCTCATCTACCACAGCTGGTGAGCCCAACGTTGTGTTTCGTTGTATTTTACTGGACTTTTCTCCTCAAGGCTCTCATCCTTGCTGCTCGGGCGCCATTTTGTCGCTGTTGCTCTCTCCTCCTCAAACATGCTTATGTGGATTTCTTTGTTTATACGGGCTTTGAACTTTTGGTGCAGTTACTTTTGGTGCAATTTACAGCCTGTATCCTTGCCCTCTTGTTGTCCTGTGTTTTGAAACTCAACTTTGCCTGGATTTGTTTCTTCAGGACCGCCCATAGGAGCTTACAGCGTGTCTCCTCTCACTTCTTCCCTGCTCCTTTCCTGCGTGACCTGCCAGAGAGTTCACTGGAGTAGCTTTCTATGGCCCCGTAGTTCTCTACCTGTCGCGGCTCGACCCTAGTGCTGTTATACTATTAATTGACCACAAGGAACTCACACGGCAACTTCTCATTTATGTTATGGCTCACTCAGCTTTATCTTCCTGGATGAGACGGTGCCCTCTACTGACCACCACATGATATTGTGGGGCATGCCTTTCTCTCAGTTATCCGTGGAGCATTGCTAAACCTTATCTTTTGTTCTACTAAAGTGCCTGCCTTTGCTTTTTCTACACTGTGCCAAGACGCATGCTTATTCCCCATTGACTCATTGCTTCCTCTCAATTGCTTCTCTGGGCTTTCATAGGGAAACTTTGCAATTTGAAGCTTAATTCCACATCTAAAGTGCCGGTCGGTTCAGACTCTGACTCACCTATTCAAGACATGGTAGAGGGTCGGCCATCAAAATCTGACTCCATACATGGAGCCATTCCTAAGGCTCCCACCGGAAGTAAAGCGCAATCCTCCTTAGTTTCTTCTAAGCGCCTAAAAAAGGACCCGTCATCTCCTGGGAGTAATTCTTCTCCCTCCTCTATGGATCTCATATTGGAGGAATTGCGTGCATTCAAGCCATTTATGGAAGCAACCACCAAAAATATGCAGGCTATGCAGGAGAAATAGTCATCTCTGGATACAGGTGTTCTCACCTTGGAACAATCCACAGATTCTTTGCAGTCCTCTTGTTCCCGTATTCCGTCCATGGAGGCGGAGATACTACTACTTAAACGACAGACGGAGGATTTGGAAAACAGGAATCGCAGGAACAACCTACGCTTATATAGCCTTCTGGAACTTTCAGAAGGGTCTAACCCTACCACCTTCTTCCAGTCCTTTCTTGCCAAGATCTTAGATGCTCCGGCCCTATCCTCCATTAACACTCAACAAGCTCATCGTCTTGGTCCTAAGAATGCTACCAAGCCCAGAGGTGTCATCATGCTGTTCCTGCAGTATACTGACCTCCTACAGGTCCTTTCAGCCGCCAAACTCAAGAAGCAGATCATATAGGAGGGTCATCGTCTCTATCTATCGCAGGATGTCTCCAAAGCCTCAGCGGAACAGAGGAAGAAGTTCTTGGACATGAGGCCGCAGCTCAGAGCCCTTAATGCCAGATATGGTCTCTTGCATCCTTGTATCTTTAAAGTTACTTATAAACACAGAACAACCACCTACGAGGACCCTGCGGCCCTACAAGCTTTTCTTCGCCAACATGGTCCTGACGTTATGGATATATCCAGGCCCGGTTGACTGGTCTTGTTAACTTTTTGATCTCATTATAATATGGTTCTGGTGTTCTCCTCGTTGGCACTGATGATGTTATGAAGTACCTAATGTTGTCATCATGGTTGTCTTTTCCTCTTTTGTATAACTACTGTTCAACCCATCTCTCTTCTTGTTTATTTCAGATCCATGCATTTATCCTAATGTTTCTCTTCCTTTAACAGGTATTCCCCTTCTCCTCGTCACCCTGTTTTACCTTACTGTCCCTTCGTGCTGCCCTTTGAAGTCATGATAATTGAGGTTTGGTGTTCGCTCTGGATGTTGTCGTCGTCATCTCCTGCCACCACCACCCCCCATTCCTGTTTTGGGTTTTTTCGTTTTTCGTAAGTATGTCTCTCAGTCGTTCGTTTTGGACATGTACTGTCTCCTTGATCATTATTGTTTCTGTCCTCTTTCCTAATTCTCTTCTCTTGGACTCTTTTCAATTGCTTTTTTCTCTGTCTTTTCATCCTCTTTACTTTCTTCTCCTTTGCTCCTCCTTTTTCTTTTTCGGACTCAGTATTGTTCCTATTCTAGACTCCTCTATCTTTTCATTCTTCTCTTACTCTCATATTCTTCCTTACTCATTACTATATTCACGTTTCTTCTCAGTTCTCTCAGCTTATTTAAATGCATTTAACGAGCATGTTGCTGTTAGTTGTTTCTCTATGCCGTTTCCTTCCGTGTTACGTCATGGAATGTTAAAGGATTAAATAATCCTATTAAAAGGCAAAGGGTTTTATCACATTTGGCTAGGCTCAAGACGGGTGTTGCCCTCCTGCAGGAGACTCATCTCTCAGAGTCAGAAGCTTTGAAGCTTAAGCGTTGTTGGGTGGGCCATGCTCTATGCTCCCCCACGATTAACAGGAAAAATGGTGTTGTGATTTTCTTGCATAAAAAGTTAAATGTTTCCTCAATTTCTCACAAATGTGATGTTGATGGCCGTTGGGTTATTGTTACACTACTTATTGACAACATTCCTCTCACCCTTTTTAATGTGTATGCCCCTACTGGGATTGACCGATCCTTTTGGCCCTCTATCTCTGACAAGTTGTCCTCCCTCTCCGGTGATTACATCCTTCTCGGAGGGGATTGCAACCAAGTCGTGGATCCCTTCATTGACCGACACTCAAAAGTCAAATTTGTTCCATCCAGAATGCACACCCAATTTGTTAATGCTTTTCAAAACAATGCCCTGGTAGATATATGGAGACTGTGCAATCCAGATCTTAAAGAATACAGTTTTTTCTCTCCTCCTCATCAATCACAGTCCTGAACTGATCATATTTTCCTTAGTAAATCCCTGTGCCAACATGCCATTCGCTCTGAAATTGGCTCCATTCTACTTTACGATCATGCTCCGGTGTTTGTAGACCTCGACCTACTTCCATTCTCCCCTCATTCTGGCAGATGGCGCTTCCACAATGCTGTACTTTTGGAACCTACTTTTTGTTCTGAATTTACTGCCTTTGCCACTGAATTTTTTCTCCTTAATCATACCCCTGATTCCTCTTTTGTTATGGTTTGGGACTCTTTTAAAGCAGCTTCTAGAGGTTTTATTATTAATTTTGTGGCTCGAAGGAAGAAACTCAGGGAGCTCAAGTCTAATCAAATTTTAGCAGATATTAAACACTTAGAACAAGTCTACTATTCTTCTAAATCTGAGGTTGCCCTAAAAAAACGTATTGACGCGAAAATCTCTTTAATAAATTCACTACCGATGCTGCCTCTAACCTTTTGTTAATATGTAATTCCTGATATTATGGTGGTAAAAATAAAATGGGTAAACTTCTAGCCAATTACTTGAAAATAAGAAAGGAACGCACAAAGATTGAATCTATAAAGACCTCCTCTGGAGAATCTAGATTTAAAGATAAAGACATCCTCACTGAGTTTGTTAGGTTTTATGATACTCTTTACACTCCCGAACGGGTCCCGGAATCTTCGGATATTCTCTCTTACTTTCACTCTCTTCCCTCTCCTCCGGCTTCTCATGTTGATTTCTCTTCTTAGGAACAGGACATTACGCTTTCTGAAATTTCCCTCGCTGTCTCTCAACTACGGCACGGTAAGTCTCCGGGTCCTGACGGATTCACTATCGAATTTTATAGCCATTTCGCCTCTTTCCTTCTTCCTAAACGCTTACTCTTATTTCAATCCTTTCTTTTAGCAGTTTCTTCGCATGGTTCTTTCCAACAAGCTTTAATTTGCCTTATCCCCAAAGAGGACAAGGATCACTCTGTATGCAAAAATTATAGACCAATATCCCTGGTCAATACCGACTACAAGATACTAGCTAAGATTCTAGCATTACGCATGGATCCCCTCTTACCCGATCTAGTTGGTCCTGAACAATCAGGTTTTGTCAAGGGTAGTCTTTTCTGCGACAATTCACGTGTCTTCCTTAACATTCTTAGTAAGGCTTCTCTGGATCTCCCCTTCGCAGCCATATCCTTGGACACGGAAAAAGCCTTTGACAGGATTGGATGGGATTTCATGTTTCAGGCTTTGCGATGGATTGGCATCCCTCCCAAATTCATCTCTATCATCTCTTTACTCTATTCTAACCCTCAGGCTTCCATTTTTGTCAACGGGATGACATCGGATTATTTCTCTTTACACAGGGGTGTTCGACAAGGTTTCCCTTTATCCCCCTTGCTTTTTGTTTTAGCCTTAGAGCCCTTCCTTACTAGGATCCGTCTGGATGACAGTATAAAGGGTTTTCAATTTGGTTCTCATCAGGTCAAACTCTCAGTTTATGCTGGCGATATCCTTTTATATTGTTCTGATTCTGTTTCCTCTATTCCTTCCTTTCTTCAGCAAGTCTCTTCCTTTTCCGCGGTTTCTGGTTATCGCCTCAATGCCGATAAGTGTGAAATCCTCCCCTTAAACTCTACGTGCCAGAAACTTCTTTTTTCTCAAACTGGTTTCTCCTGGCAGCCTTCCAACATCAAATACCTGGGTGTTTGGTTTGCTCCTCTCATATCTGACACTCTCAAACTAAACTTTGATTACATTTACAAGAAAATGGACACCGCTATCTCACGTTGGCATCCACTTTTTCTGTCCTGATGGGGTAGGCTTAATTCCATAAAAATGATGTTATTCCCCCTTCTTCTTTATACCATTTCTATGCTCCCTCTGCGAATTCCGATTTCTTTCTTAAAAAAAAATGATTCTTTATTACTAAAATTTCTGTGGAATGGTAAGCGTCTTCCGATAGCTCTTGCCTCCTTACGTAAAGACAAAACTCATTCTTGTGTGCGCTTTCCGGATTTTAAGGAATATCATCGTGCTTTTTCTATGAAACAAACTACCCGCTGGTTCTCTCAAGATCTTCCTTATTACCCCCCGTCTGGTTAACTATGGAACCCTCCTTTATTTCCCCTTTTAATTTTTGTGAATTTTTGTCTTTCTCATCTTCCCCAGCCCGTCTTCTTGCACCTGTTATCTCTTTCTCTCGCAAATATCCTTTTACCCTAGTTGACCTCCTCTTATCCCTTTCTCATTTCTACTCATGAGCAACCGATCTGGAATAATTCACTTCTCAGAATCCGTTACCGCACCATCTTTTCGAAGTCCTGGCACTCTTGGGATTGTGTTGGGTCTCTCAATTAATTTCCCAAGACTCTCCTCTCTCCTTTCATGGATCTTCAGTCCTCTTTCTTGCTACCCTCCTCTGCTCGATCACAATACACTGCTCTTAACCCAGTCCTGATCACTTTACCTTCTTCAACTGATATTCCTCTAGACCGCAAACCCACTTCCTTACTTCTAGAGGCCACTCTCTCCGCCTCTGCTCTTTATGATTCTTTTCGTTTTTCTATTGACAGAGTAAAATCTAAGATCGAAACTGCCTGGGAATCTGATCTCTCTCAGGATTGGTTGGTACTTCTTTTGGATAAACTTTGGAATAAACTTCAAAGGACCTCTAGAGCTGCTAATACTACCCAAACCTTATATTTTATTTATCACAGGACTTTATTTACCCCACTTGCCCTGTCCCGTTTTTCTTCAGACACCCCCTCTACTTGTTGGTCATGCTCATGTCCCTCTGCAGATCTCAAACACATGCTGTTTGAGTGCCCTCATTTCTCCAAATTTTGGCAACTAATCTGGAAGAAAATCCAGAAGATTTTCAATTTCAAGTCCCCTTTCCCCTTCACTAATTTTTCTAGGTTCCCTATCACCGGAACTTCCCCAGTCTCCTCGTCATTACCTCCTCCTTGACCTTTTGATTGCTGTGGCTTTCCATACCATTACTTCTTATTGGAAGCAAGCTGCAAATGTTTCCTATCATTCCTGGTGGAATGCGGTTTGCTTTCACCATCGACTAGATACCAGCTATGTATCCCCCATCTCCCTGGCAATTAAATGTGCCCTGATTTGGCTTCCTTTGGTTACATATCTTTCTTCCTCTGCCCCAGCACATGCCTCTCCAGACCTTAACACTGTTGAGGTGCGTAAACCTCCATGATTTTCCTCTTGCCTTTATATTACAAATTTGCATTTCACTGTATTATACTGTATTTCTAATTCATATACATATGATATGTTCATTCAATATTCATGCTTGTTATATATGCCTTTAATGAAGTTTTATTATATTACTGATTTTCTTTTTGTATTTACTTTAGCTAATATTCCTCACTCTGATATATTATATTGCTGTATCCATTTCCAGTTTTTTCTCTTCCTCCCCCTCTCCTCCCTTTCTTTATTTCTTCAATAAAATCAAACGTAAAAAAAAGAAATAGGAATTAGATTAGTGGCCTAGCATAAGAACGTCATGAGAGCTTATTGCTTTTGTAGTCCACTCCAGTCACAAACTGGTCATTTATGGAATTTCTTTTATCACATAGCTGCAGCTGCTTTTTTCTACATCAATAAGATGTTATTTAAAGTGGCACATGTGAGGCATTAAAAGGTCATTCATAAGCACAGTGACAACAGTGAAATGTCACACTTGAAAACGTGGCGCAATGAACTTTAGCTGTGTGGAAAGAGTTCCTTTCAGTACACAAACTGCACAACACACACAACACACAACATACAAGGTACAAAATACACATACAGAAAGGGGTTTTGGATCATTGCTGTTCAGCCACTAGCTTGTTTGAGTAAACCGGTTTCAAGCACTGGCTTGCTGCCTATTTTCACATTTTGGGAGCAGCCCATGGCATTTAATGTAAGGCTCATGTTTTCCTTCTGAAGAAGAAGTTTTTTTAGAGATGGGCAAGCCAACAAAATAACAGGGAGAGCCAATCTGGAGCAGAGCCAATTGTGGGCTCTGAATCTAACAGCCTAATTCATGAAGGGGCCGTTTTGCGAGCCCCTAATAGCGAATCATAGCGATTCGCTATTAAGGACTCGCAAAACGGTAATCATGTAGGAATCGCATAATAAAATGCGATTCCTACTGATTCCTTATTTGCGATTAGCAAATTGCTAATCGCAAATAAGGAATAACTCGCCATTCATTCCTATGGGCCAAAAGGCCCATAGGAATGAATGGGGAGTATTCCTTATTTGCGATTAGCAATTAGCTAATCGCAAATAAGATTGCGATTTGAAGGGTGCCAGGGGTGTCCACAGGACACCCTGTAGCACCCTCAAATGATCTGTGACACAGGTGTTGCACACACACATGTCCAAAGGACATGTGTGTGTGTAACATGCAACTCAGAAAAATGCATTTAAATGCATTTTTCTGAGTTTTCGCAATTTACCGCGAGGTCTGACCTCGCGGTAAATTGCGCCTAGAAATAGCGAATTCGCAAATTGAAATAGGATGTTGAATAGCATTTAAGGAATCTCAAATAGAGATTCCTTAAATGTCATTTCCTCGCACATTTGCGACATCGCAATTAGCGATTTTTGCTTTTGGGATGCTGAATCCCAAAAGCAAAAATCGCACTCGCAAAGGGCCGGATTCTCAGAATCCGGCCCTTTGCGAGCCGATTTAGCCTTCATGAATAAGGCTGTAAGAGCTGAGCCTGTAAATATTATATATATACATGCTAGTATGTGGTATGGTGTCTTCAAAATTCAGAAAAGCATATTTCTTTAACGCACAAAAGTGTTTCACCTCTGTACATAAGTCTGTATTTCTGCATCAAGACGTAGTTATTCAAAGTGACAGGTTTTATACAGAAACTGACAAACCTTCCTGCCCTCGCCATGATGGCAATGCTATAAGCAGGGCCACTAGAATTATGCAATTGTGCTGTCACTGCATTTTCTGAATAATTATTGATTTGCCACATCTGTCCCATAATCCATCATCTGCTGGATGAAAGTGAAACTTGAAAGCCCAGGGCTGGATATAATGTCCCTGGTGACATGGAGTCAGTAGCCAGACCCAGAATATAGCTCCCAAGCTTCACCTTTACATGAATGGGGAGCTCAGCCAGTCCAAGTTTATTCTGCTACTTCTATTCTTGCATTTTTAATGGATAACAAGGAATATAAGTAACAGAATTTATTAAACAAACGGTCGGGAACCTTGAGCACGCTGTAAGGTTGCACCAGCGAGATTTCATCATAGTAACTTTTAAGACATTTTAACTGACCCCACATTGCATACTTGAGTAGTAGAGCCCTCCATATAGCTGTCAAAAGAAAACCACCTGTCCCTGTTGATATGACGCCATGGCTGGCTCACAGTGAATCGAACGGCATTGGGTCACTGTGATCTTGACATCCTTTTCCCATCTTTGTGTATTATAACCATGTAAGCAGTCACCTTCGAGGTGCATTGGCATGGTTAAATTCCTGTGCTTTTCCTCTCCACAGGAGCCATTCAGTGGGACAAGCATGTTAAAGAAGCAGCTGTGTGTGATTCTGTTTCTTCATAGTTTCACAGCCCTCTTGCGATTCCAGCATACAATTAGACATACCTTTCAGACTATATTATTGAAGAGAGATCCTTTTCAAGACCTTTAGATGATAATATCTGAATGTTGTTTTTCTAGGACAGCACTGATGCAGCCTCACGCATACGTTTTACACTGGAACCATCCAGGACCTCCAGCCGGTACAGTACAGTGGACGCACCAGCACTGGTCTAACTAGGAACCGTAAGGGATTTTATTCACAGGCAAGTGTCTCTTAAATAACACTAGACCTTGCAGCTGAGCATTCCCACAATCAGGATTGGACTGGAAACCAAAATCATCCCAGCCAAAAAAAGTTCAAACCAGCCTCATATTGCAGGAGTCTTTGACGCTCCATGGATGTTATGGTCACGTCATAACGGCCCCTCGTGCAGTGAGAGCAGCCCCCGACGCTGCTGCCTGCTGGGAAGATGCCAGACTGGTAAAGCAGCCAGTGCAGTCTTGCCCAGGATGTTAGTGGCCTTTCGGGGGCACAGTGCTGTCGGGAAGCATCCATCATTCTCTGTAGGCTGCTCTACCATTGCCAGTGAAGAGACTTTCGGTAATGTAAAACTCAAATTACTTTAATAGAAATGAGTGCTTGTGAGGAATCTTGCTTTATTGGATTAATTAAATAAAGAAGGTGCAGCGGGAAGCGATGATATTTCAGTAGAATTTATTCTTCTTAAGAATGCAGCAAAATCACTGGAGCACGACTGTTACTTTGGATGTCCAACTGCTGAATGCACAATTCAGCAGTTGAAGTCCTCAGGCAAACATGCAACATGAGCGATGCCCCTTTGAAGGAAAACATTCCTTAAAGGTGCGCGCTGTGGAACATGTAGGATGACACACTAATCAACATAGAAAAGTTACATCTTTAAATTGAACAATTATAAAATTAAGGAATGTAAAATGAACACATTACATCATCTCCCTTTTATACAAACAATTGAAAAATGAAGGAAAAACAAATAAAACAAAAGTAATTTAAGATAATTCGTAATCCTTAAATCGTGAAGGAAAAGAGCAATTTCTGTGTGTTCTGGTTGAAGTTGTAGTACAGGAAGTTGATGGACTGGAAATGATTTCAGAATCAATATGATGGCCCATTGACTTGTGCACAAGGTTGTAAAATATTATCTGAAGGGGATCCCAAAGGAAAATAAGAACAAGAAGAACTGTCATCAAAATCTTTAGTTTTAAACACTTTGTTGGCTTGTTCTGGAGTAAGTTTGACTATTACACGCTATTCCACCACCCCTTTTTATCGAGAAAGAGTGAGCCCTTGGAAACCTTAAGAACCTGAGTAGGAAGGGAAAGCTTAGACATTCCCTTCTTGACCCTGTTAGGAATCTTAACCATGACCCAATCACCAACCCTAAAAGTATGTAAAAAAGGGTTGACTTTTGAATCAAAGTTTTCCTTTTGAATCTTTTGTTGATCTACCACATTTTTCTTCACAATATCTTTGTCATGACAAGCTAGACATGATTTACTATTCCCACTTATATCCTTGATCCACAATGGACATATATTGCCATTAGGATTCCTTTTCTTGAGCAATCTGTAAGGTGAGATACCTGTTGTGGAATGAGGAGTAACCACACCTTTCTTTTTAGAAAATATTCTACATCTACATTACATGAATTAGCAGTTTGTATGCTTCTTTGATAAACCTATTCTCCTTTCAATTACACCATTAGATGAAGGTGAATAGAGTGCCACTCTAAGGTGCTTAATGTCATGTAACTTCAAAAATTCCTGTACAATAGAAGAACAAAAATGGGATGCATTGTCACTTACAATTTCTTTAGGAGAACCCTCTGTAAGAAAAACTTTCTTTAAAAAATTAACAACTGAAAGAGAATTAGGACTTTCACAAAATTCAAACTCAACCCATTTAGAGTGATTGTCAATGAGTGAGTAAATGTAACGGTTATCATGTGATAACATTTCAAATGGTCCTGCAAAATCAATGGCTAATTTATCCTAAGCTTCTTCTGGTAAAGGAACACTGTGTAAAGGTAGATGAGATGTCCTCTAGTGTTTATCTGACACTAAACAAGTAACACAAGAATGTATCCAAAGAGCAACATCTTTATCAAGGTCTGGCCACCAAAAGTGTTCTTTCAACTTCCTTGATGTACCTCCAACACCTAAGTGACCTTGACGTGCTGCATGAAAAAGTTTTTGTCGAAAGTTCAAAGGGGGAACACATTGATCTTCCCTGAAGATTACATCATTTATGATTGACAGCTCATCTGAAATTTGGGCATAAGATTTTAGAGACGCAGGAAGGGAACGTACCTTTGGTCAACCCGAAATGATCATGTTTTTTACTGACATTCAAAATGCATCATCAGAATAACCTTTGATCCAATCAGATTCTGAAATAGAAAAAGGTGAAAGAACCAACTCCTCTATAGATGCAACAACACATTCTATGTCATCAATATTTTCTTTTGTATCATTTTCCAAGGGCCACCTTGAAAGAGCATCATCCCTTAAGTTATTACCTCCTGAGATGTGTTGTATAGTGAAATTGTATTCATGCAGTCTTGAGAGAATTCTGACAAGTCTCACTCATGCTTTCCCTGTGCCATTTCCGTTAAGAAGATGTAGCAGGGGTTTATGATCACTCAGGAGTATAAAATGGGATCCCCAAATGTAGGTACAGCCCAAGAACAAGCAAGGGCTTCTCTCTCAATGGTGCTACAGTTAGACTCTGCATCACTGAAAGATCTTGAAGCAAAACCAATTGTGTTTTCTTTAGCACCATTCCATTGGCAAGCACTGCATCCAGACCCTTCTGGCTGGCATTCACAGAAATGGTGCATTTTAATCCTGGGGTGAAAGAAGATAAGACAGGTGCCTCTAGGATGACTTTTTGCACAAGATTAAATGCAAAATCTGTTTCTTGTGACCATAAAAACGTTACATCTTTTTTTAAAAGAACACGTAGGGGTTGAATTAATTGAGAGTAACTTTGAATAAACCTAGAATAGTATTCTGTCAAGCCTAAAAATGACTTCAAAGAATCCTTATCCTTAGGAATGGGAACATTTGATATGGCTTGAGTGAGTGAATGCTTGGGCTTAATTCCCTCTGCTAATATCGAATGCCCAAGATAATCTCATTCCTTTACAAAAAATGTACATTTCTTTTCTCCTAGGGTTACCCCAACATCTTTGAAGCGAGATAAGACTTTTCTTAGAGTTTGAACATGTTCAACTTTAGTTTTTGAATGTATTAGTACTCATCTTGATAAGCTTGAACGCAATCAATATTATGTAAAATGGTGTCCATAAATTTTTGGAAGACACTCGCTGCTGATGCCAATCCAAACGGGAGTTTCAAATAATTAAAGGCTCCGAAAGGAGTAATGAATGTAGTGAGTTCTGATGAACACTTAGTAAGTGGAATATGATGATAGGTACTTCTGAGGTCAAGGAGTGTAAACATTTTTTACCCAGAAATGGCAGTGAGTAAATCTTGGATTTTCGGTAATGAATGGCAATCAATGATTATATTTTGATTCAACGAGGGAAGATCTGCACATAGACGAAGGCTGGAGTCCCTTTTCTTAATCACTACAATTGGACTGACCCATAGTGATGAATCTGTTGACTCAATTGTGCCTTCAGACACCATTTTGTCCAAAACTTTTTTTAAATCATCCCTAACATTAAGTGGAATGTTCCTCTGCTTATGAATGACTGGAATAGCATTAGGCTTGAGTCTGATGAGATGTTAAAAATTTCCGGTCTTCCCAACAGAGTCAATAAAAACCTCTGGAAACTCAGTAATTATGTTATCAATCACTGTTTTTTTCAATATTATTCACAGAAGAGATGGAAACATCATCGATCTGAACAGGAGAATCCGAACCTGGGACTAATTTAAGCCCCATTCTCCCGAGATCCTGCCAACCAACTATGCTTTTTCCATCAATTGCTACATACACTTTTGTATTTATGCATCTACTCAAGCATGAAACCTTTGTTAAAAAAAATAGCCCCACATATCTATATCCTTACCACCATATTCTTTCGGAATGATGTCTAAAGGTTGTAGATGTACATTTGATGACCAGTTGGTATTGATCAAAACATCTGAAATAATAGTTACAGGTGCTCCTGAATCTGCCATCATATCTAAGGAATAATGATCAACTATAACTTCACAAGTTGGATCCTTTACACGACCAATGTGAGGAGATGTTTCTACCAAATCAATAGAAAGTATCTTTTTCTCTTCTAAGACATTTGAGTATACATCCAAAGTATTAATTTCAACAGTAATAACATTAAGACTCTCCAAAGGAGATTCAAGGGATGAAACATCGACATCAACATTTTCCAATGAAGTTATTGCGCTGACTTGAATTGCTTGTTTGTTTCTAAAAACAGTTTGAAAATGTCCAATTTTATGGCAAAAAGTGCACCTTTTTCCTGAAGCAAGACAAACTGAACTGTTTCCCAGGTGAGCTTTTGATCCACATCTGTAGCACAAGGAAATAGTTTTTCTTTGAAAAGGTTTTACAACTTTGTTTTTTGAATAAATAGCGTTAACATGCACATCATTTTGTATAGATGGAATTTTTCCTTCAGAAATGCATCTTGATGAGATAATAGATCTTTCTACGCTTTTCGCCATGTCTATAACTTCTGAAAGGGTCGGATCACGGCAACTTAAAATTCTCTCTTGTATTGTTTTACGAAAGCACTTATAGGCAAATTGATCTCCGTTCACAGTATCTAAATATGCTCCAAAGTTGCAGTCTGCAGCTAGATTTCTGAGTACAGATATACATTTCTCCAGTTTCATTTTGTTCTTGTTTTCTCTTCATAAAATTGAAACGTTCTAGCATGACACTGGGTTGCTCTATGAACTTTTTATTTAGTCTCTGTACAGCATCAGTAAACTCATTCTATCCATCGCCATTTCCAGGAGGGGATATAGAAGGTGGAAGATTATCAAAGATTTGTCGTCCCGCGCACCCCAAATGACTATATAAAATTGCTAACTTCCTTTTAGGTGAATAGTCATCTACATCTATTGCAATTAAATAACTTTCTAAACTTTTAAACCATATTTTCCATGTTTCTTTAGGTTTACCAGGTACAAGAAGAAAGTGATCTAAATGAACTATTTGTTGATTTGTTGCCATGTTGTCCAATTAAAATTTGTTAAAATATAAGCCTTTAACTTTAAAAAAATATAAACATAAACAAAAAAATGTACCTTAAATGTTTGTTTCTTCTTGTGAGGATTTCCTCCTCTTGTTTTCTTTGCCTTTCTCCTTATTTAAAGCGCTATGAATTTCACCTCTTTCTTAAAGATAAACATATCGACATGTGAAAGGTCGATTTAAATTTGTTTTGTAATTTTTATTAATTTTAAATAAATACTGACACTGCGCTTTGCTTTTTAAAGTATAAATACACAAAGACGTGTGTGTCGTCGAAGAAATGTGTTATTTCACTTGAAGATCCCAATCCTAGAGCTGTTGCTATGGAAACGGCTTGTTATTGAAATAAAAATGGCCGCCGGGCGTGATCACGTCGGAATGCGTGATGAGGTGCTCCTGCGTTTCCTTCCGGTGAGCGAGCATGTCACTGTGATGTTGGTCTGCACGTCATGAATGACATTGACGCCGACCAATAGCTTTGCTTAAAACCCTGAAAATGACTTAAATTCACCTCCAACTCGTCCCGCAGCTAATTTACTTCAGAATTTCACATACGATATTACGATGATTTCTTCTAAGAGGTGAGGTTAATTTTTCTTAAATCTTGTTCGTGCAAAAATTGGTAAAAAGCTGCTTTTCTTCCTCGTTGCCAAAATGTGAAGCATCTTGCTTCTTTGGATTAATTAAATAAAGAAGGTGCAGCGGGAAGCGATGATATTTCAGTAGAATTTATTCTTCTTGAAAATGCAGCAAAATCACTGGAGCATGACTGTTACTTTGGATGTCTAACTACTGAATGCACGATTCAGCAGTTGAAGTCCTCAGACAAACATGCACCACGAGCGATGCACCTTTGAAGGAAAACATTCCTTAAAGGTGCACGCTGGTGAACATGCAGGATGACACTATAATGAACATAGAAAAGTTACATCTTTAAAATGAACAAATATAAAATTAAGGAATGTAAAATGAACACATTACAGTGATGCATTCTAAGTGTTTCTCCCCCTCAATGCTCGGCGAAGGGTCCCTAGAGAGGCGAGTCAGGCCACCTCATAAATATATAAACACCTTGGGTAAACGAGGGGCTCCTATGAGTGCTACGACTCTATGGATGCTGGGGCCCACTCTGTCTTATTCAATTAGAGTGATCGTTAATGCATATGTTGCGGGTGCCACACTATTAACAAAAGCTTGGCTCTTCCACTCAGTTTTATTCAGTCTCAGAGAACTAAATAGCATTTATGTGAGCCATTAAGTCTGTTTATTGGTCCCTTTACTTGACACTTTTCTATGGCCTGCGGCGGGATAAGAGCTGGTGTGTCACTAGTAGCAATATTTACACAAAGACCAAGAGGCATTTCTTAATGGAAGAACGCAGTGGGTATCCATCTATTGTGGCCAAATAATGTTTAGCTTAATACAACAGACATGCATGTAATAGGTTGTAGTTGGAGGTTTATTAATTAACACCTAATCCATCTGCCACCTGTCAGCAACTAACAGATGAGGAATGTCCACAACATATTCCAAGATATACATTCCATGGAACTCTGAGCATTGAACACCAAGAGGGAGAACACCACAGGCAGCATACGGTCCCTTTGGAGTTTACCAAGGAGTCTGCGTCAATGAACTGGAGACGCATGCCATTCCATAGTTCACACATCAGCAAAGGTGCAAAGGGCCCAAATGCAAACAAGGGTAAAGCCTGTTTCAGCAGTAAACAACATCAATAATTGGAGAGCTCAGAAACCCCATGTGGCTCGAGAGGACTGGGCCACTGCACCTGCTGCACAATTCATACCTATGTCTCCATCACTGGTCCTGTTAATCAAAAGTGTCTTTAGGGTATATTCACAAGAACGTGGGATAACTACAGCAAGAGTAGCGTAACGCAACTTTCAACATCACAGCCTATTGTGGGAAAACAACCCATGTCAACGTGAAATTCACAACGCGGTGGTAGAATGCGATAGTCTGTTGAAACTGCTGACTATGTCCGCGATACAACCACCTCGATGGAGACAAAAACACAAACCACAACACCAAAAAACATGCAATGGGCCAAAGCGCGATGAGGAAACCAGCGATAAGCAGTACCAGGCCTGCAACACACACCTAGCAGGGGGGAAAAATGACCATAAAAGTAGACAAAACACCTAAACACAAACTGACCAACACCCGAGCACTATGGAGGCAGCTGGAGCAGGTGCTGAGCATGAGCACAACCCCGCAAGCACCTTGGGCGACCAGCCCGGACCTCTGGTACAGGGAAGGGCAAGGACAAGAGGAAAAGGAAGGCGAAGTTCATTCCGCAGCCGAACAGGATCATAGTCACGGAGGTGATGGAACACCATCAACAACTGTTTGTCACCTCCAACGTGTCATTGGGCACCAAAAATGGAATATGGCGGGGCTATCGTTGAAAAGGTAAAAGCAGTCGGGGATCACAAGAGGACAATGGACAAGGTCAAGAGGCGATGGAATGACATCAAGCGACGGACAAAGGAGAAACTCTCTGCCAACCAGAAGGCAGCAACACAGACTGGAGGTGGGGGACAGCGCCACGGCTCATGCTGGATGACATGGAGGAGCTGGTGTCGATAGTCATCAGTGTGGAGACTGTGGCCAGAGTCAGGGGATCGGACACTGCTCGACAGGACACAACATAACCGCAACACGGTGAGTGACAACCATGTACTGGGGGGATGGGTGGAGATGGGCTCAATGGCACACATGCACAATCAGGCAGAGCACATTGCACACCCACAATGACTCTGGGTCCTTGCCCAGAACTACACACTGTCACAATTTACGATGTCATGCTGTCTGAATGTCAACTTGTACCATGCGGTTATATACATGTGGACACATTGGAATACCCATCTCCCTTTCACACCACAGGGGCACCGTCAATGCCTCCTGCAGAGCAGTCCCAGACACTCTTCACTGATGATGAGGAGGACAACACCAGCATCGACACCCAAGCCATCCAAGACATCATTGACCTCATCAGCCACTCACCTCCAGGATCAGGGCAGGCCAGCTACATCGAGGAGACCCCACCCACTACCCAAAGCACCCCGCAGGAGGCACCCACAGCCTCGGCACTCCTCCAAGACCCGAGGACCAACACATGACCTTCCAACAGCATGTGCTGGAGTGCCAGAGGTAGACCGCAGAGCAGGTGTGGTTGGGCTGCGGCAACATGGCAACCAAACCTGATGCCTTCCTTGGGTGTGTAGCCCTGCACCATGGTCTCCAACGAGCCCTGACTGACATTGCTGGAGTCATGATGCAGAGAGAAGGACACCTGTCTGCTCAGAGAGGCTCCAGCGATACCAGCCGGGAGCTGGCACAAATTCGGAGGCTCATGGAGGACAGGGTACAGATGGAGGCAGTAAGGATGGCAGCCACTGCTGCACATCAGTGGAATGCAGCTGGGATCTACCATGCCCTGCAGATCCTCATCATGGCATTGCTGCCACAAGGCATGACGATGTTGAATGCTGCTGCCCCCACACCATCCACTTCTCTGCCAACTAGTATGCCCATGCCTCCCTGTGTGGCAGGTCTAACCACTCTGACACCTGATGTTACAGTTCCACACAATGCGGCTGACAATCCACCTCCGTCACCTGAGGTGCCATTGGCACACAGTGCAGCCGGCAATCCACCTCCGGCACCTGAGGTCTCATTGATACACAGTGCGATCGACAATCCACCTCCAGCACATGAGGTGTCATTGGGACACAGTGCCACCGCCGGTTCAGCAACACCCCCAGGTGGGGCAGGGCACACATAAGGAGGCGTGGACATGGATGGGATTGTGATCAGAAGGGCTCAGTAGCATTCATTTCCGCCATCTGGCCTGTTCCTGGTTGGTCCAGCATTTGGCCTCATGACCTTCTACTGACCCCTGATTCACTCAGATGCACTCACCTTGGACAGCGACATGAACCGCCACATCCTGTTTGATGACCAATGACACGGCGACCAGACTGCGGACTGCACCCCTCCTCTTCCGCAGTACTTATCTTCCGCGGAAGGACTCTGGCTGGCCCTTCAGGAGCCTAATGGTGTGGTGTATTCGGCAGTGCCCTGTACCACTCCAGCTGCGGATCTGAACTGGATGTACAATAAACATCCAGTGACGCACTGCTGTGTCATGTCTTTCATCATTCATGTATGAATATGTGTGGATGAATGTAGGGGTAGTGATTTCATTTGCGTCAATGATGCTCATCCTGTGGGATGTCAATAAGAGGGTGCTAGATACCAATACACCCATCTGCCGGTAGTGACTGGATGATGAACCCGAGGCCTTGAGGACTGCACGGACCTACCACCATGTGGCGTTGACTGGGGTTGAACAGGTTTGTGGCACACACAGCATTGTGGCCGGCACAGGCACCCCACCACGGGAAGCAGACTGGGGTTGAACAGAGTTTGTGGCACATTCTGCATTGCGGCCGGCACAGGCACCGCGCAATGGGAAACTGACTGGGGTTGAACAGGGTGTGTGGCACAGGCTGCATTGCGGACAGGACAGGTACCCCGCCACGGGACAGTGACTTAGGGTACACTGAGTCATTAGCTCCTTGAACTGCTGATCGGGTGTTCAGCCTGCGATGATGGCCCGTCCTTGCGGTCTGGACTGCTCAGGATCAGAGTGTCTTGCTGGACCACAGTGTAGGCCTACCGCCACGTGGCATCGCTTCCGGGATCACAGAGTTAGTGGCACCCATTGGGCTGAGCGGCTGTGCAGGATGCGATATCGCCGGGTGCCCTAGTATGTCCCATCCCATGGTGTAATCAAGACCCAGCACCAAACATGAGACCTGGTGGTCTGCGCAGCGTGGCTGCATGGTGTGGAGGATGCCATGTCTGCGGGGTCCGTGCATGTGTGCAAGTCTGGAACTGTCACTGGCTATGTAAGCACTTAAGTCACAGTCTCTGGTATAGAATAATAGAATGTAAGTTCATGAAGCATGCTACATACTTCAAGTAGCTCGTTTTTAGCCAGTGACCGCAACATGGTGGCTGACATGTCAAACAATCATTCTGCAAACAACCCGTGATCCATACAGAAGTGGCATCCATATCATTAAGTGGCAAACTGTGTAGCCCACTAGATTTTACATCTCATTATCCACCGGAGACACTTGAGGCTAGGATAAAGCCAAACGCTGATGGAAAAGTAAATTAAAGAACAGCAGAGCGCGGTTTGAGCAAGACGAATTGACCTAAAGGTGGGATGAAGAGATTGCAGGCTTTTCCGCTAACTGTCAAACGCTGGCTTTGTGAATAAAAAATGGGACCATGCTGTGTATAGTTAGGCTTTTCAACAGAAAGAATATGTTGAAATAACAGGAAAGTCCAGTGTATTTGGTACATAAATTAAACTTTTCCAAAGAGAAAGAAGTTGGGGGAGGTTTGCTAATTTCCTGTCCTCAATGAATACATTTTGTCTACTTTACCGAGTATTGCAGCTGCCCATTACTGTTTTCTGGTCGGTCTGTGTATTCCGTAGCATTGTTCACGGATTGTATTTTGACCATGTGCCATCTGAGACACTCATAAACCTGTGCATTAATCTGCATTTTCTGGATATTAAAAATTTCCCTAAATGTAGCACATTCTCAGCTGGTGGTACAAACGTCCTGTGCGACTTACTGTTTCCATGTAGGCAGAAGGGCGACTCCTGGTAAAATCACCTTCTTCCCATGTTCTTTGATAATAGGGTTTTTGAATGGTGGGGGTGGGGGGGGGGGGTTGGGGTAAAGATCCTTCTCCAGCAACAACTAAATTCCCTGTCATGGTGAACCACAAAAAGTCACCAAAATAACTTGTGCTTAACCCACTGATATCTTGGCACAAAAGCAGTCAGGCATAGTTTCAGTTTTAAAGACCTTTATTTCAATCAATAAGACCATAAAAGTAAACATACATTACCATCAAGGACATAACAATATGAAAATAAAACACCATACACAAAAATAAAAATTAAACTACAACATCTTTGAGAACAAGGGCAGATTGAGTGCATGGGCCAGCTTGGCATTTAGTTCAATGAAAGTGCAAATGCAATAGTGGCACAAAAAAGAGAAAAAGACTATGCACAAAAAAATACAAGCAATCAAATCAATTCATTAGGAAGAGCAACCAGTGTACATCACAATTGCTAAAACCAATACAATAGATAAAACTGGAGAGGATTGGACATAATGCATCTTGATTAAAAATCATAATTTCATAATAAGAGTAACTGTTATTTTCCTCTCTAGGTTAATACAACAATAAAATAATCTATCCACTAGTAGCTTGGGTTATTGTTGTTATATGACTTTTCATTTTTTGCCAATCGCCTGCGCCACATTGCATTTAAAAACTGAGACACAGAAAAGACAATGGGCTTAGAGGTGTTGTGCTTCAAAACTCTAAATGCCACCTGGCTTTGCACAAACCCCAAGTTCAAACACAGCTGAATAAGCCAGCACCACCTAGCCACTTTATACCCAGGGCAAAAGAACAGTACATGCAACTCTGACTCCGCCTGATGATGACATGCTGGACACCCACTTTGGGCCGATCCGGACCATTTGGAGGTAAAGGTCCGGAGGGGAACAGTACTGAATCTGAACTGAAGGTATAGTTTTTTTGCTGAGAGCGATAGAATATCATCCAAAAAGGGTTCTAATTTATACTCATCTTTTACAGTGAGGAATGCTACTGTCAGAACACCTAAATTCGGATTTCCATAATTGGCTTCGAATTTGTGGATTCGATAAGTTCTCACTGTTGTACATTAACCTTGGACCCTAGTATAAATTTCCCGATTCATGCCCTTATATAGGTATACTTTATCATTTCCTTATATAGGCATAGAAATCATTACCATATTTGGTCTTAACCATACAGCCCAAATACGGCATGGATGCTTCCACTAAGCTCCAAGAATTAACAACGTTTTCTTGGAAAAACCCGCCTTCATCAGCCCGGGACTTCCCCCTGATGAAAATATTAAGTTCTCCTAGAACTCCCGGCTTTTTCCAAGAAATGAGCCTTTGAGTGACGTTATCAAGTCCAAACATGCGTCAAACTCGACACCTTCAAAGTATAAATATGCCTTGATTTGCCTAAACAAACACACGGTGGTTTGGAGCAGATCGTCTATCTACTTGCCTGATGCCCTGCAGCAGCAAGTGCCGAAGGAAGCCGACCCTTCAGCAGACGCACTGCGAGACTCTGTCATTTCTCTTCCCGAGAAATCCAGCTCCAGTGTTTCCAGGCTACCCTTGCGGGTATCTGGGAAATCGAGTCCCGAGAACGAGATACAAGACCTCCTTCATTCCAGAGCCAAAGGTACCGAGTTGATTAGATTTCTTAGAGAATTATTGAAATCAGATTCCTGGCAGAGAACTCCTAAAATGTGAGCTACTTCTCTTATACTTCCTACCTCGTACTAGACATAGGTTAGGTACACCGGGGTAGGAGTATTTAGAAGCACCAGTTGAGTATTTTCAGTCATCCTTTTATCACTGTAGGTATTTTATATATTTTATACATTTTATGCACTTTATGGCTTAGAAACCATATCATGCTTTTACAGTACTACTTTATAATACTGTTCGTATTATATGCATTGTACTTCATAGTAAGCTTTACTATTGTGGCACTTCATTTTCAATGCTTGAGAAAGAAGACTGTTCAATAAATACATTTTTTATTGAAAACGCCCGTCTCTCTATTCCTCTTGCACCTCTGGTGAAACTAAGCATGCACAATTGACTGAGTGAAATAGATATCTATTGTTTCCGCGACTGTAGAGATTTGATTTCTTATTCTTGGGAAACAAAGTTGTCATGTTTTATGCGGTTGTCAGAAACGAATCCCTTCTTGTTTATTCGAGAAAGCTTCCAGTGACCTCTGAGCTAGCTGGCACTCACAATTAAGTCTAATATACCCGGTAGAGACCTAGTAGACCTCAGTCCTACGTCTTATCTACAGGATATATTATTCCAATGCGCTGAGCCCATTGGGAATATAGGAACTACACTACATGGCGCCCAACGTTTGGTAAGGCGAAAATTTAACGCTAGATACTAGAGTAACTCAGTCGTGCTTTTCACACAGACCCCTTTTTCCCGTAAAAACTCCAATAGAAGTCTGGAGTGGGTAAAAGGGCATGATATCTGCCAAAACTTAGTAGGACGAGAATCCTATGTATTAGTTTTCAGTTTATTCAACGTTGAAGGATACAGTGTTAAAAAATATTGTGCCCCTAATCTTTGTTTCCTTGGAAATTTGTTCTGTAATACTTTCAGTAAATAAAAATGTCGGAGAGTGATTATAAAAGGGAGAGAGCTAGAGTAGCAGCTCAAGCTGTGTTAGATGACACAACTCTCCAACAAAATGACCTGGATGCTGTATTCATCCCGGCAAATATAAGGAAAACCATAACTATAAAACTTATTGAAAATGGGGTATCATCGAGAGGTGGTAAAGTTATATTTGTGATAGAGGCACATGAATATCGTCAGACAGAGGTATTCTATTCATGGATTACTTTTCCACAAGCAAATCCAGTAACATGGGAGTTCCACTACTACAAAACAGAGGGACCTCCAGCGGAATACGTTCCTTTCGAGGACCTTGAAATTCCACTAACTTACCAAGAGCATCAGCTCTGGTTTAATGGCACCCTAAAACATCAAAATCACATTACCAGGCTCGGTCCACTAGGTAGACCAGGAGCTACATGGCCGGTACTAGCCAGCTATACACCACATCCTGACATTGAAGAATTGTCAGATAGAGAACTTTTAGCTCAAATTAAACAATTAATAAAAGCATATAGACAATTGGTTCAATTGACAATTGACAGTCCAACCTGCTGCCAGAAGTTAAAAGAAACAGATATAGCAGACCAACCATATGAACTTGCAAGAATTATTAAAAAATCATGTGAGGAACTAGGTAGAGATAGTATGGATGGAAAACCAGTAAAACCTGAATTAACAGAAAATCCTGAAAAGGTGTTTATTCAAAATAATCTCACAACTCCAAAGAAGAAGTGGGAGAGTAAGAAACAGTCTCTTCCTAGAGAAAAATATTCTCAGCCCAGAGGGAGATCTACCCAACAGAGAGATAAGTCTCCCCAAAGAGAGCCCTCTGAAAAATGATATAATCTTAGAAATAGGGATAATTTGAAAAAACCTGATAGATATCAAGATAATGATACACGTCCCTCTCAATCTTTTAAGACTTCCTCGCAGAAATCAGAAAGAAGAGGACAATCAGAACACAAAGAAGAACGCGTCAAGTCCAAAGACAAAGAACCCGTTCACCAAAAAAAAAGGCTCAATTTTCGAAAAAGAAGGTAGCAAGCATAAAGGTCAGACATGCCGAGGATCTTGAGGACACAACTCAAGAACGGGAAGTGGGCTCAGACAATGCTAGACAGTGCAGCAGAAGTAACAATAGTTTGCAAGATCCTGAAGGATCATCAGGAGACAGTGGACTTGAATAAATGCATTCAGGTTGAAACTGTAGACACCAGGGTTAGTGTACCCCATAAGTTATATGAAGTAACACTCCGGATGGAGGGGGACATAACTAGAAAAATAAGAGCATTCTTTTGGGAGAAGCTCTCTAAGGGCTATGACATTCTTCTAGCTGAACAAGACTGGCCATCTGAATTTGTCAGGGAGTGCCAACATGGCGAAGAGATAATTATGCCATAATCACATTCCAATTCATAAAAAATATACATATGCCAGAAAATGGGCAGTAGCCCAAGCTCCAGCATTATATAAAAATCACACAGGATGGGAGGAGGATTCTCCTCACCATAAAATTCAGTTAAAAAACCATCCCACTGCACAAAGGCAGTACCCAGTTAAGCAAGAAGCTAAAAGAACAGGTATGGGAGATTTTAAATGAACTTGAATACCAAGGGGTGATTGAAACATGCACCTCGTCTATGAACAATCCTTTGTTTCCTGTATCCACACCAGACAATTCATATCGTCTAGTATTGGATTACAGACACTTAAACTCTTGTTGCAAAACATTTGCAGTACAAAATACACACAGTGCAGCACTGATGAATAACATTGTGCGCAAAAAATATAAAATGACATTAGATTTTTCAAATGGATTATTCTGTCAGAATATTGCACCAGAAAGCAGGCATTTGACAGCTTTCTCAATTTTGGGAGCACAGCGACAACTTTGTCCCCCCCCCAAGGAATCAAGAATAGCCCAGGGGTGTTTTCAGCAAGAGTAACAGAGTTACTCCAAACGTACGATGATGAGGCATTATCTTATGTCGATGACATCTATCTTACAGATGACGACTTGAAAAGAGTGAACACCATAATACTTGGGTTAGCTTCTGAGGGGTATAAATTCAATTTTAAAAAATCCAGAATTGCCCACCTCAATGTCATATTCTTGGGATATGAGTTGTCAAGTGAAGGCAAAAGCCTAGCAGCAAACTTTCTAGAGAAGTGTGCGCTGCTCCAACCTCCAAAGACACTGAAAAACTTACAATCAATTCTAGGTTTCCTGATTTTTGGAAGAACTTACGTTCTGAATTACGCAGAGAGGGTTAAACCTCTCTGAAATGAAATGAAATGAAAAATTGCACTTATATAGCGCGTAACTACCCGGAGGCCTCGCAGCACTCTACGAATTAATCAAACCTGATTTTAAACCAACACATTGGACTCAAACACAAACAGAAATTTTGCGTTCAGTCCAAACAGACATGTTAGCAAAAACTAAACCAGACACATGTGAAAAACGTTCCCAACCTTGTAATCCGAATCATCCCAGGAAGATGTGGATTCACGTACCTAACCTTTAATGAGTGAGAAACGGTACCGATAGCTTACAAATCACACTTATGCACACAAGCAGAAATGAAGTTCACTTCTACAGAGAAAATTCTGACAGCGGTTTAAACTGCTGTAGCAAAAGAAAGAGCTCTCGTGCAGGGTAAACGCATAATGATCGTTACTCCTGTACCTGCCTTAGAGGCAGTGACAAAAGTAAGCATTCCTAATTCTAAAGCTTTACATCTGAGATGGATACAATGGGTTAACTATCTTGCTGCAACAGACGTTCAATACTTTTTTGACCCTAGTCTAAAGACACAAGAATTTCCCCAATATGAACACGAATGTCCTCTGCCGACCGAAATTGTTCCCCTTGAACATTGTGGCTGTATAATATATACAGATGGATCAGCATTACCCGCAATTGGGGGTAAACAAGCCTATAGTGCTGCTTGTGTGATTGTTAAAGGTCGCTGGCGCGAAGGGAAATTCAGACCTATGGTCACTAAAACTCAATCACTCAGAGACTGTACAGCTCAGCGAGCTGAACTACAGGCTTTCAAGATGGCGCTTGAAAATTCCGATTGCGAATTCCCCACACTTATAGTGTGCGATTCGTATTACTGCGTTCAATCTTACAATGAGTATCTGCAGAACTGGGTTCAAAACGGATTCAAAGACGCTAAAGGTGGCACAATCAAGCATAAGTTGCTTTGGGAACAAGTAGTTCTTTTGCAGAAAGAACTACAAAAGACTCACGTGATACATACACTGAGTCATCAACGTGATGGCGTTCACGTTGCAGGGAATTAATTGGCTGATGAAGCCGCGAAGTCAGTTGTGCAAGCGGCTTCCATAGCTACAATTAAGCGCTCAAAAAGAGTGATAGATGGTGAAACGCTATTAGTAGTAAAAGCCTCAATGGAAGGCAATTATGCGGCGTTACCTCTAAATTATCCACTCGGAAATACGTACATAATTGATGCAAACTCCGTTCCTTTTGCTCAAATCCCTGGAGTGGGAGACAGAGTAATTCCAAACAGGAAACAGAGGGTTTTCTCGATTCAAGAAGCACACATGGGAATGGGTCTGAGGCACCAAGGGATTTTAACGTCCCTAATAGAATTACAACTGAAGTACTGGTGGCCAGGAATGAGTGTGCAAATGTATAACTTTGCAATGGATTTTCAAAACTGCAACAGAGATCGCAGTCATGAACAGGACCTGGTGACTGAAAATAGCAAAGTCAGTCCAGCCCAGACACCTCTGTTAGATAGCATTAGACTGTCTAAACGCAGACGTCCCTACGGACGGATGCGGCCCCACAACTACTAGGACAAGATTCATTTGGATGTGGCCCCAGCGCTCAGCTGATGCCAGAACTGTTATAAAAGATTTGCAAGTCTTTATTGGCACATACGCAATTGGCACTCTACATTCTGACCAGGGTCCTGCGTTTAGCTCTCGGGCTTACAAGGAGGCCATGGCCAGCTTGGGCGTTGCATTGTAGTACTCTAGTCCCTTCCATCCTGAGGGAAATGCGGTAGTGGAAAGAAAAAAACGTGACATAAAGCAATCTATAACAGCGAGGGTATTAGGTTCAGGTGATGGGTGGGCCAAACATCTAATAAGTGTCCAACGTAGTCTAAATAATCTGCAAATAAATTCTCTGGGTGGAATCACTCCGTATGAAATTTTGTTTGGTATGAGAATGATAATCGAAGACCTCGATAGTCAAACTTCAGTGGTGGAACAAAAACCTTTGATATCAAAGATCGTTTGGCTGTTTTTGAGGACTTAAATGAAACAAGAAGAAGTCTGAGTAACATAAAGCAAAAGCCAATGGCCACTGAAGAAAAACCAACTGTCCCAGCAAGACCTGTCTGGATTCCAAAGATTGGAGATCTGGTCAGAGAGAAGATCGCGGTGAAGAAGAAATTTGGGCCTTCTTACAGAAAAGCAGTACCTGTCTTAGCAATCAACGGAACAAGATCAGTAGTACTACCGCCCCTTGCTGGTTAAAAGGAGAACAGCGTTGTATCAATCGACCTGGTAAAACCACAACCATGTGATCAATAATAAGTAGTAGGCCCAGTGGACTCCCAACATGGAGCAGAAGACCAAACCTTGCTACAATTCAAGAGGTTCAAACTGAAAGTCTAATCACATTTGATAAAACTACAGTGAATAAAGAAGGACTATGCAACAGAGCCATGGAACTTGTGCCTCCTAAAACCCAAATTGCAACAGTTCCTCAAGAAACACCTGTCTACAATGATGTAGCCTCTGACTATACTAATATGACAAAGGAAGAAGCAACTACAAAGATTAATAACAATCCTGATGCGATTCAAACAATTGACAGAACTGCCTTTGGCTATTTCATCAATTTCGATGACTTTTCTGAAGATCCTAGTGAACATGAAGAAAAGCCAGCAAACAAGACACTCAAAGAAAAAAATAACAGAACTCTTTCATCAGCTTGGAGAAATATATCTGATTTCACCATGGATTGAATTGTGGATTGTGTTAGGTGTACCTTTCCTCCTGCTCTGGCTCATTTTAGTTTTAAGCTTGGGAAGAATGATTGATGGAAAATACAGTACAATGGACACAGCAAGTCAGAACATCAACTTGGTCCTAAAGCCGCACAAGTCATCTCATGTTGGAAAAAGAGACCTGTCATCAGTCAACATCACAGCCATTCCTATACCTGGTGGTGTAGCATGGGACGCTACTGATTACGACATCTATGGCCCGGTTGCACTCTTGAAGTATCCACAACAGTTCAAGGTTTCATTAAGTGACTTTGTCTCACCGAGCAGTTTCTCTGATGATTGGGACTTTGGGACTATTAATAATATGATGTCTGATTTAGATATATCAGCAAAGTTTACAAATCATGATGATTTAGAAGGTTCATCTGATTATGAAGAAAGTATTGCTTTAATCATTTTGGGCACCACTCTTTGCATAAATCTGCAAAACCTAGAAATGTTTTAAATTATGATCAATGGAAGCATTGTTCAACACCGCCAAAAGGCAGCTCGAAAATTTTTTATGAGAAATGTTCATACTTCTCAGGGTTTAATGTCACAGATCCAGAAATGTTTTATTTCAAAATGTGAATAAGACAGGAATGAAAAATATGTTAACCAATAGAAAACTGATTTATTCTGCTAAATTTTATGAAAAATTGTCCACATTTGGTTTTGAATTCGGGAAAGACAACATTGATTGGCAAGTACAGGGATTAGAATCATTATTCAGAGCCTGCATGATCCCAGAACAAATAATGTTCCTGAATGACACCATTGAACAAACAACCTGTCTTGGCCTAGCTAAGATAAGAGATTTAACCAACCTGTCTATACCAAAGCCAATGCCTGATAGAAATAGCACTACAGATGAGGTGTTAGACGTGTCCCATATTTTAAAACAAAACAGAACTAATCCTGATTGGAAAAAACGGTTGATCTGGCCCACAGACATTAATAACTGTCAAGATAGATTCCTGAACAAAGCACAGGGTTTCAAACAGAACAGGCCAGACCCAAGATATTCCCAGAGACAACATCCAGGGATAATAACAACATACAGTGTAGGAAAACTATGCCTCGAATGGCTACAGAAATCCCCACTACCTGAAATTAAGCAACACTTGACCATAGTTAAAGAAGGTGCTGACTTGCGGGATTTCTTATTGGGACCTCGCAAACAGCGTCAAAAACATTTCATATACGTCGGTATATATGCTGCAACGAAGCTTGGAAAGTGACGCAAATGGAAACTGCTGAAAAAATACGAGAAATTGATCGTATTAATTTGGAAAAATCACTGTCTGTAGTGGACAATGGGTTAACAAATCTGTCCTCCAGAATTTATTCTTTGGACGCATTGTATCATCTGCTATTGATATAATAGAACAGGATATGCTAATGTTACAACATGGCCAGTCCCAATTACGTTCTATTGTACAGTTAGGCTGGATGTTACAAAATCTGCGTTCAGGCTACGTGCCTTGGCATCTAATCAACACAACGTCATTATTTCCTATCTTTAACCTTAAAGATAAACAAATCTGTTTGGCACAAAAAGGAGTATACTATAAGGTGCTTAGCATTGAAAAACTAGAAAGATTACCATTAAGAGTTTCTGAGAAACCTGTCATTGAATGGATAATGCATGGTACCATAACAATACCAATAACGAGATTACAGTTTTAATACTGCCTACAGCATATACCAGAGGGCCTGTATGAAAGTTTGGGTAAAGGATACATTAAGTCAACCTGGAATTTACCTTACACACATAGATGTTGGAGTGGGGGTAACAAAGAGGTATTTCTTAGTGGAAATTATTGTGAAAAATCACTAAGTGGTACTCTTCTGTGTCAAGAAATTAATTTACATGGAGCCTGTGAGGGTTCATCTAATGATCTTTCTTGCCACTTGCTCGGCACTCCAGCAACACAAATAGAACCTGTTTTCAGGCAGCTTTCCAACGATAGCTACGTTATGTTAAGTGACCACAGCTGTTGTGGCATGTTGGCAGGAACGCCCTATCTCGTCAGTGTTACATCCAGGGTCACTTGTTGTATGCAAGTATTGTATCCAAACAGCAAACCAGGGAAGGAGGCAACGATTTGGCCTTCATTGAATATCTCTTCTTTTCGAATTGATACATTAAGCAGAATGAAAGCCATTCCTCTACAAAAAACTGTGCCTTTGATCTCGTCTAGAGAAACGTATGATCTGCAAATTGCACGGACCTCAGCAGAGATACATTCATTATTATCAGCAAACTGCCCCGTACATTTTGTAGAAATGTTAGGTCAAATTTTAAACAAGTCAGATACCAGTGGCATTGCACATGTATTTAAGACACTTTTTTCGGGACTGTTAGCACCCTTTGAAGCAGTCTTGAGCATTTTTCCGAATTTCGTGCACTCTGTGTTCGGTGGCCTGCCTCTCATTTTAGACTCGTAGCAGGAATTCTATTTTTGTTCCTTCTGCTCCGATATGGCAAGTCCAGTCACCAGCGATACCCAGGTTACCATGGAACAAGTGATCCAGGCACTGCAGTACCGAAATAGGATAACACAGGTTCTCGGCTTGGCTCGTCTAAGAGATCTGAATGCCACATGGTTTCTATCATTCAGACCAATCTGGCAAGATTGCATCTTACCTGTTCTACGATGCCTGCTCTGCGGAGGAGATTGTGTGTTAGACATCTGTCTCTCACTTCCATTAGCAGTACCTATGGATGTCGATACTTTGCTTGGTTCGGTAACGGCTCATGCATCATGTTGTCTCCAGCGGCTACCAATTCTGATGACGGCATTCGTTGAGATCTCATCATTACGACTAGGTGGCGGTGAGGTACGAGATGAAAGCGGTACACAGGTACAACCTTCTGTGAACATTGCTGATCCAGATAACGCTGACGGTAATGCATCTCACATATGCACTATTTCTACTTTTTCGGAAATGGCCCAGCTTTTACCTACTGTGGTAGACAAATTCTTTGCCAGCCTATCTGAGTTAATGTTTTCTCCTAACAACAAGAATAACTCTTGAGAAACAAGCACGCAGCGTTCCCTGAACTTCGATTTCGGCCTTCAGTTTTGATAAACAGAACTTCTAAAATTTTGAACTATTTTTTACTACAATGAAATTATTTTTTCTCAATACCAAAATATTTACTTTTTTTTGGCACAGAGTAATATGCTTAATGTAAAACTATTCTTAGAGAACAAGATTTCTATTTTTTGATACCTAGAGACAATATTTAAACTTAGCCTCTAGCACATGTACAGTATTATATAAATCTGTGATGAAATGGTCTCGACCTTCTCTTCTGTATTAAGAGCCATTTTCTAAATGTAAATTTTGTGAATCATTCAGCCAGCATTTCAAATGTAAAAACTATATGCATTATTTTGAATGATACCACTGATTAGAAAACGTACAGTACAATACTCATTTTTCGTGTACAAACCATTTCAAATGCATTTTATGTAATTTTGGGGTGGGATTGTAAACCCATGCTTAGAAATGTTATAAATGCTTATTATTTAGTAAAGATGGACATTCTACCTGGAGTGGGTGTTATAACGTATCTAGGGCTCTAGTGTAATTTTCCTGATTCATGCCCTTATATAGGTATAACTTATCATATCCTTATTTAGGAATAAGAATCATAACCATATTTAGGCACAGCCAAAGCAGTCCAAATACGGCATGGCTACTTCCATTAAGCTCCCAGAGTACAAGTTCTTGAAGACAACCAGCCTTCAGTAGTACGGGAATTCCCCCTGCTTCAGTATTGATTTGTCCCAGAACTCCTGGAGTGTGTAAAGAAAGTCAAGTTCTTAGTGACGTTATTATGTCGAACCTTATGTCAAACTCAGCACCTTCCAGGTATAAATATGCCCACATCTGCCCTAACAAGCACACAGTAGTTTTGGAGCAGATCGACTAACTAATTGCCCAACGCCCTGCTGTATGCGAGTGCCGAAGGAAGCCGACCCTCCCTGCTGATGCACTGAGAGAGACGCTGTCTTTTCTCCTGCCGAGAAATCCAGCTCCAGTGTTTCCCTGCTACCCTTGCGGGTTACTGGGAGATTGAGTCCTGAGAGAGAGATACAAGACTTCCTTCATTCTAAATACCAAGGTACGGAGCTGATTAGACCCTTAGAGACTTCTTGGATAGATTCTTGGCAGAAACTACTTAACTCAAGCTACACCTAACTTACTTCTTCCCTTGTACTAGACTTAGGTCAGGTACAACGGGGTAGGCGTATTTTAGTTGAGTACTTTTAGTCATTATTTATCATTGTATGTATTTTATCTATTTTATGTATCTTATGGCTTAGAAACCATATAAATGCTTTTACAGTATTATTTCATAATACTCCTTTTACTGTACATACGTTACTTCATAGCAAGTATTACGATTGTAGCAATTAACTTCTCTTGCATGAGAAAGAAGACTGCTCAATAAATAACCTTTTTATTGAAAACGCCCGTCTCTCTATTTTTTTTGCACTTCTGGTGAAACAAAGCATGCACGATTGACTGAGTAAATAGCCATCTAGTGTTTCCGCGACTCTGGAGATATATTCCTTATTATTGGGGAACAAAGTTGTCACGTGATATGGTTGTCAGAAACTAATCCCTTCTTGTGTATTCAAGAAAGTTTCTAGTGACCTCTGAGCTAGCTGGCATTCACAATTAAGTCTAATATAGTCAATAGAGACCTAGTCGACTTCAGTCCTACGTCTCAACTATCGTTTATGTTATTCCAATGCGCAGAGCTTATTGGGAATATAGGAACTACACTACAGGAGCACTTGCACTTTGTTACTGATCAGCAGTGGCAAAGTGCCCAAAGCATCGAAGCCAGAAATCCAGCACAGCATAAAAATACAGAAGGTAGAGGCAAACATTCAGGGGGAACCATGCCAAAGATACCAAGTCTAACACAGTCTGAGAATCAAGATTTTACCCCATCCAGATAATGTCCAAAGGAGATGACTAATTGATTGTTATCAGTGTAAGATATTATCTAAAACCTGAATGCTCTGACAGTCTGCTCAAAGGGGGCTACATAGATATTGATTAATGTGGGACAAAAAAAGGAACCCCCTTATTGTCAAGCATTACACAGGACTAAGAAGAGTCCTAAGAGACCATCTGTTTCCAGTTTTCCATAAACCATTGTTGCCATAGATGCCTACATCATACAGCCTGAAAATTAGCATAGCATGAGGGACGACGTCAAAATCTGCTAACAAATCCACCAGCACCAGCATAGCTGCAATGCCAGTGTCAAGGGACAGTCAGATGGTATCCATAACTGCAACCAGTGCAGTTGCACTGCTGTGAAATGCTCTGATTCCAGATTGTGAAGGATCCAGGATCTCATGCACTTCCAAAAATGTGGCTAGTTGTTTATTTGTAAGTCTTTCCAGGATTTTTGCTAAAAGAGGAAGCAGCAAGATGGAGCAATAGTTAGAGAGACTTCCTGGGTCGGCAGTTATTTCTTTAGAATCATGGAGACCTGCGCGGATTTCCACGCCAATGGAATTTTGGCAGAATCCAAGGAGATGTTAAAGAGGGTTGTGATGAAGGTGCAATTAAGTTGGATAAACTAGCAGTGATGTTCTAACAGCTCCTTAATTTGCATTCAAAAGACTATACATAGGAAATACTTTGCATTCAAAAGATTCAGCATTATATAAAGTTTACATTCGAAGCAATTTACAGACCATGAACTCTTCACTTGAAAGATTCTACACCCCAAATATTCTATGCCATATGGCTTCTGCAATGCAAATACTCTAATTGTGAAGCACACACACAGAAGGATAGGATAGGATATATGTTTATAAAGTGCTTGATTGCAGAGGCATCTTGGCGCCAGTGTATATCGGAGGAAAGGCAGTTACATCACCAAAAGGACTAGATGGACTAGATGGATGAGAAAAGCAATGTTTTCAGATCTTTTCTAAAACACTGCCGTTTTGCTTGGAATCTCATGGCCATTGGCAGTTTGTTCCATAATTTTGCTGCGCCATTTGATAAAGTCATTCCTCCCCATCTTACCCGCCTAATCTTAGCAGTTTGAAGTAAGCCTAGATTGGCAGATCTAAGGGCACGCGAAGGGATATAAGGTAAGAACATTCTTGAAATGTCATTGGCACCACCACCGTAAAGTGCTTTGTGCACCAGGCACAGAGCCTTAAATTCCACAAGCTGCTGGATAAGAAGCCATTGCAGTGATTTAATACCGGCTGAGGTTGTTTGTCCTTTGGGAATTTTCAGAAGCAGTCTTGCTGCCACATTCTGTAAAGACTGGAGCTTCCCCATCTGTGTCTTGTCAATGCCCAAAAAGAGGGCATTGCAGTAGTCTAATTTAGACAAAAAAAGACTCACCATCAATTACTTTTGTAGTTCCTGCGAAATGAACGGAAAAATAGTTCTCAAGGTTTTTAAGAGGAAGAAACAGGAAGAGGTAAGACTGTTCACTTGTGCAGAGAAGTTCAACTGGTCAACATAGATTGACCCCGAGATTCCTGACTTTGGGAATGGGACAAGGACAGTTCCCTGCCTCAATTGGCCACCAGGAGTCATTCCACAGGGAACGACCATAACCGAATTCTATCACCTCCGTTTTGTCAGTGTTAATTTTCTGGAAGCTATGGTTCATCCAGGTGATGATCTCTGAAAGACAAGCATGAAATTTGGCAGCTGTGATTTCAGGTTGCTCGCAGATGGACATAACAAGCTGTGAATCATCAGCGTATGAAACCAGTGCAAAACCATGCCTCCTGAACAGTGTCGGAGATAAGGCCTATTCCTGGGGGACCCCACATGGAAGGTGGAAACTGTCAGATTTCAGCCCAACCCAGAACAGACTCTGCTCCCTTTCCTCTAAAAAGGATGAGAGAAGAACCAGGGCAGTATTCTCAACCCCTAGATCCTTCAGCCGCTGCACGAACACCATGTGATTCACCGTGTCAAATGCTGCTGATAGGTCTAGGAGTATGTTGACCGTCCTGCCTCCCCCGTCCACGATCTTCTGTATCTCCTTAGTTGCAGTGATCAAGGCAGATTCGGTGGAATGGTAAGACCGAAAGGCATGCTGCGTAGAGCCCAACAGGTTATTTGTATCAAGATAAACACTCAGCACCTTGTTTAATGATTTCTCCAGATTTTTTGCCACTATTGGTAGCCCGGCAATCGGGTGATAGTTCTTTGAATAGTTTGGGTCCAGGGTGGGCTTTTTAAGCAGTGGTCTAATGGCCAATTCTTTCCAAATTGTAGGATAAATACCCGACTCCAGGACTTGGTTGATAAGGGGGGGTGAGCTTCTCGCCGATCTTCTTAGTAGCCTGATGCATCATGGCCGTGGGGCATGGGTCCATAGGTGATCCAGATTTTATGGAGAGGAGAAGTTTATGCACCTCCTCATCCGAAATTGTCGGGAAACAAGATAATCTGCAGTGAGTTGATCGAGCATCTTTAAAGAATTGCCATTGCTCATCATGAGTCCCCCGAATATTCATAAGATCATTATAGATTACTTGGACCTGACTCTGAAAATAGAGTGCCAATTGATTGCACATTTCTTGGTCTGTCTTAAATGCATTATTCTGCTGTGGTTTTGTCAGCAATTTGACTGATTTAAATAATTCTTTAGTAGAGTTTCCAGCCTCCTCAATTTTAGTTGTAAAGTATGATTTTTTTGCAGCAATAAATGCATTTTTATATTGTTGGAGGGCTTGATTATAGATTACTTTTTTTCTCATTGCTGTAGTTGTGTCACTCAGAATTTTCTGCTCTTCGACAGCTTACTTTTAAGCATTTAAGATCAGAGCTATACCAAGGTGAGGACATCCTTGATCTTTTTACTGTCACCAGTTTCTAATGGGCAACATGATTGGCAGCTGCCAGAAGCCATTCATTAAACTAGGAGACTGCTTCGTTATTGTCAGACAATGGTGGGGTAGGAGAAGGACCTAATGCAAGCTCAAAGTCACTGCCTTGAACTTTATTCCAGCATCAGACTTTTACTCTGGAAGACTTTGTTTGAGTACAATGATTAGGCCGCATAGTTTTAATGCTAAAGTGGATAGCCTTGTGGTCTGTCCATGGGAGAGTTAGTGTATCGATCAACTTAATATCCTGGTTGTTAGAAAAGTTACTCTCTTGCAAAGACTCTATACTAAAAACAAAATCACCTACATTCCAAAGAATTTACACCCTGGAGCTTAAAACAATAACGACTCAATTTGGCAAATAATCCATATTCCACAGATTTTACAGTGCATGCAGCCTGCACCAAAGCCTTCGACAATTCTCAGATTCAGCACCACCTGCAAAGATTTACAAACAAGCATTCTACACTAAGTAGACCACACATCAATGGCGCTATAATCAAAGGACTGTATTCTACTAAACTCATACATCTCAATCGGTGTACAGTCCAAAAACCTACATTGCAAATATTTCACACCCCAGAGACCTCACACTGTGTGGACTCCAAGAATTTTGCAGTCTGTTCAATCTACTATGAAAAACGTTTGTATTTCACAACATCATTGTCAAAAATATCATCTGACACAAACATTGTGCCTTAAATATTATTTACAAAACGATGGTGCCATGCGGTTATTTTTTTAATAATAACTCAAATGCAGCAATACTTCTGTAAACGGTAATTAGAGCACATATGTTTCTCAAATGATATTAAGTTCATTATATGCAGGTCCCTACAAAACATTTATTCTACACCATTTTTCGCAGATAAATTCCTCCTCTCCAAGGACTTTGCATTAAGCATGCTCTACACTGTAGATGTTCTACAATTCACACACCTAAGCAAAATCTTTAATATTAACCTGCTTTTATATGATGCAAGCTATCAAAGGGTTGTCATTATGCAAACCTGTAAATATCAGATTTCACTATTACCAAATGCAGTGGGAATCACTATATTAACTTTGGAAGAATGAAAAACTATTGGATTTAAACCTGTGACATACAGGCCAGTTACTGATCTTCAAAATGAATGCATAAGTGGTTTAGGGCATTATTATGAGGCTTGCGGTCCACAGACTGCCAGACTTATGGTGGCGGTCTCCCGACTACCCTACTATGACGATGGCGGTCAACTGCTGTTCCCTGACAGTTGTGCGGCAGTGCTGAGGCTGCAATATGCTTGGCAGGACCGCAGCACCCTATTACAAGTTTCCTCCCACCGTGGTTTTCCTGGTGGTGAGCCCGCTTTGAAAACTGTGACAGAGAGGAAATAAAGAGGGCCCTACAGGTCCTCCTGGTGCCTCGCACCATGTGGATGTTCACAGGGGGGCGCAATATATGCCTCCCCGTGTGTACACACCCCAGTACCTGCCCGGTATGGACTGCAGCACTCCATGTCATGCAGTTGCTGCCTTTGACGTTCCTATTGCAGTGCCTATTTCATAGGCACTGCCTTGGGAATGTAAAAGAACTGCCCACCAGATCAGGAGAAAACTCCTGATTTGGCGGCGGTTCATACATGGATTTGGTAATGAGGAAGGCCCTTAGGCTTTCAGTTATCTTTGCACTAGAGAGGATCTATGACCCACCTACTTTATTGGTGGCAGAATCTGCATTTAAAATCACCTGCATGCAAGAACCTTGGACTCTAATAACCCTCAACTCCAAATACTCCAAGGCCTCCACACTTCATAGACGTTTACACTTCCTACATACTCTAAATTGTAACGTCTATACACGCTTTGAAAATCATGCCCTCGATGATACAAAAAACACCTTTTACATTCACAACAAGGTGAAGTATTCACGACTGTGTTGTTTGACTTGGGAGCTCCTGTTTTATTGTTATTTGAAATTCACTTTGCTATTTTACCTGCTATAAGTGAGGGACCCGTGTGAGCCTCAGAGCTCCCTGCCTTGACCCTTCTGCCATCTGGCATGAACAACAGCTATTTGATGGAGAGAGCAGACACAGACTGTCAGTGATGTGTGAGAAGCACATCAAGCTCACAAAGCATGTCACCATAGGCCAGCAGGCCTAGGTCAAGGGACGAGAGCCAGAACCACTGGTACAATTAAGATAACTCAGTTTGCACCAGGTGCTGTTCTATATTTGGACACTGGTCTCATCAAGTTCTCTGAAGTTACTGAAGGTATGGCATTTCGCAAGTGTAAATGAGTGAAATTCTGTCAAGCTGACAGGGTTACTGAGAAGGAAAATATTTTCCTTTTAGCAGCATCTGTCAAAAAGGCATGAAAATAGTCTTTTATAGAAAAAGTTTTGAACAATTCCAGTTCCAATAAACTACGACAGATACAGACCGAAAGATTATTCTCTATGAGAATACTTTTGAGGATAACTTGCTATGAAATTTTGTACTCAAGGCTATCCTCTTCAGCAATTTTCTACTGTATTAATGATGAATATAACATTAAATCGAAATACTTTACAGGTATATTAAAGAACAATTTAACTGCAGGTAAACATCCAACATTTTTATTGAAGTAAAATCAGAAATTAATCAAATAACGTGCTTAAATACTTAAATACTGATTCGATGTATGGCAGGGAAATGCTAATCAATAGGGAAAGGTTGACTTGTGTGAGACTATTTATATTTTTGATGCCCATCAAATAGAGTTCGTCGTCACAACTTGTGAAGATTGGTGGGCACATTGTAATTGTTTCAAACAAACTTAGGGGCAGATTTATGTTAACTGGCGCATCCCGAGGGATGCGCCAGTTAACATGCGCCACAGCTACGCCACCCATGGTGCGCCGCATTTATGATGCGGCGCACCATGGGGCAAAAACGGCACAGATGCGTCACGCATCTGTGCCGTAAAAGTGACGCATTGCTGGAGTTGTGTCGCAAGCGCGACACAGCTCCAGCAAGGCTCGGGGGGGCCCTATCTGACCAATGCTGCGTCAAGCCTTAGGCCTGTTTCAAGCAGGCGCAGGGTTTTGACGCAGCATTGGCCTAAAAGTGACTGAGTGAAATCTTATAGATTTCACTCAGCCACTTTTGCGAGGCGCACCTGCCCCGGAACGCCCACCCTGCGCCGGAACGCCCACAAGCGGCGCAGGGCTTTACAACGTGACGCATCTGCCTAGATGCGTCACGTTGTAAATCGGTCGTAGGGATGCGCCACGTTTACGCCACAGTTGCGTGACGCAAACGTGGCGCATACACAACATAAATCTGCCCCTTAGTACCTGATTTTGACTTTGGCAGATGGTGGTAGTACCATCTCCATGGCTGAGTGCCATACTCCCGCCATAGAAAGGGTGCTCTGCCTGCCAAATTTAGAGAGCCACGAGGCTAGTAAACATCTTTGAATTTACAGCAACCACCATCAGGGCAGTTCCTGTAAATGCATTGAAAGCGGTCTGGTCAGCTCTGTTAACATGACGGCACTGCACAGTTTAGATTTCATTTTTTATTTTCAAAAACAAAATCTCCAAGTGGGATATCATTTTTGAAAATCAATAAAGCAATGACTCCCTCACCATGGGAGTTTTCTCTCATGGCATAGGGGTTATTGAAAATGTTATACTTTTACATTCCGCCATGTTTTGGGTGGTGGTTTGTAAAAGTAAAAACTGGCTATGTGTCTGCCCACTCTAAATCGGTCGGGCGGACACATAGCCAAACCTGCCACAGCCCTCACTCTGTCGTGCTGTCAGAAGGGTATGTAGGCGGCAGAGAAGGAGTAGTCTCTGCAGTCTACTGACTGAAGGTCCACCCATTAGTAAAACAGGTGAGTGGACCTTCAGTTTGATGGAGGGGCTACTCCGTCACTTTTGCGATGGAGTGCCCCTTGCACCAATCTCTAAATCGGGCCCTAAAACAATTGTACGCAGTTAATTAAGTTGTTAAAATGGGCTCTTAGGATAAAATCAGAGCTCGTTCATTAACAAAAACAAAACATCAAAGTTCACTGAAACCTCCATCAGCTGTTGGAAAAGAAAAACCCCGACCTGGTAAAAGAGGTGAGGCATGCAATTATAGTTGAGGAATTATAGGTCAATCAAATCAGGATGTTTGTGCTACTACTAGTAGAGTTATCTCTTCAAATGTGGCAGAGAACTGGGCTGCTTGTGAAGTTCACCCGCCCTGGATGAATAACTGAGGATAGGGAATTTGAAGTCAAAGAAAGAGAGGACAGAGTAGATATTCAAAACATTTGTAAGTGAGATATGGTGCACATGCATCATTTGAAGGATTAGTTGATTTAAGCAGTTCTCATACGATTTGTGTGACTACTTTGCAATCAGGGAAAAAGATTAAAGAAATGAAACCTATTAAATTGTCAAAAGTTATTGTTAATTTGTATTGATGAATCTGAAGTTTGAGATAGTGAATTAAATAACAATTGATTTCTTTTATAATTAATAGCAATGGGTCAGAGGTATTTAAAGTAACCCTGTCTTTTCATATAATAAAGAAGCATATCTTAGAACACAGTTAAGTCTTACAAAGCTTGCACTTAATGATATCAGCCCAGAACTTGTACATGCTTAACTCAGGCTTAGAAAGACAGGCGTTTGTCCAACTGAAAAGGGTTTACCCTTATAAACCATAAATTTGATGTAGGAACTTCAGGGCTTCAAAATAGTATAGAAAGTGGTAGCACGATTGTTGTGAAGAATGTTCTCTTTTATATTCTGCCCTACTCTTTTAAAATAACAGACCAATCACAGAGAAATAACTCTACACTACTGTTTTAACAGAACACAAGATGACCTAATTGGGTTTTGCAATAGATCACTGTTAACAGGGCTAATTGTAAATACCAGTATTGTAGGTTAGTTTGGAATGTGCCTGTCCTAACCTATCTGTCAAGTGATATTACTTTTCTAAATTTCATAAGTGAAGTAAGAGTGGTTCTCCTTCAGGAAAGCTCGTTACTTGGCAAACTTATATTTCCAGATTTTCATGTCTATGAGAAAGAAGTTCATATTCCAGGGATGGACAGCCCTCGTGTGTTCTTACTGTTTTTTTTATAAGCAAATGTTATTCATTTTACAAACATAGAAAGAACAAATCAGCCATAGCACGGGAATCACAGATATAAGTTGATTCACATCATTGCTGTACCCACCAATCACAATCCCCTTAAAAACCCCTAGTAAAAGCTGGAATCCGGTCAATCCGGCATTCCACAGCCCCAAACCAATTCGTGTTCTTATTGTTTTAACATTCATATATCTGCCAGTAGGCTTGATATTAAATGTCAGTGGAGACATATAGTTTTTTCCTCATTTTAAATGTTGTATTTTATGGATTGCAATTAATTTATACATGCATCCTTCCAAATACATTTTATTAGCTGAGCTGACTAAATTAAAAAAAATAGATTTGAACATTTGATTTGGCAAAGGATTTTAACATAAAAATGTATCTCAATGAAATAGAACATTTGTGTGATTCGTTATTGAATTGATTGGCTGTGTTTTAGGTCCTTCTCTTGTTTGTCTTTGTATAGCTGATCTTGTTGCGACCTTAGAACCAGTAAGATATTTCGCTCCCAAAATAAATACCAGGTATGTCATGCCTAATTTAGGCAGTTTATTAATATTTTTTCTTAATCTCAAAGGCCAGCAAAGGAAGATTGACGTCCTCCATAAAATTGAATAAATTAATGAGTAGTAATTACAAAACACAGGCACTGGTGTTTGACTGTAGCAAGGTTTGGTCCTAATGGAAGCTAAGTGACTCTAAGCTAGAAGTAGCAGAGAGCTATACATATTTGGAAATGCTATTCTTCAGAACATTGTTGTGAGCAATGTATGGCCATGTAGTGATTAATAAAACTGTTTTGTCTTTTGGCTAAGTTTAACATTTTCTATGGAGATATTTCTTTGACCCCTCTCATTCAAGACTTTCATGGTAAGATTGCACCCAATGCCCTTTTTAGGTGTGGAATATTGGTTTTAGGCAATATAGATTAGATGCTCTTGAGGTGAACATTTCAAAGCAGATTTGTTCTCTTCCAAGTTCGGTTCCTGTTCAAGCAAAGGGGTTTTAACTAAATGTAACTTTATTGAGTCTGGTATACAACGTTTTTATGTAGTATTTAAAAGGGACCAGCAGCGGCTAGTTTCAGGGCTGAGTGGCAGGGCGGCAGGATGAAGGGGGAGCACAATGACAACAGATTACAAAAAACAAACAAAATAAGAACCTACTTTACCTTCAGCCAGCTGCATTGCGCTCTCTCCTGCTCCTCTGGAGACAGGCTCCCAGAATACCCTGCGGCCACTCCTGACACTGCTCTCACAGCATGAGAGCAGTGTCAAGACTGGCCTGAATGCCCTCGATTTGTGCTCCCAGGGAGACTGTGAGCCTGTGCCTGCTGACTCCAACCCGGCAACGCAGCTTGGGTTAGAGACACCTACACTGTGTGTGAAAGTGGGGCCGGCCTGAGACAGCTGGCCAAATCATCATGCCCAGTTAAGGCAGTGCACCTACTACTCCCTCTCAGTGCCTGTTACCCCCAGGTCCCACCCTCCCCAAGACTCAGAACACTGAAGAAAAATAAAACAAAATAGACCAGGGTAAAATACATTTTATTATAGTTTTTTTTCATGTTTTTGGCAGGGTGGGAAACATTCCTCTGCCATAGCGGAGGAGCTGCTGCTGAAGTAGACAATAAACAAAACAGTGGAGGGTTATATATACCAGAATATCAGCATCAAAAAGACTGACTGACCAAAATATTAAAGTCAAATATTTATGGCCAAAATGTTTTTTTTTTTACTTAACATTGACAGGAGAAAATATGTAGTACCAGTAGGTAGACAAAGTATTGATTAGAAAAAATTAGGGCACAGAAATATTGATAATATAATTTGTATAAATATACATAGATATTTGTAGTGATGAAGCAGGAACACAGATGTTGAATTTGATAAGTTTATGTGCAAACTGATACACGAGAGGCAGAAGACATAAGGAAATCTCCTTCCAGCTCCAACCACTCTCCAAGCCTAAAAATCAAGCAAAACCCAATAACAAGGCAACTAGTCAACAGTAGAACATTCAAATAAGCATTAGAACATTGAGCTGCAGTATAAGGCCACAGCATGAATACAGCTAAATAAAAGAATACAGCATATATTCCTTTCTCAATAAACACAAAAAACAAAAGAAAAAAGAAAAGAAAATATACAAAAAACAACGTCACCTGTAAAAATAATAAGTACAAGAAATACAAAGGTCAAAGATGATCGAAGGCGATATATACTGGGAATGACCCTCAATCTTGTGCTTCTCCTACAAGAAACTCCAGAGGGGACAGAAACATCATGACCTAAAAAGAATCAGCATCAACAAATGGTAAATATTTTACTTTAACAATTTTACCCACAATCCACAATTTTCCTCCTTCGACCTGTACAGCATTCCTTCCCACTTTAATTACAGTGATGGGAGGATCAAACTTACTGTGACCCTTTTTAACCTGTATAGGAGACTTTACACGCACCAAATCTCCCTCAACTACAGGAACAGTTTTAACAGCCCTCTTTTTATCATACCAAGACTTTTGTTTGGATTGGGAAATTGAGACATTTTGTCTGGCAATATCCATAAGACAATCAACATTTGTTCATCCAGGCAGGTTTAAAGCTAGTGTTAGCACTTCTCTTTTCTTAACAGTTCAAAAGGAGATACTTTGGTCGTAGGATGGGGAGTTGTTCTATAAAACCACAGCATGCTATTAAGAGACTTAACCACATCATGGTTATCAGATTTCACCCATTTAATACAGTCATCCACAACCCTGTTCAATTGCTCCAAGAGGCCATTAGACTGGGCGTGATGAAGAGAGCTCTTCACATGTTTAATATTGCATGACTGTAGAAATGATTGGACACTGGCACTAATGAATTGTGTCCCGTTGTCTGTAACAATGGTTTCAGGAAACCCTTCTCTCATAAAGACCTCTTTCAGAATATAAATAACAATAGCAGAGGAGGGGTCTCTTACAAATTAATCTCTGGCCACTTTGACCCACAAACACACACAAGATGATGGACAGAATGTTGCACAATGGCAAAACATTCATCCCCAGTCACAGATCTGGGTTTAATCCATTGTTATTTTGCTCACCAAGCCACCCCAGTTCAGACATGGCCATATGCAAATCAGTCTTGACCCTGTGCCTCATGGGAACAGTCCAGACTGAACTGCCAAGCCATGTCTTCACTGGACAGGAATCAGGCATCCTAGGACCGGTTTCTGGCTATCAGCCTTCATCAGCCAGGTAGTGAGCACGGGACCCACGTCTGGGCATACCCTTCCCACATAGGGTGAACAGCAAAACACACAAGATGATGGACGGAATGTTGCACAATGGCACTTTGACCCATAGTCAATAAGTACCAAGATGAATCGACAACCACCAGGTAAGTTTTCAAATGGAAATAATATATATGTAATCCTAGTTTGCTCCAAGGTGCAGAAGGATACACGAGGGGAAGAAGAAGGTGGAGTCGCCACTTTCAAACCTTTAGCAGCAGTACAGCACACGACACACATGTCAACAACATCACCTATTTCGGCATCCATAGAAGGCCACCAGAAAAATTCTCGTGTACGCTGTATTGTGAAAGTAGATCCTAGATGGCCATCATGAGCTCTGGTAATAATTCCATTTTTAAGACTCTCCCGTGGAATAAGTTTACCAGATTGAAACAAGACTCCACCCTCTATGGATAACTCAAATTCAATCTTCCAAAAAGGTTGAAGACGTGGAGAGAGAACACGTTCTCTGGGCCATACACACTTAACCAACTCACACACTTGCTGCAATACGTTATCATCACTAAGAGCTTTCAACCAGTGCTAAGGTCACGTTCTTGTAAATCAAAAGAGGCTATAAAACAGTCATCAGAGTCTACCTCATCTTAAACATCATGTTCCTCATCAATATTTTCCACCAGAAAATCGAGATAAAAAATCAGCCCGGATATTACTACCCCCAGAAACATGGGTTACATCAAATTGGTACTGCATGAGATACCATCCACACAGTCCTGGGGAAATAACATTTTCTGGTACCAGAACCAAGAATGCTAATCAGGGGCTTGTGATCAGTCCTCCAAAGAAAACGTCTGCCCCAGACATATGGGTGAAATTTTTCAATAGCCCACAGACAGGATAGCAGTTCCTTCTCGATGACGGAATACTCTAACTCTCCATCCCTTAAAACTCTAGAGGCAAATGCAATGGTGTTCTCGTCATTGCGTGCATTTTGTGTTAACACAGCCTCCAACCCAACTTGGCTTGTGTCGACTGTTATGCACGTGGAGAGATCAGGATCATAGGGTTTAAGTGCCACAATATTATTAAGACCTTCTTTTACACATTTGGAGAGTAGGCTCATACTAATCAGGCCAACTAAACTCAACACCTTTTCTGAGGAGAGAGCTGATGGGTCGTAAGATTGTGGCATCGTTGGAAATACATTTGGCATAGTATTCCAAAAGACCAAGCAAATACTTAACCCCTGTCTTGTCTACAGGTGCAGAAACATGGGTGATAGCATCTAAGAGTTCCTTCCTGGGTCTAATCCTTTCACCAGAAATGAGATGACCAAGATATTCAATCTCCTCATAGTGAAATTTACACTTCTCTGATTTCACAACTACACCATGTTCTTTGAAGATCTCCAACACTTTACTAAGTAATGAGCCATGTGATGGGACGTCTTGGGAAGGTATAAGAACATCATCTTGAAATACAAGAACTCCCTCAATACCACCAAGTAGTTTCTGCATGACACATTGAAAAACAGAGGCATCGGATGCTAACCCAAAGGGCATCCACTTGTACTGAAATGTGCTCAAGGGAGACACAAAAGCTGTGAGAGGATGTAAGTCAGGATGCAACTCTATTTTCTGATAGGCAGTAGCCAGATCTATCTTGGTAAAGGACCTAGAGCCTCTGACACATGCAAAAAGTTCACAGATTTTAGGTAGAGGGTGGGAGTCAATCCAGATCTCTTTATTTAAGGACCTCAAGTGTACACAAAGATGCAATTTCTAACACCTCTTGCATGCAACGACCATAGGTGTTTGATTGATTCAGATGCTCCGTTTATCACCACCCCCTTTTGTACCGCTTTCGACCGCCATAAGTGTGGCAGGGTATGCTCAGACGTGAGTCCCTTGCTCACTTTGCCACTGGATTCAAGCAAGCCGGGCTGAAGACGGCTGGAATGCCAGAAACCGGTCCTCGGAAGCTTGTTTCCGGTCCAGGGAAGACATGGCTTGGCAGTTCGGGCTGGACTGTTCCCATGAGGCACAGGGTTAGACTGATTTGCATATAGCCATGTCTGAACTGGGGTGGCAGAGTGGGCTAAAGAACGGTGATGGATTAAACCCAGATCTTTTGACTGGGTGTGAGTGTTTGATTGATTCAGATGCTCCGTCCATCACCACCCCCTTTTTTACCACTTTTGGCCACCATAAGTGTGGCAGGGTATGCTCAGACATGAGTCCCTTGCTCACCTTGCCACTGGATTCAAGCAAGCCGGGCTGAAGACGGCTGGAATGCCAGAAACCGGTCCTCGGAAGCTTGTTTCCGGTCCAGGGAAGACATGGCTTGGCAGTTCGGGCTGGACTTTCCATGAGTCACAGGGTCAGACTGATTTGCATATAGCCATGTCTGAACTGGGGTGGCAGAGTGGGCTAAAGAACGGTGATGGATTAAACCCAGATCTTTTGACTGGGTGTGAGTATTTGATTGATTCAGATGCTCCGTCCATCACCACCCCCTTTTGTACAGCTTTTGGCTGCCATAAGTGTGGCAGGGTATGCTCAGACGTGAGTCCCTTGCTCACTTTGCCACTGGATTCAAGCAAGCCGGGCTGAAGACGGCTGGAATGCCAGAAACCGGTCCTCGGAAGCTTGTTTGCGGTCCAGGGAAGACATGGCTTGGCAGTTCGGGCTGGACTGTTCCCATGAGGCACAGGGTCAGACTGATTTGCATATAGCCATGTCTGAACTGGGGTGGCAGAGTGGGCTAAAGAACGGTGATGGATTAAACCCAGATCTTTTGACTGGGTGTGAGTGTTTCATTGATTCAGATACTCCGTCCATCACCACCCCCTTTTGTACCACTTTCGGCCGCCATAAGTGTGGCAGGGTATGCTCAGACGTGAGTCCCGTGCTCACTTTGCCACTGGATTCAAGCAAGCCGGGCTGAAGACGGCTGGAATGCCAGAAACCGGTCCTCGGAAGCATGTTTCCGGTCCAGGGAAGACATGGCTTGGCCGTTCGGGCTGGACTGTTCCCATGAGGCACAGGGTCAGACTGATTTGCATATAGCCATGTAGCATCCAGCATCCAATAGTGGGAGAGGTTCAAACTAGCCCTGGGCGGAGCTCGCAGAGTTTCACTCTGCAGAATTCTGCGGTATCACTGAAAAACTCTGTGGAATTCTGCTGAGTTCTATGAGCTCGTGGAGTATTGCTTGGCCACCCCTATCTTCATTTAGTGAGGTGGATCTCAGAAGCCTGCATGTCTAGCGAACTGTAACTTCTCGCAACAGCAGCCTATTAATTTCAGCATCAGTGCTGGGGGAGCATCTCTGCCCCTGTAATGGGGTACAGAAAGAAGGCAGACTATGCTCGCCTCCACCATGTAGGAGCATCCATCACCTGTGGTGTTATTCAGGACCCGCACTAGCTCCCTCTGGAGCTTGGCACCTTCCTGTGGGCACCCCTGTTGACAGCTTCACTGGACAGGGGAGGAGAGGCAGCTCCCCAAGCACTTTGTCTGCCCTGACAGCATTATTAATCACTGCTCTGCTTTTCTTCCTGTGGCGTAATCAGGGCAGGCATCCCACACCTCCTTTCACAATCCAGCCACAAATTGGAAGAGTGGCCGGTGCAAGATATGGGGTCTTATCCCCCCTACTCAAGCCTCTGGCTCTGGTCTACCCCCTTATCTGGCAGGCAATAATCTCTCCCCAACAAAGGAATGCAGAGACTACAACCCCAGCATCTGACATACCTCCTTTGGCTCTCTTCATGATCCCAACACTGCAGCAAAACTAGTGTGAAGTCCATGTTGTTTGGTGCACCCCCAATCACAAAAAATGAAGCAGTAAATATGGTGCAAATGCAGATGAAAAAATTTCACAAATTCTTTACACATAGGATCCTAGGGAAAATATTTAAAGACCAGGCAGTATTTTATCCCCACAATGAACCTGAAAAAAACAAACAAAGAAACTACTGGTATAAGAACTGAGAAATAAGGACAACAAAATGCCAATGTGTCTAGGTCAGAAAAATAACTATTCACAACAAAAATTTATGAAATCCCATCAGCTCACCTTGTGTGTACAGTTTGAAAGAATAACTGTAAAAATGCGATAGAGTGGCAGGTCTACATGTTTCAGCCTCAGGATGAACTCAATCCAGGCTTTCATCAGGACCATTGTATTAGAACGCTACTGCAATATTGCACATGCAATCTGTGCAAAATAAATATGATAAATGAAAAAATGGTTGGTACAATACACCCTACCATAAGCTGTGTATCCAGAAAGTAGTCAAGTATCACAGGATTCTTGGGCTCATTCCTACAGAAAATGGAATAAGCATGAATAGTACTTTAAGGCCCAGCACACAAAACAAAATGCTGTCCAAATTCACATCTTTTAGAATACTTCTGCATAAAATTTGCCAATATTGTCAAATATATCTCTCTGTATATGCATATGCATCACTATTTACAAAATGTTGTTTAACTCACCCGTCTTTATGCGGGAGTACTTCTCACCTCACCTGGCATCCGCTCAGGGAATGAGGCACCGCTCTATATTTTAGGTAAACATAAAGAATCACAAACAGAGTGAAAGTCTTTGAAAGTTAGTTACCCAATACATCAATAAAAATCTGTCACTTATAAACAACAACCATTGGCACCATCCGGAGGTCCCTGTTGTTCAGATGAAAATAAAACCTCATATGTGTAACTACAGGCAAAATAGAGCCACATGGTAATGTCTCTTAATAAGCCTAAGTCTAATCTGTAACTCAATGTAAAGCCAAAGATGATTGGAAAAATGAAATCATTCTCCAAACCTTTTCACTAAATCTTATGTAAAGAGTTAGTTGTGCACTATAAAATGGCTTCTTATATACTAGTGTAGCAGCTAGCAATACAGAACTCTGCCTCTCATGTGTTAAAACATTGTAGAGACATGTCTTGTTCCCTCAAAACATCCTACTTGTTATAGCTAGCTTGATAAATGTATCAGTTTCCTGTCATAATATCTCACATAGGTCCCATTCACCCAAGTATATATCTAGATTCAAAGTTCAAAAACGCGGAAAAACACACAGAACACAGCTCGAACAGCCCGCTCCTTCCTTACCTGTCTGTCGGTACCCCGAGCTGAACTGAGCTGAAGGGGAGGTAACCAGGCGGACAGGCATGTCCATTTAAATAGCATGTGTTTTACCTCAATCTAGATTACTTGACTCGTCAGCTTTCCTCACACGTGTGTATGCTGCTGCGCATTTTGCCATGACTGTGTGGGAGTGAAGACCTCAATCATGAACGCAATCGCACTCAACACAGGCGGCCATATCCAAAACACTCGCCTCTTTGCAACCGGAGCGTACTTGCGTGTGGTGATCACTTCCTGATTCTACTGCGCATGTACCTTCAATGTCATAGTGCTTCGTATCCCTCGAGCGGGTGATCCCTGGGAAAGGTAGTTCTACTCCCGGGTAACCCGCAATGCTCGATCTTTTCATTTGTTTGGTAAAACTTTATTTCACGCTGGAGAGCGGCAAAGACAAAAGATTGAAAAATTGTCAAGACTACTTTTAGAAAACGAAAAACCTGCGCAAGAGTGCCTGACATAAACTAATGCGCATTTGATCTTTCATCGCTCACCTCATGTAATTTGATTTTTTGATTTCTTGGGGCCAATTTTTAAAAAAATGTTTAATGATGCAACTCCAGTCAGATATTGTGAAATCAGCCGGAGAGAACCTAACCTTGACTAGTACACCTCTTCATATTTCATCACTACACATCTTCTCACCTATTTCATACAACCAGTTTTGAAAATGGAAAATGTTTATGGTGCAGAATGTCCTAGATACAGTAATCCTCAGACAGCCACAACAGAAAGTTAAAGCTGTAGAGAAAAATCTCATTGGTGTAATACTGACCGTCAAAGCCCTTAGTACTGTGACATCAATCATAGAGGGTCACAGAAATCGGGAGTTAGAGGAAAGGAATCACAATTACCCTAATCCCTCATGTGAATGGCTGCAACAGTGTGCATAATGTGACCCACGGTATATCATCATTGAGCCCTTGGCTATCGCACTTGAGTTTGAAAATCCATTTCTGCTCCTTGATAAACAGGGGGCGTTATTAACAAAGGGGTAACCCAATTGGAGTCAGAGGACCTGGGTATCAAGTATTATAAACAAAAATGGTCCTAGACATAGATTCAAAATATGCACTGTCAAGTTATATCAAACATTCATTTTACTTCTGATCACCATACGATTAAATCCTGTAATGGTTGATTCAAATCAAAACAGAAAACACATATTAGCCCAAAATATTCGTTGATACAACAAACCACACCTGAAGCAAAAAACTGTGTCTCACAAGGTCCGAGCGACTCTCTTATTTATTATACACTTTAGAAAAAAGACATAATATGCTTCCATACTGTAAAAAATCCAGTTATTTACCCAAGGGGTTCACTATCAAGTAACGTGCAAAGAAAAGAGTGAAAATAAGTGCTGGTGTGAGTGAAAAGACCAAAGAAGTGTTGAGAGAATATAAGTTGAAATACAATAAGGTTATTTCGAACAGAAACTAAGGTTTCAGTCCATAGTGTAAACAAAAATGAGCCTTCCCTTGTTGATATATTTGCAAAACATGTAACTCTTTCTTGCTGGCACGTAGTTAAAAAAAGTCCTCCATATTCAGATTAGCACAAGGGAAAGGGGCGTTAGAAGAACAATAAAGGTACAGGCTCGGGGGAAAGTTGTTGACGTTTCGACCCAAAGTAAACAGGGTAGCTGATTTCCTCAGGGACGGGTCTTCATCAGGACGGGAAAAGGAGGGGGGGAAATTCAGTGTGCACGAAAAAACGTGACCCCAAAGCGAGTGGGCACCTGTAACAACAAATAGACGTGCTAAGTTTCTCCAAAAACGGCACACATGAAGTGTCGAAATTGTACGAAAATGCATTAGCAAAGGCACTCACCCTTTAATGGTGTGCCACTTTATGGCACCCAATAGCTATAGTATAAGTCAAGCTGTTCCAACGTGCTTCGCAGCACTAAATAATTAAAAGAATGGCCATCAGTGCTATTAGTTAAAATAGCCATTTGTGCTGTCAATAGTTGCTAGAACATACAACACAAACCACAACACATAACAATTACATACTAAATACGCGAGAATGAGACCTTGATTGGTCTGCTTAAAACCCTTCAATCTTCCCATCCACAAGCTCACATAGTGTAGTTCAGGGACTTCAATATGCATTTACTGCAAAAGCTCACTCCAGAAGGTCCCCCCACCAAAACTCTGCAGGCCCAGCAAGAACAACCAAAGACAATTACTAACAATTTCAGAACAGATTATCACGTCATGGACTGGATTGCTTATTTCCCTCCACTTTGCTTGAAGGATCATTAGTGGAAACCATGACCAAAGAGGGTGTTTGTCTGTTTCTGTGAGTCACTATGGATTTTATCATTTGCTTTTTTAACATTGCATTTATATAGATTGTAATGATTTTAAATAACCAAACAATGAAGATTGCTTTCTTTCTGTCAGTGGAGGCACCTCTAACATCACCTGTACTTTAGACTTGTCTATTTCTAGATCTTTTACAGATATTTGAAAACTTTCAAACAAGACTTCTGATACTTCAAAGAAACATTTCTCCAACTTAGTAAACAGGTAATATCTATGTAAGCGAGGAGCACCTTCCTGACATGCTCTTAATGATCTATGAATAGATCAGTATAGCAAATACACCACCATGAATGCATACATTAATCCTCTAAAAATGCCAGTCACAACACGTTGAAAAGCTGCAGGTTCAATACATGAACCAAATGACACAATAAGCTATTCTTAGTGCCTATACTGCACATTGAATACGGTTTTCCATTCATCTCTGACTTAGATTCTGCCGAGATTGTACACTTCCTGTCAAGTTTCGAAAAGATTTTGGTAGGTTTTACTTGATAAGAAATGAGATGGAGAGGGCAACAATTCGAGATGGTTACAGTATTCAACTCCTGTTACTGTATACACAGTCTGTACTCTCAATTGGCGCACCCCAGCTGGTGACATAGAACGCCAAATGAAGCCCTTGTGTGGATTTTCTTTTAAATATTGTGTATTTATTCATCTTTTTAACTGTCAAGGGATAATCCTTCCACTTTAAATGTATTGACAATTTTGATGGCACCATCATATTCTCAATGAGGCGAAAGAGAATCTGCTCGATTCTTACTGAAGATATCAGCAAAGGCAATATATATCCTGCTGGAACCTGATTCATCTTGGACTCGGGTTCTTCCATTCTTGATGACATGGATCTTTAGAGGAAAAAACTTTTCAGTTCCTGGTTTTGTCAGTTTCTTATTTTGTGGACCCCTATTAAAATGGTAGGGTGTGGAAAATGAAATAGACAGAGTCTGCCAATCTATCACAAGATTACAGAGCTTGAGCTATGTGGGCCCCAGTATAACGGGAAAGGTTGGCGTGTCAATTATATTGAGAAAAAAATCTTTTCCACATGCTCTCAAAAGATTCTGATAAGCAGAGGTTTTGTTTCTTCTTGTACTGCTCTGGAAGCGAAAAAAGTATTACTAATTCCTTTTATGTCTTCAGGTTCAGCGTTTGCTATAAAGGTATGGCACAATGCAGCTAGAAAGCATGATCCATAAAACAACCCAATGCGCCCGGATCAACTAAAATATGGCAGGTAAGGGGACCTCTTACAGCAATAATCAGCACTTGTAGAAATAAAATCTGATTTTGAAAGGACAAACTGCTGATCCTAAAGGGATAACGTTTAGCATGTCTGCAAAGAGTATGAGATCATTATCCTGGCTGCCTCCCTATACTAGTGGGGTCTGCTCTAGAATAACACTGTGCAGAGTGTTCATACGAGTGGGACATTGTGATATTACAGATTAGGGCAAAGACAAGAATGGCTGCAGCACAAACTGTACCACAATCTGACATTGCTCCTTCATGTGTGCTACAAAACTTTTATGGAGTTGCCCACAAGGAATTTATCACTCAAAAATCAGCCCATTAAAATGTTGTAATATGACATGGTCTAAGACATATCATTTTTAAATGATAAACTTGTCAGGGCCGTCAGACGTAGTTGAGTGCTATTGATATTCAATACCACGAGCAGCTGACACTAAATCGATTCTGTGTCCCATGTTACAGATAATGCATGTGTTATTTTCACTTCAGACCATTAGCTGCGTGCTCTTGAATTCACCTGCACTTAGACTTTTATTATTTCCGTCAACCTTATACATATTCTTAGTCATGTGCAAGCAGAATTTATTCCATCGCTGAGCAGTAATTGAGAATGTGCATGAAACATGCCGTGCAATTGAAAACAGCTTCCTGGAATAATTCAGCAAAGTTATATAAAATACAGGTGAATCATCTGCTTAGCATAGACAGGGTTTAAAGTATAGATCCCCTTTAATTAACCTGCCTGCTCCGTTTGATGGTGCAACAAAGACTTGGGCGTTGCATTGACTATTTCTATCTTTATATGTGAAGTACTTAATTGCAATAGTGCAAGATTACTTTGCTGCCTCAATAAGAACGCTTGGCCTAAAATAGCAAATATCTACTGATGTACTGCATTAATTTCAAATGTGACATGTAGCCATTGGATGTTCTGCTCATGACTCATTGAAGACTCGTTGATTCGTGAAACATGCGGTTCTGAATAAAACAGAACGACATGGACTGTTTTTCAAGCGTAAACCTTTAGCAAGCAGGTGCAACCTGAGAGTTTCTTCCTGAGTGGAGATGCCTCAGCATTCAATTATCTTTCTTAAACTTCCATTTTTAATTCATTACTTTACCCTGACTTAGTCTATATACATTTCCCTTTTTTGTTGCTATGTTCCCGCCTGCCATTTTTTAACATGGCCTATGTTTTGACCAGGTGAAATAAATGAAAAGATTTTAGGTTTTCCTAATATTCTTGTTTCATAGACATGTTTATTTGTTAAGAAAAAATTGTCAAGGCAATACGTTTTGCATTGAAAAGGCGAGTGCTAATCTGTTGGGTCTAATAATGCATTATGTCGTTTGGATCGTCCAAGCACTTCAGCATTTATTTGGCTATCAGTCATGCTGGAACGGTTGAGTAACAGCAAAAATGTCGATATGTGATTTTTCCGTCAAGGATGAAGATTCCAAGATGGCCACTGTGTGCATGCATGCACTCCATTTTGGTATTTCTACACGTCCTAATTTAAACATGGATGACAATCATTTTAGAAAGGTAAAGTAAAAATAAGATGCTCAGGAGTGTTAAACAAATGGACAAGACGAAGTCCATAGGTTTTCAACAACAGATAAGCAGCTAACGCTGTCTTTAGGCAAAACTTAACAACAGGGAATGGAGCTTGAATCATCTGTTGCTTTATCAGATTACCTTATGTCTCTCTGAACAATATGCTTGAGCAATGTACCTTTCTTTCTTTAAATAACGAGGGTAGTCCAGAACTCTTCACTAAAGTATTCCATTGAACTTCTTTATGGCGGCTCAACTGGGGTCACAGTGGTAACCCCTTGGATTGCATGTGCTCTGCGCCCCCCCCCCGTACTGCCTCCGGGATCCCTGGTGTCAGTTAGTTTTTAATACTAATAATAAATAACAGTCTAATATGTAATATACTGTAATAAAAAATAGATTTCAAGGTGCTGATATGGGATCTTCGCTAGAAGCAGCAATTTTCCGGTGTAATACACACATGTATCCTGTTGAATGATATATAATCCCGGGCAGAAATCTCCGCTCCGCCAGTGGTGTTTTTCCTACTCCAAGCTCCGTTGAGAACACAAAGTTCAGGCAAAACTCAGACTCCGTAGTGGAGTGGAGTAAGCCGGCCCCTCCACCCTCTCTAAATTAAGTATAACAACAAAAAAGGCACTTACCTGCTGTGGCGTCTCCATGCCTCCTCCTCACCATGATTTCTCTCTCCTCCTCGTCCATGTAAACCTGCATGTCTTGCGGGCCTGCACCACGACTTGAGGGCGCCGCATCGCTAAGCTTCACATCGCAGCCAAAATGGTTGCCATGACTGGCCCGTGCCAACGGGGTCGTTCGGAAACAAAGGTACTGTTTACAAGTCTGCTTTCACTAACGCCGGTCCGCACTGACGAGGTCAGCCGGGACTGTTGGATTCTGTTTTCAGCATTGTGGTATCACCGACTGGAGCTACCAACTTCAAGGAACTGCATTTGTAAGTCATACTTACAAAGAGCCTATTTTTGATTACATTATGTTAGTCGTTTATCATTTTTGTCTTGTTTGCACAGAGAAATATTTGTTATTTTTCTAAACTGGTGTGGTATCCATTTGTAGTGTTTTCACTGTGTTACTGTTGGTTATGTGCAAATCCCTTACACACTGCCTCTGAGATAAGCCTGACTGCTTGTGCCCCTGAGATAAGCCTGACTGCTTGTGCCAAGCTACCAAGGGGTGAGCAGGGGTTATTTCAGTAGTGTATCACCCTTATCCGGATTAGGAAGAAAGAGTCCCTACTTGGACACAGGTGCAAACCATTGCCAATTGGAGAGCCCCCTTTCTAACAATAGCCTTGTCCATAATTGACCCAGCCAGTTAGCCACTTTTCAAAGGCACATGCTCTAGTGTGCATGTGCCTTCCATTACACTTTTTTTCAGGGCTCAGCCTGGACCACAGTCACCTCCCAGTGTGTATGGCCACACTCCCTATTACTTGATGTAATCCCGCTAATTGAATACAGGCCAGGTGCATTAGGCTTTAGCTCTTTTCTTCTTGAGGCTCTTTACAAGTCAACGAGTGAGCACTCCACCCTTTCCCATTTCTTCACAGGGTGAGAACAGTGAGTCTCACTAATCCTACCTAACCCTATGATGAGACAGAAAGGAGTGGGGCTCAAAAGAGAATTAAGATACACTGTCGTCACATGGCTGACCAGTTTAAAATGGATCTGGAAGTGCGTACTGCTCTCAATGAACTTTGAGCTTTCCCCCCCCCCCCCCACGCCCCCAAGAGAGATCAGATTGTGATTATGAGTTCTGGTACAAGCTAGAGTACCTTGTCACTCTTGCTCCTTCTGACTTCAGCACAGACTAACAATATTTAGATGTGGGAAAATGTATATTCTCTATGCAGCTGATATTTATCATAGTACATGCACGTGAACTGGCTCACAAAAATCATTTAAAGTGAGGTTATTTGGAAAAGAATGTCTTGTGATGGCTCACAGCCTATTAAATTCTCTGCAGCCTGACTCAGCTTTCTTACCACTCAAGCCTGGCACATTAAGCAATTAGCAAAACTCACTAGCTTTAATGCCTATAGCATCTCATCCATAGGGGCAAATGAGCATTTCCCTGCCACCCAGAATCTGCCACACAATGTCTGATAAATACACTGTTTGTTTCTTTGCTCTTTAATCATCTTGTCAACTGAAAATATTAATAAATCTACACCACAGTTTGTAAAGTTACAGTTGTGTAGGGGAAGGGGCAAAATCCTCCTAGTGTAATGCCTATAGAGAACACGGCTGCTGTAATTTAAAGTGCGCATGTTGGACTGGACAAGAGTTGTGGAGAGCCCAATCTGACATGTGCACTTTAGAGGCTTCTGATACCCGCCATAGCAGAGAGCAGGGGGAAATAAGACAGCAGGTCCCTTGTGTCCGATGGAGCATTGAGTTGGACTGCTCAAGCCAATCCCAACACTGTTCTCATATATTTTAAGATCAATGTTGGGATTGGCTGGGCTGGGCCGACAAAAAGCTAACTCCACTGTGCTGAATGACATGCAGGGTATGGCGGTGGTATAGCATATTACTCAGGGCTCTGAGAAGCGACAGCTTCTGAACATGTCAGGAAGAGAGCAGAGCTGAGTGGGCATCTCAGGGGGACTTGGTGAGCAGTACTTGCTTACTTCATTCATCTCAGTCTGGATTTAGACACAGCACTGAGTCAACTCTTCTTGGGGTCATTGAGCATCTTAGACTTGACTCAGGGGGAATCTCTTTACTCATCCTGTTGGATTTGAGTGCTGCGTTTGATATGGCGTCTCATTCCATTCTGTTAGAATGCCTGGAAGTCTGTGGTATTATGGGCTGGGCTCTAGAATGGTTGAGGTCTTTTCTTACAGATCGTACATTTCAGATATTTTTTAACAATGTAAGATCGCACACGCTACAGATAACTTCTGGGGTCCCTAAGGGCTCCATCTTGAGTCCTTTACTTTGTAATTTATATGTTCGCCCCTTGTCTGACATTGCGGAAAGGTCAGGTCTGATTATCTTCTCTTATGCAGATGATACTCAGATCATCTTCTCCCTTTCTGCTGCTCGGCATCAAGATCCTTCCTTATTGCAGTGTGGCTTGAGGAATGTATCTGCCTGGCTGACCAAAAATGCTTTGAAGCTTAATGGCTATAAAACTGAGGTGCTGATATTGGGTAACAACCCTGAGCTGTGGGGTATCCAACACTGGCCAGATGACTTGGGCCCTGTACCTGCTCCTCTGTCCAAAGTCAAGTCAAGTCGGGCTTAATCATTGATCAAAAGCTCTCTCTTAAACCTCAGGTCTCCAGTGTTGCTTTGCCTTGCTTTGCTGTTATCAGTCAGTCAGTCAGTCAGTCAAAATACGCTTTCATTCGATTTTTGTTAAAATCATAAAAGGCAATACATACAGCACAATATAAAAATCACATAGCAATTTACATACAGAATTCGATTCATAGTCAATTTATATTAAAATTTAATTTACTTAAAACCCTCAAGGCCAGCATTTAAAAAAGGATGATTTCTGGGGCTTGTTTCTTTCTTAATCTAAATGCAGCCATTAGGTAAGATGCCACACGGAAGAAGATGTGCGTATTGCCCAACATTTGGAGAAAAATCAATGCTGGCCTAACCTGAAGAAAGCCTGCATCCTTCAGAATAGGTATTAGATATTTCTCCCTAGCGAGGCATAAAACCCCCAAAAAAACATAAAATGTAGGGTATCTTGGGTAGAGAAATTGTCACATTTGCAAGGTGAAGCGTCCTCGGGTTTTGCCCAAGTAGGAAAAGAACCGAGTGTATAGGGGATCAGATTCATCCTAAATTTAGTGAGCAAGACCTTGTGAAGGGGGTTAGTCACAATTTTTAAATAGGGTTCCAGAGAGGGAGTGGTGCTTAAAATCAGGTAAGCTCTTACTGACGTTTTCATTACTTCCCTCTCTTCTCTCTCTAACCGTACCCTTTCAAGGAAATGATGTTTAATCCACCCAATATCCTGTTTTCTAATACTTGATGGGTCTGAATAGATCTCCGGTCTCCCCAGCGCTGCAAATGAGGTTTTAAGGTATCTCAACCAGGGTATTCTCAAGGCGTGGTCCCTTGATACCACGTCCAGCAGGATACCATGGTTCAGCGTCAGCTCAGAGTTCAGCCATGTTTTAATCCAAAAGAGCAGGGGTGCCAACTTCAATCTGTCAGTAATATATGGTAGGCCCAGTTCCTCGTGAATGGATAATGTGGGGGTAGAATTTGGGACAGATAGAAATTGACGAATGAGCCCATTTACGACTCTCTGAATGCGGTCCTGGTTGACGTAACCCCACAGAGCAGACCCATACGTAGCAATGGGGATACACTTACTATTGTAAACTTTAACCAGGGCCTCCATTGGTTTAGCCCCCAGTCTTTTCGAAAAGCCCATCAGAGCAGCTGTTGAGCGAGCCAGAGAGACACTCTTTACCTTTATCTGGGGGGCCCAAGAGCCCCTCTCATCGAAAAGGACCCCCAAGTAAGGGAAAACAGGGACCCTCGAGACCACATCCCCCCAGAGGTGAAGGTTAACCGTGTGGTCTTGCTTCTCTGGCGACCTATGATCATAGTGTGCGATTTTGTTGCATTTACTTTCAGGTCAAGGCTCTCCATGAATGAGCCAAAGCGGTCCAGTAAGATTTGTAAACTATTGCCAGTACGCGCAATTAGTACCGCGTCGTCCACGTATAAGAGGGCCGGTACCTGGGCTCCTCCTACACACGGAACGTCTGCAGCCCCTAGTTCAAGGTGTTTCCCTAAACCATTAATATAAATGGTAAAGAGAAGGGGGGCCAGGATGCACCCCTGTCGCACCCCTTTCTCTGACCTGAAGCTATCAGTGCATCTCCCCTCTCTATTGACCCTTACTTTAGTGAAGAGGTCCTGATGTAAGCTGGCCATAAAGCCTACCAATGGAGCCTCTATCCCCATCTCTTCTAACAGGAACCATGGATTGGACATGTTAACCAGGTCGAAGGCCGAAGAGAGGTCCATAAATGCCAGATAAATTGACCCCTCTTCGACCACCGTGTATTTAGAGACAAGAAGGTGGAGGTTGGAACATTGATCCAGGGTACCTCGTTTTTCCTAGAACCGTACTGTATGTTGGCTAGCCCCCCACAAGCCTCCAGATTTGTCCTTAACTTACCCAGTAACACTCTGCCCAGGATGTTAATCGCAGAGTCGAGGAGGGAGATGGGTCTGTAGCACCCTGGATCCTCACGGTTGCCTTTCTTACAAATAGGGACTATGATAGCAGTGGCCCATGTATTAGGGAAGATATTATCATTTGCGGCTCTAAATACTCTGGTTAGGACTTTAGACCAAGTTTTTGGGGAATATCTAAAAAAGTCAACTGGTACGCCATCCCGCCCTGGCGCCTTATTTGTGGAGGAGTCCATTATGGCCTTAAAGACCTCATCTTCCCCGAACTCTACCTCAAGGTGGGCCTGAACAGTCCTTGAACCAGCCATGGGTGTACCACCTTTGTTACCATATACATCTTGAAAATGGTCAATCCATTTCTCATCCGGGATAACACAGTCAAGGGCAGTATTGTCAATACACGAGAAAAACGGGTTATTTACAGTATCCCAGAAATGTTTACTGTCTCGAAGGACATCTATATTAAGAAGCTTATTCCAGGCCTCATTTTTAATGGAGTTTCTTCTTCTTTTTGGGGTTGATTTGTATTCCCGCCTCAGGCAAGTAATTAAAGCTTTATCTCTCGGCTTGTTCCTTAAGGCATCTTTTAGGGATCTATGTATGCGTGATCACTGGGAATCAAACCATTTGTGGGGCCTTGGTGGGAACCGTGGTCTAGGTACTGTTAAGTCCCTAGTGACTTGGGCACAGATAGACTCAAAGGCTTGTATGATTAGTTGGTTTGAAGAGCCTTGGGCCAAACAGGTTACAATTGAATCCTCTATTTTGGGCAGGATGGTGGCGATGAATTCTTCTTCGACTACTCTGCCCCACTTAAGGCTTCTATCCTGGTCACTGGGAACCGCAGTGGCGCAAACCTTAGTTTGTCCAACTAAGTTGCATTGTAGGTCACTCCAGTGAATCACTAATAGCAAGGGGTTATGATCACTGAGGGGTGAGACGATCGTCTTACATCCTGTTACCTTTGGGATGATCGCAACCGAGATAAAAATATAATCTATAACTGTCCCCTGCGCTGTCCCCTTGTATGTGGGTACCCTTTCACCCTCTCCTGTGTACAATGGCTCATATAGATTTATAATAGCGAGCATCGCTTCAAGCGCCTCTCCTGATTTTGAATGTTCAAAGTGGGGAGTATCTACGGCGCTCATACCCTCAACAGAATCTACAAGACATGGTAAATTGCATTTGTGAATATTAAAATCGCCCAGTAAAATGAGCTCAAAATTATTATGCGTGGATTGACTGTAATTAACTAGAAAATTCTCTAAAAAAACGATATGGTCTAATTCGTTCACCCTCACCCATGAGTTATAGAAATTTATTATTAGAAGGGTGGAGCTTGAGGGAACAGTCCATTCAACGATTAAAAGGTTTTGTGAGCCAGTCTCTAGTTGCTTAAAAGTCCCAGCTAGTTCCAGGGAAAATAGGAGCAGCAGTCCCCCTTTTGCTCTCCCAGCACTACTAGCGACCGCAGGAGTAACAAAGCTTGAATAGCCATCTAACCAAAACCTTGGCGAAATATCCCATGTTTCTTGTAAGGCTATTACATCGTGTGCTGTGATAAAGTTGACCCATAATGGGTCCGCACTTTTGCCCTTTAAGCCTGCAATGTTCCAACTTGTGAATTTACAAAGTGGGGTTACCTCCTCCCTTGTACCAGGACCTGTTACTGATTGCGTTGGAACTGGTTGTCAATCGTTAAGGTTCAGATCAGTGAGTGGAGTGAACCTATTCGCCAGTGTCATGTTTGGGCCTGCATCAAATACAATTGGTCTACTTTGTCGTTGGCTATAGTGTACTACTTGCCAATCATTACCCACACAGCCTGCGGTCAAAAGTATGTTATAAGGAGTACGGGTGGGCAAGGTTCTTAACTGTGGTGAGTAAAAAAACCCCAAGGGGACTGCTCTGAGGTGGCCATTTTCTTGTATATCAGAGCCGTCCCAAAAGAGTCTGTCCTGCAAGTGGGCCCTATCAAAATTCACGACTACACAGTCGCCCTTCACCCGTTTGGGTCTAAACCCCAGCATCTCACCTTTCTCGCTGTGTTGATATTCGGTGAAATATTTAACCCCTCGCTACAGGATTCATCACACCATTTTTTAGCCTTCGAGATTAATGCTGCGTTTGTTTCAACTTCCCCCTCAGCCAACCAGGGAATTCCAATAAAAACTGCCACAAAAGGAGCGGCTTCAGGGGGTAGCTTTAGGTGAGCTGCACATTCCACATGTTTTAGGGCCACTGGAGCAGTATGCACCTCCGGGGCCTCAACTCTATGCTGGTTAATGACTGGGGTATTAGGAGTCTTGTCCTTCTGACCCTCCCCCAAAAACAAAACAGGTCTCCCCTGGCCAGTTGGTATAGGTAAGAGTAACAATAACGGTGGCTGAGATGAGGCGAAATTAAAAGTGGAGCCCTCTATGGCCGGGCTAGCAACTGGGTTTGGGTGGTGAATGCCCTCCAGTTTTTTAACCAGATTATCAATAACCACAAATTTTTTTAAAAGACCTTCGAGACATGTGCTCATTGTGTCTACTATGTCCTTTGCAATCCCTACACGCAGTGGTTCAATCCGCTCTGCAAATAAGTCTTCCAGATGGTCCTTCAAAATGTCCCTAACCATATGCTTAACAGCGGTGTCTCCCTCGGCTTTTTTCCCCTTTTTGGTTTTGATTTTTGTGGGAGCAGAATGTTCATCAGGCTTTGTAGATGGCACAACAGTGGAAGAGTCAGTTTGGTTCTGGCTAGGGGCTTTAGATAGCTTAAGCACTATAATAGCTGGTTCAAGTGGGACCCCCTGACCCTGAACAGTTTGAGTAATGTTAGGTGAAGCGACTGCCAGATCCAATTCCTGTTGTGCTGATTCAATTTCTTTGGATAAAGCCCCAACCGCTGTAGTTAGGTATGATATGACAGAATCTGATTGTCTCGCCACCTTGGGTTCTGTTCCCCCTGCATCAGTACCGGGAACATGTTTGCGCTTACCCATGTTAGTTGTAGGCGTTAGAGGGAGGGCCCAACCCTGCCGACGACTGCCATAGACTGTCCCGCCCTTGTCCCGGGCTTAGCCCGGCACCGCCCGCGCGTGTCCCGTGGGCCGGGAATGGGGCGTTGCTTTTATACTCCCCGATGTCCAGGGGGTGGGGCTTCCGCTCCGCTGCTCGCAGCCTCCTGGGACAGGTAGTCCTGCTGCGTCCCCCGCTCTCCCCAAACAACGACTGGTGTCAGGGTCGATGCGTCTCCCGCGAAGTGGGAGGAACGAGAGGTATTTCAAGTTCCCCGGTGTCCAGGGGGTGGGGCTTCCTGTCCGCTGCTCGCAGCCTCCTGGGACAGATAGTCCTGCTGCGTCCCCCGCTCTCCCCAAACAACGACTGGTGGCAGGGTCGATGCGTCTCCCGCAAAGCGGGAGGCGCGAGAGGTATTTCAAGTTCCCCGGTGTCCACGGGGTGGGGCTTCCGGTCCTCTGCTCGCAGCCTCCTGGGACAGATAGTCCTGCTGCGTCCCCCGCTCTCTCCAAACATTGACTGGTGGCAGGGTCGATGCGTCTCCCACGAAGCGGGAGGCACGAGAGGTATTTCAAGTTCCCCGGTGTCCAGGGGGTGGGGCTTCCGGTCCGCTGCTCGCAGCCTCCTGGGACAGATAGTCCTGCTACGTCCCCCGCTCTCCCCAAACAACGACTGGTGGCAGGGTCGATGCGTCTGCTATCAGATGGATCAAAAAATAATTTGGTTAATTCCACTGGCAGCGCAGAGAACTGTGTTGCAGGCCTTGGTGACATTCAGGTTGGACTACAATAATGTTCTTTATCTGGGTATTGATGAGGCCTCCTTACATTGGCTTCAGGTCATCCAAAATGCTGCTGCCCGTCTTCTTTTTTGTCAGCCAAAATTTGTTTCCGCTTCTCCTTTACTTCATCAGCCTCATTGGCTTAGAGTTAGCGTAAGGAGCCTCGCTCCTTCATACATTCAAAGCCTACTTACACTCTATGTTACAGCACAACAATTGCGCTCTTCGAGTCTTTCATTGTTTTCAGTTCCTAGGTTTCGGTTGGCTTGTATGAAGGGTGCTCCTTCTCCTGTCTTTGCCCCAGGCTCTCGAATGCCCTTCTGCTTGACCTCAGAAATTGTCAATCCTTGCGTTCTGTAAGAATTTTAAAATGCTGCTGTTTAATGATGATGTCTGACCTCCTTGTTTTTCACTCCTTTTCTGTAAAGTTCTGTCTTTATTTCTGTTTAGCTGTTGCAGCCTCTACATGTCCAGCACCGGGAGACCATGTTGAGTAGCTGTGCGCTTTCTTTTTTTTTTTTTCAGTTTAATAAAGTTTTATTTTGTTTAAGAAAAATAGTACAGCATAATATAACAACATGACATAGAACAGAACCAATATGAGATAATCACGAAAGATAAGTGGAGATGAAAAAAGGTTCAGATAAATTATGAAATGGAAGAAAATAGTAGAGAGAAAGAAAGATAAGAAAAGAAAGGAGAAAAAAGAGGAAGAGAGATAAAAAGGAAGGAAAGGTTAGGGAGGGGGAGGAGAGGATAAGAAGGTAGAGAAAGGTAGCCAGATAAGATCAGATTTCATTTTTAAGGCGACAGAAGAAGAAGAAGCAATTGCAATTCTGTGCTCATCACATACAAAATTCCACCATGTATGCACAGACAATTTAGAGTTATCCTTCCAGCAAGATAAAATTACTTTGAAAGCAGTTGCAATGAGAAGATCAAACAATTTAGCGTTATACGAATGAAAGTCCAAAACATCAGATAGGGAACCTAAAAAAACATGCAACAATGAAAATGGTTCAGAGAAATGAAAAATACGCATGCAATATTTCCAAACTGAGTTCCAAAAAGTAAGAACTGGTGGGCAATCAAATTAGAGGTGTTTGAGTGTGCCTGGGTGAGAGGAACAGGACCAACAAAGGGGTGAAGAGGAAGGGGAGAATTTTGTTATGCTTACGGGGGTAATAAGAGCTCTATGAGAGGTGTGGCTCACTGGTTAGAGGTGGCAGACCTGTAAGCAGAGAACGGCCCGGGACCAGGGTTCAATTCCCGACGCGGCAGGGTCGTGGACCAGGGGTCAACGGACTCGATAATTCTCTCCTCAGTGCCTACTCTAACCTGGGAACACACTCGGTAACTCTGGGCATTAAGCTTGCCTCATCTCTACAACGGCCCCCCACAGACGCCAGGGATGCCTGGTTTCACCCTGGAGATACCCAGTAAGGGACCATCTCACAGGGAAAACCAGGACGGGTTCCCCAGCGGTCTACAGCGCCAGGACACTCGGATAGAGTAACAGTGCGCTTTACAAATGTCCCACATTTACATTTACAAATGTCCCACATTTATGGTAAAGAAAAAAAAGTGACTGAGTAATACGGGCCGAAATTGAAGTCTTAAACAGTTTAGACCATAAGTGATCCCAAACATCAACAGATAACAAGAAAGATAAATCAGTTTCCCAAACATTTTCAGTAACGGTTTTAGGCCTAAGGCCAACATTATCTAATAACAGTTTATAAATTAGAGCAGCTTTGGGTATTTGTTGAGTAAACATAAGATAAAGAGGAGTGGAAGGAGTAAGGGAAGGAAGGAGATCAAAAGTAGGAAGGGTAGATAGGTGAGACAAAATGGCAGAAGTAATAATGTCAAATTCTTTACGAAAATGTGCAGGTAAATCAAACTTAGTTTGCATTACATCAAATGGAATAATGGATGAACCGGAAAAAAATTGGTACACAAACATAATATCCTTTTCTTTCCAGTACTTGAAATAGAAAGATTTACCCTTGTACTTAAGATATTTGTTATACCATACGCTAGAGGAAAGAAAAGTTTGTAGGGGGGACGAGTCTTTCGAGACTATATTGTGTAGTAGAGTATGTGAGTATTTCAGTACAGGGTGTGTAGTCAAGAACGAACAATTTGACATGAAAAGGGATTGTTGGAAAGTAACATCCTTTAACAAGGACCTTTCGACAGCAATCCATCTGGGTAGAGGGGTATCATTGAAATTGAACGCCAATGAGAAGGCTTGTTTTAATAAAAAGGCAGAGTGGTACGATTGGAAATCAGGGAAGCGGACCTCACCTTCAGATTTTGGGCGTATAAGTTTATGTAAGGCAATACGAGGTTGTTTATTATTCCACAGAAATTTGGAGCAGATTGAGTTCAACCGATTAAAGTACAATTTAGGGATTTTCACAGGAAGCATGGATACAGTGCATAAAATATGTGGGGAAATCATCATTTTGATGGTATCTAAACGACCCCACCATGAAAGGAAAAGAGGAGACCATAATTGAAGGAGCGATTGAATTTTTTGAGTAAGGGAGGTAAAGGTCAGTTTGAGTGTGTCACGCAGGGTAGAGGAGAAACAAATACCCAGGTATTTGATTTTGGAGGGACACCATGCAAAATCAGTTGATGCAAACATATATTGATAGCAAGATGAGTTGAGGGGTAGGACCTCCGTTTTAGAGAGATTAAGTTTATAACCAGAAACAGAGGAGTATAAGCGGACTTCTTCTAAAAATGGAGGAAGGGAAGAGACAGGGTTAGCCATGTAGACCAGGACATCATCGGCATAGGCCGAAATGTTTGTTTCAATCGATGACTGTTTGAACCCCTGAATTAGGGGGTTAGAGCGGATTTTAATGAGGAAGGGTTCAAGACAAAGAATAAAGAGTAAAGGGGAAAGAGGACAGCCTTGTATTGTCCCTCTGGATAAGGGGAAAAATTTTGAGAATTGATTATTAACAAAAACACTAGCACGGGGAGCAGAATAAAGTAGTTTAACCAAGGAAATAAAGTGGGGGCCAAACCCAAACCAATGTAATGCTTTAAACATGAATTTCCAATTAATTCGGTCAAACGCTTTCTCAGCGTCTAGGGATAAGGCAGCTAGAGGGGCTTTGAATCGATTACTGTGGGAAATAATATTGGCAAAAACACGGGCATTGTCAGCTGCAAGTCTACCTTTCACAAAGCCAACTTGATCGGTTGTGATTAGAAGAGGAATAAGGGATTCGAGGCGGGCCGCTAAAATTTTGGCAAATATTTTACAATCGTAATTAATAAGGGAGATGGGACGATAATTTTTACACAGGGAATGGTCTTTGTCAGGTTTGGGGATTATGATTATTAGGGCGTCCAAAAATGAGCCAGATGCTTTAGCATTTGCAATAAAGGAGTTAAAAAGTTGTAAGAGATGGGGGACAAAAATAGAATGCATGTTGGCGTAAAATTCAATTGGGAGACCATCTGGACCAGGGGCTTTCGCTTTCTTGAGGGAGGTAATTGCCTTGAGAATTTCCTGTGGGGTAATTTCAGATTCTAGTTGATGGAATTCGGTAGGGAGAGATGGGGGAGGAGGAAGGTCTTTGAAGAAACGGGAGAGAACATCATCATCAGGGTGTGTATCATCAGTATACAGGAGTTTATAATAGTTATGAAAAACCTGTGCAATATCCTCATCTGAGGAAACCGTTGTATTGGTTACCTCATTGAGAATAGAGCCAATTGATTTTCGCTCAGATTTAATTTTGAGATAGTTTGCTAACATTTTCCCCGCTTTATTCTGACCCCCATGAAATTTAGATTTAACCTTCAAGAGGGTGTTGCAAGCTTCAACTGTGGCAATTTTGTTCAGATTTGGCTTTGATAAGTTGGAGGAGAGCGTCGGGATTCTTGGACGAGAAGTAAGAGTGTTCTAGGGTCTTAATGTTGGAAAGTTGGGCGGTGTATTTGTCACGGTTGAGTTTCTTTTTCCTAGATACATAAGAGATTGTGAAACCTCGTAGTGCAGCTTTAAAAGCATCCCAATTATTTGAAACTGACGTGTCTTGGGGTAAATTGAGGGAAAAGTATTCAGAAATGAAACCTTTAACTTTAGACATAAATACAGAATCGGAGAGAAGGAAAGTGTTACATTTCCAACGATTGAAAGAGGAGGAGGTTTGGGCCAGGTCAAAAGTGGCATATACAGGTGCATGATCCGAAAGAAAAATAGAACCAATTTCAGATTTCTGAATCGCAGGGAGAAGGGATTTGCTGACTAGAATATAATCAATTCTGGACCTGGTGTGGTGAACATTAGAGTAGAATGTATATTCGAGTGAGTTTGGATTACATGTTTTCCACACATCGAAGAGGGGACGGGAGGCAATGGCAGATTGGAAGGATTTATGTGTCTTATCAGGTTGGAATTTGGAGGAAGATAGTCTATCTGAAAAGGGGTCTAACCATTGGTTAAGATCTCCAGCTAAGACAATGTTAGGGCAGTCAATGGAGGAAATGAGGATTTTGATATCAGTCCAAAATTTAGGGTCTGGTCGGACAGGGCCATAAATATTTAGGAGCACCATAGTTTTGTTTTGTATAGTCACTTTTGACATAACCCAACGACCTTCAACATCCGATTGAGAAGATAGAATTTGAACATCCAAACCTTTACGAAATAATATAGCAACGCCTCCTTTTTTATCAATAGCAGGAGAAAATACAACCTGACCCACCCATGCCCTCTTAAGTTTCAGCGATTCAACATCTGTACAATGCGTTTCTTGGAGAAAAGCAATCTGAGCATTTAACTTGGATAAATGGGACAATACCTTTTGACGTTTAACAGGGTTGCCGAGACCACGAACATTCCACGTTACAAAGTTACACATGATGGAAGGCAAGGGAGGAGGGTAACAACTGGGTCCAATACACTGCAGGTAGGGAACTATGAGGAGAGACAATGGAGACAAACATGTTAGAAATGAGAGTCAAATACGAAATATAAACAAAGGCAATACAAATCGGGTAAATATAGGGAAAGAATAGACGAGTGAGCATCACAGTCAATAGGAAAAGCGAGGAGGAACAAAGAGGAGTACTGGAGTTAGCAATAAGAAAGGAAATAAGTGACATAAAGAAGAGCACGGAATACAAATGAGCAAGAGATAAACATGAATGGCCTGTGAAAAGAGGAAGAAAAAGAAAGGAAAGAAAAAGAAGGAAATAGATAAGAAACAGATCAAGGTAAAGACGCCAGATCTGAGAAAAAAGAGAATACCTAGATAGTTGGAGCATGGAGACGCCAACGCGGGCGCCTACCCTACAGAGCGAGGAAAACGCGCGAATATAGATAGGATATAATCAACAAAAAGAAAAGTCGTAGCAAATAATGACAAGAAAGAGACCGGGACAAGGCCACAACAGTCGTCAATACAGAAGAAAAGTGAATGCAGAAAATAGAAAAGAGTTATTTTCAGTCATTAGTGTCCATCGTGGAAGTAGAGACGGATTGTAGATACTCTCGAAGCTTCTGTGGATCATCAAAGGTACGGGAACGACCATTGTGGGTTATTTTGCAGAGACAAGGATGTAGGATTCCATATTGGATGCCTAGTTCCCTCATACGTGGACGAAGATTGAGGAACTCCTTGCGACGTGCATTCGTAGCATTCGATAAATCCTGGGCTATGAAGATGGTGTGGCCCGACCAAATGAGGCGACGTTTTGCTCTCGCAGCTTTGAGAACAGTCATCAATTCAGTGAATTCCAGAAAAAGCAGGATAATACCTCTGGGTTTGGCCGGGTTAGACGTTGGTCGTCCCAAACGATGAGCACGCTGTATGTTTAGAGGGGTAGATTCTGGTTGGAGTTCCAAAAGTTCGTAGAGGAATTTGCGGATGAAGGACACCATATCGCCCTCCCCAAGGGACTCCGCAACACCATAAATACGGAGGTTATTCCGTCTGTTACGGTTTTCAAGGTCCTCTGTGTGAAGTTTCAACTGCTGTATCTCCTTTTCAAGAATAGGAATTTTTGTAGAGACATCCTGGACGTCACTGACGCGTTGTTCTAGTTGCAGGACTTTGTTTTCCATGACGACCCATCTGTCTTCTATCTGTTTTAGCTTCTCATTAGTTGCCACCATGAAAGGTTGTAGGCCACGAACCTCTTCTAAAATGGAATCCAGCACGGGGTTCTGAGAGGTGCGAATTGGAGATGGAGGGTCATTCTCAGGGCGTTTTGGTTTGGTTCCGGTGACAGACGCTCTCGCATGGCCTGCGTCCTGAGACATGATGCCAACAGAGGGGCAAACTAGGAGGACCGCAGGAATGGAAGCCACACCGCAATAGTAAAAGTTTTGAGACCCTATATGTAGAGGTATAAGAAGTACTGGAAAAAAGAGGTCCTAGAAGAGGTGACAAGTAGCACTGGAGAAGCAATACCTCAAACCTACAAGACAGGCGTCGAGAAGTAGTAAAACTCAATGTTATGCGTAGCCAGAAAACCATCCAGGAATATGGTAGCAAATAAACAGCAGAGCGTCCATGGAATGTGGGACCCAAGAGAATTATTTGGTGTTCCACGAAGAATTAATAGCATAAAAAAGGAAGGTTTGGAGCATTGCGCAGAGAGCACCACAAAATGGCCGCCGAGAAGTATTGTTAGTAGGAGTAAAGGTGCTGAGGAGAACTCTGGCGCCAACAGTCAAGAAAATGCAATGGAAGCATGGTGCGCAGCTCTTGGCACATACCTTGTCATAACATGAGCTGTGGATGCAGAAGACAAGCTGACACGGCGTTAGAGATGACAGAAAATGGGATGCGAGCGCGGCGGCACAAAATGGCGGCCGCCCGCGTCCCGTAGTGAGTGAAAAAGAAGCAGCGGTAAAAAGATGTTAAAGCGGCAATTACGGGCGTCGTTGCTGCTCGCAATACACGGGGACCATGTTCCGCCGTGCAGGAAAGGCTTTTGCCGGTCTCCGTGTGCAGGGAAAACACCAGAAAAACAGTCGGGATTCCCGCGTCGTCACGGAGCTCACGAAGGCAGCGCCATCACACGCCGGCGCGTAAGCCACGCCCCCAGCTGCGCGCTTTCTAAATGTAAATACAAATACAAATACTTCAGAAGACAATTGAAGGTACTTGGAGCCCTGTAGGAATCATAAATAGATGAGCAGTAACAATAATAACAAGCATTTGCAATGCATTTGGTCTCGCCTTTGGAACCCTATATGTATTTAGCTATGCAGGACATTAGCCTTGGAGCTGAAACATCTACTGTGCTTTAACATGGAGGGAAATTAAGCACCAAACGGCGGAACACACCAGGTATGGGAACACATGGAGAGAAATACTGCCTATCAGCGGCAAATTGTATTGTCCAAAGCTCTGTTTTCGATATAAAAGCAGTCCCTTCTGTGGTCATATCACTGAAAATACAAGATTTGGAAAAAATATTATTGTTTATGGGTGAATATAGGGAATGCTAAAGCGATTTTGTTATTTTATTGACCTCTGCTGGATGTTTTCTATCAAGAAAGCTAAATAGAGGCAGTTGCCAGAAAAGAAAAAAAAAAGAAAGTCGCTTAGCAGAAAACAATTCTGGTATTTTACTGACCTCTACTTATCGTTTTCTATTGACATTTAATTAGAGGCAGTTAAACAAGTAGAAAGCAATTCTGGTATTTTGCTGACCCCTACCGCTCGTTTTCTATCAAGACAGTTAAATAGAGGCAGTTGAACAGAAAAAAGGTCTCCTAGCAAAGCTGAAGAAGACAATTCCTAGGGCTGATCTCTAGATCCCACAAGGTACATACAACAGATCTTCCAGACAGCGCAAGCACTGTCTTGTCTCGACCTAAAAAGGCTACACTATTCAGCCACTGGGCCAGAAACAATAATTTAGTTCACTTTACTTTTAAATAGTGTACATTGTTTCCGTTAGTCTTGAATCATCAGTCCTGATTGCATTAAGTGCAGTTGTATGTCTGTGGCCATGAGGCCTCCCTTAATACTGAAACCATCCAGGTTTCTGCATCACTACCTCGTAAACAGGACGTTGCAAAACACACTGCGAAGATGTGGAGTTCTTTTTACTTCCACAACAATTTCATTAAACTCTTAAAAACAAAAGTCAAAGTGAACGGTTCTGTGCTTTTCCTAGAGCTAGTGCTGCTCAATGACACTCAACTTCTCAGACGTCTGAAGTTTTGATTTAAGACTTGTATCTGAGATTATCATCTTGAAGGTTTTTTTAAATAACACATTTTATTCGGTTTTCCTGATGCAATATAGGCCTTAGCCCTACAAGTACCTGGTAGAGACAAAATAAATCAGGAGTACCATAATATTTAAACATTTGTAACGGGTGGGAGGGGGGAAGATCTATCCCTCGGTTTGTGGCACAACAGGTCCATATTTTTTCATGTTTTTGGGGGTATTCACAGGCCAGAAACACCACCACCTCAGGGCCATACACCTGTCTAGTTCAGCCTTCTATTTACCCAAAGTCGGATGGGAGGTCCCCTTCCACAGCTGGGCTATCCAGCATTTGGCAATGGTAAGAGCTAGAAAGAGTAGATGTTGTTTATATTTGTTACCCCCTATCTCATCAATGCTATGTAAGAGGAAAAGTCTTGGAACCAATGGGAGCTCCCATGAAAGTATGTCACTAAGGCAAGAGGCCCCCCTTCTCTAGAACGGCTGCAACACAGAGCAGCTCCAGACCGTATGCAAGAACCTACCCTCTTCCCTCTCGCATCTCAGACAGGCAGGGGACTGAATCACCCCCATTTTCCAAAGTCAGGATCGGGTGTAATAAGCTTGATGTATATACTTAAATTAAATAAGCCGGCAGCATGTAGAAACCGCGGCGTGCCGAGGGCTGGGTATGGCTTCGGCCCAATCATCCTCCATCAACCCAGGAATATCCTCCTGCCATGCTCTCCTAGCATTATCAAGTGTTGAACGAGTGTGTGTCATCAGCGTTTGGTATATTTGCCTTATTTTATGGAGCTCCAGGTCACCCATCAATAGGCGACCCTCAAGTGGATGGAATTCCGCTAGGGTTTCTAGAGTACGAATCTGGGGGCCCATTGCGTGATGTAGTTGGAGATATTTAGAGAATTGCGACTTATATAATTGAAAATCCTCTTGGAGCTGTTGAAAGGATTTCAATATAGTGCCTTGCATCACATCCCCAAGCGTGGATATTCGCACCAAGTCCCATTGACGAAAATTCCACAGGGCTGTTGCAGGTCATAAGTATGTACCTTGCCACACAGAGTTGTCTGGGTCAAGGTCCCGCACCACCCCATCTGCCTCAACTTGTACCGCCATAGCTGAATCACAGTTCCACTCACGGGGGTAGTACATTGAGGTTCTTAGAGCTATACAGGAAATGGAGAAGCATTGTTGCATGCTCCAGCGCAAAAGCGGGGTCTGTTGGAGAGTTATAGCACCGTTCATTTATAATTAACAGGTGAGCTTCAGCATAGTATGTATATACGTCCAGTGCTTAATTTGTAAAATATGAAGTCCAGGTGCTCAACTGTTTAGCGGATGCCACACCCACTTCCTCCGGCTCCACCCACTTCTGTCACTAGCTCCACCCACATCCTCAACTGGCACTGCTGAAAGTCAGATGTAATACCCAATCTGAATTTCAGCAATGGAGCCTTCCCCTGCCCAGGAAAATGTTTGAAAAAGAGTAAATCAAAAGTGCATTTAAAGAACAATTTTGGAATAAAGTAGCTAAAATGACTAATGCATTGAAATTGGACACGTGAAATATTCCAGTGCTCTATGTGCCGATTGGGGGAAAGAACAATTCTGGGGTATGCCATTTTTAACGAATCTAGTCCTATTAGTCTAATTGTGTGTCATGAGTTAAGCAAGCACTCAAGTCTTAAACCAAGGAAATGTCACTCATAAGCCCTCAGACGAGAAAGCATGGAAATATCACACATAAGCACATAGGCCAAAAAGCACTGAAATGTCACACATAAGCACCCATACAATAATCTGTGGAAATGTCAAACATAAGCATCCAGGCAAGGGCTAGGCCATAAACCAAGAAAATGTCACACAACATAGGCATCCATGATCCAGGCCCTAAACCGTGGAAATGCCACATATAGGTATCCAGCCGGGGCGTTTTCCTTTGCCCACATGATTGTAATGGGGTCTCCCCTAACCTCAGGAAAACATTCTTTTATGGAAAAATATCAGTTTTTTTTGTCCCATTCCCTCAGATCTACAGATTTTAGTTTTTTTGGTTCTGTTTGGAACAGCTTGGTTCTCTCTTGTGTGTCTGTTCTTTGTATGCCTTACCTGAGCATCAGCTCGATTTTGTACACTCTAGATATATTGGCACCCCAATTTCCCTACTGGACTTGAGGATCTCTAGTGGTGTTAAGCTCAAGAATCACCCGATCCCACAGAGTACTAGATGTTCCTCGCTGTTCCTGCAGTGTTTAAATACTTTCTCCTAGATTGTCCCTTCTTCCCTGGATCTGCCTTCTTTGTCAACAGCTGCAAGTGAAGCCAAATCACAGTTAATGTCAATGCTAGCCTGCTGGTGGGATTTCAGATGTTTCTGGGCTTTAGGATCAGCGTATGGTCAGTGCTAGCCCATACCAAGGAATATACACCGATCAGGGGCTCAAGATCAGCTTATGGTCTGTGCTAATCGCTAACCCTAAACAAGAGATCTGGATGCATCTGGGAAGCAAGAGGAGCTAAAGGTCAATCAGGTGTGGATGCATCTAGGGGTCCAGAAGACCCAATGGTCAAAGCAAAGCGAGGAATACACATGAATGTTTGAGTTCAAGGTCAGGTAATGGTCAATACCAGCCTCAGTGACGAGCACAGGTGCAGCTGGAGGTTTAATCTCAGTTTAGACAAATCACAAACTGCAGAGGGTGTGCAGGAGGGTTCAGGTGATCACGCTCGCTTTATTGAAAATGCTGAACTGTTTAACAGTGCAGGCCCATCGGCTTGGGGTCGAGCTCAGTTTACACCAATCATCAAATGATGAAGGGGGGTCAGATGAAACTGGGGGCTCAAGCTCAATTTATAGTCAATGTAAATCTGTGGAGAGGGTGCAACAGTCTGAGCATTTGATTATCACTGCCTCCCCCTATTTTTCCATCGCATCTACCTTTTGGGGTTGGATGGGTGTTTTATTCTGCCTGCGCCTCATCTCCATTTTCGAGATGTTTGTTGCAGGACAGGTCCACTAACCCCTACAGGAGTGAAGTGCGTTGGCCTATATGAAGTACCTACGCAAGCCAGTTAAGCACGATATAGGTACACCTTTCTCAGATTCCTTAACCAACTCATTCTGCTTATGTTTAATGGTACAGCAAGTCCAAAAAACAAAAAAAGTTACAACTCTTCATAAGAACACCAGCTGAGTGGGTCCAACGCAGGAGAAAATTGCCCTAACAATGCTTTATACAACAGTTAACTAAAGAAGCTCAAGACTGGGGAGAGGAGTTGGCCTAATGGTTAGGGCGTTTGACCTTGAATCTGGGGAACTGAGTTTGAGTATCGGCAATGACGCTGAACATCCTGTGATTCTGGTCAAATCACTTAATCTCCCTGTGCTTATTCAAAAAATGAATGTGTGTTCTCATGTAACGTAACTGGTGCTATGTAAAGCGCTCTGATACCCGATTGAGGTCAAATCCGCGCTATATAAAAATCTTCCCCCAAAAAAAAAAAGACTGAAAAGTTTGACATATCAAACACCAACCAGCAGGAACCATAACATGGGTGCGACAAACTTGCATCCGGCATGTTCTTCTTTTCAGAACAGATAGGAAGTTGTAGGACTAAACAAAGCCAAGCTCTTGCTAGGGTGTTTTTTTATGAAGAATGATTTCAAAGCAATGTTAACTGTTGTCACCTGTCCACCCACCTTCTGTTGGGCAGCCTGATTCGCTCATGGCCCAGCCTACCCATATGGCTCACTCACTTTCACTATAAATAATACTTTCAGAGAGACACTACTATAGAGAAAAAAAACTGGCTAGAGAAATACGGTCACAGATAAATATCTGAATAGAAACCTAAACAATTTGGTAGCATCAGAAAGATCCCTAAAGCAAAACTGCTCCAACAAATTCCTTTACACTGAAAACATATTTCATTCACTCTCCCCTCACGTGACCAGTGCTAAACCTAATCCAATCCCCAGCTTTAAAATGGAACCTAAGACTAACTGTTGCACACACACAACTGCTTATGGCACCCCAAAAAGCTGCTTGTCTGACAGAAATTATTGCTTTACTTTTTTCAGCGCAGGCTTTTTTCTATTTATTTAAAGACAGCATTTAAGGATGATGACCGTCTTTTTCTGAATCAACACTAGTTTCAAATGTAGGGTGAGATGATCTGCCAGGTATGTTTGTGCAAAGACTTACGAATCATTCGTGCCTGCCATGTCAGTAATCTTGTGGTCCACACCTTGCCTTGCCTTCTGCCGCCACATTGCTTGTTGGAGTTCATGTTTTAATGAGAAATGGTTTTCTAGTACATTGTTCCTCCTGAGTGTGGGTGAGTGGGGTGAACAACATGCTCATTTTAAAGCTACAGTTTCTGCACTATTCTCTGCTTTTATGGGCAACTCTCCAAAATAGCGAGTGCATCGCAAACTCAATTTTGCAGCAAAACTACAGTGCTGTAACAATTAACTTCTGTTCTTTCTTATGAAAACACACTTCTGTGCTACAGTCAGTATTTTAATGTATCAAATGACTCAATATCCTTCATAAGTGAAAGGTGGGGGCTTCTGAACATCATTTTAAAACTCAGTTGTAAAATGCAATATCCCAACAGTGGTCACGCACAGCCTTAGCATGCCATTAAATTCACAGAGAAAAATAAGCACTTCTTCTAGTGCCACCTCACAGAAGATCCACCTCTGAGGAGGCTTTGGCTGTGAAGGTTCAGGTCAACTTAGAGAGAGAGGCCTTTTTTCCCTTTCACCACCCAACGAATAACGAATATCCTGTTCACTGCTGAGGGACAGTGCATATGTATAGTAAAGTGAGGCTAAGGCAGCATTAAGTGGTGCCACATAACAAACAGAAGGAAATCTTCAAAATTGTCAATCGCTTCAGAAATCCCAAGGTTCTATCTCAGGAGATCCCAGCCTCCCAGACACTATGTGACGAGATAGCAAACTACTTTGAACATAAAATAGAAAATCTCACGAAAGAGTTCCCTCAGACTGAGCCAGTGGACTTAGAGGCAAGGGATAATATAGACACTCATAAGCCCTGTTTGGAGACCTTCATCCCGATTAGCTTGGAGGACACATATTAGGCGATAACCTCCACCAAGTCAGGGTCTCCTTTTGATCCCTGCCCCCCAACGTTGCTAAAAGCCATAATAGAGGAGGCTAATTCCCAAATAAATTCCATTATCAACTCATCCCTTCTATCAGGTGAGATTCCATCGCAATGGAAAGTTGCAGAAGTAAGACCTCTGCAGAAGAAGGCACTGCAGGATCCCACGACCCAATCTAACTTACGCCCTATTTTGCTCCTTCCAGCCCTATGTAAATTGACGGAATCCTGCGTAAACAAACAGCTAATGGAATTCCTAGAAGGGAATGATATTTTCCATCCCAACCAAGCAGGCTTTAGGGCCCATCGTTCTACAGAGTCTGCCTTGCTGTCCTCGACAGAGACCATTCGTGCTGCACTGGATCAGGGCAAGAAGGCTGTCCTGATCCTGCTGGATCTTTCTGCAGCATTTGACACAGTGTCCCATGCTATCCTTTTACATCGCCTGGCAAATGCTGGCATAGCAGGCACTGTGTTAAAATGGTTCAGAAATTTCCTGACGCACAGGCGCCAGGTCATTACGCTGGGGCAATTTTGCTCGGAGGAGAAGGCTCTGAATACAGGGGGACCGCAGGGCTCGAGTTTGAGCCCCACACTTTTTAATCTGTATGTGGTTCCCCTGATCAAACTGAGCTCTTCTTTTGACATCAGCACGATTGCGTATGCTGATGATACACAGCTGGTACTTGTCCTTGACACAGACTCGACCAATGCTGAACAGACTCTGCAGGAATGCCAATCTGCGACATTGATTTGGATGACCAACAATCATCTAAAGTGTAATTCCGCTAAAATGGAAATGTTGCCATTTGGACCAAACAACTATTTCTCTCCTCAGTCATGGTGGCCAAAGGAGGCAGAGGCCCCGCCAAACACTATAAATGCAGCACAAAATTTGGGTAACAAATTTGACGATACCCTATCCTTCCAACAGCAAGCCAGGGAAGTGGCCGGTGCATGTTTCAACATCATTAAGGGCCTTAGAAAATTCTTTGATCTGCTCCCTCTGAGTGCCAGACGAACGGTTGCAGTTGCATTGATAACATCTAGACTGGACTACTGTAATAGCCTGTATGCAGGATCCAATAAATCGGTCCTGCACAGACTTCAGATGGTCCAGCATGCAGCCGCCAGACTGGTACTCAGATGGCCGAGAAAATCCTCGGCCTCTGCTGCATTGGATGCCTTACAATGGCTCCCGATTCATAAGCGCATCTTGTTTAAGGCCCTACCTATTACTTATAGGGCTTTTCATCATCAGGGTCCGCTATATCTGCGCAAACACTTCACGCGATACCATCCATCTCGGCAACTCAGGCCATCCACAGCCAACCTGCTCATTGTCCCCAAATTCAAGATGTCATTTAGACTCTACGGGTTATACTAGTTAGTAGTTCCCTTTTTTTTTTTTTGCACTACTCCTGACTATAAACTAAGCTAAAATGGTGCTCGCTCGTGATTTGGGTGCTCTGCTCCCACCAACTTTGATCAGGTGATCAAACAGGGAGAGTAAAACTTTTGAAAAAAGTCAATTAAAACAGTGCCAGTACCACTGATGGGCATTATTCCCCATTATTAGCCCTGGCGCCTAATTGGCAATAAATAGCTCACCACCTTTTACCTACTGTAAAGTGTTATTTGTGCCAGAGAGTTTTTTGCATTCACACTTAACACTGGCGTCTAGGTAAAGCGCTATATGTGCACTTCTAATGTTAATATATTTCAAAAGATGCCCGCTGCGCTTTAAGCTCAGAATGGAAAGGCGCATGTGTCAGCAGGTAAACACGAAAGGGTTAATTTTAACAACAATCCTGAAGTAACGCGGCATGCACAATGTTTGTTGTCTTGCCCGGCGCCGGTCGCATTTTTGCTCGGGCCTCAGTTCATAACTTCCTCATAATCATACATACACTAAACGCTAGAGGAAAAATAGCAATGAATGGTTTGGTTTTTGGTTTTTACTTACATGTTTACTTTGCTGTTGGTACTGCCTTTATAAGAGGCCTGCTAAATGCTGCTTCTGCTCCAATAACAGTACCCTCCTCCACGTTGTGCTGAACTCTAGCGGCAGTGACTCTTGCGGTGCGTGTGCCGGGGCGTGGTCTTGTGGAATTTAATTTGAAAAAAAAACATATGCAGGTTGCTGCACATTGCCCCTACCCCCCACAGGTTCAAATGCAACCCTGGCCCGCCCAGCAGCAATCCGGACGACATGGAGGATTTGTGATCGCCACTGTTGGCTCTCTCAGAATGAGCAGCATAGGAACCCTCTTCTTCAACAGGAAGAGGGAAGACTAGTTTGAACAGTGCAGTGAGTCAGTTATTTACTTTGTATGACAGCACATGCAGTGAGTTCGGAAGCGTCCTGCTTAATGCAAGTTCAAGTTGGCAGACTAGTACGGTGTAGACCCGGCCCTGACAAAGAAGTGCTGGTGCTAAGCACCGGAAAGCACCAGCACAAATTAAGCACTGTACATGTCCACTGCTGTGATCCCCTCACAGTAGGTGGATTGTGCGCATGTATGTAATGCCACCCGTATCACCCCCGTTCCAGAGAAATTTATTGTGTATGGCATTGACCTGCGCAAACCAGGTCCTAGGTATGTTATAGGGGTAATTTTGAAAGTGGTGGAGAATTCTTGGCAGGGACACGATCTTAAAGATGCCGGACCGCCCATATAGACATAGTGGGAGGGAAGACCAAATTGCTGTTTTGGTGTTTAAGCTTGTAAGGAGCGGGTTAATATTATCCGCCTAAGAAATCTTTGAACAGGGCGACATGAATATGCCCAGATATTTAAACCCCTCAGTCGTGTGTGATAGTTGTGTCGCCCAGATGCGCCTCCCCTGATTACCACATAATTAAAAGAGCACAGATTTAGCAGGGTTTGTGTGAAGACCTGTAGCTTCCCCGAACACCCTGAGGATTTGTAAGAGACGTGGGCCTGAGAACCACTGGTCCGTTAAAAAGAAGGGAACATCATCCACGTATAATGCGATGCAATCCGATCGTGCCTGGGTCTACTCAAATCCGCAGAACACTGGGTCACTCCGGACCCATGTCGCCAGGGGCTCCACAGCCAAGGCAAATAATAGCGGTGACAGGGGGCACCCCTGCCTCCTACTTCTGCGGATAGGGAAGGGGGTGAAGGATGACCCGCTATACGGACCGAGGCTGTCAAATCAGTGTACAGCAAAAGGACATATGGTATAAAACGAGGGCCGAAATTAGCCGCTTCGAGCAATTGAAAGAGTTAGACCCAGCTAAGAGAATCAAAAACTTTGTCAATGCCGGGAAGTAGTATAGCTGCCGGGCGTCCAGGCTCTGGGGCCAATGGCATAGCATTATGTACTCTGCGGATGTTGTGACGGGTGGCTCAGAATGGCATGAAGCCTGATTGGTCCGGGTGGATTAGGTCTCTCACACAAGTTCGCAGGTGATCTGCCAGGACCTTCCCCAGGAGTTTTGATTACAATTAATGAGGGAAATAGGGTGGTATGAAAAGGGCACTTCTGCAGGGCGACCTGGCTTGAGGAACGAAACAATCTCGGCTTGACGCTACTCCTGAGGTAGTATATTCTGATTGTCGGCTTCCTGTATTGCAGCTAGTAAATGTAGGCCCAGTGTGTATGGGTGGCTGCAGGAATTCTATGGGGAATCCATTAGGTCCGGGGGCCCTCCCCGAACGCATGGCATGCAGTGCCCCACTCAATTCGTCCAGTGTAATAGGGGCTTCTAATTGCTCCTGTACAAGGTCGGTAAGTCGGCGGGGTAGTTTATCCCTGAGGAACTCTGATATTTGAGCTTCTGAGAGCTATTTGTGACATTCGTATAATGATGTAAAGTACTGTGCAAATTCTTGAGCCACCCTCTCCAGAGATGAGCAAAGGCAATACTCTGGTCCCGTAAGATGGGGACTGCAGCAGGGGATCTGTCAACTTGGCAGAGTCTATGTAGCATTTTACTTGACTTATCCCCGCATTGATATATTCTATGTTGCAATGCCTCCCAAATTTCTGTGGCCTCATTCATTAGATGTTGTTGTAGAGCCTGTTGCACCTGCATCAGGTAACGCTGAAGCAAAGGGCTAGGGTCCGTGTTAAGTTGCCTCACCAAGGACATCTGGCACGCCTCTAGGTCTGCCTGCTTTGCCCACAGCACATGTTTTTCTTTGGTGCAGTAGCTAATTTCTGCCCTCCAAACCGTGGACTTTAGGTTCCTCTAAGATGATGCCTTTCGATGGAGCCGACGCTACATTAATGTCAAGATATTCGGAGATTACCTGAGCTAACATGTCCTGATAGTCTGGGTCACTAAGATGCCACAGGACATCCACCACCTAAAGGGGGGTTTGTGGGATCCATTATGGAACTTGAGGGTAACTGGGGAATAATCCGATAGCTCTCTGGGAAGGTGAGATATGTGCGAGAATCTATGTATATATATATGTGAGGAGTAAAGAATTGGTCAAGTCTGGACTGTGTGCCATGTACTGCAGCCAGGTAGGTGTAGCTTCGTTCGGCAGGGTGATATTCGTGCCAGATGTTGGCCCACCCATAAATAGAAGCAAGGAGGTGAAGTTTGGAGGGGCCGCAGGTGAGTGATGATCTGAGCTGTGCTGCCTATCTTCAGGAGCCATGGTGTTATTCGAGTCACCACCCAGGAGGATTAAACCCTCAGGAAGTTCCCCAAAGTCTAGAGATCCTTTCAACAAAAGCCGTCCCCAGTGGAGGGGGAGCATAGATACTGACTATGGTGATATGTTCAACGTATAACATGCCTGTGACAATTAAATAGCGGCCTCCTGGGTCCACCCATTGCTTTGTGTGCACAAAAGGGACTCTAATGTGTAGTAAAATAGCCGTGCCCCGCGATCCCCTGGTGAACCCTGCATGGTATATGACCTGGTAACCAAATCTAGCCAGACAGGGAGCCTTTGTGCCAAGAAGGTGTGTTTCTTGTAGGAGTAGTATGTTGGCTGCATATCGCTTGGCCTGGTGCAGGACTGTACCCCATTTTATTTTATTAAGTAGACCCCTGACATTCCAAGAAACCACTATAAGGTCCCCAATAGGGGTTGTGTTGGTCTGTGCTGTCATTCCATATTCAAGAAAACACTATATGTAATATGTTGGAGTCTGTTGGAAATGGCCCTTTTTGAAGGGTTATCCCAAAACTTTTTGCTTCTACTTCCCTTGTTTTTCCTGACGTGTGGTTATTGGCAATAGGACTCTGGGGACTTTACCACTGCTGATCAGTGCTAAAGTGCATATGCTCTCCCTATTGTAAATTGATGTAAGGATTAGTGATTCCATGACTGAAGTGTTTGGTTTACTTGTCAGACCCTGGTACAGTGCACTGAGTGTGCCCGGGGCTTGTAAATCCAAATACTGCTGGTGGGCTTGTAGCACTGGTGTGCCACCCACAGAAGCAGCCTTGTAAAATGTGTCTAAGGCCTGCCATTGCAGAGCCTGTGTGTAGTCCGGTACTGCCATGTTAATTGGTAAGTGCCCCCACTTGCCAGTCCCTAAACCTTCCCTTTTCTTCATATCAGACACCCTGATAGTAGGCCCATGGGCAGGGTGCATTGTAAGTAGAAGGTAGGACATGCCCTGGTGTGTGTGGCATGTCCTAATAGTGAATTACAGCCATTTTCGTTTTTTTTCTATTGCAAGGCTACCTGTTCTCCATAGGCCAGAATGGGCAGTTAAATGATTACATTTTATAATTGTAACTGACTCAGGGAACATGGTGGAAATTCGAGTTTAGTATGCCTGAAGAATGATAAAATACATCTTTTTGTGAAGTTGGTTTTAACATTCTGTGTTTGAAAATGCCACTTTTAGAAAGTAGGTATTTTCTTGCCTAACTATCCAAGCCTGCCTCTGCTAGGTTGTGTATTCCTTGTCTGGAGTTTGAGTGACAGGGCTGGGGGATTCCAGGAGACAGAATGAGTCCGCCCAGTGGTAAATAGAGAGATCTGCATCTAGATGGGAGGGAGGAGTTGCACCTGGGACATGAATAGGACTGTGCCTGCCCCCCACAGTGCTGGCTCTAACCCCTGTGGTGCGTCTGATGTCTCTGTCCTGCACTGTGAAAGGAGAGAAGGAATCATGTCAACAAAGTGCTTCAGGGCTGTGCTTTCCCTCCACACTGCTGGCTCCACCTCCTGTGGGGCGTCTGATGTTTCTGCCCTGCACTGTGAAAGGAAAGAAGGAGTCATGTCAACAGAGTGCTCCAGAACTGGTTTGGACTGGGCAAAGGCCCCCCTGCCCACAGAGGACAAAGGATTTTGGGGTATAAATATTGGGACCCTGATCCCAAGAAATTAGATCATCCTGAAATCAAGAAGGAACCTCTGCCAAGGAGAAAGCTGGAAGACTGAAGAGGAAGGACTGTCCTGGTGTGTACTTGTGGGCTGACCTACAGTTGCTTTGCTGCCAACGAGAGGGGAAGGTATTTGCTTTGTGCTGTGTCTCATTGCTTGAAGAGATCTCCAAGGGCCTGCGTTGAGCTGGCTCCCTGTTAAGAAGTCCCAGGAACAAAAGGACTTCACCCACAGCTTCCCCCCTATACTCTACTGAGAGCGTTTTGTCCTTCCTAGAGTGCTTGGTCCAGTTGTGGTGCCTCTGGAAGTTGTACCTGTTGTTTGGGAAGCTGGATACGGAGAAACTAAGACAATCTGCAAATTTTCATGCATCGCTCACTTGCGGAGCGCATCCGGACAGTGAGAGGAAATTCCCACTGCCTCGAAGATCGAGATCGTCACAACGCCTGTTGTCGCTGCAAGAACCGTCGCATCCTGCGCTTCAGGAACGCATCGCTCCGGTGCGGGAAGATTACCATCGCTGCGAGGATCGTCGTAGAGCCTGTCATCGCTGGGTGAGATCGCTGCGCTGCTTGCTTGCAGACCGCATCACGTCCCTGCGAGTGTCATCGCAGAGCCATCGCATTGTGGAGCCGCGAGAGGAGAACACTGCAGCACCTGAGATCGTTACCGTCCCAAAGATTGTCGCATCGTACCTTTGCGGGACGCTTCCTACGAAACCTGCACACCGGAATCCATACAAGGTATCTCCTCCCTCCCCTTATAGACCGGGCTCATCACAACACACACGCTGCGTCCAGCAGGGCTGTCGCATTGCCTCCCCAGGGTCTCAGGAGTGACGCATTGCTTGTTTTTCAACGTTGCAGCTTTCACTTTGGAACTTTTGTCACATCTAAAGGTACTTTTGGCTAAACGTGACGCAACTGTGGATTATTTTAACGCAAACCCTAGAACTCTTTGAAAATCATATTCTTGAACTGTGTATGTTGGATTTTTGTCGTTTTGGTCTTGTGTAGATTATATAAAGATACTTTATTTTTCTAAACTGGTGTGGAGTTCATTTGTGGTGTTTTCACTGTGTTACTGTAAGTGTTGGTACAAATACTTTACACATTGCCTTTGGTAAGCCTGTCTGCTCGTGCCAAGCTACCAAGGGGGTGAGCAGGGGTTATCTAAAGAGTGTATCTCCTTTACCATGACTAGAAGCAAGGGTCCCTATTTGGATATTCGCACCTACCTCTGTCAACTAGAGACCCCCAGATCTAATAGAGTCAAAGAATATGTCTGCACGTATAAAAATAACAAAAAAAACTGCCTGTTGAAACCTCCCCAGAAGTTTTCCTAACAGCCCTACACCCCCACCCAATAATGCCTGTAACTAGGAGCATCTGTCGCAGCAAGGGGTAGACCTGGTGCAAAAAGTACCCAACCCACCCATAAAACATTTTACAGGGGGAGGCAAAAATGTCCCAGGCTAGGCAGCCCCATGGCTGTGCATCCACGCCCGTTTGAAGGTCAGAGAAATGAAATGGTATCATAATAAAACTTGTGTTCTATGGCAAGGTTGAATATTCAAACTTCAGTTATCTGGCCGGCTCCGGGTGCATGTTCTGAAGTGGAGGGGCGCCTGTTGGAGCAAGATCTGTGACGTTGCTTTGATTTGTTCCTCTTGGGTATGGTCCGCAGGAGGAGTCAGAATCTTGTGGCGGCGGCGTATGTGATTTGAGATGTATGCGTTCATCTGTCCATGCAAATATAGCTTCCGGCGTATCAAAGAAATAGGACTTAGAATCAAATGTAACCCCTATCTTGGCTGGATATAAGAGCATGTACTGAAGATTGACGTCCCGGAGTCTAATCTTCGCTGCTACAAAGGACTGGCATTGTTGTTGGACCAGGCGCACATGGTCCAGAAATATCATGATGGACTTTGAGTCATGATAGAGTTTCTCCTTATGTGACCTAGCGAATTGCAAGATGGCATCCTAATTTATACAGTTCAGCAGCCGCGCGATCACTGGTAGAGGATTCTCACCTGGGGGAGGTTTCTTCATCAATGCTAAGTGGGCTCTTTCAAGACAAAGCACGAGGATAACATTTCCTTGGGCATGTGAACTGCAAACCACCGGGCTATAAATTGAGTCGCGGAGGTACCCTCACACACCTCTGGGAAACCCACAAAGCACAGGTGATAGCGCCTCATGCAGCCTTCTGCATCTTCTACTCTAGATGCAAGTTCTTGTGACACCACTGTTAGATTGTTGACTGTTTTTAGAAGGGTAGTTACTGAGTCTTCAACAGTTTAGACACATGCTTCAGCCTCCGTAATCCGGTCTACGGCCTTCCTAAGGTCCTGGCATAAGAACAACACCTCAGCTCCCACTGTGCCAATTTTGGCATCAAGATTGTCTCAGGCATCATGGCTTGCCACTAGAAGTGCAGAATTATCTGGTACTGCGCCATCCACGTCCCCTCCAGTGGCACCCCAAGTAGATGTGCCATACTGATCCAGGGTACTCTGCTTGGAGCTCACCCCGCCAGGTTTGTCCTTACCCATGGTCGTGTGAAAGAGTAAGTTGATGGATGGCTCCCAGAGACGTTGTTATCTGGTATCTCCCAGTTCGATGGGAGGGGGCACCACATCGTCGTGGGAAGCCATGAAGACTGTACCCTGTTTTTCGTTGGGGACGCCACGAAGACCGCACCAGACCACTATTAGGGATGCAACACCAGCACATCTTGAAGGTTTGAGTCGTTTTTTTCTGCTGACCCTACTGGTTGATAGATGACAGCAAGCCTTGACATTTGTCTTTCTTCAGCGAGGTATTTTCAGAACTGTTTGTTTTTTACCTAATGGTTTTTGTGATGGTATTTCAATGTTATTGCTTCTGTTGCCATGACCATTGTTTGGTCACCAGAATTGTAAGAATTTGGCTCACTCACCACATGGCATTCAATACACACATTTACTTCCCACCACTTTAAAATATCACCAGCTGCCAAAGTGTAATGGACTTGTATTTAAAGGTAAGGAATTTCTATTTCACACATTACTGAAAATGCCGGCCTTGAGCTCTGTGTAGGAAAGCTGAGGCAGCGTTGATTTATAAGCTGCTTATATATCAGGTTTCTTTATTGTGGTATTTTACATCCAAAAGAAACAATAACATAGGCAGTCTATTTCTTTAAATTGTTCAGTACGCATGTAATTCAAATCCTGTTACTGTTGTTACAATCACTGGAACTGACAGTCTGTCCAATATCAAATCCAATGCTGGCACCAATCTTGAATCTACTCCAGTGTTCTGTGTTCAATTAGCCCACTCCTTTAATGCACCCTCTATTTGGCGATGTAGCGCACGCAGTGTAATTTGTTTTGTTTATTTATATATATAATTACCTCCATTCTGCTGCATTCCGTGGTTTACTACCCCCACCCTGCCCCTCCCCCGCCCCGCCTCACAACCACGTGGCAGTCCCTCCAGGAGCTGCTAGAGGGAGGCGCAAGTGCACACATGGGGGGCTGGCATATGGTGCGGGAACTGAGGGGGACCTGGTGGCTCCCCCTCTCTAAGTTTTATCCTAGCTGTGTGTTAAGTTGTTTTCCCTTCTTTTTCCACATTGCAAAAAAACGAGGTGGATCCAAGCCTTCTTCCTGCTCCCTTCACTCAGCTTGGTAGCAAGAATGCAAATAAAACAAGATTCTGTAGCGTGGCCACTAAAATGAACGCAGACCGCGCTGTAAACTAATTAAATAAAGAAACGTGGCCGCTAAAGTGAAAGCGGACCGCGCTGCATGCAAATTAATTAAATAAAGAAGTGCAGACGCTAAAGTGAAAGCGGACTGCGCTGAAAATTAAATAAATGAAGAAGTTCACCTGCTAAGGTGAAAGCGGACTGCGCTGCAAATAAAAAAAAATCATTAAACAAATAGTGCTCACAACCAAGATAACGCAGGCTGTGTAACATGACCAGTAATAGGTCCACTCCTTATGAGAGTTAATCATGCAGACAAGGTACCAAGGAGGGACTAACAAGCCTAATAATGAATCGGAAGCCAGCGTTTACAAAGGACAATGACACAGGTCAATTAAAAATATGTCCGCAGAGTGGGTGGGACTTCAGGTCCATACTCCAATACTGCATGCACTGACCAGGCACATCCCAAAAATGAGCTTAGTCTGAGTCAATCAGGGCCAGCTTTAGGGCAATGAGACCGGTGCGGCTGCACTGAGTGCTGACTTGGAGGGAGGCACTGACATCGGGGGAGGGGGCTCTGTGTTAGCAATAACTTAAGATTTAAAAACACCTGTGGCAGAGTTCCTTGTGTAACCACCTTTCAGGCAAAAATAAAAATGTCAAGATAACCCTGGTGTTTAATGTTCAGAGTGGAGTTCTGTCTACTGGTAGTTTTCACTCGCCATAAAGTAGTGCAAAGGGTTAATACGCTTGCTGCAAAGAACAGATCTGTATGTTATGTTGATAGCTGAGTGCATACCTGCCAACTCACACAGTACCACCATGTGACACACAATATCAGCTCCCATCACGCAGTCTCCTAGTGAGGCACTATGTCACACGGTGGCAAGGAAAACAAGCTGAAATTCCACTGTAAAAAGTGGATTTTCAGCTTGCTTTCCAAGGCTTTGAACAGCTGACGTCCAATAACGCGTGTGAAAACACCCCAGGACGACGGCACCAACCTCAGCAAGCTTTTTTTGGGGGGCCAGGAGGGGTGGGTCAAAAGTGCCTCGTAGGTACTTCCCGGCACGAGGTACCACTCCTTTCATGGCCTCTCCCTCTTCTTACACAGTGAGATTGTTCTACAAGTTGGCAGGTATCTGAGTGGATTATTAAAACCAGCCTTTACCAGAGCTTTAAAAAAAATTAAATGTATGGCGCTAAAGTCGGCCCTAGAGTCAACTAAAGGTAGAAACATTTGGTCCAGCTACCAAAAGTTTTGACCGTCACAACACTTCAGGAGGAATAGATTTTAAATAAATACTAATGAGTTATCACCACCTTCATGTATATGATACTGAGACGGGGTTAATGAGAACTAGCAAAGAAAAGCGTGGTTGTGTGCATATCCAATCATCATTATCAAATAAGTTAATGGGGCACTTACAAGTTTCATTACCCTAACAGCATAGGGGCAATGTCATCGTTGAGCGGAATGGATGATACTCTTAGGCAGCAATAAACACAGTAATATTCCATCTTGTAAAGAAAGGTGCGACTTCAATTTTCCTAAAATGCTTAACAATTTTTTTTTTCATTTCAAAGTTCTTGGCTTGTTTTAAAGAAAGTGAACAGAATAAAGAAATGTAGCCTCTAAATCCAGCGATAAAAACTTAGAATGCTTGTTTTCCGAAGGAATTATATTTTACCTTCCAGACACCATTCGGTGTTCGCGACGATATTAGTGCAATCTTGTTCCCATCCGAAAATGATGCACTTAAAAGTAAAGCACAAGCAGGAAGGTAATGAAGGGATGATTGCTTTTCCTCCCATTGCATGCCGGGAGTTACTCTGTAACCAAGCAAACCTAAAATGATTTGGCAACCGCTGAATATAGTAGCAGATTTAAATTGACTTTTACAACATAGCTAAAACGAATGCATTATAATGCTCTTTGCTACAAAATGTAATGTCTTAGTGAAATATAAATTAGGATCCCTGGAAGGTTAACCCATTTGCAATAGCACACAGTTTTGTATCAGTAAACACAGCGAGCCACGATTCTAGGAAATGGCAGCCAGAAGCACCCTTGCATCAACCTCCATTTTGCGAAACATATTTCTGATCTTTCCCAAAATGCTCCTGTTTCCGAAGGGTTCACCTAGTACTCTCTTCCTTTGGACTCTCATTGCACTGATCGGGCTGCCTCTTGACCGCTGTTTAATGCTCTTCATAGCACCAACCATCTGTAAAGACACGACACATTGAAACTCCAGTCTCTGGTTACTAGTCCATGAATGGGCAGGATGATGCTTAAACCACAACATATTCGTAAGATAAGGCAATTCGTGTAATACCCAGAGGCACTATTCTGACTATTTCTGCACGACTTATCTGTGACGCTCTTTATTTCACTTTGATTGGGCAAATGCTACAATTCCAGTCAATATTTGTAGCAAGACGACAATTAACAAGAAACTCATTTGATGGCTAAATTATATTATATTATATTATACATATATAAAGTATATGGACAATTTGGACACATTGACTTATAACTGAATTAAATACATCAAATAGGATGACCATAAGAGAGTCTTCAATGACATTAAATGCATTGCAGAAGGCCTAATCATTAAACGTAGGGGACAGCTGCAAAGTCACAACTCGCACAGTGAACACTAATCTGGCTTTCACCCCTCGTGCAGCATTTTGTGGACAAAATCCACAAGATGCTTTTCTTCACAATCTCTCAAAGCTCTAAGGTGTGATGGATAAAGCAAATCAGAAAGGCACGTCCTAGAGCAATAGGCCTCAACTTTTTATAATATTTGTCTGAAAACATAACCGGTTTGCAAAGATGGCTCGATTAAACGCTGGTAATCTTCCTTTCACTGTGTCTTTCTCTTCCTTTTTACAGCCTTTACATATGAGGGTGGCCCTCCCCTGGAGACAGGTACCTTATCATTTTTTTGTATTAAGCGTGGCTCCACTCAGGAATTGGAGGGGTGTCAGTAGGTTCGAACTCTCCAGGAAGTCTCAAGGAGAAGCCCACAGTTCAATGTAAGCACATCAACTTGGATGGGGGCAGGAAGCAACACTGTGATCAGTAAGAATATGGCTCAGTTTAATGAAGATTACTATAGGTAATTGAGGCATTACCACTTTGTCTCTCTCCCTTGTCACAGTCTTTGCTTATGAGGACATAGCCAGTGAAAGTAACCCAGAACACTAGAAAAGAGGTGCACAGTTTCAACTAAGAAAGAAGACATGGCTAAGGTCACATGATAGCAAAAGAGTTCTGTAAAGCAGAAGCTAATGAATTCTCTACTGAATCAATTTTCTGGTTTTTCTCATTTTTCTTTTCCATTTTTGTATGATTGTTTACTTTATTTTAATTTAATTTCTTTATTTTAGGAGTTTTCTCTAGCGCTGGCCAGACCCGAGGGTATCGGAGCGCTTCACATCAGGATGTGGAGAAGTCAAATACAGAGTAAAAGAGCATAATACAAACAAACATAAATGTTCGGAGAGTACACAAGAGTTGAGGGCTGAGGTGCGACGCTGAGGAATAGGGATCAGGTGATCGGAGGTCATCGTTGAGGTAGAGCGGTCAGGGTGTATTCTTGTTGACGAGGCAAAGTTTTATCTTGAGAAATTCTCCTAGTGGTGGAGACCCCATGCGATAAGGTGGGGAGAGGGGATAAGGTAGGTTGAGGGTGCGTGAGGTCCGGTGACTGTCAGGTTAGAGCTTGTGAGTCACGTAATTGGGTTCAGGAAGGCACAGTTGAGGTACAGGGCTTTTAGGCGGCTTTTGAACTTTAGAAAGGAGGGGATAGTTCTGATGTCCACAAGGATGGCGTTCCAGATTTGTGGAGCATTGCCTGCAAAAGAGCGTGTTGCGTTTTTTGTTTGCGTGTATTCAGGGGAATGAGAAGGAGGGAGTTAGAACTTCTGAGACTTCTAGATTGGCCGGCTTTCTTGAGTTTAGAGGCTAGGTATTCTGGTTTCCCTGTGTGCAAGGCTTTGTGTGTCAGGCGAGACCGTTCTGAAGATGGCCCGCATTTCCGCTGGGAGCCATTTTAGATCTCTGAGTGCGGGAGATATGTAGTCAAATTTCCTGACTCCAGAGAACATTCTGGCCGCTGCATTGAGGGTGGTATTTAGGGGTGCTAGGTGGGAGAGAGGTGTACCGGAGAGGATTGCGTTCCCGTAGTCCAGTCTAGATAACACCAGAGATTGGGTGGCTTGTTTGAGGTCCGTAGGTGGAATGTAGGGTTTGATTTTGTTGAGTAGCTTCAGATTGAGGAAGGGGCTCTTAGCGGAGTTCACGATGTGGTTAGTCATGGATAGTTTTTTGGTCAAGGGTGATTCCCAGTGATTATGGTTAACATTCAATTCTGGCACATCCTTGAGAAAGCAGTATTGTCAAACTACAAAACATATATTTGCTTTAAGTACTTTAAAAAAGTAGACCATCCTCTGGCCAGAAGAATAAGAGCCTAATTTAGAGTTTGACGGACAAACTCTTGACCATTCCACCTCATTTAGGGACAGGAAAAATTGAAGGTTTCTCTAACAGGAGTTCTCCTGGTCTCTGTCAATGGAAAGTTTCCTCCGAAGGCTTGACACAGTATGGGCTGCTGTAGGAAAGGCATTACAGCACCGACCTATTTAGAGTGAACAGTAAGTAAGTAAGTAAGTACAAGCTTTATTCGAGATAATTTCTCATAAAAGCACAGCATAAAATTGACATGACAGAATAAAAACATATCTTTTAACAAATACAAATTCATGTAAGCATTTTGTGCAAGCTCATACAATACCGACATAAGAAGATTTACATAAATAACAAAATAGCTTTGGATTTTATAAAACAACTAAAAACCTGATTAACTGGGCCCCCCCAAAGATCGCCGCCTAATTGCCCAGGCCCACCCCAAGTATTTGGCTACCCCAATAACTATCGACTCCTGGGTTGATGTGCACAAAATTCTCAATGCCACTGCGCTATCTCGTGTCCCAAGGTTTTTACATACAGGTGTAAGCCATACCTTCCTAGGTGAAGAATAGGCTTTACAAACAAATAAAAAGTGGCCTAGGCTTTCCACAGCTGTTTCACATACTGGGCATAGCATATTGGTCGACCTCTGCCAACCTGCAGTTAGTTTTTTTAGGGGAATAGAACCAGATCTAAGCTGGAAGACTAGCTTCCTATCCATTGGGACCGTAATAGTGTCCCAGTAATTTTCTAAGATAGGATAGATTTTTGTCTCCAAGAAGCGACCCGCCATAGAGTCAGACCTAACACCTCTCAGCAGATTGCTGCCCACCCAGTTCCAATATTGTAATTTGAGGGCTTCCTTGCTTGGGAAGACCTCTCCCAATGGATTGGTCCAGAGATTGGAAAACCCAAGATTAATTAACATGGCCCTTAAATTTTTTAGCCACTTTATCTTGTGGAAGTTATCTTCCTTGATTATCGAAAGGAAACCATCAGCATATTGCCTAATCTCAGGAGTTGTCCAAAGACGTCTCCAATAGAGAACAGGGCGCAGACGCGCTCTATCGCTAATTGGACGTCTACCCAACTCCAGGAACAATGGTATTAGGGGAGTGCTCTGTGGGAGGCCTGTGATCCCTCTGAGAAACTTGTTCTCAGATGTCTGTAAGGTCGAGAGATTGTCCCAAGCCCATAACTCTGCACCGTATAAGGTCGCACCTAGGACCTTTGCATCGTATACTATAAGGGCAGGTTTGATAGGTTTCGTCTTGGATTTTCGGTGTTCCCCCCGCAATGCACCTGATAGTTGTTGGTGTTTTAGGGCTGTTTTTTCCAGGTGATGTGACCAACCAGGGCCCTCTGCTATCTGTACCCCTAGATATGTAAACTCCTTGACAGTCTCTAGCTTGCTGTTGTTCAGGGTTACCTTAGGGTAAGTTTTATGGCGTGGGGAGAAGGCCATTAGTTTCGTCTTCCCCACATTTACTTCTAGGCCGTGCTCTTTGCAAAAAACATCAAATATATTTAATGCGCGTTGTAGCCCAGCAGGGGTTTTTGACATGATCAGGGTGTCGTCAGCGAACATCAGGATCGGAACCCTGACGTCCGCTAACGATGGTGCATCTACGCTTGCTTCCAACATTCGCTCGACAATCCCATTAATGAATAGTGAAAAGAGTAAGGGTGCCATGGCACAGCCTTGTCGGACCCCCCTTTCCACTGGGAAGTCCGAAGTTGACTCGCCATTCCCACCCCACTGGACTCTTGCGAAATTAGATTCATGCAGACGCATGATTAGGGTGAGCAGTTCAGCGGGAATCCCCAGTTTTTGCAGGACCAGCCATAACTTAAACCTGGGGACCAAATCAAATGCCGCCCGTAGGTCGACAAATGCGACATACAGGCAGCCCCTACCTAGTAGAACCGTCTTCCACCGCAGTATGGTAAAGCAGACAAGGCGTTAAAAATTATCGCCGGTTTAGCGGCAGAAAACTGCAGCTAAAGCGGCGATAATGGGCTTACTAATATGTCTTTGAGAATTCCAATAGAAGTCTATGTCCTGGTGTGAACAGGGGCTTCTATTGAAATTCTCCAGGGCATATTATCAAGCTCATTATCGCCGCTTTTGCAGCAGTTTTCTGCCACTAAACCGGCGATAATTTTAACGCCGTCCTTGATAATATACCCCTTATTTTGGTGCTGGTTGGGTAGAGAGCATGACGTGCATCAGTAATTGATCTGCTCACGGGGGAAGTCAGGATTTTTAGAGTGGGCCAGTGACATATTTGTATCCAATATCCAACCCTATAGATGCACTAGGAGTATCTTAACTACTCAAAAATATATTAATACCCATTTGTTGCATCTAGTACGCCACAAACTGATTTGGAACCAGTGTAATTACAGCAAGCTGACTAGTGATCGCATAAAATCAAGCTTGTCTTTGATTTTTGCTAGTTTTATCACCTGGCTCCTTGTGCCAGTTTTATTTTTTTACAATTTATTAGCACGATGCTGCTTTAAGTTTACAAAAAATAATTCTAAAAAACTAATAATGTCAAAAGGCTGAATGATAGATCGCCTACTAATGTAGATCAATGGGATTAATCTGAACCGTTGCGTGATTACTGCAGTGCATGAGAGTCCAATAAAGCAGACTAGATGAAAAATCCCCTTCCTGTCACACTGTGGCCACCATCTGTCATTCCTATGAACAGTTGATATGGCACATTGTTTTCTTTATATATTGCACAGTTCAACATTATAAATCAAAGCTATTATTTTCTTTTGAAACATAATAAAATGCTGGATTAAGAGGGCAAAAATATTATCCATCAACCTGTCATATTGTGTTATGAAAAGAAATCTGGCATGGAAATTGAATTCTTGGTTAAACAAATATTAGTTTTGTGAAAAACACATTTTAGCAACCGGTGCCTTGATGGCACATGAAAGGAATTCAAGATTGATTTCCAAATACATTTGAAAAATCATTAGACTTGGAAAAGGGCAATATGTACACTGGAAATAAAATCAGTCAACATCCCATCATAAATAAATAGATGTGGACAGTGTTTCAAAATTATGTGGGATAGAAGAGCCCATCATAAAAGAAGGATCCTGCAGAACATTTTTTGATTTTCTAGACACTACTCGTTACAGCGGAAATGATCAAAGACACACCACGCAGACACATCACACACACTCATGCATGCAAACATAAGCATAAGCACATACATGCATGCACAAACAAACACACAAAATTGACATTTTTACGTCTTGCTAAACATATCTTGTGTTGTCTTGCAAGAGCATGCTTAGCGTTCCAGAGAGAGAGGAAGATGCTCAACGCTCGCTGACATCATTTGACAAAGATCTGGATAAAGCTAAAGATCGCTACGCTGAGGCAATCATAGCAATCTCGGGATAGATCACAAACAATTTATCTACAGCTGAATATGGAAAAAACCGAGATCATGCTGTTTGACAAGGCCCAGCAACTCTGGTCAGATGAATGGATGCTGTACAAATTTGGTGTTGTCCCCACCCCCAAGCAGGTAGTCAAAAATCTTGGAATAAAAATAAATCAAGCTTTATCCATGTAAGAACAAGCCCTAGAACTTCGGGCACTTAGTTTAATGCAATGCCTACTGAGGAAAGTCTTTCCATTTCTTTCCAGAAAAACATTAATCCAGGCACTGCTAAATAGCAGATTGGACTAAGGCACTCCTCTGTTGGCTTCAGCAAATGAGACACTTATATCCAAATTACAAATGGTACAAATACAGCAGCTAGGCTTATCTGTGACATCCCCACTGCTGAAATCGCTACACTGGTTACTACTAAGGTAAAGAAGCATCTTTAAAACTGGTTTCCTGGCACATAATGCCTTGATGGGTAAAAGTCCAAGTTATCTGAATTAGAAACTCAGACACCACACCCCAGCCAGGAATCTAAGATCTATGGACAAAGCTCTACTGACTACCTCATATTCGATTGACAAGATATGGAGGCAAAGCCTTTTCCTAACTGGCTCCTGTATATTGGAAAAAAATGTACCTCTTCATCTAAGTCTCTGCACAGATTACAATAAATTCAGAAACATTCTCACGACATTTCGGTTTTGATAGTGCTCTTTTTCTTACCTAAGATCGTATTTGCACTGGGATATACCTTCTGGGGTGATTCGTGTGCTATCAAATTAAAACAACATAGCATAAAATTGATCAGCCCATATTTGTGTTCAAAATATTGCGAACAAAATTATCGCCTTACATAAATATCAATGCATATGTAAAAATATTGCTCGATTGAATGCACATTTTCGATTATTAACGTCGATGTTATTTATTTATTTGGAGCATTTATCATAACAGAACACAGCAACATTATACAATATGTCAGGCAAGCTGATGGAATATGGGGATAACAGATCTATGACCATTTTGGCGATGAGCAGCTATTAAAGAACACAACACAACCCTCTCATAATCATACTGCTGCCTCGTGAATGGCAAATGCCATCACATTTCCCCAGGCAAACACAATGTTAAGTACAGCTACTAATATTTATTTTTTTCATGACCAGAAGAAGGAACCAAAGAATCTTCCTCTACATTCCTGAATTAGAAAGATCCTGGAAACAGATTAGAGGGAAACTGACAAAACGTATTTCCCAAAATTTCTGTCTCAAAGTAACCCAATTCAATTCTTTGTGGATAAATTTCCTTCAATGACAAAGGTGGAATCACTTATGGTGGGCCTGGTCTATCAGGGTACCATGAGATCAGAGAAGCAGGCCCATCTGAGTGGACATTGGCTGTCATGGAGCAGGAGGTGAGGTTATTATTTGACATTTCTTATGACTCCTTGAACTCAGCAGCATCCACAGCTGGTTCAGCTATAGCAGCAGGACATCAGTTGCGACTTCGGTCTTGGAAAGTGGATGTCACTCAGAAGGCACTTCTGATGAAGATTCCAATTTCAGGTGTCAAGCTATTTGGTTCAGGCAGCTATTTTTCATCCAGGCAGCTATGTCCTTCATTCCTTCCTGGAAGCGGAGTCTGGTGTCTTCGGGGTTCTTCGTTAGGTAGAGGATGAGCTGGGTGTCGTCGGTGTATGACACCTTGCTGAGCCCATGTTGTCTGACGATGGTGGGGAGGGAGGCCATGTAGATGTTGAAGAGCGTGGGGCTGAGCGATGATCCTTGGGGTACTCCACAGTTGATATCATTGGGTTCAGAGAGGAAGGAAGGAAGTCTGATCCTCTGGGTTCTGCCGGAGTGAAAGGATTGGATCCAGTTGAGGGCAGTTCCTCGTACCCCAGCATTGTGGAGTCTGGCTGCGAGAGTGTAATGTGGGATGGTGTCGAAGGCTGCGGAGAGGTCTAGTAGGATGAGGGCCGCAGAGTGGCCCTAGTTGAGTAACATACGGATGTTGTCAGTGGCGTCTAGGAATGCGGTCTTGGATCTGTAGTTGCTGCAGAATCCGGACTGGGAGGGGTCTAGGATGGAGTTCTGCTCGATGAAGACGGTCAGCTGAGCGTTTACTAGTCTCTCTGTCACTTTGGCAGCAAAGGGGAGGAGAGAGATGGGCCAGTAGTTTTTCAGGTCCGTCGGGTCCACCACGGACTTCTTGAGGAGAGGTTTAACCTCCCCCCACTTCCAGCCATCTGGGAAGATGCCGAGTTCAAAGGAGGTGTTGATGATACATCCCAATTCGGGTGCAATGGTGGTGGTGGCCCTGTGGTAGATGTGCGGTGGGCAGAGGTCCGTGGAGGGGTTCTAAGTGGGTGCTCTTCATGGTTGCGGTGGTGTGTTCAGTGGTGGCAGGATTCTCGGTTGTGATGGTCGGCTGGTTGTTGGTGGTAGTAGGGAGGTTGGTGTCCAGTGTCTGGCCACTGAAGTTGTCATAGAGGGCCTTGATTTTCAGATGGAAGTAGGAGCTGAGCTTGTTGCAGAGTTCCTGGGATGGTGTGACGTCCATTGCTTCGCTGGGGGGGTTGATGAATTGCTGTATGATGTTGAAAAGCTTTTTAGCGCTGATTGCGTTGGTGTGGATCTTTTTCTTGATGAAAGTCCGCTTGGTGTCTCTTACGAGCTGGTGGTATTCCTTAAGGACGCTCCTATAGTTGTTCAGGTCATCCATGGTTTTCCGATTCCGATTTCACCAGATTTTCTCAAGGTGTCTGCAGGAGCCCCTGGCTTTTGGGAGTTCGGTGGTGAACCAGACAGCCTTCCGGGGGCATTGTTTGATGGGGTGGAAGGGTGCAAGTCTGTTGGGGCAGATGGAGATCCAGCAGTGAAGTTTTGGGCTGCGGAGTTGGCATTAGTCGTGGCGCAGGGGGGTCTAGGAGGAGGGTGGTGTTTAGGTGCTCTTCTGTGATCTTGCTCCAGTTCCTTCATCAGGCTCGGGCGGGTTTGGTTGTGGTGGAGTTGTTGAAGGTGAAGTGTACACAGTGGTGGTCCGTTCAGAGTGGCTGCGAGGTGTGGCTGATGTGGATGTTGCTCCCTCCTGCGAAGATGGGGTTGAGGGTGTGTCCTGCTCTGTGACTGGGGGTGTTGACGAGCTGCTTCAGTCCGAGGTTGGAGAGGTTGGCAAGGAGGGTGGTGGAGTCGGGGTCGCTGCAGTTGTCGAGGGGGAAGTTCAGGTCTCCAAATAGGATGTAGTCCGTGGAGGTGATGGCTTGGGGTGCGACGAGGGCGACAATGGTGGTTGTGGACTGGGTGCGAGGTCTGGGGGGTGAGTAGGTGAGTGTGCCGCACAGCATGGTCTTGGGGCTGGTCTGGATCTGGAAGTGGAGATGTCCTGTGTTGGAGTGGGGGTTGTTCATACTGGAGGTGGAGAGTCGGAGGGAGGTCTTGTGTGCGATGGCGAGTCCTCCTCCTGGGCAGTTGGGGCGGTCCTTCAACTGGATCTTCTATCCGTTGGTGTGTCTTCCGGGGTTGAGTGCGTGGAGGGTGGCAGAGTTGTATCGTCGGAGTTTCGGAGATCCAGGGTTCCTGCCGTTGACCACAGTCGGGTCGTGGATGAGCTCAGACGGGCTTGCCTTAGGCGCACCAGCGGTGCGACCGCCCATCTGCTGTCATTATGTAGGGGAAGGGGGAAGGACGATCAGTTGGGAGGCGGGAATAGGTGGGGACAGGGGCCTCAGGGGCAGGAAGGGAAGTGGACTCAGAGAGCCCAAGACGAATTAAAATGAAAATAATTGAGAACAGAGTACAGGACAAACACACTTCGGAAAAGTTCAGTTCTCAGATTCCAGGAACAGCAAAGCACACAAAAGTAAAACAATGCAATTATCCAAATACAGTTACCGGAAGGGAATCAAGCCAACAGAAGGATACAGGGAGCAGGGACCCGCAGAGATGGCCAATGGCAGACAGCAGCCTCGAACACCCAGGCAGGGGGCTCAGCAGCAGTGCGGAATATGGCGGAGCTGATAGGGAGTGAGCAGACCAGTGACTGAGGGTCAAGGTCCTACTCACGCTACCTCGCAGCGGCCGCCATTATGTAGGGCAGGGAGGAGGGATGATCAGCTAGGAGGCGGTAGGCAGGAATGGGCAGGGAGAGGGGCCATAGAGGCAGGAGGAGAAGCGGGAAAATGCAGGCTCAGAGAGCCTAAGACAAATTAAAACGAAACAATGGAGAACAGAGTACAGTACAAACGATACTTCTGAAAAGTTCAGTTCTCAGCTTCCAGGAACCTCAGTTCAGTCCTAGCGGCACTCCTGACTATCTGAGCAGGCAGAGAATCTTTGCCAGCATTAGATCTGATGTCTTACTTTTAGGAATCGGAATAGTTCAGTGTCAGGTCAGTGGGTACCTACAATTGTGGGGAAATATTTTTGAATCGATTTCCCTACTCAACCACAAGTTATTCATGAAACCCTATTACCTGTAAATCTAAGAAAACAAAACGCTCTGAAAGAGGACATTCAAAGGTTGTTACAGAAGAGATTGATTGGGCCAGGTCTAGTTCATCAGAGGGGAAATAGAGACTGCCTGGTCCCTTTTTCATACCGAAGTCATCTCCGCTGGCGGATTTTGCGGATTTTCGGGAAATTCGCAATCCGCGAGATTCGCGGATTTCCCGCAAAATCCGCTAAATTCGCACGCAGCGGATTTTTTTTCTGGGTGATACAATTTTTGCGGCGCGCGGCGGTCACTTACCGTCATTCAGCGTTTGCCGAGTTGTTTTTCTCTATATTTTGCGAGTGCTGCGCCATTTTGGATCTTGCTGCGGGATCCCGCGAGAATTTGGCGAGCGCGATTACGTAATCGCGGCTTGCCAACTTGCACAGCGAGAGTTTGTCAACGCGAGTACGGCGTGATCACGTATCGCGGGATTTCGCAATTGCGAGCTTGGAGATGCGGCGAGCAGCAACAATCTCGCACTCGCGAAAATATAAAATGTGCAATTCTGCACAAGAAATCCACCAGCAAGCAGCATAAACCTTCTGGAAATGATGATTTTTATCTGAATAACTCCTCAGGTTGACATTTGCCTGCACTTTTTTTGCGAGGAGTCCATTTTGGGGAGGGGTGGGGGTGGGAGGAAGGAAGTGCCCCACAGTCTTCAACTTCCTGTTCCTGTCCAGCAGGCTCCTCCCAGTGCTTTGTCCATCTCCTGGTCACTTTTCATTTGGATCTGGAGCTGTAAGGATTACTTTTTGTGGATGCTGCTGGATATTTGGATTTGAGGCCTTTTTGGCTTTCTTTGGATCACTTTTGGATTAGAAATTTCACAAGTAAGTTTGTTTGGGGCATTACAGTTGCTGCAACTACAATTTTGGAATTTTCGATTTTTGGGCTGTTTTGGGGCTTTTTGCCCAGGGGTACTCAGTGGTGGGTGGACTGAGTCTTTCTGTGGGGTGTCTTGAATTTAAACATCATGGAGGGCATGGATGTAATGGGATTGTGCTGATTTTTCAGTGATTTTCGTTTTTTGGGGCTGTACTTGTGGCCTTTTCACCAGGGGTATTGAGTCTTACATGGGCCTAGTCTTTCTGTGGGGTGTCTTGAACTTAAACATCATGGAGGGCATGGATGGAATGGGATTGTGCTGATTTTTCAGTGATTTTCGTTTTTTGGGCCTGTACTTGTGGCCTTTTCACCAGGGGTATTGAGTCTTGCATGGGCCTAGTCTTTCTGTGGGGTGTCTTGAACTTAAACATCATGGAGGGCATGGATGGAATGGGATTGTGCTGATTTTTCTGTGTTTTTCGATTTTTGGGGGTGTTCATGGGGACAGGCCATGTGGGTGGGGGCCATTTTGAGTGCTGCTATAGGCCCTGGCCATGTGCTGGGAGGCAAGTGGCCATTTTGAATGCAGGCAGTGTTGTTAGGCCTGCAACTATTTTGCCTACTTTTCAACCTTTATGCCCAGGGGTAGTGAGTCTTGCATGGGCCTAGTCTTTCTGTGGGGTGTCTTGAATTTAAACATCATGGGGGGCATGGATGGAATGGGATTGTGCTGATTTTTCAGTGATTTTCGTTTTTTGGGGCTGTACTTGTGGCCTTTTTACCAGGGGTATTAAGTCTTGCATGGGCCTAGTCTTTCTGTGGGGTGTCTTGAACTTAAACATCATGGAGGGCATGGATGGAATGGGATTGTGCTGGTTTTTCAGTGATTTTTGTTTTTTGGGGCTGTACTTGTGGCCTTTTCACCAGGGGTATTGAGTCTTGCATGGGCCTAGTCTTTCTGTGGGGTGTCTTGAACTTAAACATCATGGAGGGCATGGATGGAATGGGATTGTGCTGATTTTTCTGTGTTTTTCGATTTTTGGGGGTGTTCATGGGGACAGGCCATGTGGGTGGGGGCCATTTTGAGTGCTGCTACATGCCCTGGCCATGTGCTGGGAGGCAAGTGGCCATTTTGAATGCAGGCAGTGTTGTTAGGCCTGCAACCATTTTGCCTACTTTTCAACCTTTATGCCCAGGGGTAGTGAGTCTTGCATGGGCCTAGTCTTTCTGTGGGGTGTCTTGAACTTAAACAACATGGGGGGCATGGATGGAATGGGATTGTGCTGATTTTTCAGTGATTTTCGTTTTTGGGGCTGTACTTGTGGCCTTTTTACCAGGGGTATTAAGTCTTGCATGGGCCTAGTCTTTCTGTGGGGTGTCTTGAACTTAAACATCATGGAGGGCATGGATGGAATGGGATTGTGCTGATTTTTCAGTGATTTTTGTTTTTTGGGGCTGTACTTGTGGCCTTTTCACCAGAGGTATTGAGTCTTGCATGGGCCTAGTCTTTCTGTGGGGTGTCTTGAACTTAAACATCATGGAGGGCATGGATGGAATGGGGTTGTGCTGATTTTTCTGTGTTTTTCAATTTTTGGGGGTGTTCATGGGGACAGGCCATGTGGGTGGGGGCCATTTTGAGTGCTGCTACAGGCCCTGGCCATGTGCTGGGAGGCAAGTGGCCATTTTGAATGCAGGCAGTGTTGTTAGGCCTGCAACCATTTTGCCTACTTTTCAACCTTTATGCCCAGGGGTAGTGAGTCTTGCATGGGCCTAGTCTTTCTGTGGGGTGTCTTGAACTTAAACATCATGGAGGGCATGGATGGAATGGGATTGTGCTGATTTTTCAGTGATTTTCGTTTTTTGGGGCTGTACTTGTGGCCTTTTCACCAGGGCTATTGAGTCTTGCATGGGCCTAGTCTTTCTGTGGGGTGTCTTGAACTTAAACATCATGGAGGGCATGGATGGAATGGGATTGTGCTGATTTTTCAGTGATTTTCGTTTTTTGGGGCTGTACTTGTGGCCTTTTCACCAGGGGTATTGAGTCTTGCATGGGCCTAGTCTTTCTGTGGGGTGTCTTGAACTTAAACATCATGGAGGGCATGGATGGAACGGGATTGTGCTGTTTTTTCAGTGATTTTCGTTTTTTGGGGCTGTACTTGTGGCCTTTTCACCAGGGGTATTGAGTCTTGCATGGGCCTAGTCTTTCTGTGGGGTGTCTTGAATGTAAGCATCATGGAGGGCAAGGGATTGTGCTGATTATTCTGTTTTTTTTCGATTTTTTTGGGGGTGTATAACTGAACTGATGTTCCTCTGTCTTCCATTGCTTTTAGGTGCACAAGACTCAAGAGAACCACCAGTGCCAGGAAGAAGTCCTGCAGCGGTGTGTGTGCAGCATAACGTCACGCGACGTCACGTCTGGCCTCAGACAACTCTGCAACTCGTGAATGTAAATGTAAATGTAAATGTATTGGCATTTATATAGCGCACTACTTACCCGTAGGGTCCCGAGGCGCTTCGACCGCTGCGAAACCCTTCCTGGCTTCCCTGAGAGATGGTTCCTTAATGGGTATCTCCAGGGTGAGACCAGGCATCCCCGGCGGTCTGGTGGGGCCGTTAGTGAAGATGAGGCAAGCTAATGCCCAGAGTTGCCGAGTGTGATCGCTGATCAGAGTGGGCACCGAGGCGAGAGAATTATCGAGTCCGCTGACCCTGGTCCAGAAACCTGCCGCGCCGGGAATCGAACCCTGGTCCCGGGCCCTCCTCTGCTCTCGGGTCTGCCGCCTCTAACCAGTGAGCCACACTACTTCACGTGCAACTGCGGCCTGCTGTTCTGACCTGCTCTGAAGAAGATGACCCCAAAAAAAGGTCTCCGTAGCTCCTCTGGCAAGAAAGTTGCTAGTAAGGAGCAGAAGAAGCAAGTTACCAAGGAGGCTGGTGTGCCGGCCGCCGCCTTTTTTGGGAGTAAAAAAAAAAAGTACGCCTGCAGCTGCAGCGGGATCTGCTGGGGGCCAAGCTGGGAGCAGCACCCCCGCTCCATTGGGCTCAGTGCCTCCACCACCACGCCAACTTAAGTCAAAGCCCTTGAGTGCTTCAGAGGCAGTCAGTGTACTTCTTCAATTACCATCGACCAGTGATGTTGGCTCATCGCAAGAAAGTAGCAGCAATGTCCCTGAATCAACAAGGTTGTTGTAACTCATCTGACAAGTGTTGAACAACCACAGCCGCAACAACAACAACATGTGCAAGTACAAGCCCAAGTACATGTGGAAGGAGAGGCAGCGCAAGGAGATGTGCAAGCAGAGGTGCATGGAGGGTCACAAGTGCCCACAATAGTTGTTCCTCCCGACGTAGGGGCACATCAGGAAATCGACAATCAAGGCGAGGTATCATTTGAGGAAGCCACTCCTCCTGATGATCATTCATTGTCTTCCACGCCCCTAGCAAGGAAGAGATCAAGGGTGAGGTCTACATCTTCTTCAAGCACACCTCCTTCTGATGATCGGGATGAAGATTGGGAACCACCAAGGCTGTCTGAGAGTGAGGCACACCATGATCTGACAAAGATACCTCAGCGTAAAAGGAAGGCCGTCGAAAAACTCATAGCTATGGAGTATGATGAGGCTCAACAAGAAGTGACGCATACTGCTGCTGATGAAGCCCCTCATGACGACGAGCCAGTCATCATAATGGTCACTGCAGCCCCAGCGGGAATGCAGCAAAGAGACATTTTGACCCTATCCCGAGAAGCAGCTGAGCGTGATAGATGATGATGTCGACGAGGAGTCAATGGAAACACAACAATCATTGGATTTGGAGTTAACTAGTACACCAACACCTACCGCTTCCATATTTCTTCCTCGCAAGAAGGGACCTCCATCCACCTCGACCTCAATTAGTGGTGGTGAAAGTGAAAAACGTACCGAAGTTCGGCAATCCACATCCTCCACTTCATCTGGCATTAGCAGCATTACAACCACCACCACCATGATCGCCGCCTCCTCCGGCCCCCAAAGACATTTCAAGTCTCCAGTTTGGGACTTCTTTAGTGTTTGCCCAAAAAAGGAAAACGTAGCCATTTGTAGCATTTGTAAGCTTCGAGTTAGTCATGGTAAGTTTGGTACCAACTATGGTACGGAGGCCAGAGAGGTCATCTTAGGAGAGCGCACCCTGTCCAATGGTTTGCGCACCTAGAGGCGGTCAACGAAGCCCGAATTGCACGTAATGAAAACGTTGATTTTTCATCTGATGATGACGAGGAGGAAGAAGACGATTCAAACACTTCACTTACACCCAGTACCCCTGTCAGCAGCACACCCCATGTGAGCCACACTAAGAGTGTGGGAGAGAGTGAGACATCAATGCAAAAAAGTTTATCAGCGAGCGTAACTGGGTCGAAGATATCATCATCATCCCGTAAATCCTTGGTCCAGGGCAACATTAAAAACATGGTGTTTACAGAAGCACAATATGAACGCAACCACCCACTGACGCGTCTGTATAACACTAAGCTGGCTAAAATGCTAGCTCTGGACCTTCTCCCTTTTTCTTTTGTAGAAGGGGTTGGTTTTCTTGAATTAGTGGCAGCGCTCTGCCCTAAATGGAAGGTTCCTAGTTGGTTCTATTTTGCCCGAGTTGAGGTTCCAGCACTACATGAAGATGTTCTGAAGTTGATTGGGGCAGCTTTGCAGAAGAGTGCTGTTCACACTATACATCTGACAACAGACATGTGGACCAGTGGCGCAGGCGCTGATTACATGTGCATCACTGCACACTGGGTCTCTTTTTCAGGGGCTAAAGCAAAGCTAAACGCAGGTGTTGACCCGGACATTGTTTTTAAAGCTGCTCGGAAACATGCAACACTAGCCATGTTTGGTTTGGAGAAACGTCACACAGCAGAAAACATTTTGGATGTCTTTAACACAAAGGTCCTTAACTGGCTGTCCCCAAAAAAACGCCAGGTTGGTTATGTTTCCACGGACAATGGCGCCAATATAGTTAAGGCCATGAAGCTGGGTGACTATTTCAGAGTGCCGTGTTTGGCGCACTGTATAAACCTGGTTGTCCAAAAATTCTTGGGTAATAAAGACAGTGCAGCGTACAGAGTATTGGACACCTGCCGAAAAATGTGCAACCATTTCAGCCATTCTTTTAAGGCCCGGAAGCAGCTGAGGAGCCTGCTATATCAACGTCAAATGCCAGTGAAAGCACTCATCCAGGAGGTGGTAACACGTTGCAACTCAACCTTCTACATGCTTGAGCGTCTGTATGAGCAGTATACGGTACTCGATCACTATTTCTGAACACAGGGTACAGCTCAGAAGGAGGACCTGAGGATGGGTGCGGCGCAATGGAACATAGTTAAAAGCCTGACACGCATGCTTCGTCCTTTTGAGTTCTTCACGCGTGCAGTCAGCAAGGAGGACTGTAATTTGGGAAAAGCTATCCCATTGTTGTACATGCTGGAGCACCAACTGAAGGAGGTGTGTTCTGTGTTTGAAAAAGATGAAAAAAAACAAGACTCTTTTGTTCTGGCTGAGAAATTATTAGAGCACCTACAAGGTGATGAACATCTTAAAATGATCCACTCAGACCAGCATTACATTTGTGCTACTATTCTGGATCCACGCTACAAAAAGGCGCTGACAGGCCAAGCATTCTTTCCTTTTGCTGATGAAGATGTTACAAGTTACAAACGATGGATAGCCTCTTCAGCCAAGAGGTTTGAAAGAGAACGGCAGCAAATTGAAGGAGAAGGCAGTACATCAGCATCAGCAGGCCATCCCCAGTCACAAAAATCCTCTTCTGCACCTCTGGCTGCGGCACAAGTGACCTCTCAGCTGTTAAAGAGACCGGCAACCGGATCATCTGCACCACCAGACGCAACAGTAACATTGGAGGCTGAAGAGGATTGGCTAGCTCGGCTTGGGTTTGGTTCTCAAAAGGTCACAGCAACAGCTAAGCAAAGAGGAGGAACCTTGGGGGAGAACCTTGATTCGATGGTCAAGGACTATCTGAATGACTCAACAGAGGTCTATGTTAATGCTGACCCATTGGCGTATTGGCATGGGAAAAAAGAATTGTGGCCACAGCTCACCAACCTGGCTTTAAACTACTTGTCTTGCCCACTCGCAAGCGTGTCTTCTGAACGTGTTTTCAGTGCTGCTGGTGGCATTGTAACTTCCAAACGGAGCCGCATCTCGCCCAAAATTGTGGAGAGGTTAACAATGATCAAGATGAATCAGCACCTCATACCACCAGATTTCAGAGTACGAGAAAGCGCGCCGGATGAAGACGAGGTGGCCAGCAACATAGATGAGGGAATTTCTACTCTGTCAGGTGACACTGAGCTCACCCTGCCTGAATTCGCAGAGTATGATGACAAAGCCTTATTCTCATTCCTGGACCGTAATACCGAGCCCTGAAAATGAGACAACGAATCAATAACTTTCTTTTTCATCCTTATTCACTTTTATTCCTGTGTGTCTGTCTTTCTTTGTTGTGCACAGTTAATATAATTCAAACTTTAATCAGATAATCACAAAAACAAGCCCATCAGCAGAACTGTCTTCACTTGTTTGCTAATTGATTTGAAGGTGCCGCAGTCTGCATTCCTCAGGTTCACAAGTTCAGAAGAACATGCTCCTCTATCCTCCTCCTCCAGACTCCTATTTCCATCAAAGCAGAGGGCTGGTTTACGCCCAATGAAGAAAGACTCAGCACTTGTGGGGGTGTTTTTCTACCTCTTTGCAGGTGAGTTGACGGCTCTGGGGCCATTGCTGGGAAGCTCTAAAAGTGGTTTGGACCAAATCCGAGGTGCAAATTTTTTAGTGTTTTTGCTGACTTGCTTGCCTTTAAGGTGCTCTTAGGGGGGGTTCCGTCTGTTTGTGGGTGAGTTTCGGGGTCTGTCAGCACTGCTGGGACACTCTAATCTTGATTGCATTTGCTTTTCAGGAAATCCGTGGTGGCAAACCCCACTTATGGCCTAGCTAGTAGCTACGCAGCGCGTTTGGACCGAAGGCCGAGAAATATTGTAAGTAGGAGATGTTGCTTTTGGCCTGTTTGGGGGTGTTATGCTTTTTGGCGGGTGGGTTGGCGGGTCTTGGGCCATTCCTGGGAAGGTCTAATACCGGGTAGAAGTGGTTGGGACAAAATCCAGGCCGATTTTTTTTTTGCTATTTCTGACATTTTGCTCAATGTAGCGTTTTCGGGGGCCGGTTTGGGGGGCTTCCTGGTGTTTGTGGGTGGGTTTCGGGGTCTGGGAGCACTGCGGGCTATGGATACTTTACTTTGCAAAAGTTTGAAGCAAATCCATGGTGGCAGAGGGGAGTTAGGGCCTAGCTGCAGAGCGCGCGCGGAGTGATTTGGGAAATTTGGGAAAAAATGACTAAGTCCCCATTTTTGTACTTTTGCTCTTTGGCTGTTTGGGGGTCTTCTACTCGTTTTCTCTTGGGTTGACGGCTCTGGGGCCATTGTTGGGAAGCTCTAATACCGGATAAAAGTGGTTTGGACCAAATCCGAGGCGCAAATTTTTTAGTGTTTTTGCTGACTTGCTTGCCTTTGAGGTGCTCTTAGGGGGGGTTCCGTCTGTTTGTGGGTGAGTTTTGGGGTCTGTAAGCACTGCTGGGACACTCTAAAATTGATTGCATTTGCTTTTCAGGAAATCCGTGGTGGCAAACCCGACTTATGGCCTAGCTACGCAGCGCGTTTGGACCGAAGGCCGAGAAATATTGTAAGTAGGAGATGTTGCTTTTGGCCTGTTTGGGGGTGTTATGCTTTTTGGCGGGTGGGTTGGCGGGTCTTGGGCCATTCCTGGGAAGGTCTAATACTGGGTGGAAGTGGTTGGGACAAAATCCACGCCGAAAAGCCTTTTGGCACTTTTTGTAACTTAGGGTTCGTTAGCCCTAGCAGCAGGATTGCATGTGTTTCGGGGTGTTCTACATTTTTGCAACTGAGTTCTGGGGTCTTAGAGCACTCATGAGAATGTGTAATTTTGGTTGCAAGTCATTTGAAGAAAATCCTGGGTGGGAAAGGGGGGATTTGGCATAGTTAAAGAAAGCCTTTGCCACTATTCTTAACTTAGGGTTTGTTAGGGTTAGCAGTATTTCTATTGCATGTGTTTGGATTGGGGAGTTTTCGAGTCTTGGAGTGATGCTGGCTATGGATACTTTTGCTTGGTTGCTTGCAAGTGGTTTGAATGCAATCCACGGTGGGTAAGGGGGTATTTGGGCCTACTTTTACTTTCAAAGTACGTTTTGTCACCAGTTTTCTGCTAGGCCTCATTTTTTCCGATTTGATTGGGGGTCTTCTACATTTTTGCGACTGGCTTTAGTAAGGGTCTGGGTGGGAGCACTGCTGGGAAGATCGATTTTGTTCTAAAACACAGTTTACAGTACACCTAGCTTGAGGGGAAAGATCCGCTACATTAATTTGCCCATACTTATTTATCCTTCAAAAGGTGACTCAGACAGAGTACGCACTGTCAAAAATATTGTACTGTCTACTAGGAAAATCAAAGTGTGACTTTTTGCACTCCACAGCCTACATACCTTATATTTATTTATCAGTGGTGTTGTAATATTATATCACTTCCTGTTTTTCGTTGAATAATTACAGGCCGGGTTTCAGTCTGTGCAATGGGGAAAAAAAGGATGGAGTTAGGCTTCACATTAGCGAGCCGCAATTCAGCATCCGCCAGGCAGGCAGTGGACAGGGTGTCTTCTGGTCACCAACATTGATGGACGAAGCGTCAGATGGAATGGAGGAGTGCCGCTAATAAGAGGATTTTTTTTCTGCATGCAACTTACTTACCAAATTCAACAGGACAACTACAACAACATACAGATACAGTATCCATTGTGTTTTTCAATGACTGTGACTGCATTTCTTGGATCTCTCTCTGCTTCTAAATTGATCCCTTAACACATCACTTACTCCACTCCACTATCACATCTGCACCACACATAGTCATTTGTAAGTGCTCCTACGTAATTCGCAAGTCGCAGCACGCCCCAGCCCGTAGAGGACTGGGATGGCCCCAATGATGAAGCATGTCACCAAGGGGCAACCCTGGTGAGTGAGGGGACACCTAGAAAAAGAGCAATTTCTCCTTTTCTATCTACTACACCTTCCAGACCAACCCCATTGAGTGTTGTAAATGGATTTATAGTGACCAGCAAGGCTCTCAGGTATCTGCAACAGAGACCTTATCTTGAATATAGTTGTCAATAATTCCACACACGCCCTGTACTGTCGCATTCTTTCTTCCACAGTTGTCGAAAGTACTACTTACTTTTCACTGACATGCATGCACTAGTGCATGCACTTTCAAAGATTGATGGATAGGTTTGTACCCAAAGATTTGTTTATGTTCAATTGTTTGTCCATGCTGTGCTTTTTTTACAGGGTGTCTTCTGGTGGTGACCAACATCGATGGACGAAGCGTCAGCTGCAATGGAGGAGTGCCGCTAATAAGAGGATTTTTTTTCTGCATGCAACTTACTTACCAAATTCAACAGGACAACTACAACAACATACAGATACAGTATCCATTGTGTTTTTCTAGGACTGTGACTGCATTTCTTGGATCTCTCTCTGCGTCTAAAATTGATCCTTTAACACATCACTTAGTCCACTCCACTATCACATCTGCACCACACATAGTCATTTGTAAGTGCTCCTACGTAATTCGCAAGTCGCAGCACGCCCCAGCCCGTAGAGGACTGAGATGGCCCCAATGATGAAGCATGTCACCAAGGGGCAACCCTGGTGAGTGAGGGGACACCTAGAAAAAGAGCAATTTCTCCTTTTCTATCTACTACACCTTCCAGACCAACTCCATTGAGTGTTGTGAATGGATTTATAGTGACCAGCAAGGCTCTCAGGTATCTGGCAACAGAGACCTTATCTTGAATATAGTTATCAATATTTGCACACACGCCCTGTACTGTCGCATTCTTTCTTCCACAGTTGTCGAAAGTACTAATGACTTTTCACTGACATGCATGCAGTAGTGCATGAACTTTCAAAGATTGATGGATAGGTTTGTACCCAAAGATTTGTTTATGTTCACAATTGTTTGTCCATGCTGTGCTTTTTTTTCTTGTCTCACAAAACCTTTCCCAAAAACCCCCGTACCCATCCATTTTTCAAACCCTAACCCTCTTCCCCCGGGCTGTGTGGTTTTGATTGATGTGTGACTAAATTACAGCAATAAATCCACACACTTGCTGGGGAGGATAAGGTGATACCAACAGGCTGGTGAAGAAATCCGAGGATATATTCTTACTCTGCTTGACAAGACCCATGGCTAATGTCAAAGAACTTCAACCGAATTAGTAGTTATACTTTACCTTTTGTTAGGCTACAATGTGGCACTGTTCTAGTGTACTGTCACCTGCTATATTCTCTATTGTACCGTTGTATTGCTCAGGAGGACAAACCAGATTTCATTTTCTTTTTTTTCATAGGCATGCAACTGCCACTGTGTCACACCACTAGTACCACCGCTATGAGGAAATTTTATCCGCCCAGGATTGCCAACCTTATTCTCTGTTTCCCGTGGAGCCAGCCCTGGGCCTAGCACTACTTGCAAACAGAAATTACAGGTAAGATAGGCGTTTGGTTGGAGGTAGTATAATGGAGTATTAGGAGAGACGAGAGATTGACGGTAGTACTACTAAAGTCACAGGACTATTCAGGAAAACAAACTTACTGTTAAACCCCCACCCACCAGACTCAAAAGCTGTAATAAACAGGTATGGTCAGATAAAGTTTCAAAAATTATATTTTTATAGCCCTAACAAAATAATCTCCCGCAAGACCCTCCCTAACCCCAACGATTGTCCTTCAAAAGTCCCCAAAAAACCCAACTCTCAATTCCCACCCCCAAAGTCTCTAAAAAAGGGGCAAGGGACACTATGGCAGGGTGCTGTTGCCTTTAGCAGGGCATCATGCTCCTTGCGGAGGGTGGCAAGTTCGAAGCGGAGGCCCTCCACCAAGTTCTTATAGTTCAGGACCTCCTGCTCCAGGTAGGACAGTCTGAGGGATAAGCGGCGCCGGTGTGCCTTGCAAATCCTGTGGGGGGCAGCTGCTGTCTTTGCTGCTCGGCGTTGGCGTTGGGCTTTGGTAGCCCGGCTCCGTACCGCTGGAGCACTGCGCTGGCTGGCAGCCCGCACGGAGGAGGATGCAGCTGTCCCCGTGGACGTTGTTGTTGTACCAGACTGCGTCTCCTCCTCCTCCAGGGCCACCAGCCACCGATATTCAGCGACAGTGGCATCCAGCCTCCGTTGCCGGGCCATTCGAGCCAGCTCCTTCCTCCTTGATGGTGTCTTGGATTTGGAAGGAGCAACTACATGAAGAAAGAAAGACATAGTCTGTAACCAATGCTCCTTAAGATTAACACAAAATGATTGAGCAGAAAGATGTCACAGTACAAGTAGCAAATTGAAAGCACAGTACATAACTATTGAGGACAGTATCTATGTAACCTCCGACTTCTTCATCCTTGCTCTAACATTAGTGGGAGTTTAAGGGACAAATTCTACAAGCACTATGGACTTCCATTACAGTCGACTATGACAGTACACCAGTCTTATTCTTCTTCTTCTCTCTTGTTTAGGAAAATTGGTACGTTATCTTCTGCAAGCCGGCATAATGCCAGCGCAGTGAACTTGCACCCGAGAAAAACAGACACACACCATGGTGAGTGAGACAGACTTGCGTTACTGTACCGGTCCAGTACATGCAGGTGGTGAAGCTCTTACTTTTCTATTACTGGTGGCACTGAGAATACTCTGTTAAAAGGGCTACTGCTTAATTAATTTAGCTTTCACCCTACAGTGCAAATGAGTATTAGAAAAGGAAAATAAAGAAACTAAATAATCTGATTATCTATCACTTCACATGGGATGTATTTGAGGACATATGGGATGACTTTAGGTGCTTTGCTTATTATGGAGTGAACAGTGATACCCCCACACATGAATGACGTACTACTACTAAACTAAAGTTATTAAGAGAGGTAGGGAGTGTCCACCGTAATAACCAGATATATGCTGTGCTTGCAGTTGCAATACAAACTACTTCTACTATTCATGGTAGTATTTGGACAAAATTACAACTTCTTTTCCTTGCCTTTCCTACACTGGAAAGGACGTGCGGGTGCAGTGTTACATGCTCTTCAAAGTAACACTTAGTTCATCCAGTGACCATCTACTCTCTCTAGATACACATATGCTATCTAAGAGTCAGATAGTACCATGAATGATCCAGGCATCCATCCATTCAAAGTATATGCACACATACAGTTTCTGTTTCACCCACCCAGGCTGTTCTCCTTAGACCCATCCTTGCTTCATCATTCACCCAGCCATGCACCATACCATATTCTTTCCTTCCCAGCCACCTCGGGGACCAAGCAAACACATATCATTCTTCTTTGCCAGTCATCATTACATTTCTCGTCCTTCCACACTTACTTACACCCTTCTTTCGCTTTTCGTTCAGCCCTTCCATCAAGTTCACCTCAGATCTGATTGGGATTCTTCTCGCCAAAAACTTCACAGCTAAGTCGAAGTATATTTAGAGGAGCCTACTACCTGGTTTATTTATAATACACCGTGCAGAAAGCACACTCTGCAGTCTTCAATCTGAAATGAGTAAGGAATGTATAGCTTACCTCTGCCCGCCACCACCGTGTCATCCCCCACAGATTTGCTCGGCACTTGCACCGCCTCCTCCCCAGAGTTGTCCTCCTCGTCCAATCCCACCACCACCCCGACGCTGGCCCCGCCTCCAGATGTTCCACCTACAAAGTACATTTAATAATGTTAGAATACACCACTCACTACTATATAATATTTGGTCTAGGAGGAAGAAAGAAATGTGGAAAAAACTGTATACAATTTAATAATTTGTGACTGTCTACTGTAAAGTAAAAATGTCCCTTTTTCCATGGAAGGCTGTTGTCTTGCTGCACTTTTTGGCAAAACTGATGAATGCTTGCTTTTTATTTTTAACACGCACCACTTTTTCTCCTAACAGACAGAAGCTTGACTTCTAAGAACACGAGCAGGATCAAGTTCAAACCAGGTGAGAGCTCGGCTCGACCACAAGAAATGTGTCCAATTAATCGTCAGCACTAAGCACTTTTCCATTTCCAGTTAAACATTTACTTTTATGACAAACTTGATTTCAATAAATGTGTTTACTTTTAATAAAGCTTTTAAACTCAAATAGACTCTGTGGTTTTTGGTCCTCCAGACTAGAGTGGATGAGCTAAAGGTTTTGGAATTTTTGCAAGCATAAGTCCGTGCCTCTGCCATCGGTGACTTTGCGAGCTAAATGACTCTGCCACACTATCTAGTCAGTAAGGAGATTGGGGTTCAACTACAAAGTCTGTTATCACTGAGGTATGTGGAAAGTCTAACAGCACCTATTATAATTGATAAGCTAAGCAATGCATTATTTAGTGTCCATAGTTCTGTTTGTGCAGATTTGTCCCTGCAACAGTAGTAGAATGGATTGTCCTCCTATCCAAACCAAAAGTAAAGTAGTATCTTATTCTTTCTTGGTGGTCATTCACCTTTTTATTGTTGGCAAATGTCAAAGCATAAACATTTAGAATACTTGAAAAGACATTATGGACAATCCCAGAGGACTGCACTCAGTGCATAGAGCTATTGTTGACTAGAATGGGAGTCCAATGGAAATGCCAAATGTGCAATCTTAGTTAGCTACACAGACAGACTAATAAGAATAATCTAGTAATACTACACAGAGTCATAGTCGAGGCAGGATAAGAATTTAGATCCTGTCTACAAGAAGATCAAAGACGATTTAGAAAAAATCGAATGAGGAACGCTAGGAAAAAATAAGTACTCTATATTAAAATTAAAACTTACTGGGGCCAGCAAAGGAGCCCTCGCCTGCCCGCCTGCAATGGTGCGGCGTATATTAACAACGTGACGCATATGGGAGATGCATCACGTTGTAAAGCCCTGCGCCAATAAGGGGGCGTTCCAGCGCAAGGGAGGGCGTTCCTGTGCAGGAACGCATCCTAAAAGTGGCTGAGGGAAATCTACAAGATTTCAATCAGTCACTTTGAGGACAATGATGCGTGACTCAAACCCTGCGCCTGCTTGAAGCAGACGTACGGCTTGACGCAGCATTTGGGAGATAGGGCACCATCATTGCGACGCAACTCCAGCAATGCGCCGCCTTTACGGCACAGATGCGTAACGCTTTGGTGACGTTTTGGGCCCATGGTGCGCCGCATTGTAAATACGGCGCACCATGGGTGATGGTGGGGTGACGCACAATTACTGGCGCATCCCTGCTACTTTGCAGGTATGCACCGGTAATTAAAAATCTGAACCTTAGTGTGTAGCATTACGCAGTTCTTTAAACTACACTCATACATAATTTCACAGGCCAATGAAATGAACACAAAATCTAAAACAAATAAGCATAGTAGCAACACTACTGAGAAGAAGGAGAGCAGTGTACCTAAAATGCACAGAAGATTTTGAAATATAATTTAACTACAATGTAATGAGCAGCATTATTGCTCTTGGTAAAAACAAAAATTTGCAATATAAAAACACAGCAGGAGGAAACATAGTAGTAAAGAAATAGCTACTACTACTCACCAAGCCCGGGGATCTCAAGGCCAAGGAGGTCGAGCAGATCTCGCTCACGGGTCAGGACATCCGTCCAGCGGTGGGTGGCCTGGTTGTAGGTGCGCCAGACCCGAGAGTGGTGGTAAATGGCCTGGCACACCTTCTCCCACCGCTTCCGGCGCTCCCGGACCCCGTACCCGGCACTGATCTTGCCGCCTCCCATGATGGTCCTGGGGAGGTGGCGCTGAACATAAAAAATGAGTTGGCCCGCCTCCTCCGGGGTAAAGATCTCCCTGGGTACGACCTCCTCCCCCCTCAAACGCCCGCACGGGAGCCGGACACGGGGTGCGGGACCCTTCCCCTTCTCGGGATGCTTCCCGGCTCCCTTCACCATGGTCTGGGCGGAAAGGAATAAAGAAAATAGAATAGGGAAGAGAAGAAAAGAAAAGAGTTTAAAAAAGTAGTTAAAAATTAACCAAAAGTAGCAGTAAACACAAAAATATAGGGCTAGAAATATAGTAGATAATAAGTAAAATAGATAAAAAAAACTACAAACAAGCAAAGGATGGCAGAGATTTAGAGAGGATACAAAGACCATGCCCAGAACCATAGCAGTGAATGAGAAACAAGATGGCCGCGCCCGTTCACGACCGCGCGGGTAAGTTCGCGCGACATTTTGCTTGCGAACACGCGCGAAACTGTACTGGCAAGCCGCAGACTTTGCGAGATTACACTTCGCGCCCGGAAACGGAAATACGTCAGGCAAACAAGATGGCCGCGCCCTTGAACGACCGCGAGGGTAACTTCGCGCCTTGCGCTACGAGCGGCTCGCAAAAACGCACAAAACCTTGCCAACTAGCACGGCGCAAAAAAACAAATTGCATATTCGCACAAATTTGCGGCTTCCGAATCCGATCTCGGGAGTGTTCGCTCCCCGCAAATCCTGCGAAATTGCAGTAAAACGTGTTTTGCAAAACTGTAAGCACTCGGCAGGTGCAAGAGTTCAAACTAATCATTAGTAACAATTCCCTGTAGTGCTTCCTGACTGGGGCCCCTCCAGAATTCAGTTGCTAGTTGCATCAATTGTATGACCCTGCTCTGACCCTCACAGCAGGCTCATAGAATAGCTACAAGTAGGCCACAAAGGTCCTGGGGAAAAAAAATGCACTGCAACAGAAAGCAAATTACAGATAAGGAAGCAGGTGCCAGATTGGAATTTTAAAACAGTGACACATTAATAAACTAACCCCAAATTAATTCATGTCAGTTGAAGCAGGGCTGGTGTGCTTGCTTTTCCCCCCATAATCTACAGTGATGATGAACCAGAGGGTGGCATTGATGTAACAGAGGGTTGCAGTGGTGAAACAGAGGATGCTGGGAACCTGTGATGATGAACCAGACATAGAAACAACATAATCGCGACCGTTGCGTGCCGAAATGTAAGTTCGCAATTGCGAACTGGTAGGAAACCCTTGCGAACTTGCAGAAATCCTTGCGAACACAAAAATAAAAATCCGCAAATTCGCTAGAATTCGCAGATTTTGCGGATTGCGAGTTCGCAAATCCGCAAAATTCGCGAACGCGAGATTCGCAAAATTCGCCCATGCTTAATCAGGGGTATATAGGCCAGTATTGGTTTTGAAAGCAGTGAACTGGTACATTCCCCATACCTAATCCATACCAAATTCAGGATAGCACTGCAAAAGATTCTTCCATTCATCAAGCAGGGAGATTTTTGGTTGTTGCTGGATCTCCTGGACATATATCTGCATGTTCCAATCTATCACAGTTCACAGAGGTTCCTGTGTTTCTGTGTGCAAGATCACCTTTAGCAATTTCAGGTACTCTCCTTTGGTCTATCTTCCTCTCCAAGAGTATTTGCTTAAGTGTTGGCCCCATTAGTGGACGTTTTACATTCTAAGGGACTCTAAGTATTTCTTTCTTTGGAAGAGTGGTTAATATCTTGTTCTTTTTCTAAGGCCCAGTCACATGTTCAGGAGATATGCAGCCATGCAAGATCACAGATTAAACATGTAGAAAAACTGCCTCATTCTAAAACAGAACTTACAATTAATCATGGCTCATTTCAAGATAGAAGTGGGAAACGTTTTCCTTCCCAAGGACAGAAAACACAAAATCAGAGCAGACATTCTGTCCTTTTTGGAAGACTCTGTTCCCCATGCAAGACAGTGGTTGAGGTTACAAGGCCTCACAAAATCAATGCTGGCAGTTCTTTCCTGTGCTGGCCTCCACATGTACCCATCGGTAGACAATTTGTTAAGTCACTGGGAGCCGATTTCTCAGGATTTCGAGAAGAGGGTTAGAGTGATTATGTGGATATGGAAGAATTCGGGTTGGTGGATGGAGGAAGAAAATCCGAACAGGGTTTAACTTTTTGTCATACTTCCTCTGAAGGCGATAAATATAGATGCCAGCAGTCTCGGCTGGGGTGCCACTCTGGAGGCTGCGATAACACGGGGGAATGGTCACTTTTACAGTCAGTGAACTCCTCATTTGAAAAGAGCTGAAGGCCTTTCATGTGGGTTTGTTGGATTATGCTCCACAGTTACTAGACAATAAGGTGCAGAATAGGACAGGCAACAGTTTGGTAATGAGCTACATCAATCAATCAACAAATCAATCAATCAATCAGGGGTTTTAAAGCTCACTACTCACTGGTGAGGGTTCCAAGGCACTGGAGGGAGAGTGTGCGAGCAGCTCCCTAGGTGAATCAAAGAGCCTGGTCTTGAGCTCCTTTCTAAATTGCTGCAGTATTGGGTTTTGTCTGATGCGGTGGGGGAGTTTGTTCCAGGTGTTTGTCATGAGGTAGGAGAAGGATCTGCCAGGTCGGTAGAGCGGAGGTTTCTCTTGGGGGTGTGGAAGGAGATTCATTCATTGAGGTATTGGGGTCGGGTGTTATGGAGGGCTTTGTAGGAATGTGTGAGCAGTTTGAAGGTTATTCTTCTTTTGACGGGGAGCCAATGGAGGTCGCAGAGGTATTGGGTGATGTGGTCATGTTGTGGGATGTCGAGGATAAGTTTGGCCACTGCATTCTGGATGGTATTAAGTTTGCTGATTGAATGTGAATTAATCAGGGTGGGTTCAGATCCAATTGCCAGGAAAATTGTTACTTGGGGGGAGAACAGTATGGGGTTGCTGTCAGCAATTTACCTCACCAAGAAGGAGAATTCTGCAGCGGACAGGTTAAGCAGGGTCTTTCCTCCAATGAGTGTAAATACGCCCCTGGCCAAAAGCAAAGGTATTCCTTGGAATAAGACCTAGGGTAATGCGTTGCAATTTCAGGGCCTCTATCTTAATACGCACTCCATCCCTAAGCATGCATTGGAGCTCTGGGACCTTCTAGGACAACTAAGCCAGACATATGTTTTATCATTTAAACCTGGTTTCATGCGACCGCCTCTCCATCTCTAGAAGTTGCATTTCCTGAAGGTTATAGAGTTACCAGACTGAATAGACAGCTAAAAAAAGGAGGCTGAGTAGCTATTGTGGCACGAAATCCACAAAAAATTCAACATTTGGATTTGTGTTCCATCCTCGTGCTAGTGATCCAGCGCTCGGATTGAAAAACTGTCTCACAAACGCTACCTATCACCTCAATACTCACCATTAATCATCAAACACATATCCAGGCCCATAACACCAATGAGACAATTTTTGAGCAGCTGAATCAGGTGATTTGACTAATATATCTACTCACATAATATTTACATTATTATACACAACTGCAGTTAATTTATCTTTACCATGGTTTTAAACAAATTATTACCTATTAATCAAATCACTGAAGGCGATTGGATCAACTGATGGAAACTAGACCATGAATAAACAAGACCAGCTTGTCTTTTCAAATCTAATTTTATTAACTTTATTTTTCATAAAGGAAAAGCATTTACGTTTTTAGAATCTTTATTTTATAAGCAAATAAGAAACCAGCATTTAATAAGGAAATGAATTTAGAACTGACATTTTAAAGCAAGCTCAGAAACATGAAATATTAGCAGAATAACAGTTTCCCATTCCCTAAATCTATTTCCCTGTCTATTTCTCTCAACACCTAAATGGAAAAATCATTTAAAGTCTGCTGTCCTTATATGCAACAAAGGTCCATCAGCATGTCACATCATTCAGGAATCAGAAAGTAAGAGTGTGTGTTTTTTTCTTGCTCATAGTGTCAGACTTTATACCTTTCTCTCTAGCTAAACTTTCTACATTTTACATTCTTTCAAAAAAGTCTGAGGTTTTCATTGGCTGTCCTGTGTCAGTCCATGATAAAATTATTAGGTCATCTCCGACTCTTGACCAAGTCCAGGCTTCATATAAGCCCTATTGTCTTTTATTTCAAAGTCTTTCTGCTTCCTCAAAAAGGTTACTTTTTTCCTCGAGCTTCGAGCGCTTACTTCCTAACCTTGGCAAACACATTAAGTTCCTGTCCTTGAGCTTTCTCTCCATGAACACGTTCAACGCGACCAAAGAACTGCTTTTTAATTTACAATGACAATGCAGCCAAAAATCTTCACAGCTGCGCATGTGTAAAGAGATCACTCTGGACAAGCTTTTGCGTCTTCAGCTCTGTCAGCCATTTTCTGAACCATCTTTAGGCCTTACTTTGGAAACTAATATTAAACAAACACAAGACATCAATTAATTAAAGAATTGAGACCCATTCTTTACTAATTAATCCTGTTAATTATATTACCTAGCAAAGCACATACAGGCAGCATTATAATTACTTTTCCTTTTTGTACAGCAGGAACTCCATGAGCTTTTCATCACAGAAAGACATAACATAAGCACATAAAATAAGCACATGCCATTATTTTAACTGCCGCATTTAATACTGACAAAGACAATAGACAAGGTTAATTTATTATTCTTTCTTTGCGTTTGCAACATAGAGCACGTTAGTTTATCCCACGTGTAATGATGAATGTATTCTTAAACTAAGTTGATTAGTAATTTCACCACAATCTTATTAATCTGGTTACTTTGTTATGAAAGATTAACTTCACAAGTTTGAATAAAATCTTGTTCTTCACCTTGCTACATCACTAGAAATGTTGATCTTTAGATTTGAGACAGCCCCCAAAAAAAGATGGACGGGGCACTGGTCTATCGCCCATTTGGCAACAAAAAAGACTTCAGCCCACTGTTCATGGAATGGCTAGTCCCCCATGTCTTATAAGCAGATAATTTTTTTACTGTTAGGAGACGTTAATGCTCATTTTGATACCCAATGTGACCCTAATTCTCACAGTCTGTTAGCTGCTATGGAATCCCTTGATCTCTACCAAAAGGTATCTAGTCCTACTCATAAAGTGGGGCATACTCCTGATGCTATTTTAACCAATGCCTCGAATATAGCAGTTGATCCACACATGGCTCTGATGTGAACTGATCATCTTGCCTTAAAGTTTGTTTTAAATACTCCTAAATTTTGCACAACACCTCCTGATGCCTTGAAACTCTCGAGACTGTGGAGGAAAGTGGCCCTTACCACTTTCCTCCCAATTTTCACACCGCCGCCATAAATAATTTCATGGACAGCGAGCTTGCACAAAAAGGATCTGAGGACTCACTAAGGCCTTAGCTCCTATGAAATTATGTAAGATCCAAAAGAGAAACTCTCCAGTGCCCTGGTTCACCGAAACCTTAAAAAAAGAAAAATCTACATGCAGAACGTGGGAACGGAAATGGAGTAAATCTAAACTTGAAGAGGATAAACTTACTTATAAAACTGCATTCAGGATATATTTAAAATTGTGTAATACTGCTAGAAGAATCCATTTAAGGGACAGAATTAGCTCAGCAAAAAATTCCTCAAAAGAGCTTTTCAAAATTGTCAAAGAATTTACGAATCCGAGCATAAACAGCCCTCCAACCCCTTAATCTCAAAACTTCTGTGATAATCTTGTATATCAATTCGAACAGAAGATTAATAAGATCTATAGATCATTCAGTAATAAAGAAATAAAGATATCTTGTGACCCTGTTGCAGTTAAGACAAATCGTAATCCTCCTACTCTAGAACTATTTAACTCTGTCACTCCTGGCCAATGCAGTCCCTGCTAAATAAGATTAAAGCAGGTTCCATGCTGGATCTTGCCCCACCACATGTTATTACTTCTCTGGCCTCTGTCTTGACAGCACCTATCACAGACATCTGTAGCCTCTCACTAAAGACAGCTTCCCTCCCGCTGAAATGGAAGACAGCATAGATTAAAACCATTCTTAAAAAATCCTCAGCTGATCCTATAGATATGCTGAATTATAGACCCATCTCACTACTACCCTTCTTCTCCAAAATGTTAGAGTCACTGGTGAATCACCAAGTGCTATCCTATTTAGAGGCTAACAATCTGCTAGATCCCTCTCAGTCGTGCTTCTGTGCATCCTATAGCACAGTATCAGCCTTAACTGAAGTCACTGACACTATCAAGCTGGCTCTAGACAAGGGGACGTCAGCCATGTTAATGTTTTTAGACTTATCAGCGGCGTGTGATACCATCTCCCATCAGATTCTAGTTCAAAGACTGAGGGAGATTGGCATCTGCGGGAACACTTTAAAACGGTTAGAACATTTTCTGTCAGAACGAACGCATATAGTGCAGTTGGACTCTTTTACCTCAAAGTCCATGATCCTAGACAAAGTGGTGCCTTAGGGATAATTTCTTAGTCCCACTCTTTTTAACATTTATGTACCCTATCTATCAAAGCTCATCAGATCATGTGGTTTTGACACCGTCTCCTATGCTGATGATATGCAATTAATCATCACTATGGACACTCATGCAACTCTCACTAAGGCCAAATAAAAAAATGGTATGCTGAAGATTGCTGTATAAATGACATGCTAAAGATTGCTGCATGAATGGCAGCAAACTTCTTCCAGCTCAATACAAACAATACATAGATCCTCTTGTTTGAGAAAGCCCACGCAGTGTGGTCTTCAGACTGGTGGGCCCTGGAATTGAGCCCAACCCGAGTCCTAAAAAATGTGTGAAAGATGTAGGTGTCCTAGATATTGGTTATGTGTTTCGGCCTAATACACATGCTTAGGATCGTTTTGCCTTGGATCCACACTGCACCCTACCTATTGGGTAATCTTAGGCCTACATGAGGGGTGTCTTATATGTAAGAAAAGGAAAGGTTAGGGTCTGGCAGGTGGGTGCACTTGCCAGGTCGACGTGGCAGTAAACAACTGCATGCACACACTGCAGTGGCAGGTCAGAGATACATTTACAGGGCTACTTAGCTGGGTGGCACAATCATTGCTGCAGGCCCACTAGTAGCATTTGATTTACAGGACGTGGGACACTCAGTGCACTTTACTAGGGGCTTACCAGTAAGTCAAATATGCCAGTCCTAGATTAATAATCACAGAAACAATTTACACAGGGATCACTTCCACTTTGATACTGATTAGATGGGGCAAAGTGCCCAAACCATGTAAGCCTGCAAAAACGATATCCAGCCTAACATAATAAATACTGGGGGAAAAGTCAAAAAGTCAGGGGAAACCACACCAAGGATGCCAAGTCTAATATGGTCGATATGATTCAGCATTCTAGACATTCATCAACCCTGAAAAAGTACTTTTGCCATTGGCAGTCTTTCCACAAGTGGTGAATGGTGAAGGATTGGGATCCGACTGTGGTGAACTCAATTAGAGTTTTAGATTTCCTACAAGAGCATTTTATTTTGCGTCTTCCAGTATCAACTTTCAGGCCTCAGTGGGCAACAGAAAAGCTTTCAGGAGCCCTCAGAAAGAAGGAAGAGGACCCTTTTGTTGGTAGATTGATAACATCTTTTTCTCTGGAAAGACTTAGATTTCACTGTCCAGTTCCATCCTGGAATTTACTATTGGTTTTGCAGGTTCCTCAACATTCTACTTCCGAGCTTTTAGAAAGTGTTGATCCAAAGTTTCTTACTTTGAAGGTCATTTTTTAGAGGCTATTTCATCCACTAGGAGAGTGGGGAAACAATGTTCTTTATTGCGATCAGAGCATTCTCTTAAGGTTTTCCCAGATAAGATGGTTGTGAGACTGTATCCTAAATGTATACCAAATATTCCTTCCCAGTTTCATTTCACCAAAAAAATGGGTCTACCAGTTTTAGCTCTAAACCCCTTCTACTGAAGACGAATCATTGTCACAACACCTAGAGATAAAGAATGCAATCCTGATTTATATGGTGAAAATGGAGGAGTTCAGGAATGTAGATTATCTTTTTGTGAACTTTGATCCAGTTGATAATGGTCTGAAGCCTTCTACTTCTACTCAAAGTAGATGGCGTAAGCAAGCCTTTTTCTTGGCAAATGATACTCAAGGGAAGGAGTTGGTGTCTAGTGTGCAAGTTATATCAACACACAGTATGTTTGCTTCTTGGGTAGCCTTTCAGGGTGCATCCATTGAAGACATTTGCAATGCAGAAACTTGTGCTACTCTGAACACTTTAATGGACCATTATTCCCACCTCCAGTTGGGAGGCACTTCTACTTCCTTTGCTTCATCATTGTTAAAGGTAGTAATATATGTTTAATATTTGAAATAAAATAAGAGGAATTGAACAAAATGTAACACTTTTTGTCATAAAAAATTTTTTGGGCTGACAACTCTTGTATACGGCAAGTTTTTCAATATAGAATTCATGGATACCGATATCTGTTTTGGTATCAAGTAATTAATTATGACTAGGGTGAGGAAGATGATCATGGAGATAATGCTGCCGTTACTTACTGGTAATCTTCATTACTTTGAGTACAAGCATTCTTTGCCACAGTCAGGGTGTCCTATCCTTTGAAGCCTATGAAATTGTGGCTTCAATCTGAGGTTTGCACTTAATATAACAGGAAGTGGTGGACATCGACTTCCTCTTTATAACAGTGATTAGGGAAAGGATGTCATCAATCCTGGAGGAATGGGAAACTAAGATATGTGGTATTTTTAATGTTGACGGTTCTGTCGACATGAGAAAAGCTCATTAGTAATGACTGTAGTGATGAAGATCAATGAAGATTACTAGTAAATAACTGGGGCATTATTGCTTACCACTCAAGTCATCCGACCCACTCTGAAAAAGTGATGGAAACACAGAAATTAGTCAGAAACTCTGGTAATTACTTTGTTTCCATTCCATCCTTTATACCTTTTTGGTGTCGTAAGAGACACCAATCACTTTTCATCCGACCTGAAAAATAACAGCACAGACCAAAATGCTAGGCTGTATTGGCTTGAATAAGAACATAAGCAACCGCAGATGTGTTAAGCCCTTGTTGGGCCTTGGTGGAGACCTGCAGCTTGACTTGCCATAGCACAGCAAACCCAAGAAATATGTCTCAGCATACTCACACCACTCATCTTGGCCTGCATATATGATGGATGGAAATGTTTGAATCCATCCGAAGCACTAGTAATTACTCTGGATGCATTCCATTCCATGGTGTTTAAGCTCATTGAGCCATAGAATGGAATGCTCCGAGAACGTGTTCACTGTATTTACTATTTACACATTCACAGGCATACATTATTGTTATTGGTCCTCATGGTTATCAAATTCATGGATGGTTGGAGCGAATATGCCAGTAAACGTTACAAGAGAGAAGTGATAACAGCACAAAGAGAAGAACCTTAGCTGTGACGTGTGGAAATATCCAATCTTACATACATTTTATTGCAGTTTTGCATGAACCATTTCATAAATGTGCTGCATCTGCCCTACAAGAGAGGACCAATCATCATATCAGTATGATGCCATCTTACATAGAGGACTTCACTCCTTTTGCTTCATTTTGACGCTACACTGTGCTGATCTGAGCCCATCAGTGGATTCTGTACTTAGCTCCATTACCAAGTAGGAACATATTTGCATGTGGGTACGACCCATGCAAATGTTTTATCCAGTTCTCCTTATCCACCGTCCAGCCACCAAATTTGCTGTTATTAGGTTGGTGGTAGAAGGCACAGACTGTCCAGATAGAGACCAGCATTCTGCTGGTCTCCATCCAGGTGGCATGTGCGGCACACCCGTGAGTTCTTCTGAAACCTCTTGTGATGCATCGAAGTGTTTGGGGTTCTTGATGTATTTAGGAACCATTACAGGTAGTGAGGACTCCTTCATCTATTGGAGACACTTGGTCGTGGGACTCTAGTGGAGCACTTGCTATAATGACTCCGTCCATCATCCTCTTTGGTTTTGCTTTGTTCTCCCTAAGTTGGCAGGGTATGCCAGACGTGGGCCCCTTGCTCACTTTGCCACTGGATTCATGCTAGCCTGGCTGATGACGGCTGATTAGCCAGAAACCGGTCCCAAGATGCTTGTTTCCAGTCCAAGGAAGACATGGCTTGGCAGTTCGTGCTGGACTGTTCCCATGATGCACAGAGTCAGACGGATTTGCATATAGCCATGTCTGAATTGGGGTGGAGGAGTGAGCTAAAGAATGATGATGGATTAAACCCAGATCAGTTGTTTGGGGGTGAATGCTTGCAATGTTCAGCACTCCGTCCATCATCCACTTTGGTTTCGCTTTGTTCGCCCTAAATTGGCAGGGTTTGCCCAGACGTGGGTCCCTTGCTCACTTTGCCACTGGATTCAAGTTAGCCTGGCTGATGAACGCTGATTAACTGGGAACCGGTCCCAGGATGCTTGTTTCCAGTCCAGGGAAGACATGGCTTGACAGTTCATGCAGGACTATTTCCATGAGGCACAGGGTCAGACTGATTTGTATATGGCCATGTCTGAACTGAGGTGGCGGAGTGAGCTAAAGAATGATGATGGATTAAACCCAGATTAGTTGACTCGGGGTGATTGCTTGCAATGTTCAACACTCTGTCCATCATCCCCTTTTGTTTCGCATAATGACCAGAAGGGCAGAAGTATGGCGTTTATCCAAATAGACAAATTACTGTAATGCATCCCTCATACAATTTCAGTGCCATATTCCATATTGCACTTGTAATACAGCGGATGGGATATCTGCCACGTATATGATCGAGTATGTCCTTAATCAGGACCCCTGACCTTCATGACCTTTGTCATTAGAAGAAGTGATCAAGCAGTTTATAAAAGAAATTAGGAAGAAAAATGTATAACAGCAAACAGAATAACTTTCTTCCCTCTGTGTACAGGAACTGGATCTACACTAAAACCGATGCCCTGCAGCTCAGTAAGCAGATAGCAGCCGGTTGTGTGGCTACCCAAGGTGCAGTGGGTGCAGTGTCACCATGGCCCAGAGATGTGGGAGGCCCACTGCACTCTGATTATGCTACTGTTTTAATTTCCAACCGGGGGTACGGCACACGCTTTTTCCCTTGCTTGCACTGTGGCATTTCCTGGCATCCTTGGTACGTCATGGATTACAGCACAACTGTGCAACATGGCGCCCTGGGACAACAATTAAAGATGCGCTGATGTTAAATTGATGATACAGTGGACTTGGACGTACGTGACCACAATGAAAATGCAGCATTTAATAATTGGTCCAGCCGTAACCTGGCCTGTGTTCATGTTGGTGACAAATATACTTTCTTTTTTTGACCCATTTTCAGCTGGAGTATTTTCTTGTGCCAAGCACTTGTCCATATACGTGTGAGTCTCCCCTTAGCGAGGCTCATTTCTCACATTAACTGCAACCTTCCCGGCCTCGAAGACATGAGATGTTTGGTGCGTTTTCTGTTGGTTACTGTCACAAAACATCACGAGATCGCTAGGGAGACCGAGAGCTGAACTTTCTCTGAACTCCTCGTCGGGGCCTGGTTCGAATGCACATTGTGGTACAAATTGCGAAGGTCTTGAGGCGCAGAAGCAGTCTAGAGCAGACAGGGACTTAAGGCGTGTTTGGGGTTCTTGATGTATTTAGGAACCATTACAGGTAGTGAGGACTCCTTCATCTATTGGAGACACTTGGTCGTGGGACTCTAGTGGAGCACTTGCTATAATGACTCCGTCCATCATCCTCTTTGGTTTTGCTTTGTTCTCTCTAAGTTGGCAGGGTATGCCAGACGTGGGCCCCTTGCTCACTTTGCCACTGGATTCATGCTAGCCTGGCTGATGACGGCTGATTAGCCAGAAACCGGTCCCAAGATGCTTGTTTCCAGTCCAAGGAAGACATGGCTTGGCAGTTCGTGCTGGACTGTTCCCATGATGCACAGAGTCAGACGGATTTGCATATAGCCATGTCTGAATTGGGGTGGAGGAGTGAGCTAAAGAATGATGATGGATTAAACCCAGATCAGTTGTTTGGGGGTGAATGCTTGCAATGTTCAGCACTCCGTCCATCATCCACTTTGGTTTCGCTTTGTTCGCCCTAAATTGGCAGGGTATGCCCAGACGTGGGTCCCTTGCTCACTTTGCCACTGGATTCAAGTTAGCCTGGCTGATGAACGCTGATTAACTGGGAACCGGTCCCAGGATGCTTGTTTCCAGTCCAGGGAAGACATGGCTTGACAGTTCATGCAGGACTATTTCCATGAGGCACAGGGTCAGACTGATTTGTATATGGCCATGTCTGAACTGAGGTGGCGGAGTGAGCTAAAGAATGATGATGGATTAAACCCAGATTAGTTGACTCGGGGTGATTGCTTGCAATGTTCAACACTCTGTCCATCATCCCCTTTTGTTTCGCATAATGACCAGAAGGGCAGAAGTATGGCGTTTATCCAAATAGACAAATTACTGTAATGCATCCCTCATACAATTTCAGTGCCATATTCCATATTGCACTTGTAATACAGCGGATGGGATATCTGCCACGTATATGATCGAGTATGTCCTTAATCAGGACCCCTGACCTTCATGACCTTTGTCATTAGAAGAAGTGATCAAGCAGTTTATAAAAGAAATTAGGAAGAAAAATGTATAACAGCAAACAGAATAACTTTCTTCCCTCTGTGTACAGGAACTGGATCTACACTAAAACCGATGCCCTGCAGCTCAGTAAGCAGATAGCAGCCGGTTGTGTGGCTACCCAAGGTGCAGTGGGTGCAGTGTCACCATGGCCCAGAGATGTGGGAGGCCCACTGCACTCTGATTATGCTACTGTTTTAATTTCCAACCGGGGGTACGGCACACGCTTTTTCCCTTGCTTGCACTGTGGCATTTCCTGGCATCCTTGGTACGTCATGGATTACAGCACAACTGTGCAACATGGCGCCCTGGGACAACAATTAAAGATGCGCTGATGTTAAATTGATGATACAGTGGACTTGGACGTACGTGACCACAATGAAAATGCAGCATTTAATAATTGGTCCAGCCGTAACCTGGCCTGTGTTCATGTTGGTGACAAATATACTTTCTTTTTTTGACCCATTTTCAGCTGGAGTATTTTCTTGTGCCAAGCACTTGTCCATATACGTGTGAGTCTCCCCTTAGCGAGGCTCATTTCTCACATTAACTGCAACCTTCCCGGCCTCGAAGACATGAGATGTTTGGTGCGTTTTCTGTTGGTTACTGTCACAAAACATCACGAGATCGCTAGGGAGACCGAGAGCTGAACTTTCTCTGAACTCCTCGTCGGGGCCTGGTTCGAATGCACATTGTGGTACAAATTGCGAAGGTCTTGAGGCGCAGAAGCAGTCTAGAGCAGACAGGGACTTAAGGCGCGCGTACAGAGGTTAAATGAGAAGTGTGAAAACATTATTAAAGCATACATTGAATACCAGTGCTGCCAGCATCAGCATGTTATCTTGCTAATTGTACATTCGTGTGCAACAGTGTTACGATGTTGTCTTGCTAATACAAATCTTGTCAGTGCTTTATTGTGTGTTCGGTTTCTGGAAGGCCAGAAAGTGTTAATGAGCCTGCTCTATAGGCAGATAGTTGAGAATTTGGGGGGTGTCATGGAGTGGCCTCGTAATGCTGCATTGCCTGAAAACGGCCAAGACGGGATTACAAGTGAGGCAATATTTCTCAGGTGCAGTAATAAACTGGGAGACCACTTATTGAGACCCCCGTACGATAGAATACAGGCACAGGGGTGGCTGCCTGCAGGGAACTGAAAGCTTCCATTCCTACGTTTGCTTTCCCAAACGGGAATGCTTTTTATAGGTATGGCGTTAGCCAAGATCCTTTGATGTTAATACATTTGTATACTATATGTACATTTCGGGAAGTTTCTGCCACCTCTCTTCATCCATTGTTCTGCTGTTGTGTCATTCACATGTTGCTTCTGCCCACAACAGCATATTAGGGTGACCAACTGGCATGGGTGCAAATTCAGGATGGTGAGCGTAAAAATTCAGGACAAAGGGTCAAAATTCAGGACAAAAACTCAGGACAGAAGGTCAAAGTTCAGGACAAAAGTTATGTTTTACAGACACAATCAGAAGAGGTGGTGCAATAGTATGCAAGTAAGTAAATAGACAACCACTTAAGTACAAGTCAAAAGAAGTTTATATTAGGTTGAGAAAATTGTGCACTTCATGGTTTTTCAGCATGCGCGCAGCTTTGAATAAATGAGCAAGTCTTTTTGCATTAACAAAACCGCCCCCCACCACCACCTTTCCAGCCTCCCAGGGAAAAGCCCGATGCCCGGTCCGGACAGTCCGGCCTTGCTTCCACCCTCCAATGGTGACCCTCCTCTTCACATAGACCCTCTCTCATGTGTATTTTTTTTTTATAGTGCTACTCATCCCAAGTAAGAAGGACAAGGTGTCGGCATGAGTTACATCACACACATATTATATACAGACAATGACTCATTTAAATGTGAAAGTCAATCTATAGGAAATGTACTTAAGATGATGGGGGTTACAAAGTGTAATCATTCTTTCATCCATCATTCAGTCTTTCACCATTCACTCTGTCCTTCCATCTGGGTGCCCATCCATATCATTATTCAACCATTTGCAAACCTATCCATCATCTATCCTTCCATCCATCCATCCATCCATCATTCCACTCCTCTATCCCTCCATCCATCAGTTCACCATATCCATCCGTACACTCATCCATCTACTCTTTCACTCATCCAGTCAGCCATCTACCCTTTCAACCATCCAGCCATCCTTTCACTTACTCATTCATCCACCCAGTCACTCATCCTTCCACACATTCACCTTTTCACTCATCTATCCCTCCATTCATCCTTTCACCTTGTCCATCTGTGCACTCATCCATCCACTCTTCCCCCATTCATCCCTTCACTCATCCATTTAGCCATCTACCCTTTCACCCATCCAGCCATCCTTTCACTTACTCATTCATCCACCCAGTCACTCATCCATCCACCCGTTCACCCTTTCAGTCATCCATCCTCCCTTTCTCTCTCATTCCTCTTTCATTTAGCCATCCATCCTTCCATCAGCATGGGGCCCTGAAAGATCACAGGCTTGGGGCATACTACCTCCTCTGCCCTCCCATTGTGATGGCCCTTCACATTAGAACATGGAAAGGGCTTTAATCGTCCACAAGAAAGATCCCACACACAGCTTCTCTTTCTTATTCATTGACAGGGAAACAGCTCTTCAGAAGCTCCCACCCTCCCTACACCTATCCTTTGCTCCTATATGTAGTGGCTCCTGTGAGAGGCCGGGATCTTTGCATACCCAGGTTCATCTATGGGAAGGCACGAGTCAGGGAGTGTGGGGATTAAAAGCCTAAAGGCTGTATAGCAAGCCCTTTTGGTCTATTCTGTTTGTCCCCCTCCCATGTCTGCAAATAGTGGCAATTATTCATACGCCAAACCCCTTAAGTTAAGGAATGTCAAAGGTGCAGTCAGAAAAGACTAAAATATTAAATATGACGGACAAACATATGCATCTTTGGTCAATTTGAAACTCCTGATAAGGACTCTGAGGTGGGTTCCGGGGTGGACTAAAATGAAGGGTGGCTTACTGGTAGCCTTTCTGTTTTAGCTCTGCTCCCGGGTTGGTCACATCATGGGGATTTGCTGCAAGGCTTGTCATCAAGCTCGATCACGGTTAGGTCTACCTGGGATTAGGCATCAGTGTGACCATTCCCGCACATGACCTTTATTAGTTGTACAAGGATGTTGCAAAGTAAAGAATTTGATCACACTGTATGTGACGTTACCCTTCGCCCAGAACCATAGTGCGGTTGCCTCCGTGGGTACCACAGCTGCCAGGATGGCGACTCGTTTATCTTTTTTGTTTCCAGCCAAAAAACACTCCATGCTGGGATTTTGATGCCCATATTTATAATGCTTTTGGCTAAAAGACCAGAACTGGTTTAGTGTTTCATACATGACATGGGACCTTTCAACAGCTTTGGCTGGGTCACATCATAGGTTCTACTTTGTAAAAGCCATGCCCTCCATACACGGTCACTTTGCAGTCATACACTCACCACTGGCCTCAGAGCCCTACACTTTGCAAGAGCCACATTCCATGGCCCTGTCCCACCAACACACAGAGGCTTGCCCCTCAGAGTCCTGTGCTGTCCTTGCCTATTACACCCCAATGCCTTCATCCATATGCTTCGGATCAAGGTCCCTGGGAGCCCTGTTTTTGAAGGCCATGGCCCTGCAGGCCTGCACTTCCCGCACTGCCACTTGCAGGCCTGTTCGTGTCAGTAATGTTCAGTCACTCCTCTCCTCACACCACCCACAGAGGTCACATCCAAATACAGCATCGCCGGCTAAAGAGTCAAGCCTTACCTGTCACTCACAATCAGAGGTGCACCGATAGCCACATTTTTCGGCGGGGGGTGAGGGCTACTACAAAGTTCGGAGGCGTGGTGGGGGGGCTAATTCTTCCAGCAAGAGACAGGGAGTGTGGAGATGAAGGGGCGGAAAAAACAACCAAGCCTCGTTAACGCGTAATTGGTCTTTTAAAGACCTGTGAAGTACTCGGTTGGGGCTGTGTGTGCTCAGAGCAGTGCGAGGCGCCCCATCAGAGCTGAGGGTTCTGGCAGGAGAACAGTCATGTTCCCCAAGCCAATGCCCAAAATTACAGACAAAGGGCGTCCGTAATAGGGATTCTCACGGACGACGGACGTGAGGTCCAAATTATGGACGGTCCGTGAAATTTATGGACGGTTGGTCACCCTACAGCAAATAGCATGGGGCAGCCTACGCTCACTTTGAGTGACTGTAGTTTGCTCTCTTACAAGGAAAACATCTGCACACAAGCTAATTCCCTTCGAGATTAAAGCCTGATGTGATAGCAAGATGCTTCTGATGCAGATTAAATCTTTATTAGATCCCATCCCCTGCCAATGCTGCTGTAAAATCCTTTTGGAGTCCTTTGCTTTTCTGAAAGATGCTATTTTACAGCATACCAGTTTGTGTCCTTTTGAAGCTGTTCTGTATTACATTATACTAGTTTTTACTTTCCCTTCTTTCGCTTTTCTTCTTTCTTTCATAATTTCTTTCTTTCGTCTTGTTTCTTCCCTCCATTCTTTCTTTCTCTCTCTTTCCATTTCCCCTTCTTTCATTCTATTTTTAATCTCTTTCTTTCTTTCTTTCTTTCTTTCTTTCTTTCTTTCTTTCTTTCTTTCTTCCTCAAAGACAAGAGTCTTGCAGCCAATGGCAGACTGACTGACTTTTTAAGCAATTCCATTCAGTGCTGGTGAGTACTGTTTTGTGTGGTTTTGATTCAGAATGAGTCAGAAAATCGATTTTGAAGTTTGGAAAGACTTAACAGAATTGCAAAATATGTTCAGCACATTGCAAATCAACATATTGTGGTCTGAGACCCTGTAAATTTGAAAATCACAAGATTTGCAACTACAAAATGGTTTTGTACATTTTGACATTAGAACCTTGGGTTAATTTCAGCATGTTACTTCTCTTTCCTTATGGGACGGTATGGAGGCAAATTGTGTTCCATGGGGCCTGGAATTACATGTACTCCCAGTATCAGTGACAATGGGTGTGGTAGTACCATCCCATAATTCTTGGCCATTCATAATGAGGGCCATTGCCTATTGTCCTATTGGTACACTATGATATAGAGAAGTAACAGAAATCATTGGTTTGAATTAAAAAAAAGCAGATACTTTTGCTTTAAAAGAAAGCATTTAATCCTAAATAAAACTAGTAAATGACTGGGTTAACCTCTGCAGAGATCTGTTCTTAGACTTTCCGGGTCATACTAATGAAAGCCTCAAGGTTCCAAAATCTTTTTCAGATCCTGTGGGTAGGTTTATCATTATGGTTTGTAGGTATTGCTGAGTCAGCGCGCATGCGCTGGTCGGAGAGACATTTAGTAGAGGCTTTAGGAAGTGCTCCCAAAGCGGAGACCAGCTTGCTAGAACGCGCAACCAGCACGCTATCACTTTCTCTTTTACTATTACTGCCTTGCGGCCAATGCGTGGTTTAACTGGTTGCTTGTTACGTCACATACATTGAAGGACGTGGCAATAACTGACAGGCTTGACTTCCCATTTCTATTCGGAGTTGCAGTGTTTTCGGCGCCCCTTAGCTTGTTAAAGCAACACACTCCCCAAGAAACATCATCTGACGGATATTCCCTCTATTTTCCAAGTCGGTTTCAACGCCTCCTTTGCCTCTATTATCAGTTTGCTTCACGTGACTCTTCATGAAAGAACAGCGCCTTCAATACAAGGTAAAGCAATGTGTTCTACCGAACCCTGTACCGGACTTAAACACGTAACCCAGAGGAGGGTTGTGTGTACTGTTCAATACAATGACATCCTCTGCACAACTCTTATATTGTCTCCCTTTAATTCTTTATCAGCATAAAATAGAAATAAAGTTACTCCATAAAACAGCAGTCGCCTGCGCATTAATGCACGGAAATAAGCCTCTTCGAGCAGTGCTCGCGCTCTCAGTTCACAGCCTATAATAACTGCCTTGGCAGGCAAATAAGCAGGTGTAAAACCTTCAGAAGATACAAGGCACAAAGGCAAGAATTATACCAGAGCATGCCTTGGTGAAAGGCCAGCTTCCCCTGCTCTGTCGCTGCGTTGTTTCACTGTTTATGTCTCTGACAGGGTCATTTGGGTCCACGAGCTGTGCTAAAATGGAGGCAGCATTGCGTTTACACTCACTTTAGTACTGACTCACAATAGGTGCTGAGTGCAATCTGCATTCTTTCCTGCGTTTGTAGAGACAGTTACTGCTGCCTGTACAGACCTGTGCAAAAGGGATAACTAGTGAAACCTCCCGTAGCGCAAGCTGGCCAAATTATTTAGTGCTCAGGTTTGAATCACGTGCAGAACACACCAATATCCATCTCAGGTATCACTTGTTTTCATTTGAAACTGTTTTATTTTCAAATATCCAGAACTATGAACATGTGCGAATAAAAACTATTCACCTAACGCACAGATTTAAAATTTCGACGCCTCCATAGACACTTGAATGAAACTGCTACAGCAATCTGTGAGAACCTGCACTTTCAAATCCGGCAGGGCGGATTCTGATTTTCATCTTTCTTTGGGATGCTAAACACAAATATCGAGTGAGTTACATAATAATTCAGCTTGTCAAGGCAGTGCAGTGCGCCTGTTAAAGTAAGCACTATAAAAACACACAACAGTATCATTTTTAATAGGGATTTTTTTTGGTGCCAGAAATGGTATTGTATTACAGATCCTTCCGCCCTCAGCCACTTTGATCTTTGAACCACCTAATCAGGACGATAATACTCAACACACTCTGGGCTGTTTCCAACCAGTCTCTCTCCAACAGACCCGAAAAGCCATCCTGGCCTGTAAATCCGGGGCACCCACGGACTCATGTCCTCCCCGTATACTGCATCATTTAATTGACGCAGTCAACCCCAACATCAATGCGATTGTAAACGTGTCTCTAAACACAGGGGAAGTGCCAAATGAATGGAAAAAAGCCATCGTGAAGCCCCTGATGATTAAACCCAACAAAGCAACAACAGACTTGTCGAATATGCGTCCAATATCACTACTGCCAGTGCTGGGAAAGATCACGGAACAGATGGTGTATCATGAGTTAAAAACCTTTGTGGACGAACACAACATCCTCCACCCACAACAGTCAGGTTTTCGTCCTAGACATTCCACCGAAACTGCCCTGATTGAACTCACTGACTCCATCAAGTTCCTACAGGATGAGGGCAGGAAAGCTGTCCTCATCCTGCTTGATCTGACGGCGGCGTTCGACACCATCTCTCATGTCATCCTGATTAATAGGATGAGAGAGATCGGCGTGACAGATACAGCGTTGGCTTGGATAATATCCTTCCTGACTAATAGGTCCCAAACTGTATCTTTGGGCCCCCATCTATCCAGCGAGAAAACCATCTCATCCGGCGTGCCGCAGGAATCCATTTTAAGCCCATTGCTTTTTAACATCTATATGGCACCCCTCCTAGCTGTGATCGAGTCGCATGGGATCCTAGTCACGTCATACGCGGACGACACCCAACTTGTCGTCTCGATCGACAAAAACTGTACGGACGCAGAACAGAGGTTCCAGAATTGCCTCAAGGAGGTGTTTCAGTGGTTAAGGAAGAACCACCTGAAATGCAACAGCGGAAAAACGGAAATCCTCCCACTAGGCAAAGACCATCTCTTCTGCCCCAAGGACTGGTGGCCAAAGGATTCAACGGCCCCACCTAGCTCAGTAGTCTCTGCACGAAACCTGGGAGTTCAATTTGATACAGCCCTCTCTTTCGATGAGCATGTCAGAACCACAGCTGGTTGTTGCTTCAGCCTTATCAAATCCCTTAAGAAATTCTTCGACTTTCTCCCCATTGCAGCTAGGAAATCTGTCGTGGTCGCACTAATACTCTCACGACTCCACTACTGCAATGGGTTGATGGCGGGAGTGAAAAGGGCCACTCTAAAGAAATTGCAGAGTGTACAACATGCCGCGGCAAGACTAGTTCTAAAACTACCTAGGAAATCCTCAGCTTCCCCAGCACTAAAAATTCTTCATTGGTTGCCACTACATAAGAGGATTCTCTACAAACTTCTATTAACAGTTTTTAAAGCTATGAAAAACACAGGGCCAAAGTATCTCGCAAATCGTTTTGTGCATTACGACCCAGTGCGCTGCCTGAGATCTTCCAGTGGAAACCTCACCAAAATCCCGAGGTATAAATATAAAACTAGAGGAGGAAAACTTTTACAGTCTTGGCAGCAAGGGCATGGAACAGCTTGCCACTAAACCTAAGACTTATCGTCTCTTATCAGCAATCTGACAGTTTCGTGATGGCAGCTATCTAGATGTTCCACTAATTTCCATACACTCGCTCAGCGCCAAGATGCTCCCTCCGGAGCGATAGGTCGCGCTCTATAAATACCCACAAAAATAAATAAATAAAATATTAAGATTTTATGAATGGAGACCGCATCAAAGTGGCACTTTTGCCCAACATCAAGTAAAGACTGGATGCTAATTACTTGTATTCTGCATGCTGGTAACATGTAATTTAAGGAAACCACTAATCTTTTCAGAGTTTGCAAGATTATAGTTCTCAGACACCATGCGTGAAGACATTAGCTGGTGTTTTTACATTCAGGCTTTGAGGCGGAAAACAAAATGCAAGTTATGCCATTGTTAGACACTGAGGATGTACCCTCTGAGATGCGCTCTGTTTTGTGCTCTGTTATGCCCTAGTGAAAGAAGGCCAGGTATATATACACTTTTTATGTCTCGCCTACGCAGCCCGCATGCGCTGGAAGGCTAAAAGACCTTTTGGGATCGCTTTGGCTTTTCAGCCAAACACGTGCACGCGTTCCATTGCCTTCAATATCAACGCGTGCACGTCTGGAGGTTCACTTGCAGGAGCGAGCGCCGCCATATGGTAGCAATTATCGCTCCCGCAAGTGAATCGCTAAGGCCACACCACCCCCGCTGCCGCGCGAGCCCGTGTTTTATTTGCTGCTCTATGTTCCCACCGCCAGGCCAGCAATATCTAGGTACTCTATATGGGGTCCCCCTCTGCCTGTCTTCTAATTGCAGTTATGCGGTTTTGTCAACTAGTGTCCAAGACGGGGGAGTGGGTGTGCTGGGTGTAATTGTCCCGCTTTAATTACCGTTTGCTTATCAAGGCCTTGAGGCAACACCCAATCGGCAGACCATAATGCTAACAGAGATCCCGGCACCCCCTCCTTGGGGCCTCCTTGTAATGTGGGCTTAGTACCTGGGTCCGGCGGGGTCACGAGTCTCCCTCAGTGCTGTTCACAGCAGCGGAGCCCCACTGAGTCACTCCACTATTATTTAGATAAGTCCTGTTTTGTTCTGGCATAGCCTATGGGATAAAGTAGGGTCACAATTCACTAAAGATATTATAACAGATTGCTAGCACTTGAGTTTGAAAAAAGGATCACATGGTTGACTTATAGTGAAAGCCTTTTGAAAATGGTGGACAAGAAAATCAGTGTTGGGGATCCTTGCAACATTTTGTGTTACAGTAAGAAGGAAATAAAAACTATATTAATAGGAAGAAGAGAGAGGGGCAGGCAACCGTCAGGGTAGTAAGAATATAGTTTGTATATACCTCTCAGGCCCTATACAAGAATGACTACCAAACTATTTACTAACTGTACAGCATTTGAAACGTAGATTTTATCTGAATAGACTATGTTTGGGCACTAGGCACTTTATCTTGTTTTGCAAATTTTATCATGAATTAAGGAAGACATTTTTTAAGACCATTCATTTGGTAGGCATATACACTACCAGGAAGCTTTTAAGTAGATACGGGCATTAGCCTCGATATATGACATTTGGTCTCTACTATTATTGTATCTGCCATCTCTAGAAGGAAATCCCTCTCATATTTGGAAGTGTTAATATATGAGGGTGGGCAATTAATTTTTATTGTATTATAAAATATGATGTCATAGATCTGATTTTAGAGATGTATTTCAAGTTTTTAAGAAAATGCTTCTTAAATTGCAGTGGGTACCGTTTTTAGTATATTCTATATTACTTTTGTTTATGTGTTTTATCTATGGAAGCACTATTTTAAGAGAACAGTTTATGAATTGTACTGTAATGTAACTTGAGATTTTCTATTCATTTTCGAACCAGCTGTGTATATTAATCTTATACTAAGAATTTTATTCTTTAAGTCTTGTCAAGCTTTTAACAATCAAACAGCAGGGTATGTATTTCAAATGTATCTTATACTGTTATTGTGATACTTTTATAGATATTATTATATCAGAATATAGAGAATTACTTGATTGATTGATTGAGTGTATGTTGTACTAGGGGTGTACAAAATGTATATAATTTGCATTCTACATAATTACAGAAAATTACAGAAAATTAACATGTAACTACATGAAATGCAAATCTGTCTTTTCATGCTATATTTTAGCAGGATATGCATCTTCACATCAATGTTTAGTGCAAGGATATATTTCAACAAAAGACTTGTGAACAACAGTCTCTCGCCAGTGTTATATAGATCATATCTTTAACTGAAGAAAATCTATCTGTGAGTGGCGGGGTTGATGGAAGGGCACGGAGACTAGATCTTGGGATATAAGGTTTTATTTTACCAAGAGTTGTTTTCTTTCTCAAAGAGAGTCTCTCCCGGGCCAATATCACGGGGTCCTTGGTTGCTGTCACTTCAGGTGGTTTTCTAGCGTTCTGGGTGAGGGGTGTAGTGGCTCTAGCTGGATACTCTTTGTGCGGCTCTCCTCCGTGGGACATACGAGAGAGGAAAGAGACACTGCTGTCAGGAATTGCTGTCTGAGTTTGTTACTCCCAATATAGGAACCCGGGTTGTGAGGGACCACCAGTGCGTGAGTGTATATACAATTCTATATACACAAAAACAGCGTGGTGAAAGTGCGGGATGGTGAGGGTAGCGTGGGGAGGGGTTAAGCAACTGAGCTTCGATATATTTACAAAATGTACAAAGTGATGTCAGCACTTCACTCTGGAAATTTAGCCACAGTCTCTGCCCGCCTCCCCATCCAGCCCGACACGTGCTGACGCACCTGGCTGCGCCACACTCCTCCTCGTTGAGTGTGGCTGGGCAATTCACGGGAATGGTGGCCTCCAGGCACAGGAACCTCCTTCCTCAGTTCTTCGGCACCTCCAAACTTCTCCTCGTTCTTTTGCGGACCTTCTCCTCCTCATAGTTTCACCAGCTCTCCTCTGCAAACTAACCGCTCGTCGGTGACGTCCCACACCGGTGTTTTCTCTTCCGTCCTTTTCTCCAATCCTGGGAAACCTACGTCATCTGGAGGCGTGTGCTCGCAGTCTAGATCTGTGTAGTTAAAGGGACAATCCTCGTTTTCTTCACGGTGTATGTTCCATAGTTCTCCCCTGTCTGTTGTCCATTCATTCTGCTTGGGGTGCAAAGAGGGAAGAGCACTCGAGTCAGCGACCCACCATTCGCTCTCGGCCACAATCCCCTCTGCTGGCCTAGGCTCTTTGTTACACTCCTCTCTCCCCGGGGAGAGGAAAATTCCTGGACAGGAAATCTGCATTGCCATTCTCCCTATCTTTCTTGTGTCTAATGATAAAGGGGTAAGGCTGCAAGTATAGGAACCACCTCAGGATTCTAGCGTTTTGGGATTTATTTCTGTGCATCCACTGTAGTGGAGCGTGATCGGTGTACAGTACAAACGCTTTTCCTTCCAGATAATATTTAAGCTTTTCTATGGCCCAACTAATGGCTAAACATTCCCTCTCTACTGTGGGGTATTTCTTCTCTCTAGGATCTAACTTCCTGCTTATGAAAAGGAGGGGATGCTCCAGGTTATCTTTTCCTTTATGTGAGAGTACCACCCATATGCCAGTATCTGATGCATCAGTGGCTAAGAAGAAGGTATCATTAAAATTTGGTGCAATGAGAACTGGGCTAGATGTTATGGCAGTTTTTAGATTTTTGAAGGCCTGTCTAGCTTCTGCCGGGGGTTGCTGAAGATGTATAGGGCGTACCTCTTTCTTAAGTAGGTCAGTAAGGGGACTGGCTATTTCCGCGAAATTGGTCAAAAAGCGTCTATAGTAACCTATTCACCCCAAAAAGGCTCTTAGATTTCTTTTTGAGGAGGGAAAAGGAGTACCTACTATGGATTTTATTTTCTCCTCTTGCGGTGCGATGACTCCATCCCCAAGCATAAAGCCCAGGTATTTAACCTTGGAGTAAGCGGCCCTTGAATTTTTCGCATTGACATGCAAGCCTGCTTCTCTTAGAGCCGAGAAGACAGCTTGAAGGTGTAACAAGTGCTCAGGTCAAGAGCTGCTGAAAATAACAATATCGTCCAGATACACAGAGCAGAATGATGTATAAGAATGTAGGACCTCATTCATTAATCTTTGAAACGTTGCTGGTGCACCGTGAAATCCGAATGGCAGGACATTAAATTCGAAGAGTCCATCATCGGTAGAAAAAGCTGTTTTACACTGATCCTCTTCTCGGAGTGGCACCTGCCAGTAACCTTTCGTCAGGTCTAATGTGGTGATAAAACCAGCCTCCCCTATTCTTTCAATTAGTTCATCCACCCTTGGAATTGGAAAGGCATCAAATGAGGAAATGGCATTTAGGGAGCGGAAGTCCATGCAGAACCGAGTGGTTCCATCAGGTTTCGGTACCATAACGATGGACGATGACCAACTACTTCTCAATGGTCTTATTACTCCCAACCGTAGCATCTCTTGGACTTCCTTCTTGATGTCTTGTCGCCTGCTGCTGGTATTCTGTATGGTTTGAACTTAACATGTTTTCCGAGCTGGTACGTCTGAAAAACTCTTGAAGAACAGTTATTAGTGTGTTCTTCATTACCGGGGTTAGTTCATCATTCACTGGTAGCACGTCCAAAGTAGTCTGACTTGTGGACGGGGGCAAACCAAATTGGTTATTCTTGGGTCCTGGAGCCAACCACTTTTTTAAGAGGTTTATATGGAAGCATTGCTTCTTTGAGGATATCTGCAAACAATAGGTTGTTTTGCCTATGGTTTCTATGACGGGGTAGGGGCCTTTCCATTCCCTCTGAAATTTTTGTGAGGACAAGGTTAGGAGAACTAATGCCCAATCCCCAGTTGTCAATTTCCTCCACTTCTTCTCCTTGTCATAAGTCAGTTTCTGTCTTTATTGGCTTCTCTCTATATTTCAATAGGGCAAAACCCTTAGCTTCCCTAGCTTACTCTTTAATTGTTGGGTGTATTCTAGGGTTGTTTTTGCTTAATTCACTTCCTCCTTTCCCCAAGCCTTTCGTATTATCTCTAATAGGGAACAGGGCTGCCTCCCATACAGTAGTTCGAAGGCCGAATATCCCGTACTGCTTTGGACTTGGGCTCTCAATACATATAGGGCCAATGGTAAAAGCAAGTCCCAATCCTTATTTTCCACGGTGAGCATTTTTCTTAGTGTTGTTTTCAATGTGCGGTTATACCTTTCCACCAGACCATCGGTCTGGGGATGGTATGCTGAGGTACGTATTTGTTTCAAATCTAGCATTTTGCTAACCTCTTTCATGAGTTTGGAAACAAATGGAGTTCCCTAATCCGTTAACATCTCTTTGGTGAATCCCACCCTGGAGAATAATTCAACAAATTTCTCTGCGATATTTTTAGTTGTGGGTGCACTGAGAGGAAAAGCCTCGGGAAAATGAGTGGCATAGTTGACTATTACTAATGCATAGGTATTCCCTTTCAAGGACCTAGGGAGTGGACCTATAAGGTCCATCCCTACTCTTTCGAATGGGTGCCCGATAATGGGTAAAGGTGGTAGGGGTAAGGCTGGTGGTTTGTATAAATGTTGTTTCTGGCACACCTCACATGTTCTGCAGTATTCAGTGGCTTCTTTATATATGCCTGGCCAGTAGAACCAAATTTGCTATGTTCTGGATAGTTTTCTCCGATCCAGAATGGCCTGCTGTTAAATGGGTGTGGGCATAAAATAGTATTTGGTCTCTGAATACTTTTGGAACAAGTGGCCGACGGCCCTCTCCGGCTTTTCCCTCCCGATATAGCAGATCATTCTCTCTGATGAACCTAGGATATGGATTGCTCGTATTATTCTGATGTGCGTTCGCCAGTTCCCAGGCCTTAAATAGTGTGTTATCGTTTGCGTGGACAAAGCGGAAATTGCGGTCTAAAACCCACGGTTCTACGGCTATGAAGTCTGTTTTAGGGGTGACCTTCTCTTTCTCTATCTTCCTCACCTCTGTCTGAAAAAGGGCCAGGAAATCAGTGTTGTCTACCCCTAATATCAAATCCTCAGGTAGTGACTCTACTGCCCCCACCCTTACAGTGCAAGGGGACCTTCCCGTAGGGTGTATGGTCAACTCATCTAAGGGATATGGTTTCACGTCTCCATGTATGCACCCGATATGTACTACAGTCTCGGGGAGCATCGGAAAAGTGTGAACTAATGCTTTCTGTATAAACGATTGGCGGCACCCTGAGTCTAACAACGCTCTGACCCACTTATGATTGACCAAAACACGTACGTAGAAGGATGGACCCATCTCCGCTGTGTACATCACTGCCCTAGGCGCGTAGCCCACCTCCATGGGTTCTTCGGTCTGTTTTTTCCGGGGACACAGACGGGCAATATGTCCCCAATCTTCACAGTCAAAACATTGTGGCCCTTTCATCACTGGAAACTCCATTTTGATTGGTTTTGGCCTGGGCGGTTCAAAGCCTCCTTTGGCCTTTCTTTCTCCTTTTGCTATTGGTGCAGTTTTTGAGATTTTTTCTATGTCCCATGGTAGGGCTCTAGGTTGTGCCCGTGAGAAGGTAGAGGCCATTTCAATAGTTTGGGCTGGGGTTAGACCCGAGTGCTGCTTGAGCCATTGTTGTGTCCCATAGGAAAGAGCTTCATGAATTACTCTAAATATATACATTCCATTATTTCTTGCTTGCTCTTGCCTTCAGGTTGTATCCATTTGTCTGCTGCAGCCTTTAATTGGAAATACAGGGTTTTTGGGTTCCCCAGGAATTCCTTTCTCTTTTCTGAACCTGACCCTGTAGGCTTCGGCGTCTAAGCCGAGGTGGTTAAGTATGATAGTTTTTATTTCCTGGTAGGGTGTGACTTCGGTGGCATTCGCTACCTGGTAGGCAGCTTCTGCCTCACCGGATAATAAGGGGGCCAAAAAGAAGGGCCATTTCTCTTCAGGCCAACCACAGGCCCTTGCAGCCCTTTCGAAATTGGTCAGGAAGGCATCAGGATCATCACCATTTACATATGTTTGTAACAATACCCCAGAAGGGTGGGGTACTGGTGCTCTTCTCTCAACCAGAGGCGTACTTCTTGGATCTTTTAAGGCAGTTTGGAGTCCTTCTATCTGAGCGGCCATGATATTCTTGAACACCACTCAGTCGGCTTGAGCTGAGGTCAATTGACGCACAATGGCCCACTCCAGCTTCTCCTGCCCTTTAATCAATGCTGTATAAGCTGATCCATCTCAGGGGAAGGGGTAGAAGGGGAGAATCCCACTTCTGACACCAGTTGTGGCGGGGTAGATGGAAGGGCACGGAGACTAGATCTTGGGATATAAGGTTTTATTTTGCCAAGAGTTTTTTTCTTTCTCAAAAAGAGTCTCACCCGGGCCAATATCTCGAGGTCCGGCGTTGCTGTCACTTCAGGTGATCTTCTAGCGTTCCGGCTGAGGGATGTAGTGTCTCTAGCTGGATACTCTTCGTGCGGCTCTCCTCCGTGGGACATACAAGAGAGGAAAGAAACACTGCTGTCAGGTATTGCTGTCTGAGTTTGTTACTCCCAATGTAGGAACCCGGGTTGTGAGGGACCACCAGTGCGCGAGTGTATATACAATTCTATATGTAAAAAAACAGCTTGGTGAAAGTGCAGGAAGGTGAGGGTAGCATGGGGAGGGGTTAAGCAAGTGAGCCTCGATATATTTACAAAATGTACAAAGTACTGTCAGCACTTCACTCAGGGTATTTAGCCACAGTCTCTCCCCGCCTCCCCATCCAGCCTGACACGCGCTGACGCACCTGGCTGAGCCACACTCCCCCTCGTTGAGTTTGGCTGGGCGATTCCCGGGAACAGTGGCCTCCAGGCACAGAACCTCCTTCCTCGGTTCGTCGGCACCTCCAAACTTCTCCTCGTTCTTTTGCGGACCTTCTCCTCCTCGTAGTTTCACTAGCTATCCTCTGCAAACTAACCTATTGTCGGTGGCGTCCCACGCCGGTGTTTTCTCTTCCGTCTTTTTCTCCAATCCTGGGAAACCTACATCATCTGGAGGCGTGTACTCGCAGTCTGGATCTGTGTAGTTAAAGGGACCCTCCTCGTTTTCTTCACGGTGTATGATCCACAGTTCTCCCCCGACTGTTGTCCATTCATTCTGCTTGGGGTGCAAAGAGGGAAGAGCACTCGAGTCAGCGACCCACCATTCGCTCTCGGACACAATCCCATCTGCTGGCCTAGGCTCTTTGTTACACTGTGATAAACATAAAGTACTGTATGTGTCGTTTTAATATAACAGTACTGAGGTTGTAATGAATATATTTTTATACTGCAATAAATGAGACATTTTTACATATAATAAAGTTCAGCACTCCAGGGCAGAATCTCCACCCATGTACACAACAGTAAGAAACTTTTTGGTATCATTAAAGAGTTTGCCCAAACCAACAGTGAGACAACCAACATCCCCCCTCCCAGGACCTCTTTGACAGACTCAGTACCTTCTTCCATCAAAAAATCAAGACAATCTGTGACAACTTCCATGACGATAACCTACACGCGGAACCTACACCCATCATTCCCTACACCATGCAGCCTACACTTGACAGCTGGGCCACCCTCACCATCTAAGACACCCTAAAGACTATGAAGTCAACCCACTCCGGGGCCCCCACAGAACCCTGCTCACACCACATCTACCACAGAGCTGCGGATATCATCGTCAGTGCTTTGACTAATTGCTCCTTCAAGACGTCCTCCTTCCCAGATGACTAGAAACACGCCAATATCAACCCTCTCCAGAATAAACCCTTAGTGGACCCCACCAACCTCAAGAACTTCAGACCAATCTCCTTACTTCTGTAACTGGCGAAAGTCATCAAAAAAGCTGTCAACAGCCAACTTGCCTCTTTCATAGAAGCAAAAAACATCCTTGACTCCTCTCAATCCGGCTTCAGGAAAAAATAACAGCACCGAAAACCACCCTTTTCGCCGTGACAGATGACATTGGCTCCCTCCTTGACAGAGGGAAGACCGTGGTCCTCATCCTCCTGGACCTCTCCGCAACCTTCGATCCAGTTTCTCACTGCACCCTAGCCCGCAGACTTCAGAACACAGGAATCCGGAACAAGGCCCTCGACTGCATCCGCTCATTCCTATCTGACAGAATGCAGCGGGTCAGACTCCCACCCTTCCTCTCGGATCGAACACTGATCCCCAAGGATCCTTTATCAGCCCCACCCTGTTTAATGTTTACAGGGGCCTGCTCACACCCATCGTCAGACCCCACGGACTCAACATTGTAACCTACACAGACGACACCCAACTCATCCTCTCTCAATCCAACGAACCCAACATCTACAAACACAACTTGCAAGACGGAATTAAAGCAGTCGCCATGTGGATGAAGAACATTTGCCTACAATTAAACACGGACAAAACCAAATGACTCATCATGGGCCCATGCACCGAAGCCTAGAAAGGCATCTAGTGCCCCCCCATCCTCGGGAATCGAACTTCCCCTACTTACCACACACGCAACGTCAGAATCATCCTGGATTCTGAACTGAAAATGTACCACCAAACCAATGCTGTCTCTTCCTCCTGTTTTCACACCCTCCGGTTCCTACGAAAGACCTTCAACTGGATTCCACTCAAACACAAGAAAACCGTCACCCACGCCCTAATCAGCAGCAGACTGGACTATGGCAATGCACTCTACGCTGGAATCAACAAGAACCTCACCCGCAAACTCCAGAAAGTCGAGATTGCCCGCCAGACTGGTCCTCAACCTACCGCACCACTGCGACATCACCCAACCCCTGCGAACACTACATTGGCTCCCCGTTGAGAAGAGAATTACCTTTCAGCTCCTCACCCATGCCCACAAAACCCTCCACAACACTGGACCTGCCTACCTGAACCACTGCCTCTTGTTCCATGCACCCCAAAGATCCCTCTGTTCAGCCAAACTCTCCCTTGCTAAGGTGCTGTGCATCAAGAAATCCAGAACAGGTGCTTCACCTTCCTCACGGCCAAGGCATGGAACAACCTCCCTCTCCACCTCTGACAGACTCCTACACTCGATTCGATTCAGATAACTTTATTTCGATTCCACAAGGAAATCATAAAAGTATACATCAATTTAAAAACAAAACAATCTACCATAAAATCACAATACATATTTGCAGGATAAAAACCATAGTACAGCTTAAAACTAAATACCATGAACATTCAATATCTATTTCTGATCATCAGAGCTGATCTAATAAAATTCAATACAGCATTACAGGTGTTTGCAGTTGACAGAGATAACAAGAATTCATAAGCTTCTTTGTAATAACACGTTCCAAGAGATAATAATAATGGTCTGATAAAGGTGTTTCTTGGGACCTTATACAAAGTACAAAAGAGAAAAAGGTGGAGAGTATTTTGCGAAACCTTATTATTACAAGGGCAACAAGGTAACTTCTCCCACCAACCCCCCTGCTTTGGAAAAGCAAAGAGGAAGTGTAAGGTGCCAAGGCGAAATCTTGTAAGATAAAAGCGCCATTGCGTGTTCATAATATATGACAGATAAAAGGGTTGGACTAGCCTTCCCCGTACCCGTGATACATGATCATTCGTCTTTAAAGAACCCAGTTTAACACTATAGGCATTTTTAATAACTTCCTTAGCATCCTTACTAAGCATATCAGGATTTGTAAACATATTTCCCAACCCTATCTTATAGAGGGTCTCCCTGACATATCGTAGCCATGGGATTTCCCTGTAATGCTCGAGTTTAAGGCAATCTTGAAGGATATCTTTGGTTAATTTCAGTTCATCAGACTCCTACACTCTCCAAGTTGATGAAGGACCTCAAACCTGGCTCTTCAACAAATCAACAAATCAATGTGAACATCCGGGTACAACGCCCCAACCCCCTCAGCGTCTTTAGACCCCTACGGGTGAGTGGTTGTACTTAATAAACCCTGATTGATTGTTTGATTGATGTTCCAAAGGCAGATCTTAAAAGATATACAAATAAGAGCATACAATAAAAACAGAAGTGTTAAAAACAGAAGTGTTAAAAACATCAACAATAAAAAACCTTTGATAATTTGCATTTAGTAGAATAACAATGCTTAAATCTTAGTTCAAAAGCTTAAGGTTGAGTATAGCAGTATAATGGAAAAGTTAAAGTGCTTAGATCAATATTTACATTGTGATAACAAGCCAGCAATTCATGACAAAAATAAATATATATACATTATTGTTAAAACAGCATACACCTTCTTTGAGCTAAAATACTCTTCAGAAAACAAACTAGCAAGTGAGTGACATTTGTCACAATCAAAAAGTAGGGCAACTTTGCACTTAGAAAATTTGTATCTACGTAACAAAGGTAATAAAAACCTCCTTGTGGATGGCAGATAATATTGATTGAAAAAAACAAAATTTAATAGGGTTTGGCTAGATTGCTCATGACAGATACCCATTGTTGCTGAGGAGTACTGGCCTAAAGGGAAACATATTAGCCAGCGTAAAGAACCTAACCTAAATCTTGCCAATAGAATTCTCTCATAAATATTTGTCACATATATTAAATAAGGAGCAATAGTTGGCACCATCTGAATAGTACAATAATCTCTAACTAGAGGTTTGGCCACTTCGGTTAGTTACCTGGTAGCCTGTCTATGCTTACGGAAAATATCCTGGACCCAATTTTGTCATTTTTTAGAATGGACTTGGGGTGCTTAAACAAATGTGCACCACCAAAAGCTAAGAAACAGTCTTTAGTATATTTTAAAAATCAATAATGCCTGCACAGCCTTTTTATGAGGTTCCCAAAGTAAACAAGTTGTCGCGTGCTCCTAAGGTATCACTCTCCAATCCTAAGAAGTGTTGTCCAAAATAAACCAAATAATCATTCAAATAAAACGTTCCCGATGCATTTCGGGCAACTAAGTGCCCTTCTTCACGTTTTATTTGAATGATAAAAGCACATTTGTGAAAAGAAATAACACCTGAGATTTTCTATCAGATTGCAGAAAGAAAAAACATTAAAGTTTATATTAACCATATTCTTGGTGGATTTACATTATCATTTGGATTCAAACATTGTATGCCTGTTTTGGCCAGATGGCTGTGCACTAAAGGACATCCCCTAGTCAGGGGATGCTTATTTGGTTTAGTATATTTTAGCCATGGGATAGCTGGGCCACAGGCGCAAGATCTACAATCTCTAATAACTGCAGATTAAGTTCAGATTCTTTATTAGCCAAAATTGAGCACCAGAGAACCAGAGGGGCGGCATTAATAGTATCCTGCACATACTCCAGACCTAATTCATGGTGCAGGGAAAAATGCGGGGTCGAGAGAGGAATGCCTAAGCGTCAACATTCCTACTTCCCCAGATACCAGATAAGTTAGAATTGGTAGGCAAATATATACAAAATTGGATGGCTGGGTGATAGTTGCGCTGGGCCATGGTGATAGAGTGTCTATGTAAACAGTAAGGCAAGCTCAAAGGATATGGCCATCCTCCAACAGCCAAACAGGTAGAGAAAAATCAATACCATGTAAATTGTAAACAAAGATATATCCTGAGCTAAGAGAACAGTATAAGATATATACAATCAAAAAAACAAGTTGTGTATTCTTTGTTTCTTCTTTTACTTTTATTCAACAAATGATCTTCCCAACAGGGTCTAGCCACCAACACATGTTTCGTCTATAGTGGTATCGACCACAGACTTCTTCAGGGCTCTAGCTAGGCTATCAATTCTCAGTCTTCTTACTGTAGATGTCAATATGATAATGGAGATGCTCAAGTGATTGTGTGTTTGAAGACTTCAAAACCAATCTATCAATAATTGCAATATGCACTCCAACGTAATGGAGGAACCAGTAAAGCACCAAGGACTGAGAGTAGTCCAGACCGATCAGGTAAACCACGGCGTCTCGTCACGTCACGTCTCGTCACGTGCTTTACTGGTTCCTCCATTACGTTGGAGTGCATATTGCAATCATTGATAGATTGGTTTTGAAGTCTTCAAACACACAATCACTTGAGATTCTCCATTATCATATTGACAGAATACATATTGCCAGAATACTTAAGAATGAAATCAATGTTAGCAGCTCTCTTTGTCCAAAAGCAATCACCGCTCCCGCAGGAGGCGGGGAGCCAGCAGAAACCGCAGTGGCCTTGGGGCTCCCCTCGCTGTCCCCAATGATGTGGCCATGCCCGAAGGGATGGGTTCCCCAGGCCCAAAAGTGGCCCGGGAGGGGGGCCACTCAGCCCTCCTCCCTTTTATTTTTTTAAATGGCCGGGCCCTGGTAAATGGGGTCCCCAGGGACATGCAGCCACCCTCCTTTAAAAAAAAAAAGAAATGGCCAAGCCCTGGGGACAGGGGTCCCCGAGGCCAAAAGTGCTCCCCTCTCTTACTTTTTTTTTTTAAAAACAAAAAATTGACTGGGCCTCGGGCATGGGGTCCCCAGGTCCGAAATTGGCCTGGGGAGGGGGTCCCACTTTAGTTGTAAAAAAATATGAAAGGCCCAGCCCCGGGAAATGGGCTCCCCGGGGCATATATCGGCCTAGGGAGGGAGGCCACATAGCCCCCATCCTTTTTTATATAATAAAAAATAAAATGGGCGAAGCCCCAGGGGATGGGGTCCCTGGGGCCCTAAAGCACCAAGGGAAGGGGGGCCACACAGCCCCCTTTCCTAAATAAAAAAAAACCATAGGAACCATCAACTTCCCAGAGGCACGCCCCCTTTCTGCACTACTCTGCAAACGTGCCTCTTGCCACGTTCTTGGTAGGGGATAAAGTCCCTGTCGCTGCTGAGGGTCCTTAGGGCCCAACTAGCCCAGCAGGAACCTTCAGTAAGCCCCACACAGTGGGATTACTGAGAGGTGGTCTAAGGCCATGCCCCTTTTTACACCACTCTGCAAACTCACCTCTTGGCACATTGCTGGTGGGGTGATGAGGTCCTCTTATGTCCTGAGGACATCAGGACTAAAGTGGACGTCATCCCTCAAGCAGCAGTGCACAAAGAGGCGCATTTGCAGAGTGGTGTAAAAAGGGGGCATGGCCTCAGACCACTCTCAGCAATCCAGCTGTATGGGGCTTAGTAGAGATAAAAGAAGGGCTAGTTGGGCTCCAGGGACCCTCAGGAGGCAAGCGGACTTCATCTCCCAACCAAGAGTGCACCAGGAGATGCGTTTGGAGAGTGGTGGACAAAGGGGGCATGGCCTGTGTCCACGTCTCAGCAATCTCACTATCTGGGGCTTACTGTAGGTGTCAGGTAGGCTAGTCAGCCCCTGACAATCCCCCGCAGCAAAGAGGACTTTAATCCCTATCCAAGAGCACGCCAGGGAGTGCGTTTGCAGAGTGGTGGGCAAAGGGGGCGTGACCTGCTTTGAAAATTTACCAATGCTGCTGTGTCGGACTTACTGGAGGTAATAGGAGGGGTAGTTGGTGCCAAGGTTGTCCTTGGGGGCCAACTACCCATCCAGTTACCTCCATTAAGTTCCACAGAGTGGTATTGCTAAGAGGTCTTCGGAGGCCATGCCCCACTTTCTCCACCACTCTGCAAACGCACCTCCTGTCACACTACGGGTTAGGGGATTAAGTCTACTTTACTACTGAGGGACCTTGGGGCCAAGAAGCACTCCTACTACCGCCTGTAAGTCCTACACAGCGGAATTCTTGAGCGCTGGTCGGAGTCCCCACGCCCTTTCTGCACCACTCTGCGTTATAGTTAGAAATTAGCATTTAAAAAACCTTAGAAATTTACTGAAAAAACTATAGGTTTCAGGGATATTATAGTTAGTAATTAGCATTTTAAAAACCTTTGAAATTCATTGGAAAACCATAGGTTTCAAGGACGTTATAGTTAGACATTAGCATTTAAAAAACGATAGAAATTCACTGTAAAAAACATAGGTTTCAGAGACTTTATAGTTAGAAGTTAGCATTTAACAAACATTAGAAATTCACTGAAAAAAAACACAGGTTTCAGGAACGTTATTGCTAGTTGGACATTTCACTCGTACAAAACCAAAGAAATTCAGCTGTTATAGTTAGTTGAGCTAACTTTACTCACACCTCGGCAATGCACTGCTGATGAGGTCACATATTACATCACTCATGACATGGTCAGTGAGCTTCTCTGTACCACCATATAGCAGCTGCTTTTACACGACCACTGCTGCCTCGGTCTACGAATGGCTGGCAGTGTCAGCCGTCCTCAGGTGCCATTTTCAAACAACAACCTCATAATATGGGGGACTGGCTGCAGAGGAGGTGGCAGTAAGATCGCCACCACCAAATTCATAATCAGGCTCTAAGTGTACAATACTCCACACACAGCCAATTTGACTTTGAGATTTTTAAAAATGATACCACCATCATATGTCCCTGTCACTTAGGTAGCCAACCTCTACAATTTACTATTAGAAAACCCTTTCTATTAACAAATGAAGACAAACATAATCCCATAATGGACTATTTTGAAGACACTTCGATTAGCAGACTGCATCACTCCGGACACAAAGGCCAATACAAATTCCAAACATCAATCTGGAATGTCTTTGACAGCACCTTGGTTCAGGATGCAATACCAAACAACACAGTAGGAGGATGGCACAAAACATTCTAATCCACACTAGGAAGATCTCAACCTACACCATACAAATTTATAGAAACATTATAAAAAGAGCAAAGCTACCAAGTACAAGTGGAGCAAACTGGCCCTAAATGTATTAAACAAATCAATAAGAATATAAGACATGTTATAACTTAAAGTTAAACTCTTCATAAATAGCGAAGGAATAGATAACATAGAAATGATAGATAAAAGCACATTATGAATTAAAATAAATGTTAACTTACCAAAGTCCTCAAACCAACAATCCAAATCTATTTTTTTAAATAATATATATATTTTATTGCATCTGTCAAAAAATTATTGAAAATCACACTGTTATTAAAGACAGATATATTGAAAAGTATATATATATACATTATTTAAAAAAATCTAACTGTCATCAACCAAAATAGATAAAATAAAACTCAATCCATCACATAATATAATTACAACTAATAATCCAAACAATTCCACATACCAATCACTTAAAGTTAAAATAAGCAAAATAATATCACATTTCTTATACATAATAAATAAAAGAAATAAAACTTACTGTTCTGTTGCTGCAGATCTTTTTCTCTATTCATCTAATTAAAAAGTAGTAATCCACCAAAAATGAGATAAATTAATATTAAAAACCCACTTCAAAAATGATAAAATATAACAAATCCAATCAAAATACATCAAAGCAATCCAAAGTATTTAGGTTCCATAAAAACCCTGAAAAGTGTTTTTAAAGTTTTTAAAAAAGAACTCCAGTAACCTGCCCTCCCAACAAAATGAAATCAAAGTAAAAAAAAGACTCTGCATAGAAGTTTGTAGACAAAAACTTGAAGAAGTTGTTGTAAATAAAACAGCGATAGTATTAAGCATTAGCTGAAGACATGTTATCATGTCTTTATTTTAGTTTTCCCGCCCGTACTTGAAATACGGCCAGACTCCATCTTGTTTTCTGGCGTCCATCTTGTATACCATACATTGCCATGTGCTCGCCACGAGGCAAGTCCTACCTCATTGATTGTCACCCCTGAAGTTTGCCCAGCAACAGGCTATAAATAGTTCCTTGCGTTTCTAGCGCATGCCCAGTAGGAGTCACATCAGTTTCTGATTAGCGTAGATTAGAATGTGCATTCGTGGGTCTCAAGAACCGTTAACTCCACCCATGTATCGATCATGTTCGAGAAATGTCCATAAATGGTTGTAAATCATGCTTTGAGCTCTAACCGCCCACTTATGAGCCCCTTCTTTATGTATAGAAGGGGACCGCATGTCTGAGTTCTTTGTGCTACCTTGTACAATACTGTAGAGTGTTGTGTGGGCTGTAGTACCACCTTTAAAGGTTTATTAAACTACGTTTTTGTATTTCGAGTTTCCGTGCCAATTTCTTGTGTAAGTCTGAGGACTCTGTGTACAGAAGGGTGAACCCTTTCGCATACGTAGGCCTTGCTGAGGCCTGTACTTATCAATTGGCGCCCGTCACGTGGGGCTCATCGACGACTCGGATGCTCGAAGGACTGGTCGTGACGAAGGATTGGAATCTTGCCGGGGACGTGATCACTGCCAGCGGCGCCTTTAGTCCTGGCATCCCGAGGTATTCTTCCTTCCCTTCCGATCTGACCATCTGGGTGGCACCGGTCATCGACTGAGACCTCTTCTGTCGGTTTGACGCATAGTGGCCGTTTGGGCGAATTCGGAACTTGGCAGTTGGAATCTGGACGCTCTTGATTGGTAAGAATCGGTGTACGGTACGTGCTGCGAGCTTTTGGTAGTCTTGATTGGCATGGCAGTTTTAGGATACGCTTGCCCCGACTAATTTGTTTGTTTGTTTGAGGTGACTAGTCATATTGTTTGGTTTGGTGATAAATGTGTTACAACTCATATAGGCAGGCAATGTGGAGATATTTCTCCTGATCTTTGGATTTGAGCGGCGCAACGTTTTAAGCGCTATTTTAATTATAAAATTGCATAGTTTGCACAATTTGTTTCGACATGCCTGTTTTTAGAGCACTTCGTAAGTGGTGCTGCTGTTTTGGAAATGACCTGTTGATACTAGAAAAATTACAGCCTGCTCCCCCAGAAGGGACGCCGATTAGGGATATGTATGTGAAATTTGGTCTTTCCCCCATAATGTACAGCACGTTATGGCGGAAATATACCAAAAAGGATCCTGAGTTACGATGGCCTATGTATGGATCATTTGATTTGCGGAAAATTGAGTATGTGGAGCCGTGTATGTGTAAGCGGCGAATGAGACAAGATATGTTTGAGTATATATGTATGTGGGTGAAAAAGGTGCGAGAGCGTGAGAAGCGTGAGCAGGCACTGATTGAGAAAGAGCAGCGAAAGAGTGAGCGTGAGAGAGCGCACGAGGCGAAAAAGCGCGAAGCAAAGGAATTAGAAGAAAAGCAGGAGAAAGAACGTCGGTTACAAATATCTGGCCAGTATCCTGTTCGACAGTCTCTTTATCCTGTCCTTAATAAATCGGATGATGATTTTTTGTTATTAGATCGCTCTCCGCCCCCGTACGCTGGCCCGTCTGCCCCGAGAGGAGGAAATCAGGATTTTGGACCACCTGGGCAGAAAGTGGATACGCGGTCTATGTTGTCGACCGAGCGTATGGCTGACCTCTGTAAGATTGCTTACCAGGTTAACAAAGATGCTGTCTCCCTGACAGATTTATTGGAAGAGCTTGAAGCATGGGAGGATAGGGAGAAACTATACTTCACTGAATTTGTTTCTAATGAAGTAGTAACAGCTTTTCGGAAATTTTCTGATGTTCTTGAACCGGATGATGTGATAGCCGATTCTGAAGAAATGCGTAAAGGTCTTTTTCTTCCTTCTCAGGTGCCTGAGGCGATCCGACGGATATTTGCATTGCGGGTGAGATGTTTCGGCTACGAGATGAAGTGCAGAAAAGGAAAGCTGGCGAGGAGCAAACGAATTCGAGTGGCGATGGGAAACAGTCATCCATCTTTTATTCAGATAAGATCGATGCAGTGCATGTTAAACCAATGCGGGAGGCGGCGCCTTTGTACGTTCCTCCTAAAGGAGCGGGTACTAGTTTGGATAGAAGGTCAGCTGATGCTTCAGGGTACTTCATTCATAACTGGGTTTATACTCCTTGGAATAGAGCAGATGTTATGGCATTAAAGGCGGCATTACCTGATCCACGAAAGAATCCCGCAGCCTTTTATGAGGAAGTTGAGGGGGCTCTGAATTCTTGTACTATGACTCTGGCCGATATTGACTTGTTTTTCGGGCTTATATTACCCCCAGATATTTGGAGATCTATACGAAAGGTAGATGACCTTCAGACATTTAAAGTTAAATGGGCGGATCTTGAGGATGAGGATAGGGAGAGGAAACCTGCACAGAAACCGCCCCAGTCTATTTTAGATCTGCCCGCTGCTATCTTGACTAAATTAAAAACGCTTATCCCCCCTAAAAAGAGTGATTGGACTATGTTAGCGTCATGTAAACAGAAGACAGATGAATCAGTTTCAGATTTCTTTAGACGATTTGAGGAAACTTTCCATGATTTTAGCAGCCAGTCACTTACGGACAACACGGGTCGACATCTTTTTTCGAATTTATTACCGGGAGTAGCAGCTCGATTAAAAGCGAGCGAAAGCTCTTGGACGACTTCGACGCCAGCATCCCTCCTGACGATGGCTCAGTATTATGAGCATCAGGAATTAGAAGCGAAGGGAAGTGAGGAAAAGAAATCTAAAGATTTAAAAACGAAGGTTATGTTAGTGCAAGTGTACGGGCCGCCTCGTAGAGGTAATGAAAGGGGCGGAAGGAATTTCCCTGGTTCTTTTTCGGCCGTACTGATTTGGCCCGGGATCAATGTGCATATTGCAGGCAGAAAGGCCATTGGGCGAATGAGTGTCCATTGTTGCGTGCACAGTGGCAAGAGCGTGGGAAGGGATCCATGAGGGGTAGAGGAGGTTTTTCAGGCCCTAGGGGCAACACGAATGATTGAGCTAGGTTTGAATCTAATATGCGACCATGAGATGGGTCCAATGTTTTTGATTGACAAAATCAATACCAAATGTCTGATTATGTACCTCCTGAACAGCACGATTCACAGTATGCATAGGATTGCGTAGGATGGGGTAAGGAATCAGTTGAAGTGCCAGTAGATCAGAGGGGACCTTATGTTACAGTTTTGGGTTCTACTGATCGGTTCCTGGTTGATACAGGAGCTACTCGTAGCGCTTTGTCTAAAAAATTGGTTCCGAGGGCTCCCCTGTCTGGCTTAACAATTACATCAATAGGATTCGATGGAACGCCTACTGTTAGCCCACTATCACAACCTCTTGCACTTTATGTAGATCAGTTTGCTGCACCATGTCCATTTTTGTTTTCTCCGAACACGCATGATAACATTGTGGGTTTGGATATGCTCAAGCATTTTCAGGCTACGATACGATGCTCCCCTGAGGGAGTACGTGTTATTTTGAATGACAACTATCCGATAATGGGGAGGGTGTGTACGATTACGGAAGATGCTGCACTGGCCTCTTTGCCTCATACTTTGTGGGCCACTTCGGATACTGATGTGGGACAGATGATTATTCCTCCGGTGCACATTACTGTAAAGGAGGGAGCTGTATTACCGCGCCTACCTCAGTATCGAATCTCACAGGAGGTGGAAGAGGCGCTTATACAGATAGTGCAGGATCTGATTAAAGTAGGGTTTGTTGAAGAAGTTCCATACAATGTGTGCAACAGTCCTATACTACCGATTTTGAAGAAAGACACTGACACTAGGATTTACCGATTTATTATCGATCTGAGGGAGGTTAACAAGATTGTGATACCTCAATACCCAGTGGTTTCTGATATTACTACTCTCCTTACTCTGGTCCCGCCAACTGCAATAACGTTCTCAGTTATAGACTTGAAGAACGCTTTCTTTTCGATCCCTATTCATCCTGACAGCCGATATCTTTTCGGATTCACTTTGAATAATAGATCGTACAGATTTTGTAGAGTTCCCCAAGGCTATACTGAGAGTCCCAGCATTTATAGTCAAGCGTTAAAAAGACAATTGGATTCTTTTGTTTTACCCGAAGGTGTGGCGCTTATACAATATGTCGATGACATCTTGTTCGGCCGCCGACACCCCTGCACAATGTGAGGAGTGTACATTGTCTTTGCTTACCTTATTGGCATCGTGCAATCACATAGTATCAAAAAAGGAAACTGCAATACTGTAGACCAAAGGTAACCTACTTAGGTCACCTTTTGTCTAAGGAGTGGTGTGAACTTACACCAGATCGTATTCAAGCCATTTTAGACACACCAGCACCCTCCACGCAGAAAGATGTTCGAGCTTTTCTGGGTCTCACCTCCTTTTGTAGACAATGGATATTAGGGTTTTCATACATAGTTAAACCACTGTTAGCCCTTTTGACAAAAGATACTCTAGTTCCCCTTCCCTGGACAGATGAATGTGAGAATGCTTTTCAACAATTACGTCAGGCCCTTTGTTCAGCACCAGTGCTAGGCACCCCTGATTACACGGAGCCCTTTACAATGTATGTGCATGATAGAGATGGATGCGCGTTATCAGTGTTAGTGCAGATGCACGGCGATAAGCAGCACCCTTGTGCATACTTCTCGGCAATGCTTGATCCTGTTGCTCGAGCGTTGCCTGGTTGTCTTCGCTCAGTTGCAGCAACAGCTGTGTCAATACGCCAGAGTGAAGGGATTGTGTTATCTCATAAGTTGTTAGTGTTGGCACATCATGCTGTTGATGCCCTTTTAAATCAGACAAAGACGCAGCATTTAACTAGTGCTCGTCTGACAGGATATGAGCTAATGCTGATGGCTCCTCATATTACTTTGAAGAGATGTGCAACACTGAATCCAGCCACGTTGTTGCCCCTCCCAGCGACTCAGCCTGAGGCGCAAGAAACACATGACTGTGTCTTTGTGACTGAGGAACAGACAAAGGGTTGTATTGACTTGCAAGATACGCCCTTTACAGATGTGGATGGAGAGCTGTGGGTGGATGGGTCTTGCTTGAAGTTACCAGACGGGACTACCTCCGCAGCATATGCAATCACTACGCTACACATAATAGTGGAGACAACACGCAGACCGCAGAAATCAGCTCAAGCAGCAGAACTGATAGCGTTGACACGAGCATTTGAGCTTAGTGTAGGATTATGTGTGAATGTCTATACGGACAGCCGCTATGGTTTCAGAGTAGCGCAAGATTTTGACCTGCTCTGGAAGGAAAGGGGGTTTTTGACGTCGCATGGAACGCAGATAATGTATGGAGAAATAGTACAAAATCTCTTGACTGCACTGACCTATCCTAAAAGGATAGCTATAGTGAAATGTAGTGCGCATAAGAAGGTGACAGACAAAGTGGGACAAGGAAATGCTTTTGTAGATCGAGTTAGCAAAAAACAACGGTCCTTGACAAGGAGGAAATAACAATTTACAATAATTATAGGCCACAATATGCACTATAATGAACAGGAAGTCCAGCCGGACTTCAAAATGTATTCAATAATTAAATAAGACAAATCAAACAGAACAACAATAGAGCAGTGGGACACAGTCCTGTATCCACAGTACTAGACAAACAATACAAAGTACAATAAACTAGGGATTTTCAGACATTTGGAAGGAACGGGAGCAAAAAGGGTGATTTTACAATCTGATTGCTTCACATATGTGGGAAACACATGATTTTTAGGCACACAATAGTGAACTAGTGCTTAGACCACATATTATGTCGACAGCGTTTCAATCCAGTTATAAATAGTGGATCATCATCAGGACATTCAGTGCTTGCCTGAATTTAAAGGCCTAGGGCCGGTGGAGAGGGCCGATTCCAGAATCAAGGGCGAGCGGCCTGCCAGTTGAATGATTCTAGACCGGATGGCAATGCAGTTGGGCGTAATAAGCCTTGCCCGTCAGCAGTCAGCCTTAGAAGGGTTAAGCCTCAACGCAGATTGCTGGTTCGAGGACTGGTTGTGGAAGGAGGTAGAGATAGCCTGCAAGGAGCCTCACGGCTTGGATTCCTTGGGAAGCGCGAGGGCTAGAAGAACAATGCTGATAGCGCTTGATCTGCGAGCCAGTCTCCCGAAGGTTGAGAGAAGTCAGGGATGCCTGGCCAGGTGTGGTGCCTATGGAACCGCCAATTTGAACCTGGCCACGGAGCGCGGTGGCCTGTAATAAGGCTCCTTAAGTTTGCGCTTGGAACTTTGCAAATCATGTGTTTCCCACATATGTGACGCAATCAGATTGTAAAATCACCCTTTTTGCTCCCGTTACTTCCAAATGCCTGAAAATCCCTAGTTTATTGTACTTTGTATTGTTTGTCTAGTACTGTGGATACAGGACTGTGTCCCACTGCTCTATTGTTGTTCTGTGTGATTTGTCTTATTTAATTATTGAATACATTTTTAAGTCCGACTGGACTTCCTGTTCATTATAGTGCATATTGTGGCCTATAATTATTGTCAATTGTTTTTTCCTCCTTGTCAAGGACCGTTGTTTTTTGCTAAGTTGATACCCTAGGTCCTTGCTTGCCTAGAGGGTTCCCTTGTTCTTTAATAATAGTTTGTAGATCGAGTAGCACGTGAAACTGCGATGCAGCATGGCTCCACTCTAATGTATGTTGTGAAGTCACAAGCTGAGCGGTGGCATGATGCTAGGGAAAAGGTGTTAGAGATGCAAAAGACTGCTACTGAGAAAGAACGAGAGCAATGGTCCAAAGATGGAGAATTGGACGATGAAGGCTGCTGGAGGAATAAGCAGATGGATAGGTGGAAGTTACCTACAGCCTTCGTACAACCTATGGTTCAGATGGCACATGGGCTAGCACATGTTGGAGCTTCGGCAATTGTGAAATTGCTTACGCAAGTTTGGGAGCATCCAGAGATTGCTAGCACGGCTAAGAGAGTAGTACAGACCTGCATGATTTGCCTTAAATACAATCCAGGAAAAGAGACACGAACTCCAGCACGAGGATTTGCAACACCCACTGCACCTTTTGAAGTATTGCAAATGGATTATATTCAGCTGGAACGCTGCAATATTCTGAAGTATGTCCTGGTTGTGGTTTGTGCATTCAGCAAATGGATTGAAGCATACCCTACGAAAGACAATACTGCAATCACTACTGCTAAGGTGCTGTTGAAGGAATTCTTTCCTCGTTTCGGTGTTTGTAGATTATTGTGAAGTGACAACGGGCCCCATTTTATGGCAGATGTTGTTAAGTATGTCCTGAAGGGATTAGGCATTGTGCAAAAGTTTCATGCCGTGTTCCAACCGCAATCAGCAGGATTGGTGGAAAAGTACAATGGCACGCTTAAGTTAAAAACAGCGAAAATACAGGCTTCTACCTCTGTGACTTGGCCAGATGCTTTGCCTTTGGCATTATTGTCTATCAGATCAGTACTGCATTCTCGGACAGGCCTAACGCCCTATGAGATTGTATTCGGGCGCCCCATGAACATATGGGGGGTACCCAAACCAAGCTCAGTGTACGATGTACCTTGTGTTTTAATGAATGACTATTTGGCACAATTAACTGATAGCTTGGTTTCCATTCATCAACGGGTTCGAGAAGCACTCCCTGACCGGTCCACAGGAGAAGGCCATCACCTCCGACCTGGCGATTTCGTTCTGGTGAAGTCCTTTGAGAGGTCGAGTAGTCTGGAGCCGAGATGGTGCGGTCCTGAACAGGTCCTTCTCGCGACAAAAACGGCAGTACGGGTGACCAATCGAAAAAAATGGATTCATTCCATTCATTGCCGAAAAGTACAACCTGACCTGGTGGAGCCTGCTGTATTGACTGACCATCGAGATATCCTGACTATGGAAAGAGGCCGTGCTGTGGTACCAAACGAATCTAAGGAGTTCTTCCCGGACCAAACGATCCCTGGATCAAGAAGATATAATCTGCGACCAAGAAAAGAATCTGCAATTGTGTGAGAAGTTGTCAGAATGGTCCCTAGGTCAGTGAAACGGAGAGCCGATGAGGCAAGTGGGGGGGATCAGCCATGCATTAGTGTAGTGACACCCGTCTTGGCCCGCTGGTGAAGAAAACAACAGCTACCTAGGTGTAAGAGTTCTGACAACACTTTAGTTTCAGGAAGATACTGTGTACATTTGTTCGAATGGATAAAAAGAAGATTTTTGGTTCTGTAGGGTTCATTATCATCATAGCAGTTATCGCTACATTCATGTGGTTTGTGGAGGATAAAGCTCCTGCCCGTGAGCTATATGTTGTTTCCACTCCAGTCCCTGATGAGCACTTTTTCTATACACTCCCATATCGAGTTGAAACATCAACAGTCATATCTGAATAACACTTTCATCCAGATGTTGCTACAAATGCTACAGACTGTTGGATATGTGGGATGATGCCGGCGCATCAAAAGAAAGGGGGAACACCATTCATACCTCTTCCTTTCTCTCATAATGGCTCTTGTAGAGCATGGTACACTTTGCTTTTTGCTACGAAAAAGCCTACAGTAGGAAGATTGCTTTTTAGGCTGAATAAAGAATGTCATCAAGATAAAGAAGGCTATCCACAAGCCAACTGAACTATATGGGAGTGGGAAGAGTATCGACCAGACAATGAATCGACACCTTATATTTTCACGAACACTAGAGACACTGTTGGACTAGAGAAGTTTGTGATCTCAGTGGCCCAAGCACAAGCAGATTTATGTGTACAGAGTGTAGGCCATATTCCTGTAGGTGTTAGTGATTGTATTGTAATATTGAACATTGATGGCCTCAATAATAGTACTTTCCTCGCCTCTCATAATACCTATTTTGTTTGTGAGAACAAAGGCTATTATCGATTACCAGCCGGATGGTCTGGAGTATGTTATGTATCGTTTTTATTACCCCCCTGTATTCCTGGCACCTGCATCATATCATAAAGATTTGAAATTATTGAACAATGTGACTGTAAATAGATTCAAATAAACTTTATCTGTAGATGACGTTGACCAGACTGATACTAGTCTGCAGCAATATATAGATTTCAACCTAGGATTATTTTTCTTTGTGGGAGCTACCCTGAACAGTAAAAAGATACGACGATTAACGAGAGTAGTGGAAGCTGTTACTAATCAAACTGCTGCAGCCCTTGGTAATCTTACTGAAGAGTTGCAAATTACTAGGATTGTTGCATTACAGAACCGAATGGTTCTAGATGTTATGTTAGCGGATAGAGGCGGAGCTTGTAGGATTATCGGAAGCACCTGTTGCATCTTTATCCCTGACCATACTCCTTCTGTGTATAAAGCCATTAACAAATTGCATAAAATTGCAGCTGATATACATGTTGAAAATGGATCTTGAACCTACTCTGGGTGGTTTTGGACCTTGCTTTCTACATGGGGTTGGAAGGTTCTCACTGGGCTATGTATAATTGTTGCCATATTATTCATGTGTTGTGTATGTATTCAATGTAGTCCAATGATATGTTCTCTATGCGTTTCATTTTGTGTTCCTAATAAACAAACTGTCGCAGAAGCTACCCATAAGAAAACTGTAACAAGAAAGATAGCTTATATGATGAGCATCGATATAAACGATGAGTATTTAGATTATCCAAGGAAACCGAATGTCTTCAGCAAATGCTGAAAGGGTCGTCTGTTGTAAATAAAACAGCGATAGTATTAGGCATTCACTGAAGACATGTTATCATGTCTTTATTTTAGTTTTCCCGCCGGTACTTGAAATATGGCCAGACTCCATCTTATTTTCTGGCGTCCATCTTGTATACCATACATTGCCATGTGCTCGCCACGAGGCAAGTCCTACCTCACTGATTGTCACCCCTGAAGCATGCCCAGTAGGAGTCACATCTGTTTCTGATTAGCGTAGATTGGAATGTGCATTCGGTGGTTCTCAAGAACCGTTAACTCCACCCATGTATCGATCATGTTCGAGAAATGTCCATATATGGTTGTAAATCATGCTTTGAGCTGTAACCGCCCACTTATGAGCCCCTTCTTTATGTATAAAAGGGGACCGCATGTCTGAGTTCTTTGTGCTACCTTGTACAATACTGTAGAGTGTTGTGTGGGCTGTAGTACCACCTTTAAAGGTTTATTAAACTAAGTTTTTGTATTTCCAGTTTCCGTGCCAATTTCTTGTGTAAGTCTGAGGACTCTGTGTACATAAGGGCGAACCCTTTCGCATATGCAGGCCTGTACTCATCAAAGTGAATCTAAAAAACCCACCCACAAAACTACATATACATAACTATAACTCAAATAGTAACTAACATCACAGAGTTTAATATAGCATAGAAATGCATTACTAAAACAGTGGAGAGAAACGTAAAATGACAAACAAGTGTAAAACACTAACAACAATACATCTAAATATACCAAAACCCACAAACAACACTCTAACTTTAAACCTACCTCTTAAACCTCCCTACCCTCAAAGCCCTTAAAAATCCTTTAAGAAAAGGCCTTACCTGATCTGACAACCAGCAGCACCTTACCGCAATAGACTAAATATAACTCAAATAGATTACAAAATAGAAGGTAGCAGTAAAAACAAGCATTTTCAATTAAACAGGTCGCGCATTTGCGAGAGTTAGAGCTATTATTGTAGTAAATGTAAATGTTTTTTACTTATGTGTTTTGCTATGGAGTGGAATTGTGTGGTATGGTGTAGTGTGGAATTATGTGGATAGTAATTTTTTTTATAATTTAGCGATTTGGAATTATGTAGAGTGATATGAATGACAATAACAGACCAATTGAAGAAGAGGGCTGCTGAAATCCTTTATGTTTACTCTCAAGCTGAATAAAATTAAAAAGCTGTATTTAAAAAGTGTGCTCTACGAATTACAGATATTTGTAGGTCAACAGGAAAAAATGGTGGGTATTAGTAATTAAAGATATTAGTTAGCTCTATAGCACAAATGAGACACAGGATCAAACTTTCCTCCAGAATGATTTCTGGCAAAAATAATTTTAGAAGAAAAATTGAGCAAAATTTGATTTTTGTTTTGTATAAAAATATAGGGGTTGCTTGGCTTTACGTGCACCTGTGCTGCATTTGAGTGTATTGGAAGTATGCTAAGGGGGATTGTGCTTTATGGAGTGTAATTATGTGGAATGGTGTTTTGTTTTGTGGAGTTTTATGTCATGGAGTTTTATTATGTGGTGTTCTGTAGCCTTTTTTGGTATGATGGAGGTTTATGGTGTGTATTGGATGAATTTAATTGTGTTGTTGATTAGAATTCTGAGGTATGTTGTCAAATTATGTGGTGCGTATTGAAAATGTGTTGAGTTGAATTGTGTGGCATGGAACTGTGTAGCGTGGAGTGAAATCATGCTCTCAAAATTATGTGGCATGGTGTGGACTGGTTTTATATGGATTGTTGCTATGTGGTATAGTTTGTCTTCATATAGGGCCAGATGTAGGTAAATCACATTTACCGATTTTGAAATACCGAATATTACCGAATTTTACCGATTCGGTATTTCAAAATCGGTAAATGGGATGTAGGTACCAACATCTGGATTTTTTAACGAATCCTTAAAATTCGGTATTAAAAGATCGGTAGATACCGATCGGTAATTACCAATCGGTATCTACCGATCGGTATGTATCTACCGATCGGTAAATACCGATCGGTAAATACCGATCGGTAATTCCCGCGACGGACAACAAACAAAAGTGAAACTTAACACAACAGCCAATCATGTGCAACCACCCTCCCCCTACTCTCCAGGGAGTGCCCCACAGGCAGGTGCAACTAATTAGAAGGTTCAAGAAAGGCAGTTGGAGCCGAGAGACTGGGAGCAGCAGAAGCAGCAGACAGAGCTTGTGTATTCACTGAAAACTTCAACATGGAAAGCAGCAGGGACACTGAGCAGGCTGAAAGGAAAAGAAAGCTTAAATTCAGTAGACAGGAGCTAAAGCTCCTTGTTGAGGAGGTGGTAAAGGTACACCACAGACTTTTTGGAAAGCAGTCCCTAACTGTGCCAGAATCAACAAAAAGAAAACTGTGGCTGGAAATCAAAGATAAAGTAAATGCAGTGGGAGTCACCACCAGACGCACTGAAGATTTAGAGAAGAGGTTCTATGACCTAAGGAGCCTCACGAAGAAAAAATTGGCTGACCGCCACAAACAGTCACAGCAAACAGGTCGAGGAAAGAACACTGCACCCCCCCTCACCGAGCTGGAGGAGCTGGTAGCCACAACCCTGGAGGCTGACAGTGTCCATGGACTGGGAGAAGTGGACAGCTCTGCGCAATCTGCAAAAAAAAAAGGTAAGATGCATGCACAGCTATCCCCCTCCCACCCCCATACATCCCTCACCCCTTGCAGCTAAGTTACCCCAGTCCCATGGTGCCTGTGCAAAACTGTACCAATGCATCATGTTACATGTAGTAAGTCATTGGAAGACCATGTCACACAGCACTGTAACCAACACATAATTCAAATGAATGCTGACAAAATGAAGGGCAGGCAGCATGTACAAAGTGCAATGTAACATGTTTAATTGTAGTGGCTGTGACACATTTACACCTAGCTGATATGTGCTCATATGTCCACAGGTCTCACATCCAGAAGGCAGTCTGAGGAGGCAGAGGGCACGGCACCCCAGAGGGATGACAGTCAGGAGCCAGGGCCCAGTGCATCCCAGGACACAGGTGTTCCGAGTGGGCAGCCACCCTCCCAAGAAACTGACATCAGTGAAGAAATGCATGGCTCCCCAATTCCTTCACAGTCACCACTATTGGTCTCATCACCAGAAATGCATGCATCCCTTGTTGTAGAAACACCTGTTGCACACCCTGGCAGGAGGCATGTTGTTCCCCCACTGCCGGAAATGGAGACAGGTGCTGATGAAATGGTGGGTGAAGACTCACTTAACTTGTTACAAGCTCACATCACTGCCACACTGCAGCCTAGCACAGAGCCTGTACCAGGTACCACTAGAAGGCGCACAGTGCAAGGAAGGGATGAAGGTGCACATGGGGAGGGTTCCAGTGTCTTCAAAGGCCTGGAGGGAGCCATGGTCAGGATTCAGAGGATGCAGGGCAAGGGCATCATGGCCTGTCAAAGACAAATGCGAAACATGAACATCAACATGGAAGAAATTAGCAAGGGCATAAAAGAGCTGGTGATAGTCAACCAGAGCATGGCAACAGGCCTCCAGCAACTGTGCACAAAACTTGACTCTGATATTAGTGCAAGGCGCAGGGACAGGCAGCACGCAGAGAGAACAGAGAAATCCATGGAGCAGCTGGCTACAGCCACATCCCTGCTATGCAGGCGTAGCATCAATAGTCAGGTAGTCCTGACTCATAATAGCAACCAGTTGACAAGGGGCATAGCTGGAATGACCGGTGCGCTGGAGGCCCTACTCAATGCACAAAGTGCACAAAGTTCTGCTGTAGACGTGCCGGACACCGAAGGTAGCACCAGTAGGAGCAGCACAGCTAGCCCCCATGGCGTAGAGCCAAGGAGGAGCAGCAGGCGACAGGGTGAGGCTATAGGCCAAACGCCCAGTGAACAGGCTGAGCCACAGACACCTGCCAGTGCAAAGCGTGTGCGAAAATGAACAGTTGTAACGATGGCCTACTGCCAATGGACATTTGATTTATAGTTATTACAGTGTTATTTGCACATTTGTGCCATTGCAACCAGCCAAGTGACTATGTGCAACTATGGTTGGTGGATTCTACACCTGTCTGAGTGTGTTTGCTCACTGTGAGCATTGATGTCAAATGCTTACTGTTGCACTTTTGTTCTTCAATAAATCATTACAAATCTAATTATACAGAAGCTTGTGCTTTCACTATAGCTCAGTGTCTTCACTTACTCAGAAATAGTTGCGTGCTATGTCATCACGTCTGTATCTGCCATCACTTGGTCTTGACATTCCAGCAGGTTGTCTTTCAGGCACAGCAATGTCGTCGTCATGATCCTCATAGTCAGATAACTCCACCTCAGTCCCCTTCTTAACAGCCAGATTGTGCAACATAGCACAGGCAGCAATGATCTTACAGCAGGTAATGGGGGTATACTGCCTTGCACCTCCGCTCTCGTGCAAGCATCTGAACCTACTTTTCAATATACCAAATGTTCTCTCAACAACATTGAGTGTGCTCTTGTGTGCCCGGTTGTATCTCCTTTGGCTGGGTGTTGAGGGGTTGAGGTAGGGGGTGAGTATGAATGAGCGGAGGGCATATGCACTGTCTCCTAGAATGAAAAGGGTAAAATTTACTCACATGCATACATGTACTGCTCATTGCAATAGGTGTAATAGGTGTTGCACACTGTCTCTTACCTAGGAGGTAGCCTTCACCAAATTCCCCTGCAGTCAGGCGTGCATAGATGCCACTGTTTTGAAATATATATGAGTCGTGGGTACTTCCCGGGTATTTTGCAACAATGTCTGTGATGACGTTCTTGGCATTGCAAATCACCTGCACGTTGATGGTGTGGCTTGACTTTCTATTGCGGTAAATGTATTCCGTGGCAGCAGGGGGACAAATGGGGATGTGCGTCCCATCAATGCATCCGATGATATGGGGAAATCTTGTCATCTGGTAGAAGTCAGATATGGTTTCAAACAGTTCAGCATGGGTGGATGGAAAAGAAATGTAATGCTCCATCCTATGCAACATGGCGTCAAGGAAATTGTGAAAAAACCTTGAGAGGCTGCTCTGGCTCACCCCTCCCACCGCAGCAACCACGCTCTGGTAGCTCCCTGACGCCAGCAGGTGGATGCTGCACAGCACCTGTACATGTGTTGGGATTGCATGTGCCCTTGGAGTGGGGTGCTCCAACAGTAGTTTTAGGTCCCTGATTAGCTCCAAGATGGTGTCTGGAGCCAACCTGTACCTTTGCAGTATCTCTTCCTCTGTGAGCATGAACAGGGTCACCCTCTGCCTGTAAACCTGCTCCTGTCTCTGCCATTCCCTCTCTCCTTCCTCCTGTAGCCGTAGCCGTCTTGCAATGACATAAAATGCAGCCATTGTGCAAACAGAATTGCATTTTGGGTCCTTTTTTATAGGCTGCACCTGGTTACCACCTGCTTTGAATCCATGGTAATTACCGAATCTTAAATACCTATTTTGGAGCAAATTCGGTATTTCGGTGCCTCCCTACATCTCAATTTCAATTTTGACTGTTTTTTACTGATCGGTACGTTTAACGATCGGTAGGTTTACCGATCGGTACGTTTACCGATCGGTTGGTTTACCGATCGGTACGTTTACCAATCGGTTGGTTTACCGATCGGTACGTTTACCGATCGGTAACTTTCACAATCGGTAACTTTAACGATCGGTAACTTTAACGAATCGGTATATTTACCGATTTGGCCTATTTTCTGTCACCTATATACGGATCACTCAATACCGGTCGGTAACGGCCCAAAATCGGTATTTTCGGCCGTTACCGACCGGTAAAGGCCTACCTACATCGGGCCCTTAGTGTGTAATTATGTAGTAGTGAGTAAAGAGTTATTATATGAAGTTGAATTAGTGTAGTGTATATTTCCTGGGCGGTGTTGATTTGTGTGTTGGTGAATTGTGTGGTGTTAAACGGTGTGGTATTGTGTGTTAAACTAAACAGCATCAGGTATGCCATATGGTACCCAAGCCAGTAGAGTAACATTTTTATTAAACTAGCTCAGTTATATTTATATTGTGTAATTTTATCCTAAAATGGAAATAGTTTGAGTAAAAAACGTGGGACTAGCAGTGTGATGCACAAGGAAAGATACTTTTTATGAGCGCAGTGAGCTATTGCAGCCTAAAGAATTAGACTATATGCAGATATATTAATTTTAAATTGATGCATTCGGCAATGCTTTCCAGGATAGGCCTTCTGTTGTTTAAGGGGAGTGTAAAGATGTTGAGAGCTAGTTAAAATAAAATGAAATACCTTCATTTATAGCATGTGATTTTTAAAAAAAACATTTTGTTTAGTAAATTTTTATTAAGTTTTCAAACAAGAGAAAAGCAACAAAAAAAGTACAAGGCAAAAGGTTAAGTAAAAATCATATTAACCGTAATTAATATATACCTATTAGACAAATAGCAATTCAATCAAATATAAGTATGGGATATGAATGGAAGAGAGAAAGAAAAAGAATGGAGAAAAGAGAGAGAAAGAAAAGAGAAAGGGAGAAAGAAAGACAAGATGAAAGGAGGGAGAGGAAGAGATTTATGTTGTGTAGCAGTAATAAAAAAGAAAGAATAAGAGAAGAATGCATAGGAGAGCGTGTAGAAAGATAAGTAGTGAAAGGAAGCCAAAGAAGATCTGATTTTATCTTTTGAGAAAGAGAGGAGGAGGAAACAGAAGCAATTCTATGTTCATCACAAATAAAATTCCACCAAAGCAAAAATGAAATAGTTGAATTGTCTTTACAGGAGGATAAAATAACCTTAAAAGCTAATGCAATAAAAGGTCCAATAATCTAGAAGTGGGAGATGTAACATCAACATTAGGTGATAAAGACCCAAGAAAAACATTTTGTATTGTCAAAGTAGTAGTAAACTTAAACACTAGCATGCAAATATTCCACACGGCATTCCAATAAGAGAAAACATTAGAACAGTCATAAAGAAGGTGTATTAATGTGCCCATTTCGAAGGTACAGGACAGCATGAAGGAGATGATGAAGGTGAAAATTTACAAATAGTAACAGGAGTAATAAGAGCTCTTTGATAAATAAAATACAAAGACTGAGTTATAGAGCAGCAGCAGAAACTTTAAATAGTTTGGACCACAATTTGTCCCATGTAGCAATAGATAATGAAATAGGCAAATCAGTTTCCCATGCAATCTCAATCAAAGATTTAGGTATTTCAGTAACATTGGACAATAGTAACTTATATACAAGGGTAGCTTTAGGTCTGTGTATTGAAAATAAAGAATATAAAGAAATGGAGGGTGTTATAGATGGTGTAATATGTGGTAGGGACAAAGTAAGTAAGTGGGACTGTATGACATTAACAATAATGACATATTCATTAAGGAAAGAGACAGGCAATTGATAGTTAGTTTGGAGGGTAGAGAAAGGAACAATAGTATAATTATGCAGGAATTGATGAACAAAAACAATACCCTTTTCTTTCCAATATTTATAATAAAATGATTTGCCTTTAAATTTGAGGAACTTATTAAACCATACACATGAGGATAAGAAACATTAAAGAGGGGTGAAATCTTTAGAAAAATTTACTGTACAACAGAGATCGGGAATATTTTAAAATAGGACTATGAGATAAAAAGGTACAATTTGACATAAAAATTATCTGCTGAAAAGAAAAATCTTTCAGAAGGGAGTGTTAAAAAATAACCCATTTGGGAACAGGGTTGTCCATAAATTCATATGCCAATGCAAAGGATTGTTTAAACATGAAGGCAGAGTGATAAGCTGAAAAATCTGGGAAACGTACACCACCTTCGTCTTTAGGACGTATAAGTTTATGTAGTTCAATTCGCAGGTGTTTATTATTCCAGAGGAATTTGGTACATATAGAATTGAGTTTAGTAAAATGAGTATTGGAAATTTTCATAGGAAGCATAGATAGGGTATACAAAATATGAGGAACAATCATCATTTTAATAGTATTCAACCTGCCCCACCATGAAAGGTATAAGGGAGACCATATGAGAAGAAGGGATTGAATCTTATCAAATAATGCAGAAAATGTGAATTTAATGGTGTCACAAAGGGAGGACGAAAACCAGATACCAAGGTATTTGATTTTAGAGGGACACCAAGCGAAATTAGTATCATGAAACATAAATTGATAACATGTAGCATTTAGGGGTAAAACTTCTGTTTTAGAAAGGTTAAGCTTATATCCAGAAATACTGGAGTATAAGCGCACTTCATTCAAAAAGTGAGGGAGAGAGTCAGTAGGATTTGACTTATAAATAAGTATATCATCAGCATATGCAGATATTTTAGATTCAACAGAACCATGTTTGAAACCAGAAATCTGGAAGTTAACACGGATGCGTTTCAGGAATGGTTCAAGGCATAAAATAAAAAGTAGGGGGGAAACGAGGCAGCCTTGTGTTGTGCCTCTAGACAAAGAAAATGGCCTGGAGAATTGGTTATTAACAAAAATGCTGGCTCGGCGACAGGAATATAAGAGTTTACCATAGGAAATAAAAGAGGGCCCAAAACCAAACCATTGAAGAGTTTGAAATATAAATTGCCAATTAATACGATCAAATACTTTTTCAGCATCCAAGGACAAAGCTGCAAGAGGAAATTTGTATTTTTGGCCATAAGAAATTATGTTAGCAAAAATTCTGGCATTATCAGATGCTAATCTGCCCTTCACAAATCCGACTTGATCAGTATTAATCAATAGAGGAATAATGGTGTCAAGACGGGAAGCTAGAATTTTGGCAAAAATTTTACAGTCATAATTAATTAATGAAATAGGGAGGTAATTCTTACAGAGGGAATGGTCTTTATCAGGTTTGGGTATGATTACAATTAAAGCATCCATAAAGAAAGGAGCCAGAAGCTTTTGCGTCTGCAATGAAGGAATTAAAAAGTGGAAGAGGTTTAGGGATAAAAATTGATTTTTTTAGGGCTTTGATAGCATTAAGAATTTCTTGGGAAGAAATGTCTTTTTCTAACATGTTGAATTCATCGGGTATAGATGGAGGGGAGGGCAAACCTGAGAAAAAGGTCTACAGATTTTGAGTAGTGGGAAAAGTGTCATCAGTAAAGGATTTATAATAATCATGAAAAACCCCAGCAATATCTTCATCCGATGAAGCCAAGTTTTTAGTAGATTCATTTAGAATAGGGCCAATGGTCTTACATTCCGATTTTATTTTTAAATAATTGGCTAACATTAACCCAGCTTTGTTTCGTCCACAGTGATATTTAGATTTAACTTTGAGCAAAATATTACATGCTTCAGTCATCGCCAATTTGTTAAGTTCAGTTTTCGCCTTAACTAAATCATGAAGGGCTACAGAGGAGCGGGAGGTAAAATACACATGTTCTAAGTCGTTAAGTTTACGCAACTGGTCTTCACATTTCTTCGTTGAGGTCTTTTTCTTCTTAGACACAAAGGAAATGGTAAAGGCACGAAAGGTAGCTTTAAAGGCATCCCAGTTGTTAGGAATAAAAGTATCTGAGGGGCTGTTAAATTTAAAAAAAGTCTTCAATGAAAGAAGAAGCTTCTTTAAGAAAAATCTGATCTGTCAACAAAAAAGGTGTTAAGCTTCCAACGACTGAATTTAGAGGAAACATGTGTAAGATCAAGGACAGCATATACAGGCAGGAGCATGACCAGACAAAAAAATAGAGCCAATTTCAGATTTATGGATAGAGGGCAGTAGAGATTTACTACTTAAAATATAGTCAATTCTGGAACGGGTATGATGGATGCTAGAAAAAAATGAAAATTCACATAAATCAGGGTTACCTGTCTTCCATACATCATACAATGGACGAGAGGCACTGGTCGACTGAAAGGCTTTGTGGGTTTTATCGGGCGAAATTTACATTTGGACAGTCTGTCAGAAAAAGGATCTAACCATTGGTTAAAATCACCTGCAACAATAACATTAGGGCAATCAATTGAGGAAAGGAGGACTTTAATATCATTCCAAAATGTGGGGTCATGCTTAACAGGACCATAAATATTCAATAAGACCAAGTTTTTATTTTGAACAACAATCTTTGCCATTCCCCATCGTCCATCAGTATCATTTTGTGTAGATAAAATTTGCACCGCCAAAGCCTTATGGAAAAGTATACCAACACCTCCTTTTTTATGGGAAGCAGGAGAAAATACTACTTGGCCTACCCATTGTCTTTTCAGTTTAAGAGATTCAAATCAGTACAATGTGTTTCTTGAGGAAAAAAAAATATGAGAATTAAATTTTGATAAGTTAGACAGTACCTTTTGAAGCTTGACTGGGTTTCCAAGACCACGAATGTTCCACGTGACAAAATTACACATTACGGAGGGAATGGAAGATAATACACAGTCGGAGTTGACAAACTTCAGGGATGAAACGGTGGGGGGAGACACACCACAAAAGATAATTATACATGGAACAGTGAATATAAAGACCTACATTATCAAGATATAAAAGCAACATATAAGTATCAAAATGCAAGAAAGAATAAGAGAAAAGAAAAAAGAGAAGAAATGACAGGACAGATGGAAGAGAAAAGAAAAGAAAGAGAATAAAGACAGAGAAAGACGTACACAGATCAAAGCAGGACAGCCAGATCTGTAAAGATAAGAAAAAACAATGACAAGGGAGCATAGTGATGTGAGGCAAGACGGACTACATAAAAAACAACTAAGAAGTAGAGCGAGAGGAGCTATATTAAATAGAACAGGGTTGATAAGGAAAATAGAAGAGAGAAAAGATAAGTAAGTTGAATGAGAAGAAATATTCAATTAGGTGAAAATATAGAGAAGAAAGGCAATATATCAGAAAAAAGAATAAGTCGGATGAACAACAAGATATAACAGGAGATAAGAACAAACAGAAGATCAAATGCCAGTGTCCATCCCATTGGAAGAAAAGGACTGGAGAAAAAGTTTAAGTTTTCCAGGGTCCTCGAAGGTTCGGGAACGACCATCATGAGTAACCTTGCAGAGGCATGGATGAAGGATACCATATTGAATGTTGAGGGCTCTCATTTGAGGTCTAAGAGACAAGAATTCTTTTCGACGTGCATTAGTCGCATTAGAGATGTCTTGAGAGATGAAAATGTTATGACCAGACAAAGTGAGACGACGTTTTAGTTTAACGGCTTTCAAAACAGTCATAAGTTCAGTGAACTCCAGAAATAGCAGAATAATTCTTCGAGGTCTAGCAGGGTTGGAAGTGAGTCGACCTAGTCGATGAGCTCTCTGAATGTTGTGGGGAGACTCAGAAGCTGGCAGATTGAGAAGTTCAGGAAGAAATTTTTGAATGAACAGAACCATATCGGGACCTTCAACATTTTCCGGAAGACCATATAAGCGCAGGTTGTTGCGACAATTATGATTTTTCAAATCCTCAGCATGCCTGGCTGCCCATCTCTGAATGATTCCTATTCAAGATGGGCTGCATGATTTTCCTGGTCTTGGCTGACACTGCGCCAGCCTTTATCAATTCCAAAATTAAAGCTTATGTCCCCAATAGAGATCTGCGTTCCTCCTCCCAGCTTCTCTTATGCGTTCCTCGCTTTAGGAGGAAAAAACTCAGAGGCATGAGGTTTTCCACCGTAGCCCCCCCTTTTTGGAATGCTCTTCCTTTTTCTATCAGGTCTATTCCTATCTATCTCGATTTTCATAAAGCCTTCAAAACCTTTCTTTTCTCTCACGCTTTTTAACACTAAGTAGCCTCCTCTGTCCCCCCTGGAGCTTTCCGTCCTCAGCGCCAAGAAACCGCATGGTGATCGAGTGCTATATAAAACCCTTAACTTCAACTTCATGACGTTTCAATTTATGAATTTCCAGTTCAAGAGTAGGGATTTTAGTGGACATATCTTGTAAGTCACTGACACGCTGCTCCAGGTCTAATACTTTACTCTCCATAACAAGCCATCTGTCCTCTATCTGTTGTAAATTTTCATTTGTGGCAGTCATGAAAGGTTGGAGGCCCGCACCTCATCCAAAATGGAATCCAACACCGGGTTAGGTGACGATGAAATAGGTGACGGGGGTCATTCTTATGCCTTTTTGATTTACTACCAGTAACAGAGGACTTAGCTGAATGTGAGTCATTTGTCATTGTAATAGAGTAATTGGATAGAAGGTGGTAGTAAAAGAATGTGTGCACAATTGTATGCCTCTGGAAAAGTACTGGTGCAGAAGAAGAGAACATTCTTCCACAGTTGGTAAGAAAAAATCAATTTCTAAAAATCAACCAATAGCCTGTTATAAAAATATTTAGGGATGGATGGGCTCAGCGGTCAATTAAGACGGCCGCCCACCACCTTGAACAGGACAGCAAAAAGTAAGGCTATGGAGATGGAGATATGTGTAGCCCAAATCGCCACACATAGAGAAAGAGGATCAAAAACAATATATGCACAGCAGCGTGCCGCTTAGGAACACCAATAGTGCATTGCAAGTACATGAATAAAATCCTGAGGAGAAGAATAGGAAGTCCATGGAGAAGGAGGCGCACATTCATAAAATATTATTTGGGCAATAGCAAAGTGGCAACCAATTACAGAAAATTAGGTTGCAATGAAACAAAGGCTTATCAGAGAGGAATATATTGTGACATAAAGGAGATGGCATTTGAAGAAAAAGAAATGTTCCTTCCGTGGGTGACAAAGGAGTAATACTCAGTAAACATTGAAGGCATCCATGCTTGTTAGAGAAAAAAAAAGAAAAACTTGAGAACACCAGTAAAAGAAGCTGCAATGGGAGTGTCGTGTCTACTGGGTGGCACTACGCAGCACAATCACTCATGGACACAGGTAGGTACGCTTTCTGTTTCTTTATTGTGTTGTTGCATACAGCTGGTCACACACACGTCCTTCTTCATGGTCGCCCTGGTCCAATCTGTCCTCTTCCTGTCCCCTGACCGGATGTGGTGTCCGGTGACCTGGTCACCTCCCTCACGACCCACTGGGTCCTAGTGTCTGTTGTCCCTACTGTCCAGTCGCCCTGTCCGTCATCTATTTGTCAGGTCATGACATCTCCCCCCTTGTTGCAAACAACAGTTCGTGGTGCAGTTCTATTAATCACTCCGTGTCACCACCCTTTACATCATTAACTCGCCGTGGTAGTGAGAGAGGGAGAGAGAGAGAGAGAGAGAGAGATTGTTAGTCTCGTCGATCCTTCTCCCCAGTCTCTGTTTCCTACTTCTTTCTACGTAGTCTCTTTGTCCTTTTGCATCCCTTCCTTGGTCGTCGTTTTCTGTCGTCATCTTTTTTTCTGCTCTTCAGTTGTTCTCCGTCTGTTCTCAGCTTGCCAGTCGCTCTTTCTCTTTGTCGTTGTTCTCTCCTCTTGCTCTTCTTTTTGCCGGCTTCTCGTTGTCTTGATCGTTGTTCTCTGCCCTCCGCTTTGTTTCTTGCTCCTTTCTTTCTACAGTCACCCTTTGTTGTATTTGTTCTCTCCATTATCCTTTTTTGTTCTCTTCCTCTTTCTTGGTTCCCTGAGTCTTCTCTTTGTTTGCTCTCAACATAGCTGTTGTCTTTTTTATATGTCATTGTTATAAGGCCCATCGTTTGGGCGGTGCTGCTGCTCATCAGGCATGGCCCTGGGACATCGCCTTGTAGAACATGAATGTCTTCCTTATTTATCTTGTCATTGTATCTCAGTTCCTCTGTGAACTTCCCCAAGTTAGTTACTTCTTTCCTTGCCCCCCAAGTAAAGATCTTTGCCTTGGATGCTCTCATACTCCGATGCACACATGACATTGCAAGTTGCACCACTGTCCAGTACAAAGTCTGTTTCATGCACTCCTACTCTTATCTTTGCATGGTCTGTCTTTCCTCGGATGCTTCTGTCTGCTGGCTGTGTTGTTTCTCCTGTTCCTTCGTTCTTGCTCTGCTCGGTGTGCACCTCCGACATGGGATATAGTCTTTCTACTTTCTCTACTTCCTCTTCTTCACCTGACTCTCGTGATGAACTCCTCCTTTCGTTGTCAATATACCTGACGTGTCTTGTCGTCGATTCTTGTTGTCTTCCTGTTCTCCCATTGTCGTCTCTTAATGGGGCACCTTGGCACATACTGGCGTAGGGATTTCTTCCACCACATCTTCTGCACGTCTGGCATTCCGCACTTGTAGCATGTTCTTTCAGGTCGTCTCCTCTCTTTTTGTTCCCTCCAGTCATTCTTTCGTTGGTCTGTGCGATATCTGTTTGTCGTAAAGTGTGCGCTTTCTATTTCAACGCTCTTCCCTCTTTCCATTTCCTTGGCATGTTCCGCTGCTCTCGCCTCTGCTCTCGCTAGAGACAGGATGTTCTCCAATGAAGTTGGTTCCTTAAGTATTCTTGCTCTGAATCCTGTGTCGCGACAGCCTTCTATGATACGTAGCCTGATTGCTTGCTCGTTATCAAATTTGTCAAATTCACAATGTGTCACCAATTTCCTCAGCCATGTCGCGAAGTCGTCTAGTGTTTCGCCGACTTGTTGACATGCGATGGTGAAAGTATATCGTTCGAAATCAATGTTTCGTTGCGGGTCGAATTTGGCTGTTAGACATTTCTTTAGTTGGTCATAAGTTTTTGTTTCTTCGGTCGGCAGTGTCACCAGAAGTTCTTCGACGTCGTCCCCTGCCAAGTTCAAAAGTAGTCCCAGTTTCTTTCCAGCTGCTACATCTGTATCGTCTACATATCTTTCAAACCGTCTGATCCACTTTTCCCACCTTATTCCTATTTGTGGCTCCGATAGGTTAAACGGTAGTGGTCTCCTGTATTGTGCGTTAGGCTTTGGATCTGCCATTCTTTCTTTCTTCTCTATCTGTGTGTGTCTCTTTTATTTCCTCTTTTTCTTCTTCTTCTTCTGTTCTTTTTTCTTCTCTTTCTATCCGCTCTTTCTTCTTTTATTTCCTCTTTTTCTTCTTATTCTTCTTTTCTCTTTCTTTCTTATTCTTCTTTTCTCTTTCTTTATCTTCCTCTCTCTTATGTCTCTTTTCTTCCCTTTGTTCTTTTTCTTCTTCTACCTTGTTTTATTTTAATCTCTCTATTTTCTTTTTCCTTCTGTGTCTCTTTTATTACTTTCTTTTTGTTTTCTTCTTTGTTTCTTCTTTGTCTTCTTCTATTTCTATTCTTGTGCTTTTATTTTTAGCCTTTCTATGCTTTTCTTCTCTTTTCTTTACTGATTTCTGCTCTTTCTCCTTTTTCGCCTGACTCCGTGATGGCCGCTCTCCTTATTTCAATGCCTTTTCTACTTTTGTCTTTTCCCTAAAATGGCCGCCGCTCTTCTCGCGAGATTTCGCGTTTGAAATCTCGCTCGCCTGGTCCCAAAATGGCCGCTTCCTCGATCTCGCCTCTGATTGGCCTAGCCGCCTGATCCCAAAATGGCCGCCGAGACTCTCGCGAGAGCTCGCGCCTATTTTGAGATTTCGCGCGTTCCTTCGCGCTTACCACAGTTCTGCCGGATTGTTCGTCAGAGGCGGTCGGGTGGGCTCCGATGCCGCTTCTTTTCACTCTTCTTCTTTGGGCACATCCAGGGTGGGCACCTGGTTCTTCCGATGTTGATGGCGTCGAGATGCACGTCTGTTCCTCTCGCACCCTTCGTCGCCAGTTGTCGTGTCTACTGGGTGGCACTACGCAGCGCAATCACTCACGGACACAGGTAGGTACGCTTTCTGTTTCTTTATTGTGTTGTTGCATACAGCTGGTCACACACACGTCCTTCTTCGTGGTCGCCCTGGTCCAATCTGTCCTCTTCCTGTCCCCTGACCGGATGTGGTGTCCGGTGACCTGGTCACCTCCCTCACGACCCACTGGGTCCTAGTGTCTGTTGTCCCTACTGTCCAGTCGCCCTGTCCGTCATCTATTTGTCAGGTCATGACAGGGAGCACAAAGCCTTAGAAATTACTGGCTGAGGAAACGCGAGTTGGACGGCACAAAATGGCGGCCACTCGCGATTGAAGAAAACAAGCAGGAGCTAATGCGGGAAGTCCAGAATTTAAAAAATGAGCAAAAGGGAAACAAAATGCTCACAGCATATTCCGCTGGTATTACTCACTGTTCCGGTGGAGAAATGGGTAAAAAATGTGGCTCTCCGTCGAAAGTAAGTCCCGCCGACGAGCGGAGCTTAAACGAAATCCGCCATCTTGCGCTGGCGCCGGAGCCACGCCCCCGCATGTGATTTTTTTAAAAGTAGGATTTTGTTTCAATTGCTCCTGATTGCCATACTGGCATGGTATATTAATGCCACTGGCTACAATATAACTCCTTCATGTTAAACATCACCTCACATTAGCGTTTACTCATGCTTCATCATATGTTTCAAAAGATGATATCATCGCATTAATGCTATATTTTTGCAGATGCACAATAACAAATTTAACAATTAGCCAGCGCGTTCTGTTTCTCGTATAAATTTACACTTCTAGAAAGTAAAAGATACATTAAATGAAAACCCACAATGACTTTCAGATACCAGTAAAGCACTTTCCAAACCTTCGGACCGACTTAAATAAGAAAATCATGCCGCTTTTCATATGGCATTAATTTCGAAATACATAGTTTAGAAGAGTTGCCTTTAATGTATACGCTAGCAGAATTGTTACATAATCTAAAAGCTGTTTGTAATGTGTGCACACCTTTTTTGTAATAAAGAAAAGGCTCTATCAAGGAGTCTGGAGTGATGTTAGCGGTTTGAAATGTTTCTAGACGTTTTTCAAAGGAGACTGTGATAGTATAATAAAAAGCCATTTAGCATTGTTGGTAAGATCATTATTGTTGTGAGCTTCATGTGAGTTTTTTGTCTGTACTTAAATATCGAGGGCCTCATTTATGTGGTTTTGCCGTAGGGCAGAGGCTCAGGCCTTCCTGCTGTGCTGCCCACCATAAAGGTAAAGGACAGGAGAATGCGCCGTATCCATCAGATACTGCGCATTCCTGTCCTTTTCCCCTGCACCGTTGCACAATGCGCTGCCATACGCCAACGCAGGCTCCTTTGCACCATGGTGCATGGGGGCCTGCATTGCAGGGATGATTATTTTTGTGCAGGAAGGAATACCTTCCTGCACAAAAACAATCACAAGAGGTTTTTTCCTCTTTCCATGTGTGCTGCATAGAAAAAGGAAAAACAAGGAGAAATATCTTAAGATATTTCTCCTCAAGATATTTCTCCTCGTTGTTCTTCCCTTACACCTCCCCTCTGGGGCATTGTCAAAAAGCCATGAATGTTGCTGGGAACACTCCCACCATCACCCATTGCGCGCACCTCTAACTCTGAGGCAGCATTGAGCCAAAAACATGGGTTAGTGCTGCCTCGTAAATATAAAGCAGACTCCTGCGCCATGGAATGTCACATAAAGTGATGTTCCTACAGTGCAAGGGGCCTGAGTAATTTGCCATAAACAACAGGATGGGGAAGCTTCCCACAGAGATACAAACTTATTTCTCAAACTGGCAAGGCCTTTGTTGTTGCCATCAAGGCATAACTGCTCTTTTTTACCTAATTATTCAAGTTCTGTACATTGACAAATAAGCAAAAAGACATGCTTACTTTTAAATGTTGAAAAAACAAAGAAATATAAGAACTCTTGTGCTCTAATGCTTAATCAATTTACACTGTGTAAATATGATTAATTTCTAAATCAATTGTAGGTGAAGCAAAATTACTTCTAATTATTAATATTGTTAGGTGTTTTAGAAACCTTGTACATAAAGGCTCTCGCTCTAAAATATGCCAATTTGAAAAAGGTAAATAATGTTTTGGAGAATGATTGTCTGTTGAAAGAAACAAAATGTTTTTGTAATGTAAATGTTTGATGGGGAATGCAAATGTAGATTAGGCCCAAAAAGTTAAATGAAGAAACAGGGTAAGATGTTCCTTATTCGCAAGTAAGTAAGTTTGGTTTTTAAATAGATTTTTAGACAATATGTAATTGTATGCTGCATTGTTTCTCACACAACTAGGTGTCAAGGGGTTTGAACAGCATTTTTTAGGCAGTTGTATATAGTGCAAACTAAAGCCAAAGGTATATGAGTGCTTTAATGCACGCCAGTGAAAATACACGCTGATATTTTGTTTTACTGTAGAACTATTTTAAGTGAATTCAAGGAATTGTGCGGGTGAGATTAACATCTAATGGACAGTGCATCCGTACGTACAATCAGGAGGTTTGAAATGACTGTTTGTACCAGCTGATCGAAAGCCAAATAAGCTCTATTTACAAGTTATATTCTTGTTGGTGGAGGAAGGGATGAGGAGGCTGGTGAACACAAGCAGCACCTGGAGAGACTACGCTGAGAACATGCATACCACAAGTGGAATGCAAAGCACAAATCTGGCCTGGGTGAGATTTTTTTTACGCATTTGCCTGGGAAACTTGCAAGCCTTAGTGAGGGCAACAGCATGAGGAACAGTACCTGTAGGAAGCTGGCTCTGTATATACTATACCAAAGTAAGGTATAGTGTGCACATAACCCAATGGAACCCCAAAGGTAGTACAAAAGGGGGTGGTGATGGACGGAGCATTTGAATCAATCAAACACTCACACCCAGTCAAAAGATCTGGGTTTAATCCATCACCGTTCTTTAGCCCACTCTGCCACCCCAGTTCAGACATGGCTATATACAAATCAGTCTGACCCTGTGCCTCATGGGAACAGTCCAGCCCGAACTGCCAAGCCATGTCTTCCCTGGACCAGAAACAAGCTTCCGAGGACCGGTTTCTGGCATTCCAGCCGTCTTCAGCCCGGCTTGCTTGAATCCAGTGGCAAAGTGAGCAAGGGACTCACATCTGAGCATACCCTGCCACACTTATGGCGGCCAAAGGCGGTACAAAAGGGGGTGTTGATGGACGGAGCATCTGAATCAATCAAACACTCACACCCAGTCAAAAGATCTGGGTTTAATCCATCACCATTCTTTAGCTCACTCAGCCACCCCAGTTCAGACATGGCCATATCCAAGGGACTCACGTCTGAGCATACCCTGCCACACTTATGGCGGCCAAAGGCGGTACAAAAGGGGGTGGGGATGGACGGAGCATCTGAATCAATCAAACACTCACGCCCAGTCAAAAGATCTGGGTTTAATCCATCACCGTTCTTTAGCCCACTCTGCCACCCCAGTTCAGACATGGCTATATACAAATCAGTCTGACCCTGTGCCTCATGGGAACAGTCCAGCCCGAACTGCCAAGCCATGTCTTCCCTGGACCAGAAACAAGCTTCCGAGGACCGGTTTCTGGCATTCCAGCCGTCTTCAGCCCGGCTTGCTTGAATCCAGTGGCAAAGTGAGCAAGGGACTCACATCTGAGCATACCCTGCCACACTTATGGCGGCCAAAGGCGGTACAAAAGGGGGTGTTGATGGATGGAGCATCTGAATCAATCAAACACTCACACCCAGTCAAAAGATCTGGGTTTAATCCATCACCATTCTTTAGCTCACTCAGCCACCCCAGTTCAGACATGGCCATATCCAAATCAGTCTGACCCTGTGCCTCATGGGAACAGTCCAGCCCGAACTGCCAAGCCATGTCTTCCCTGGACCGAAAACAAGCATCCTGGGACGGGTTTTGGATTCATAATCCTTATCCGACAGGCTATCTTGAATCCAGTGGCCAAGTGAGTAAGGGACTCACGTCTGAGCATACCCTGCCAACGTAAGGCGAAAAAAGCGATACAAAAGGGGATGATGGACAGAGAGTTTGAGCAAATCAAACACTCACCCCCAGTCAACTGATCTGGGTTTAATCCATCACCATTCTTTAGCTCACTCTGCCACCCCAGTTCAGACATGGCCGTATGCAAATCAGTCTGACCGTGTGCCTCATGATAACAGTCCAGCCCGAACTGCCAAGCCATGTCTTCCCTGGACTGAAAACAAGAATCCTTTGGACCGGTTTCGGATTCACAATCCTCATCAGCCAGGGTATCTTGAATCCAGTGGTCTAGTGAGCAAGGGACTCACGTCTGAGCATACCCTGCCAACTTAGGGCGAAAAAAGCAATACAAAAGGGGATGATGGAGGGAGCGTTCGAGCAAATCAAACACTCACCCCAGTCAACTGATCTGTGTTTAATCCATCACCATTCTTTAGCTCACTCAGCCACCCCAGTTCAGACATGGCCATGTGCAAATCAGTCTGACCCTGTGCCTCATGGGAGCAGTCCAGCCCGAACTGCCAAGCCATGTTTTCCCTTTGTTGCTGTGCTGGATTTCGTTTTTGCTGGTTTAGATGCTTTGGACACTGCCACTGCTAATCAGTGCCAAAGAGTAAGTGCTCCCTATGGAAAATATCATATTGATTGGATGTACCTGATTGGCATATTTGTATCACCACGAAGTCCCTAGTAAAGTGCCCTGGGTGTACCAGGGCTGGTGATGACAGATGCTACTAGTAGGCCTGCAGCGCTGATTGTGCCACCCACATGAGTAGCCCTAAAATGGTGTCTCAGGCCTGCCACCGCAGTGCCTGTGTGCAGTCAGTGAACTGCCATGACCTCCTGGTCAGTGTCCCCACTGGCTAGGCCTAACCCTTGCCTTTTTGTGCACATTGGTCACCCCTATGGAAGGCTCAAGGTACCCCCTTGGGCAGGGTACAGTGTATATGAAAGGGGGAGCATGTACTAGTGCAGGTAACATGCTCTGGTAGTGAACAGCAGCCATTTTGTGTGATCACTGCTGCAAGGTTATCTTGCTCCATAGACTAACATGGGGGAGGCTGGTCCCAATGGCTACCAGCCTATCTTCCCATAGGAACAAGATAGGACATAAGTGATTGATATACCTGAACTCAGAATTTAATAACACATCTTTTAGGAAAGGTTGTTTTTAAATTCTGTGTTTGAGAACAGTACTTTTAGAAAGTGGCTGTTCTCTTGTCTGACCTTTCTGTGTGCCTTGGCCTGCTTGTGGATTGACTGTCTGGTTTGAGGGTGACAGGGGCTGGGGAGCCCCCAGTAGGTTGTCTGAGTCAGCCCTAGGTTGAATGACTGCATTTGCAACTAGAGTGGTGGGAGGGGATAGCACCTCGGATTGAATAGGGCTGTGCCTGCCTGCCTCAATGCTGGCTCCACCTCCTGCTGGGCGGCTGATGACTCTGCCCCTCACTCTGAAAAGAATGAAGAAGCCAGGAAAACAAAGTGCTCAAGCAACACCCAGAACTGGTTTAGACCGGGCTCAGGACCCACTTGCAGAAAGACTTCAAAGACTTTTAAAGGTATAAGAAAAGGACCTCTGACAACAGATTTTTAGATTCTACAATCAAGAGGAACCTTTGCCAGAAGAAGAACCGGTGGAGAAACTAAGGAAGACTGCCCTTGCTGTGTGCTCTGAGGCTGACCTGATTTGCTGTTCAACTGAAGGAGAGAAGAAGGGGACTTTGCTGTGTGCTGTGTCTGTAAAAGAATCTCCAAGGGCCTGAGAAGAGCTTGCCTCCTGTCCTGGAACCCAGGGTGAAAGGTTTCCCCAGAAACAACAAAACGCTGTGGAGACCGTGCTCCAGTTACTACTTGGTGCGTGAGTTTTTAACTATTGGCCGTGCAAGAAGATCAGTGTGCTCATCGGCACATCAGTGCAGAAGACCGGAGGATCGTTGAGCCTCCCCTCGTGACTTATCCCTTAAAAAGAGTTGGTGGCTTCACGAGCACTCTGCCCACCTCTGGCCACTTGAAAACCGCCGTGCCGCATTTCACCGCCACTGCCAGCGGCCTGAATTATCCTGAGAATCCCGGCGTTCATGGCCGGGGCCACCGAAGGAGAAACCGAAGGAGCGGAGCCCTGATTGGCTCAGAGCGACGAGCCCCCCCTCAGTAAACGACGCGCTGGGATTGGTTCCCAAGCTGCAGCATCATCCTTAGGCTGGGATTGGCTGGCATAAAGAAGGAGCCGTGACGTCACGAGGGGCTCGCCTGTGAGCCGCTCCCGGATTGGTCAGCGCCAGGAAAACATCATCGGAAGACGCCGGGAGCCACGTCTGAATGGTGAAATGCTGGTCGTCGCATCTGAATTGAGAAACGCCTAGGGAGCCGTGTGAATCATCCCCGGCCTGCCGTCCTTGCACCAGAAAGGTAATTAAGCTCGTTGGATTGTCGAGAGCGGGCGGAGAGCTAGCGGGACCGGCAGAGGCCGAGTGGGGTTTCTTTGTCAGATTCACTGGTGCAATAACGCTCGCAGCTCTTCCTCAGGGCAGCGCTAGACACGGCCTCGAGTTAGTCTCACAAGTGTAACCGCCTACAACTATTTTTCCTGGCATTTCTGATAAAGACTGAGACAAGACTCTGGTTTCCCGAGCGCCATCCCCGTGTAGCTCCTGTGACCAGGAGGCTCTGCTGGGTCTCTGACCCTTTATAAACAAGTTGCATGTGAACTCGCATAGAAGCCCCGCCCATTTGGCCACGTCCACCACACACTAGTGATATGAAACGTCTTCCCGCCCGTCCCCACTATAATGGCCAGCTCACTCAAGGGACCTCGGCGCCTTTTGGCGCACTGGCAAAGTTACAGGCACACGTGGTCACATATTTGTGCAAATTGCACAAAAATCCGCGAGTTTGTGGGAAAATTCGCAAACTCGCTGATTTTTTTTGCCATTTCGCACAAATTTGCAGACCGCGAATTCGCAAATTACTCCAATACTTACTTTTCAGATTACTTTTCAGGTTGCTTTGCTGATTGCTTTTTAAGTTACTTTTTCTACTCAGTGTGATATGCCTAGATGTCACAATGGTGAAAACAGTAGAAAATAGCAGCCGTAATGCACTCAAGAAACTAAATTAAATACAATGATCTTGTTAATACTTTTTATCAAGCAATACACAAATACGTGTGCAACGGATGAGAGGCCCTGAAAGCCATCTGAATAAACTAGGAACAATGCCCAGATAGCGATCTGGGAATACCCAATGCACTACGAGGAATGTCACAAAATTGCGTTTCAAAATATTAATAAATGAACTTTAACATTGGTTGCAATTACTATACATGGTTAACAAAAGTAAACAACATGGAAACAATGCATCAGAGGAAACAAAAGGCTCGGAAGTCCAACAAACGAAGGTATGCGAGTGGAATTTATTCGCAGTCTTCACAAATTTTCACAAAAACAAGATGAAAAATGCTTAAAGTCAGCATGTACAGTCTTTTAAAAGTCCCAATGCATTTCGGGCATTACAGGATAGCCCTTCATCAGGGAAATCTGTCAACATTAAAAACAAAAATAACCATAAGTATTCTAGTTAATTTACACAGGGCTCAGAACTATTTTGTTAACCATGTATAGTAATTGCAACTGATGTTAAAGTTCATTTATTAATATTTTGAAAAGCAATTTTGGGACATTCCTCGTAGTGCATTGAGAATTCCCAGATCGCTATCTGGGCATTGTTCCTAGATGTCACAATGGGACATTTTCTAGACAAAAGGTAAGTAATTCAGTTTTTACACATATGCAGTTTCTCAAGGTTTTCATACAAACCAACTCCACACTTAGAAGATTTTTCACAGAAAAGCAGGTAATACAATCCTATAGGGGAAAACATTGTTATCGGTTTATGGGTAAGTACTTGGTTTTGGGAATTGGTTTTCTGGGGTTAGAAGCAGGGTTCCCCCAGGGTCAAGGATGCACTCTCAAAGCACCCTCTGCGACACTAGGGCAGCCAGGTGCAGAGTGCTGAGGCCCAATGTTATCCATGAAGGGATAGGAAGCTTCCGGTTGGTGGGTGCTCGCAAGCAGGTATCCCCGCTCCGGCGGTGGGCGAGGGGAGATAGTCAAGTAATCAGGCGGTGACTGATTATTGACAAATGTGTGACTACAAGATGGCACCACCCCCCACCGACCCGCATGGTGCAAATTAGCAAGTCTCAGTAGAAATACTACTGAAACATAGGAAACACAGGTGAGTGCATTAGGCCTCGTTTTGCATGAAAAATGTGCTGAACATAGAGCAGGGATACCCAGGAATAGATATTCCAGCCCTGAAGAAGGCCCCAGACCTGTGAGGGCTCCCGTTGAGGGCCTAAACATGTTTGCACTTTAAAGAGGGTATAATTTAACCAATTAAATTAAAAATAATCCCGATTCAGACACGATGTTATCTCATACCCCAGGTACACTACGAAAAAACGCATGGTTTGGGTATACCTGTAGGTATTTTTAACATCCCCCATCTGGTTCCCTGCATGACCAGTCAATATTTTATATAAGAACTCCCTTAACACCATTAGTTGAGTCCGCCCAGGTAGTACCATCTTACCTGGGTGTGGAAAGACACCAATGATGAAGCATGTCACAATAAGGGAGTGAGGCATCTTCTCCAATATCGTTGGATACCCTACCATCCAAAGTTGTTCTGAGGAAGGACGGACTGCCGTCTGGGATCCCTTGGACTTATTTCTTCACCTCCCTTTCCCAGTTTTGACAGTCTGCCTATCCGTAAGGGATACACAGTGTTGGCTTCCACCTCCAATGCCCGTACACTGCAGGAGCGATGTATGGCCCAATCCACTACCCCTGCCCAGATGCCACTCACTAGATGATAGACAATGAGTAAACAAATGAGCTAAGGGGAGGGGGTGGGAAAAAAGAACAAAGGGAAACAAGAAAGAGATTGCTTCCACCCGAATAGGAATGGCCAGGGAATCCTCTACCTCCACTGCTCTGCACCTATAAAACAAGACACTGCTTTAATGGTCTACTTATAATACAGTACAACCTTCATATCCCTATATACATGACCATGTCCCACCAATACCCAAAACCTCCTTACCAGACGAGTATGCAGGATGCTTGTTATGGAGGATTCCAAAATGGTGCACACGATGTCCATAGGAGGGGTTGTGTTCGATTTAGGGAGTCCTGAAGCAATCCTCACAGAGAAACAAAAACCCGCAATAAAGGGGGAAAAAGTCGAACAAACAACATAAAAAAACCCTTATGCTTCGTGTATAGTCCCATACACTCAGGCGTGTATGTAGCCAGGCAAAACAAAAGAGTACTCTCAGAGCGTTCCCGGCAGAAACCAGGAAGCACCATAAATGCCCAAACCGGCACAACGATGTCGATGGGTTCCAAACCAACCCAGAAGTACCACAAGTCTCAGTCCCAGTTATCGCGCTGTACACCAAACTCCGGTATCACTCAATACACCAGCCTTATTGCAAAAAAGAGGGACCTGGAGCCCCAGCGCCCTAGTCAGGCTGTGCATCAGGCACTATGGAACAGCGCCTGAGAACTCCACCGGGAACCGAAGAAAAAAGGAAGGGGTGGGGGGGCGAACGAAAAGAACAAGGAAAGTACCGGAACAGCAGAAGGGTCCAAAAGAAAACGCTCACAAGCCAGTGATCAGCAAAGGGCAAATTCCAGAACACGGACAAGGAATGGGACCTGACACCAACATGGATAGATACCAAGCACCGAAAAAGGGGCAGACCCAGCTTAAGTCTCCTACAGGTAGGTCACGTGACATCAGGAACATGGTCATGGAAAGGGGACTAGCCCTAAACCCTAACACACAGACAACAGCAGTTGCCTTTTGTGATGCGACACCCCCTATGATGCCACCCACAAGTGGGAGTGGGGCATCAGCCTCACTCTGATTGGCAGGGTCCCCCATCTTCAAGTTGGTGGGGACTGAGAGTTGTGCTTCACCTCGCCTCTCCCACCTGAGGGGTGGGGTTGGCAAAGGTGGGCACACCTCTCCTGCTAACTTGATTTTCACACTGATTCTCCCACCCAAAGTGGGGGTCAGAACCAGTGGGGGCGAGTTGGTGGGAGTAGCAAATGGCTGGGGTAGCTCAAAAATGCAGCAAACCTTTGAAGCTTCCTCTTCGTGGTACCTGCTCATCCTGGGGTAGGAGGCTTTGCACCTTGTCACAGGATGTGCTTTGTTTCAGGACCCCAAGAGCGGCAGGCTCTCCACCCAAGGGGTCCAGAAACATGTCTGGTGGTGCAGCTGGTGAGTAGCCACTCAGCCAGGACACTAGAGTTACATTTTATTTCAGTCGGCATCTCTAAGATGCCCTCTGAGTTCATTTTTTGTTAAATCCCATACTGACATCAGTGTGGGTTTAATGTGCTGAGAACTTTGATACCGAAATTCCCAGTTTTCAGTAAGGCCATTACCGTACCGTGGAGTTCATACTGACAACCTCCCAGACCATATACAGTTTATGGCATTACTGCACTTACAATGTCTAAGAATTTACTTAGACACTGTAGGGGTACAGGGCTGGTATAGTGCATCCAGCTAGAGGGGTGGCTTACCTATGCCAGGGCAGTAGTTTGCAGGCATGGCACATAGGTATGTATGCCATGTTGACTCTTCACTTTGTTCTTCACCAAAACACACAGCCTGCAATGGCAGTGTGTGTAAAGGTACTGGGCCTCTAAGGGTGGCATAATAGGTGCTGCAGCCCTTAGAGGCCTTCCCTGGTCACAGTGCCCTTGGTACCTATGGTATCTTTTACAAGGGAATTACATGCGGCCAGAGAGTTGCCAATTGGGCTTTGCAACAGTACAGTTTAGGGAAGGAAAATAGGCCCTGGCTACTTGGTTTGCAGGATACAGGGCACACTCAATCAAAGTACATTAACATTTAGCAAAACGTGGGGGGCAACCATGCAAAAAAGTGCATTGCCCTACAGTACTGAGATGCTACACTACAACACTTGATCTAACCCTGGGTGGTGAACGCCGATTCGCTTGCAGAGTTTGCAGAGTTTTCCGCACTCAGTGTTATGCGGAGCTCGCTGAGTTTTTTCCATGCTTGCGTTTGTCAAGGGTAATTTGGGGAGCGCGAGTGAGGAAAAGCAACCTCCTGGCGAGATTTTTTCTTGTTTACAATCGTCAACATCAAGTTGGCGAACGCGAGCGTGGAGAATCAACGTCCTGGTGCGATTTCTCAATGCCGGGGGGTCAGGTTTCTCATTGCGAGTGGTTGCGAATGCTCGTGACTGCTCGCCCAGGGTTAACATCAACCCACATTCACAAAATGTGGGGATTTTTTATATTTTTCACAAACTATCATGGAGTTGGTGTTATAGTTATATATTTGATACACTCCCTGTGCTACTTTGGGGAACATGGACAGCTCAATGTAACTGCTTAATTGCAACTTCCGAACTCTGCACAGCGTTTCACCACCTATGCTACCTTGCAAAACAAGCATGGCGGCTGATACTGGTGATGGTCTCTGAACTAGAACAGCAGCCCTCACTGTTCATGTACCTGAAGACGAGCGTCAGGTAAGGAGAGTAATGAGGTTAGTTCTCATTGAGGTGTGGGTTTGTGGATTTTCTCAAAGTGCATCTGCCATCTGCAGCTGGTTAACTTTTTTCAAATGTTAGGGAGTGCTGTTCAAAAATGTCCCCAGTGCCAGGACATTTATTGTCCTTTTAGAGGTTATTCTTTCACTTTGCGCGTACTACTTTTTTTGGATCACAGCAGAGCGTATATTGCTTTTCCGAATAGCACAATATCTACAAACTCATACAAAATGATTTTGCTGTTTTATTGGATTAGAAACATGGGTCTGGCCTTATTAAAACATACAATGACTTGGTGGGAGGGGAGGAGGGATGGACATAGGGGAGGATAGTTGAAGCAGCAATGAGGCCTTGTGGGGATGAAAACAGCATTGGGAAAGTGAAACAGGGCGGGGGCAGCCATTGCGCAATTGTACTGCAATTAAAGTCCCTATAATTGATTGGGTAAAAACCAAGCGTGTTGCAGCCTGGAGCCAACAGAGTACAAGACGGACCGCACTATGCTGTGTGTGTTTGGGGTCCGTTTGGGGTCAGTTTGGCACACTATTCCGTACCTCCTAAACACTGGGCTCCCTTTCTAATCAGCGAGTGGAATCAGTGAGTAATGAGTGGCCTGTGCACCCCATCTGCAAATGTTTTACTGTCAATTAACTGTTGCCAAGGCAACCCCTGCCACAGCATATGGGGTCTAATCGTCAGCTCTGCATCATAGCCTTACAAGCGCACTTTTCCATTGTTGCAACAATGTGTGTCCCTTTTCTTTCAATCAGAGGGAAAAATGGGATGGCAAAAAGAGTGGAGGGGTGACATCAGTCTCATCTCCTGCACCAGGCTCTACCTAAAGTCGTGGCGATCTGACCCTGAAGGCAACCCCAGCAAAATTAAGAGAGAAGCACCATTGCTGCAGCCTGGGTTCAGCTAATGTCATAATATGTCTTCTCACTGCACACAAGGATCTCGTCGTTCTTTTTCTTTAGAAAATAATTTTCAATACAAGTATTGGAGCAAAAACGAGTGACATGGAAAGCCCAGCGAATCCCCATTCAAACTTGCCTCCCAGTGAAGGGTCTTTAAACATTTGATCGCCTCAGACTTGCTATCGACTGTTCAAGACTTCAACGAGCCCAATCCCCCTAAAATAAAGCCTTAAACCAAACTAATGCCCTACCAAAAGAAGCCCAACTGATATTTGACATCCCAAATTGCAAAAAGGCAAAACAATATAAGCAACGAGGGGGGGGGGGGCAGCACTAAGACAACTGTGTCATTTTGAGGAGGTGGGAGGAAGAAATACTATATTAAAATGTAAGCAGCTGTATTGCCAAAGTTGAACACATGCAAACAGGAACAAAGCAGGAAACAAATGAAAAAATAGTCCTCCAAAGAACAGAAAATGACCATAGCGTAATGATACAGGACTTAGTCTCTGCTCTGTGGAAGGAATAAAAGAGAAAAGGGAGGAACAATGAGGCAGGACTGACCACTAGCAAGCAAGGATTTTTAAAGGACACTAACATAGACAAATGAAAAGCAATGGCAAGCACTGGGTCAAGTTTAACTCAAAAAAACATATACAACAGGTCTCTAAGCGAGAGGGCAAGCACTGTCTAGGCTCGACCTAAAAATGGCTGCGTAATAAAACTAAAATAGACTATCTCCCATAGAAATGAATGGGCACTAAAGGGGTGACATTTACTATTCCTACTCCAATCTAAACTACTTCAGGGAAGGTGTTGGATACTAAAGGGATACCATTTACTATTGTCCCTCCAATCTAACCATATTGGGGGAAGTGTAATGTAAATGAAATAAAATGTAAATATGAGATAAATGTAACAATTCATTTCTAATTTGCATGTCTTTAACATTATTACCGTACAATTGAAATTTCAAACATGTTATTTTTAATATCTTCGCTACCTTTGTCTCCTAAAACCTAAGGGGTCGATTCCGATTCGGGAAACAAATCCGTACGAAGATTCGAATTCGTAGCCGTTTCCGTATGAATCGTACAAATCCGTCCGAATCGCGTAGTATGATCCGTAGTAAAAAAATACGTCCGAATCGTTGCGAACCGTACGAAAAGCAAAGGAAAATCCATATAATACTGCCCCTGAAAGTGAACCGTACAAATCATATACATGCCGTACGACCGGACAAGTATGATCCGGACCGGGGAATGAGTACGCGATTAATATGGTAAACATCGCGTATGAGCAATTTGTATGGCGAGCCATGCAATCACATAGGGTACGGTTCATACACCCCATGATCGTAGGGGTATGGTTCGTACACCCCATGTTACTAGGGGTACGGTTTGTACACCCCATGATCGTAGGGGTACGATTCGTAAACCTATGATTATGGGGTGTACGAACCGTACACCTACGATCATGGGGTGTGCACACCATACCCCTATGATCATGGGGTGTACAAACCGTACACCAATGATCATGGGGTGTATGAACCATACACCTATGATCATGGGGTGTACGAACCGTACACCTATAATCATGGGGTGTAAGAACAGTACCGTGGGTCCGTTTTGCACGCATTTCGAGTCAAATTCTGCTTTTCCAGACGTTTTGAGCTCTCGTAAAAAAAGAGTCGTACGGAGTGTTGACTGGACGAATTGTACTTGCTGGGTCGGAAAATGATGCTTCGATCCGTACGGACATTGCGTACTGCGCGTTCCGAATGCGATTCGTACGGATTATTGAGTCGTACGGGCTTTGGTTTGATTCGGACAGAGAACTGCTTTGGGTACGCATCGTACTATATCGTACGAAAGGGGACGTTTGAGGATATGATTCGTAGGAGAAAAATGCTCAGTACGGCTATTCGTACAGGATTTTACCGAATCGGAATTGGGATTGGGATGATGTTTTTTTCTTGTCCCTCCATTTGGATCTAGATTTGGCGAGAGGTTGGAGGAAGATAAACTGTCTGAAACTGGCCATCCAAAATTTAAATTCTTCTCATAAAAGCCTGATTTCATATTGGAATGCAAATCTTTGGCACCCAAGCTTTCCTGTCTGACCCTAATTTGTACTAAAGCGGTGACAGCCCCACCCACGAAAAAGGTTGAACCCTTGATCTAGTAATTTCCAAAGCAGACTCTACCCAGCTGGAATCGATCCTCCCTTGCAACTGGTCTGACGATCACATAATTACTTTCCTTATCAAGGAAGTAGTCAAACCACTCTCTGTCCAAACTATGGGAGCAAAAATTTGGAAGAGGAACCTAGAAAATGTTAATCATGCCTCTCTCGCAACCGCTAGTCACATCCTCACCCCCCACCAGATGGATTAAATGAGGTACATGATCTGACCAATCACTACTTTCACTCTATGAACAAGGAAAAGTGTCACCGCAAAAGAATCAAACCCCTAGTATGATGGTAGGCTAAATGAAGACAGAAGATCACTAAGAGCAAATGAAAGACAATGGAGAGCCGCTCCATCCGCTGCCCACCTCAAATTGCTAAGAAGCACAAGAAATTCCAACTATAGAAAGATTAGACTATCAAAAGCTGACTTCATATGTAAACAATTTGACCTATCCAAGAATCGTCCCAAAAGACTATTCAAAATAATCAAAGCTCAATCCAAGGGTGTCTCCCACTCCCCCCAAGCTAATCCTGAAACACTCCCCAATTGCTAGGAGCGTGCATCCTTCTTTACAATAAAGACTGAAAACTTAAAAACAGACCTACCTAACGATCTATTAACCCATACCGACCCACATATGAGAGCCTCACTGACCACACCAGGCACCCCAATTATCTGCTCTACAAAGATCAACCTCAAGAACAATGCCTCCTGGACCGCCTTCAGCTTTTACAGCAAATAAACTATCTTAAAATGCTCATGGCCCTGAATCCCTCCAATCACTTCACAGACCCTCTCCCAGCAACCCACTTAAAAACCTTCACTCCACTGCTAGTGCCCCTATGGACTAGGATTTTAAACACCTCTCTTCTGCAAGGAATCATCCCAGACATCCTCAAAGCTGGTCAAGTATCCCCCATCCTAAAGAAACCATTGGCTGACCCGTCTGACCTGAATTACTATCGCCCAATTTCCATCAGCTCGACCCTGGCCAAACTACTAGAAAAATGTGTCCACACACAGCTTAGTATTCACATAGACCACTTCAACCTGCTCGATCAATTACAATCAGGCTTTTGATCAGGGCACAGTACAGAATCAGCCATGTCCCTCATAATTGATGACCCACTACACATATTGGATCAAAACAAAGCCTGCCTGCTAATCCTGCTTGACTTATCCTCAGCCTTCGACACAGTCAAACATGACAACCTATTAGACCTCTTGAAACACAGGATGGGACTATCTGGTACAGTGTTAAAGTGGTTCACTTCCTTCCTGCAAAACAGAACACAAAGATTCAAGATCAAACAATCGTTATCTAACCCCCCCCCCCCCCACCCCCCCCGGTCACTTTGGGCATATCCCAGGGCTCCTCCCTCTCCCCGACACTATTCAATCTGTTTATGGGACCACTTACTGAGCTTCTCAATTACTCAAATATCCAATATCACATGTATGCCGACGACACAGAACTCTACATTAAGGTCCACTCTCTTGAAGACATCAAGCCCTCTAATGCAACGCTCCATAAAACACAGACCTGGCTGACAATGCACCATTTAAAACTAAACACCCTAAAGACAGAATTTCTCTTAATTGCACCTCCCACCCAAAGAACCACCATCCGCGAGTGGATGAAGCACATTACAGCACTCGATGGTCAACCTCTCATCATTGATCCTGCTAAATCACTAGGAATAACCCTGGACAATAAGATAAATATGCAGAAGAACATCAGCGCGGCAACTAAAGGAGAACATTTCTAGATAAACACCATTAGAAAATTGAAACCCTTTACACCGGCAAGTGACTTTAAACAGGCAGTTCAATCTCTAGTAATTGCCAGAGTGGATTATGGGAGTGTTGCTCTTTGCGGTCTGCCCAGATCAACGACAGCTCCTCTAAGAGTATCAATCAATACAGCCACCAGACTCATCACAGGCTCCAAAGGAAACTGTCACATTTCCCCTGACCTTTGTGCCCACAACTGGCTACCTTTTGAGGCCAGAATCCATTTGAAAATCGTCTGTATGACACATAAGGCTTTACATCACAAAACACTGAGATACCTAGCACAGAAACTGGTACTATCGGGTGGTAAAAGATCTACTAGGAGCTCTAACAATCTTCTGTTTAAACCACAATGTTTCTCCAAGAAGGAAACATACTACCGTTCATTCTCAGGAATGGCTCCCAGGATTTGGACTGCCTTGCCCCCAGAAGCAAGACTTAATCTATCAGCAGATTTTTAAAAACAAAAGTTACATTGATTCTCCTGGCCAAATTCACCTGAACCTTTTATACACTCTTGTAAATATGGGCTTTCTCTAATATTAACCACTACTGTATTCACCTAATTCATTGCACTTTTACGTTTTATGTCGATATATATTTGCACTGTAGAGCACTCTGATATCCTCAAGGGTCTTGTTCGCACTATACAAAATTGTCAAAATAAAATAAATAAATCAAAGTGACCATGCCCTGCCCCTCAGAAGTAGTGCACAATCTAAATGCACTAGTGAATACTGAAACTCCGAACAAAGTTCAAAAAGCATAGTGATAAATAGCCTTTGTTTGCTTGAGGATGATTTTTAAGGTATCAGTGATTATATATTGAGGTAATTCTACCTGAATAATCATCTTTTCCCAACCACAAAATTCAGGTCTGAGACTAGAGCTCCATTCTACCTTACATTTACTCCATGAAGTCCTGTATTATAGGATACAGTGGCAACCAGATCTTTCATGAATGAATGTTCCACCGTATGGAACTCCTTACTTTTGTAAATATTTTGTATGCCCAACATTTTGGCTCACAGAAAGCAGATTAAGACATACTCTATTGCTTCCACTTCCTGTCATCAATGTCTGCCATTTTGGAGGAATATGCTTACTGGAAAACGACTCCCTAGTTGGTGTATAATATTGCACAAAACAGATATCAAAGTAGAATAAAATAGAATATGCCTCAAGATGAAATGAGTGACAAGGCCTCATCCATTCCCCACGATGCCATGCAGCAGTATGCAGTCATGCTCTACTCTCTCTTCTCCACTCTCACTTCATCCTGCTGCGTGGCCAATTGTGAACTCAGAGTGCTTCCACAGACGGTAGTTTCCCAACACACAGGACCACAACCTTCATCTAGAGTGACCACACTACAATGACATGTCATGACATCTTTAACACACACAACTGCAAGCCAATCTCAAGGCTCTACATTTCTACAGGAGACATCTGATGATGTATGTTACAAGGTTCAAGGAAATGGAAACTCATCGAGTGTAAAAATGGAAAACACTTTTATCTCTCCCTTGGGAAACCGACTATTGATGCATGCTATACTATCATTTTAATGCTACTCAAGGATGGCAGCGGTGTAGAGGTTTCTTCTGAAAACTCTTAACAAAATTGTTGCTCTTTTGCCCTTTGCATATGTCTTTCTTTTTAGAATTTGGGAACCAGGGCCAGCCTGGCTGTAGCGGGTGTTTCTCCTCGAGTCTAGAAGGGTGGGGGCTGGTTTTGGAGTGATGGGGGTCGATTTTGTTCCTATGGGCCAGTTTTGCAGCAGTGCTGTAATATTGGCCCTTAATAAACCAGTAAAACAAGCATTTGCAATGCAATCGGTCTAGCCGTCGGGATCTTATCTGTATTTACCTATGCAGCACATTATTGTGGGCCGGGCAACATGTATTTCTACGTTTTAATTAACTTTTGATCTGTTTGAGCTAAAAACTAAATATTTCTGTTAAAATCTGCACATTATGCAGCAAATGGTAGATTATGTGGCAGATGCGGCAAATCCATAATTATGCGGAACACATTACATATTACATGTGTCTTATGAATGAATGCCCTTCAGAGAAGAAGCGAGGTGGGATTCTTGAGGAACCCCGGTCACTTAGCAAGTGTTAGGCTCCTATTCTAATACGGTTCATTTTGAATAATGTCTTCTACTTGAATGAAAGTGAGCACAGGTTTGATTAAGGTTCAACAAAATAATTGAATATTGCTCTGTGGGCAATAAAACGATTAGATACAAGCAGTTTAACCATGCAGAGGTTTTCAAAATACCGGACTACTCTGTCCTGTAAGTGTAACTAAATATCTCAGACATCAGAATGGTTGGACAGTCACCATTTATTTATTTATTTATTTATTTTTTACATTTGTATGGCGCTCAGCTACCCAACAAGGGTTTCCCGGCGCCTATGACATTAGGTTGGACTAAGGTATAAGCGGAGTTAGATTTTAGCTCAGTTGTTTCTGGAAAAGCCAGGTTTTTACATATTTCAGGAAGCTAGCGTAGTTTTCCTCTTTCCGGATATGTAGGGGGAGTGTGTTCCACAGATTTGGCCCTCTGACAGAAAACGATCTGCCGCCAGTTCTTTGCAGTCTAAAACTGGGAACAGCGAAATTTGCTGCAGTTTGGGAGCGTAGGTTTCTTGTTGGTAGGTAAGAGGTTGCTAACGCTTGTAGATAGGTAGGTGCCGTTTTGGTTTTGATCTTAAACATGTAGCTCAGGGTTTTGAAGCTAATCCGGTGTTCAATCCTGAGCCAATGTAGATTGTTCAGGTATTTTGATATTCTTTCAGACTTTGGTATCCTGCACAAGAGTCTTGCAGCAAAGTTTTGGATCATTTGGAGTCGCTTGATCACTGCTAGATTTGAGCTCAGGTAGAGGATGTTTCCGTAGTCAATAAGCGATGTTATTAGTGCGTTGATTACGGTTTTTTGTGTGGCAAGGGGCAGCATCCATGTGATTTTTTTCAGCCATTTTATTATGGCGAAGCATAGGCCTGCGACTTTGTTTGCCTGCTGTTTCATTGACAGAGCATTGTCAATAATGACTCCTAGATTTCTTACCTGTGTTGCTGGAGAGGGAAGGGTACCCAACTCAGGGGGCCAATGGGAGGAATTCCAGAGCTCCTTATTTTTGCCTAGTAGGAGGATTTCGGTTTTATCACCGTTTAATTTCAACTGGTTGGTGGTACCATTGTTATCGGTATTAAACGCTCGCTCTGGCATGTGCGAAACAACATTCATAATGCTTTTTTACACTTCAGAATCACTTGAAGGAGCGTTTGAAAAATGCAAGCAATTTATACTACAGAAACCCATGGCAAAGGGGTCGACTTTAACTTTCAGTCACTGCTTAAATGACAAATCCGTCTTTTGATCGTGTCGGACTCTTCTGTTGGGGTTTCTTAAAGGGGAAGGGTGGCATGCTTAGTGCACAAGAAGACACTGCACCCGCTCCCTGCAACACGACCACGTTCCTCACTCTTAAAACATCCCTCATTTTCAGCAAGTTTGCTAAATGTACAGTAAACACTCTAAATGCCAATACACACCATTTACCAGATTCCCCCGGGATTTTCTAAAAGTCTGCTCAGACAGATTTTCCCAAACACACTACCGCCATTCCTAAACTCGAATATGGAGTAGATATAGCACTCTCCTCGACAACATGCCATGGAATGCCCTTATCCAGCATTTGACAAAGAGCCAGTCTCCACAACAGCATATGCCATTTCAACATCATTAACATGTTAATGTTTGTTATTTATTCACATGAGGCTGCCTTTTGGTGCACAGCAGTAACGCAGCTCTACTAGTGGGCACTGGAGCAGGCACACATCAGAGAGCAACTCAGACACACACCTTGCCAACCTGCCTCCCAAGCAGGCACTAACAGATTCCCTCTGCGTCCTCCGAAGTTCCAATGTAGGTAACTTTAATAACTTTATGTTTCTTACGTTAAAGCGCCAATCGCAGACCTGCTACGGACTTCCAAGCACTACACAGAGACAAACAAGATGCACACAGGTTAACACAGGCAGAAATGTGAGAATACATTACTTACTGCGCTAACGAAGGAAATTCTCGCAGTTGAAACCTGCATCATTGTTTTGAGGCTATGGAGCTCAACAAAAAATGTGAAGGAAGTTTTAATGACTAAACATAGATCTGTGCAGAATACAGCATGGGTACAACAATATGAACTCCTTAAGTAGCGCAGAGCACAGACTGAAGTGTCATTGAATAATAGGTACGTGCAAAAAGGTTGGTCGGGCTAGGTATATATCTTAACAAAGGAAATTAGAAGAACAGAACAGAGAAACAGAACGACCACCACTCAGAAAATAACTACAATTCAGAAACACGATTTGGTATATTTAATTCAAAAACATAGTACTGGGATTAAATGTGATTGTTAATCAAAGCATTCGTGGGCTGCAATTTGTTAACATTCCAAACCAAGGAAGCATTAAATCTGTTCGCAGTGCTCTCGAGGTGTCGGGAAGGAGGAGGAATTAGGGAACTGGTAGTGAATTGGTGAGTGGGGGACAAGGTAAAGGTCTTTGTGATACACATATAATACACAATATATACAGATTGTTCGAGCTTCCAAGCAATCAATCAATCACGGCATTTGTAAAGCGCTCTACTCACCCGGGAGGGTCTCAAGGTGCTGGGGGAGGGGTAAGTTACTGCTCGAACAGCCAGGTCTTGAGCTGCTTCCTGAAGGAGAGATGGTCTTGGGTTCGCCGAAGGTGGGTGGGGAGGGAGTTCCAAGTCTAGGCTGTCAGGTAGGAGAAGGATCTTCCTCCGGCGTTGGCTCTGCGGATGCGTGGAACGGTGGCGAGTGCGTGGATGGTCGATCGTAGCTGGCGGGTGGGCGTGTAGAAGGTCATGCGGTCATTGAGGTACTTGGGGCCCAGGTTGTGGAGAGCCTTGTGTATGTGGGTGAGGAGTCTGAACGTGATTCTCTTGCTGACGGGTAGCCTGTGCAGGTCTCTCAGGTGTCCGGAGATGTGGCTGTGTCGGGGGATGTCGAGGATGAGTCGTGCGGAGGCGTTCTGGATGGGTTGGAGTCTTTTTTGAAGTTTGGCTGTGGTTCCGGAGTAGAGGGTGTTCCCGTAGTCTAGTCGGCTGGTGACGAGTGCCTGGGTGACGGTCTTCCTGGTTTCCGTGGGGATCCATCTGAAGATCTTGCGTAGCATGCACAGGGTGTTGAAGCACAAGGCTGAGACGGCGTTGACTTTTCTGGTCATTGACAGGAAAGGTGTCCAGGATAAAGCCCAGGTTTCGTGTGTGGTCCATTGGTTTGGGAGAGGTGCCCAGGGCCGGGGGCCACCAGGAGTCATCCCAGGCAGAGGGTGATGATCCCAGGATGAGGACTTCCGTCTTGTCTGAGTTCAGTTTAAGGCGGCTGTTTCTCATCCAGTCGGCGACGTCTTTCATACCTTCGTGTAGGTTGGCTCTGGCGGTGGTGGGGTCGTTGGTGAGGGAGAGGATGAGCTGGGTGTCGTCGGCGTAGGAGATGATGTTGAGGTTGTGCTGGCATGCGATGGCAGCGAGGGGACTCATGTAGACGTTGAAGAGGGTGGGGCTGAGTGATGATCCTTGTGGTACGCCGCAGATGACTTCGGTGGCCTCGGATCTGAACGGAGGGAGGCGGACTCTCTGGGTTCTTCCGATGAGGAACGAGATGATCCACTCCAGCGCTTTCTCTTGGATTCCGACGTTGCTGAGGCGCTTCACTAGGGTGCAGTGGCAGACAGTGTCAAATGCTGCAGAGAGGTCCAGGAAGATGAGGGCCGCTGTTTCCCCATTGTCGATCAGGGTTCTGATGTCATCGGTGGCTGCAATTAGGGCGGTCTCGGTGCTGTGGTTGGCCCGAAACCCGGACTGCAAGGGGTCGAGGGATTTGTTCGTCTCGAGGAAGGCGGCAAGCTGTTTGTTGACGGTCTTCTCGATGACTTTGGCCGGAAAAGGAAGGAGTGAGATGGGACGGTAGTTCTTGAGGTCGGTGGGGTCCGCCGTCGGTTTCTTCAGGAGGGCGGTCAGCTCGGCGTGCTTCCAGCTCTCCGGGAAGGTGGCGGTGTGGAAGGAGGAGTTGATGATGTCTCGGAGATGGGGTGCGATGTTGGCGTCGGCTTTGTTGAAGACGTGGTGTGGGCACGGGTCGGTTGGTGATCCGGAGTGGATGGAGTTCATCGTGCGGGTGGTGTCTTCGGTGCTGATCGGGGTCCAGTTGCAGAGGGTGGTGGTGGCGGGCGCTGGTTCGGTGGTGGGGTGCGCGGTCTGTGCGTCGAAGCTGTGTGTATGTTGGCGATCTTGCGGTGGAAGAATGAGGCAAGTGAGTTGCAGAGGTCTTGCGAGGGAGTGATGTCGTTGTTTCCGGCGCTGGGGTTGGAGAACTCTTTGACGATGCTGAAGAGTTCCTTGCTGTCGTGGGTGTTGTTGTCCAGTCGTTCTTTGAGTGCCGTCTTCTTGGTGGCGCGGATCAGCTGATGGAGTTTGTGGATGGCGTGCTTGAGGGCGGCCCTGTTGTCTGTGGTGTGGTCGAGTCGCCAGGCTTTCTCGAGAGTGCGGCAGTTCTTCTTGGATTCCTTGAGTTCGTCGGTGAACCAGGGGGTTTTCTTGCTGCCGGGTCTGCTGGGAGGGTACTTTTGTGGTGCGAGGTCATCGGCGCAGGCGGTCAGCCACTTGGTGAGGTTGCTGGCTGCTTCGTTGGGGTCCGTTGTGCTGGTCGGAGTGTTCTGGCTGAGGGAGGCGGTGAGCTGCTCGGAGGTGATCTTGCTCCAGCTTCGGCGGGGGACCTGTTGCGGGTGGTGGTGGGTCGTAGTTCTTCTGAAGCTGAAGTGGACGCAGCTGTGGTCGGTCCAGTGGAGTCCGGTGGCGTGGCTGAAGGAGATGTGCTTGCTGGATGAGAAGACGGGGTCAAGCGTGTGGCCGGCGTAGTGGGTGGGGGTGTTCACCAGTTGCTTGAGTCCGAGGTTGTCCAGCAGGGCGGTGGTGTTTCTGTTGTTGTTGTTCTCCAGGTGAAAGTTGAGGTCCCCTAGGAGGATGTAGTCGGCGAAGGGCAGGGCGTGCAGGCTGATGAAGTCTGCGATGTCTTCGCTGAATTGTGTGCGTGGTCCAGGTGGTCTGTAGATGAGGATACCGCGGAGGGTGGTCTTGGGTTCAGTGTGTATCTGGAAGTGCAGGTGTTCGGCGGCGGTGAAGGTTTCGTTGGAGTTAGTCAAGATGCAGATGGTGTTCTTGTGTACGATGGCGATGCCTCCTCCCGTCTGGTTGATGCGGTCCTTCCGGGTGATCTTGTATCTGTCCGGGATGGCTATGGCGCTGTCGGGCGCTGAGGAGGCGTTCATCCAGGTTTCGGTGAGGAAGGCGACGTCCGGTGCTGTCGTGTCGAGCAGGTCCCAGAGTTCCACGGCGTGCCTGTGGACGGAGCGGGTGTTGAGTAGGATGCACTTCAGGTTGTTGCTGCTGGTGCTCGACTTGGCGGGGTGGTGCAGCTCTGGGAGCAGGTGAATCTGCAGGCTTGGCAGGCGAAGGGTCCGTGGGTGCATCTCGGGGTTGCTTGGTAGCAGGCAGGGTTCTGGCCGGCATTGAGTGCGTTGAGGGTGGCGGCATCGTAGGTCCGTCCGGTAGTCTTGCATCGCCGGGGGCCAGGGGTCCTGGCGCTGGGCGTGGTCCAGGTGCGACGGGCGCAGACGGGCTTGCCTTTGGCGCGCCTTCGGAGCACAATCGGCGTGCCTGCTGCGCGTGTCCGCTGCGCGTGCAGGGGGGTGTCATAAATATGAGGAGCCGGGAGGGAGGGTCAGCTGGGTGGTGGGAGCGGGGCGGCGAATGGGCAGGAGGGGGGCGGCCCGCACGGAGACAGCGGCGGGAAAAGTGGTTGGTCGGGTGGCTCAGCGGCGGCTGGGTCGTCCGGCAGTGCAGGCAGGAAGCAGGAAGCAAAACAGGAAGCAAAACAATACCAGGCAAGGAGCAGCGGTGCGTGGGGGCGACCTCGCCTGGAGTACGGGCTCAGCGGTCGCAAGCCACTAGTAAGAGAGCTCTGGATTGATTCCACCACCATCACCGGGAGATTGATTCCCCGCCCATATTAGAAAACACCTGGAACCCTAAGAGAGCTCCATAAGGATCACATGCTGCACGTCCCTCCTTATCTAAGTGCTCATTTGTCCTGATAAAGACCCCGACATGAGGAAATTACTCACCCTCCTATCTACTGGGGTCGAAACGTAGACCGTCCTATTTGAACACCTACATGCTCATAGAACGAAATTGATTATTTGTGATAATACTTATGAGCAATGTGTATATAGGGACTTTATTGACCTTAAACAGGCTGGAAAGGACAATCTGTGTATATTGTGTATTAAATCGTGTTTCTGAATTTTAGTTATTTTCTGAGTGGTGGACGTTCTGTTACTCTGTTCTGTTCTTCTAATTTCCTTTGTTAAGATATGTGACTAGACCGACCAACCTTTTTGCACGTACTGCATTGTTGACCCAGGCCGGGTGTTTTTTATTTGGGCATAACCCCGTAGAAACTCAACTTTGAATAATAGGTGGCCCCATTAGCCATACTCATTTTATCTAAAATTCAAGGATGAAATGCTGAGTCGACCCCTAAACCTGCAGGCAGCACCCAGACCAGTTTTAGGACTTCAGTCTGCGTGATACTGTCCTGTCAGACACTATAGGTGACGAGGCCCTGGCAGCTAAGATGGCAACCAATGCAGCTGAAGGACAGCAAGCTGTACCATGCTGGAGGTGGACGGAGGCCCAGCCTACAACCTCCGCAGCATAGATTGCATCAAGCCCCCAGCCGTGATTCCTGCCCCAAGCCCACCTCATCACCCTCCCTTACCTCTTCCCTCCCTCAGACTCCTCTCTACACCTTTTTGCAGATGAGGCTGAGCGAGGCCATCATTTCACAGGCCTGGAGTGGGCTACGGTACTGCTGGACCTGGAACCGCTGGTTTAGGACGATCAGCTGCTCCTGCGTGAAGCACATCTGTGACTTCCCCTTCTTTTTAGGACTCTTCACGTCATCCAAAGCCCACGGTGCAGTGGACTCCATCTCGGGGCACGTGACCAAGTCAGGTGGAGAGTACAGGCCGCTCTTGGGGATTGAGGAAGAATAGGGCTGGACCAGGAAAACATTGAGAAACTGGGTAAGATCAAAAGGGAGATTCTCTCTCTCTCTCTCTCTCTGGCGTGTCTAACAGACTGCTTATTGCATTTTTTTTTTAAATGACAGTGCCCTAACGATGAAGGCGCTTTTCAGTACCATTATTTTGTGTGATACAAACTCCTATTATTTAACGCTGTCAGAAATGGCAGACATGCGCCATGAAGCACTATGTAAACAAGCGACTTCAAAACTGCCAACACGTATGGTTAGAGAATTTGAAAGTAAAGCCTGTGTTCGTAGAAGCAATCACAGGCAGACACCGAGGAAGTGGCCAAGCTCAGGAAGGGTTGGAGCAGTGGTTCCCAATCTGTGCGCCATTAAAACTAGCCAGGGGCGCACTAAACACAGTTTGGGAACCACTGTCAAGGCCTTTGACCTCTTCTTCAGAACTGCACGGCTCTGCTATCAAAGCTGCGAGATAATGACTTTAGGAGAAACATCAGAACAACCCAATAAATAACTTTTCATTTACTGCCAAAAGGCACACCAAGGGCTGCAAAGCATTATTGCTACAAGGGGAAAACAGTCGGAGCTGCGCACAGAGCAGCAGATGACGTACCCTAACCCTGCCACCTTCACCTCTGCACGAAGCAGGCAGGAATATTTGGAAACCCTCTGTTCATCTTTCTGTATTCTTTTCCTCTCTCTCCACGAACGACTGCCTGTGATGTGCATCTTACAGCAAAAAATAAGTCTTACGATGCAGACTTCCCCCCCTCTCCCCCAATTCTTTTATTAACTTCTTGGATAATTGTTTTGAACCACGATTTGCACTATCTAGTCCCAAAAGGTATGTTGTTTTTTTCCTTCACAGTACAGCTTTTGTATTTAGGTGTCCTCAGTCTTGAAATTTACCAGTTAAATACAAATATTTAATATGATTAAATAACAAAGAGTTTCGGTTAATTGCCTGTTACCCATGAACAGTCATGGTCGTACCCGGTGTATTATTGGGCCACCTCTTTGGGCATGCATCACAATACATTGCCTGCACTGGCCTGTAAGGTTAACTTTGTTTTGAATGCACTGCTCCAAACAATAATGTCTTGTTCGGAAACAGCTGAAAACTTGGCCCTTCTCAGGGCGGTGAAAGATAATGCTGGCCGGGTTTGGGGTGCACTCTACTCCCAGGCCAGCCCAGAACACCCTGTTATGGGAGTACATGTACCTGGCTCACAAGCAGTACATTCTTACGTTCCCTCTGTCATTCAGGCTTGATACTATTGCACAGGCACTCAATTGTTACACGAGCCGTGGTCGCATGCCCAGAAAACCCCCACAGTTTCTTTCACAGAGTGTCTGCATGAACATTTTATTTTAGATTGGCATGATGGAGGCAAGGGCAGGAGAGCGTTGGAAAGAAGTCTCCTTCCAGCTGTGGCATGAACAAATTACGGGCCATAAACGGAATGCTTAATTGGTGTCTTGATAAGAGGTCGGCGATCCCTCCGCGTGTTTCCGAGTTCTGGTCTGAGCCGCGGCCATTATTCACACCTCTAAGTGGGTCATCATTCACAGCTCTGAGCAGGACACCATCCACACCTCTTAATGCCTGCAAGAGCTTCTGCGCACTGATGCGTGAGGGGCACGTGCCCCAGCTGGATAAACAGAGAGCACACGTGCCCACCGCTTTGGTTTCATAGCAGAAGAGAAAGAGCAATGCATTCAAACCGAGACATTTACATTAGTTTGCATACAAAGTAATATGTGTCTAACTTTTAAGAATAGAGTGATTGTTAGCTTTGCAAGAGGGAGAGAGGTGTGTGACAAGACAGTGATCATATAGCAAGCAATATTAGTAAAATAAAAAATTCTCATATAAAGTGACAGTAAAATATCTATGTTAAAGATTGAAACCAGTCACAATAGTCCTCAAGTCAACATTGAGATAAACTGAAAAGGGTGCAACCAACAAAAATGATTGTTCTTAGTAAAATCTAACACCACATGATTCGGGTTTTTCAGATGCAATAAATAGCATCTGTTACGACTTTTGCTCTGAAATTGAGCATATCATGTGAGTTTTGATGCTTTCTGCCCCAAATCTGTATTTTCTTGTGTAATCAATTATCCTCTGATAAATTGTGCAGTGTGGTCTTTGCTTAGGCCCTAAGACTTTGCTGCAAAACTCGCATTACTGTGTAGTTCAGACCTCACTGCCTGCTGCCGGTAGCCACGGCAAAGGCAGGTCAGGTCACAGACCATAATTAAAGCAGCTGTTTGAAGAACGAAAAACGAAATGTTGCTTTTCTTTCTTCTGCTCTGGTTGTCTAGATGTAAATTGGGAAAAAGAAAGGAGATATTAATGGCAGTATATTTATGTTTCACACTCCGTGTGTAATTATAGAAAAGTTAGAATATTTCTGCAAGCTTCTACCTTGCCTTTTTTTAAAAACGAAATTGTATTAAACTGCTAATAGTAATATATTTTGGAGCAAATAACGAACAGCTTATTGATGCCTTTAATTGTGCACTAGCGATTCTATTCTATTTTTATTCTTTGTGTTTGCAAGCAGGCTCTCTCTTTTATGTGAAAGAGCTATGCACCAATGGTTTAAGCGGTTTGTAGGAAAGGTGATGGTGTGTCCATGTATTATAAGTAATAAAGCAACTCCTGCCGCATCACCTTGGAGTTCCATAACTTTATACTCAGCCAAAGGTCTAATTCTTCTTAATAGTCATGGAACTTCTTGGTGACTTGCAATACAGGTATAATGTGCAGCAGGGTTTTCTTTATCCCACATATATAGTATGGCACCAAATATGCGTGTACTGTAGCACTGTCTTACTACAAGCATTGATCCATGGTATGCAGCACTCCAACATCATAACAATCAAGAACAGAAAAGGCATTGTTGTTATTTAATCAATAGTATGGGAATAGAGAAATGGGCATCACGTACCTCAGAGATCTGCACTTAGTCCTTTTCTATTCAATATATATTTGGCCCTGTTGTTTTCACTCATAGCCATCTGGGATGTTAAGGCGATATCCTACGCCGATGTGTGGAAAAAGGGTAGGGCTATGACCTTTTTCAAGATTTGCCCTGCGCTAACCGCCTTTGTACCATTCAAATTACCAAGCAATGAGGCAGGCGCCGGAGACCAGAAGGCAGGAAACAGAAGTTTTATTCCGACGGAGCAGAACACATCAGATCAGACAACAAGGTATCGTCTCGAGGTGCTCTAACAGCCTCTCTGAGGCCTGGCCTCTTATACACTGGTTTATGGCATGTGACCTTTCTTTATTACAATCAAGATATTGTGAAGTAAGGAAAAAGACATCCCCGTAATCCTCGTGTCAATCCCACCCCACATGCCTCTACAATAGAGGTCCTCAACCTGCTGATAAGAGGAGGGGGTCATCACGCAGCTGAGTGTTCTGCCGATTCTTAGGATGTGTGCGCCTGATCATATCCCCCGGGGTGGGGAGGCCATGATCAATAGTGGGTCCTTTGAAGAGGAGTGACTTCATACAATGGGGGCAGTAAATGGTATCTCCCGGCTTAGGCGATGGCCTCGGATCTGTGTGGACAGTCGGACTCGGGGGAAGGGGTCATCAAAGGAGTGGTATTCATGCCGCGTGGACAATTGAACATCGGAGGGATGGCTTATCAACAGAGGGGTATTCATGGAAGGAGAGGAGGTGTTGGTCAGGCAAGGGCGTGATTTTCCAAGGACAGGGTCATGCAGGAGGAGAAGGGTTATGCTCATGTGAGGGAGGGAGGGGGAGCCAGGGTGCGCGGAGGATGCTTGCAGGGTCAGAGGAGCGCACTGGCGATCGATCGTGGACAGGGAGACCATGATACCTAAAATGGTTGTCGTGCACGTTGTACATGGGTGACAAGCTGGCGCAGATGATGTTCAGCTCGTAAACTAAAATTCCACAGTCCTCCCTTTTAACATGTCTCGCCAACTTGTCAGTTCGGATTTATCCCCATAAGGCCAAGTATTTCTACTTCATAGAGGGGGGGTCATGTGCTCATTTCGGTGGTCCAAAGTCTTTGGGCACATACAGTTAGAAACGAAACTGAATAAAGATGGCAGACATTGGATACCTAGACAACACCCACATAATATCACAACAGGTATCAGTACGAAGGAAAACAACTTCCAACCCCAGTCCTTCAAAGTGTCCCAAAACCAGCTCCCAAGCGACCATCCTTCTTGTTCTTGGTGAACCTCCGAGGAAAGTCTGTGGAGGTGCTCAATTGCTTTGTAGACTGAAGGCGAGTTGTCTGGCACGTAGGTGCAGCAGCTAGATCCGATGATACAGCATGCTCCTCCTCGATCGGCTAGAACAATGTCTAGAACAAGGCGGTTTTGAAGGGCCACAAGGCGGACCGCCTGAAGCTCAGCCGTGTTGTTGGCGAGGATACCAGCCGTGATGTTGATCGTTGTTTCCACTGCCTGGGTCAGGTGTCGGATAGCGCGGCTGTTCGCCATTGGGCCCCACAGAGGAACAAGTCCCTTTGCGGCATCCAGGAACTCTGCTCCAGTGGAGTCGGCTTGTTCAATGTCATTTGCGCGCCTCTGTCGGTGATGGTTAGCAGGGGCTACATACGTGGGGGGGAGAACGAAGGCAATGTAACAGATACCTTTCCAACCTTTCGGGAGCCAGGTGTAAGCTTTGGTGCCACACACAAAGTACATATTTGGAGAAGCAACAAAGGAAGGGGGGTCAACTGAGTCCAATGTTCTGATTATTCGGCAGGAACTGTGACCCACCAGCTGTGTTCCCTGGCCTTCGAGACACACAAGACCTGTGACATTGATAACAGACAGAGCCACAGTCAGAGTGGCGGTAGTTTGTTTTTGCAGATGAGAGAAGGTGGATCTAGCTGGGTTGTGGAGCACCTGTACTTCGACACGTTCTTTGGCTGGAATGTCTTTAAGGAAGGTGGTGCCGGTGAGCGCAGGACACAGAGGGGCAGAGGTCTCTCCGGTTTTATTCAGCCAGAACCCAGAGTAGAAGTGCGACACCGTCTGGCTGGAAGTGGCGTTGTCCTTGTGGCTCTCTTGCATGAGGATCAACCAGGCGAGGCAGGAGCCGTGAACTGAGAAAGGAGAAGGGATGAAGGGGATGGAGTGTCCAGTGGCATGCGGGAGCAACCCACAGATCCAGCAGTTCGTAGCATTTGCAGCAAGGTTGTGTTGGTGCAACAGTTGCACGAAGGAATTGTTCCAAAATTCCCTGCGCCTTTCTCGGAGCTGAGGCGACAGGGATATTAGGTGATGCTCTTTCATAGGGGTCGGTCGTGCAGTGGGCAGCAATGCCTCATGAGCCGGTGTGCTTTCCTCCAGAAGCCAGAAGGAGGTCATGAGGAGGAGGCAGAAGAGGAAGACAATAAAGATGGCGATTGTCTTTGATTTGTGCAAATTGTCAGTCTTTGGATTTCTATAGTGGGTATTTCCCATTGCTTCCATCATCTTCTTATCTGGCGCTTCCATCATCTTCTTATCTGGCGCTTCCATCATCTTCAAGGGGCTCGGTAGCGGGCAGAACCGCAGACTTCGTTTAGCTTCTCTCCCGGTAACCCTTGGTTGCGTTTAGGTCACCGTTCTGAGATTCAACTTAGTCCGTGGCCTACTTAGCCGAAGCTCCCTCCTTTCGACGCAGGAAATACCCTTCTCTGGTTGGCACAGTGGGGTCAGAGAATTTTGCAAGTTCAAGTGCCTCAGTATCGGGATAACAGTTCAATGTTGGTCGATCTTTGTTCAGGAGCTCTTCTTGGGTGTTGACGTTGTCTGTTGTGGCCAGGGTCGAGGAGATCTTCCTGCAGTGGTGTGCGTGCAGCCAGTGCCGCTTCCCCTCCACTCGAAGCGCTGTCCGGGTGGTGATAAGCACTTGCCAGGGGCCCGTCCACCGGGGTTCCAGACTCTTGGTCCGCTGGAAGTTTCGTATTAGAACGAAATCTCCCGGTTGGATGTCGTGGCCGGGGCCCCTGGAAGCATCGGGGATGGCCTGCTGCACCTGTTGATGAATGACAGACAATGTTTTAGTTAACTTGCACAAATAATCAGATAGTAGGACGTCCGGGACGTCATGAATGGAGGTTGGTTTGGGACCAGTCCAGAGGTTCATCGGTCGCCCGAATACAACCTCGTAGGGGGTCAAATGGTGTTTGGTGGGAGTGGAGCGCATCAATAACAATGCCAGTGGGAGGGCATCTGGCCATTTAAGTCCAGTGGTGGCCACTATTTTCGACAATTTCAACTTCAGTGTGGCATTATGGCGTTCCACCAGGCCGGCGGATTGGGGGTGGAAGACTGCGTGAAATCTCTGTTTCACCCCCAATCCCTTTAGGATCAGTTGGATAACCTCGGCTATGAAGTGGGGGCCATTGTCGCTCCATAAAATTCGACAAAGGCCGTAGCGAGGAAAGAATTCTTTCAGTAGTACTTTGGCAGTAGTCATGGCAGTGTTGTCACGGGTTGGATAGGCCTCTACCCAGTTGCTGAAGGCGCATACAATGACTAGCACATACTTCAAGCCTTGGCATCTCTCTAGCTGGATGTAGTCCATCTGAAGGACCTCAAAGGGGTGATTGGGGGTCCCGAACCCTCCCCGGGGTACCACAGTTCCTTTCCCGGGGTTGTGCTGTAGACAGATAAGGCACTGCTGGACTAGGCGTCTGGCTGAGTCGGGGATTTTATCATTGTGCCAGACTTTGGAAATGAGTTCGATCATGGGTGCAGATCCTATGTGTGCGGGGGAATGAGCCATTGTCAGTATGGGGATCAGGTATGAGTCAGGCAGCAACCACTTGTTTGCCTCTTTTGTTCGCCAGCAGCCCTCATCGTCCTTCAAACCCACCCCTGCCCACTTAGTCAGTTCGTGAGGGGTGCTGGCCGACTGGATGTCTCTGATCATTTCCCTTGCGTCGGTCCATTTCTCTGCTTGTGACCTGGTCACATACATGCGTGTCATCGTCCCATTCTCAGCTGTGGTTCGCGCAGTGATGTCGGCCAGTGCATTCCCTTGTCCGACTAAGTCTGTCACCTTCTTGTGTGCCTGGCATTTGATCACTGCTAGTCGTTTGGGGAGGAGAACCGCTTCAATCAGGGCAGAAACCAGATCTCCGTGAAGGATAGGGGTGCCGTGGGACGTCAGGAATCCCCTCTCCCTCCACAGGAGCCCAAAATGGTGAACCGCCCCGAAGGCATACTGGCTGTCTGTATATACGTTCGCGGTGGTCCCCGTGGCTATGATGCATGCTCGTGTGAGGGCTATCAGCTCTGCTGCCTGGGCAGATCGTTGTGTGATGCAGGCTGTCTCAACTACTGTTCGGGCTGTCGTGACTGCATAGGCAGCTGAAGTGGTGCCATCTGGGAGTTTGATGCATGAGCCGTCTACCCATAGCTCTCCATCGGGGTCAGTGAAAGCAGTATCTCGGAGGTCAACTCTACTCCTAGTTTGTTCGTCCGTGAGGGTCACACAGTCGTGTATGGGAGGAACGTCTGGGTCATTTTCAGGTAGGGGCAACAATGTGGCCGGATTCAAAGTCGTGCATCTCTTTAGTGTGATGTGGGGTGCAAGTAGCGTCAATTCGTACCCTGTCAGTCGTGCACTAGTCAGATGTTGAGTCTTGGTTTGGTTCAGAAGGGTGTCGACTGCATGGGGTACTAACACAGTGAGGGAGTTGGAAAGTACGATTCCCTCGCTCTGACGGATAGAGACAGCAGCGGCAGCTACTGCTCGAAGGCAGGCGGGCAAAGCTCTGGCTACAGGATCAAGAGTGGCGGAGAAGTAGGCACAAGGGCGCTGCTTTGGACCTATAGACTGAGTCAGGACAGACAATGCACACCCCTCCCTTTCGTGGGTGAAGAGGGAGAAGGGTTTGGAGTAATCCGGGGTTACCAGGACGGGTGCTGAACAGAGGGCGTCTCGTAATTCCTTAAAGGATGCTTGACACTCAGGGGTCCAAGGGAGCGGGAAGGGGGCATCTTTGGCCAACAGGGCAAGTAGGGGTTTTACAATGAGACTGAAATTGGGTAACCATTGTCTACAGAAAGAGGTTAGGCCAACCAGGGAGCGGACTTGTTTTTGTGTCTTTGGGATGGGGGTGTCCAGGATGGTTTGGATCCGGTCGGGTGTGAGTTTCCTCCCTTCTTTGGACAGGAGATGGCCTAGGTATGTCACTTGTGGCTGGCAGAACTGCAATTTCTTTTTGGAAACTTTATGGCCATTTTCCGCAAGAAAGTGTAGGAGTTGAACAGTGGCTGTGATTGCAAGTGGGGTGGTGTCGGCTGCCAAAAGGATATCATCGACATACTGGATCAACACCACTCCATCCGGTAGCTGGACAGCGTCCAGCTGTCTTTTAAGGGCCTGGCTGTAAATACTGGGACTTTCAGTGTACCCCTGGGGAGCTCTACAAAATCGGTACGAGCGGGATTTCAGGGTGAAGCCGAAGAGATAACGGCTGTCCGGATGGATGGGGATAGAGAAAAACGCATTCTTGAGGTCGATAACAGTGAAGGTGGTGGCAGTGGACGGGATGAGGGTCAGGATGGTGGTGATATCTGAGACTACGGGGTATTGGGGTACAACCACTTTGTTAATTTCTCGCAGGTCGATGATGAAGCGGTACGCTTTCTCATCTCCTTCGCCTTGCTTCTTAACAATAGGTAGGATTGGGCTGTTGCAGACATTGCTAACTACTTCTTCGACCACTCCTGCATCCACCAGAGACTGAATGATCGCTACTAGTGCCTTCTCGCCCTCGGGCGATATCCGATATTGTGGGAGTTTCGGGAGCATAGCGTCCTGTCTTACAGTTATATGAATAGGGTCAATCATCATTCGTCCCACATCAGAGTCATTTTTGGCCCATAGGTACGGAGGCAGGGTATCAAGCAAGGACAGGTCAGCATCAGTTATGGAGCACATGTGTCGTGAGGGGCAGGATTTGGGTATGTCTGGGTTGTCGTACAGGATGACTCGGATTCCATCTGGGGAGCACCTAATGGTAGCTCGAAAATGTTTCAGTAAGTCAATGCCCATAATAGCGTCGGGGGAGTTGGAGGAGAGCAGAAATGTTGTGTCAGTGGTGTTGCTTTCTAGGTCAAAGGTGATGGGCACGGACAGGGGCTTAGTGGAGGGCGTCCCATCGAAACCTATCGATGTAATGTGTGAGCCAGACAAGGGTGCCCTTGGAATCAGTCGTTTTGATAACACACTACGTGTCGCCCCAGTGTCTACCAAAAATGGAGACTCTGTACCCAGGACCTTAGCAGTGACATAAGGACCTTGCTGGTCAACACAGAGCTCAACTGGATCCCTCCCTTGCCCCTGGCAGTCCTATGCAAAGTCGGGGGCATTCTCGCCGTCGGATAGTTGATACTGGTTCTGTCGGGGGCGGTCAAATGTGTTCGATCTCCCTGATCTGTCATTGTTGGTGTTGTTTGTGTGCCTTTGCCCTTGTCCTCTATTCCTCGGACCACCCGCCACATCCCTGGGGTCCCTATTTCTGTTCATCTCTAGCAGAACCGGACACTGGGATTTCCAATGGCCGAATCCTTTGCAGAAGGCGCATTGGTCATTGTCAATGTCTCTACGTCCAGTGTGGGGTGTTGGGGTGTTACCTTTAGGAGGTGGATTTCTGGGGGCGGTCGATTGGTAGTTCCCTCTTTGGGGTTCCCGTCCTATCGCTATACCTTGTATCTGGGCTATCATCACCCTTTCTTTCAAATCTTTCTTCTTTTTCTCGGACGCCCTATCATTTTCATTCTTCTGGTGCTCGTAATACTGAGCCATCTGAAGGATAGCTGCGGGTTTGGAGGCCCCCCAACTACTCTCGCTCGTCTGCAGTTTTTGGGAGACCTCCTGTGACAGACCCTTCACATAGTTTTGTACAAACAGGTGTTGTCCGGTTGCGGTGGTCATGTCTTGGCCACTGTAGTCGGAGAACACTGTCTCGAATCGGGAGAAGTACTCTGATACATCTTCCTGGGGTTTCTGACGACAGGCCGTGACTATCGACCAATCTACTTTTTTCTCTGGGATCAGTGTCTTTAACTTCTGAACTAATTTGTCTGGGAGTTCTAGTATGTCTTTTACTGGTTTCCTTCCAGGCTCTCGCTGTCTATCTAGTTCACCGAGTTGCTCCCAGGTGTGCCCGAACAGATCTGTGTGGTCAGCCTTCCGGATTTGCTTCCACACGTCAGCAGGCAGGCATAACCCGAAAAACAAGTCAATGTCCGCTAAAGTCATTATCCTTGAACCCAGAGCTGTGTTCATCTCGGTATAGAACGCTGTCGGGTTCTTTCTTAAATCGGGCAGAGTTTGTCTAAAGGTTAGGATATCTTGTCGGTCCCATGGTTGATAAACCCAATTGTACACAACCCTCCCTTTTGCATCTGCGTGATTAATATCATCGTTGGTCCCCAGACCACGTGGCGGAATCCAATATGGAGCCGCTTCTCTGATGGGAATCATAGTGTTGGCTACTTCTACTGAGGTCGTTTCAGGGACTGTAACCTTGGTTTCTGGTTTTTGTTCCGTGAGGTGGCGGAAGACCTCAAGCGTCTGCATGAAGAGATCCGTCGCCTCACATTCAGTCCCATCTCCGACATCAATCTTCCTATACAGTGTGGTCAGTTTAGCGGGGCCCTTACTCTGATACCTATCCTCATATGCGTTCAGGGTGTGGTAGCTGAATCGCAAAATGAAGTGCCGTCTGTGGCTATCGGCATGCGAGTTATACATACTCATAGTGTACTCTTCGCTCTCCCTTCGTTCCACTAGTGTCTTTGCTATTTTGTCAATCCCATCCCGTTCATCTTTGCTCAATCTGTTTGATCTGGCTGGTGGGTGCTCGCTAACCTCGGGGGCCTCTGTTGGTGCTGCTAATGTGGCTGGTGCGGAGGCCGTGAGGGCTGGTGCACTAGCGTTAAGGCCGTTCTCGCTCGTACTCAGGGTCTGCAGGCGTTGTTGGCAGGGAGCATATGGAGGGGGCATGTAGATGATTGGGGGACCTAGCAGTAACTCATCGTTCGCCCGCTGTTTGGAGGGCAATTCAGGGTAGAGCGCAGAGGGGGTCCTAACAGGACATTGACCTGTCGACCCTGATTCTTGGTTTTGTGCAGCTTCTTTTCTTTCTTTTATTTCTTCTTCTAGTTGCTTGGCGGCTAGGTGGGCTGCCTTTCGTAATTCCTTCCCTATTTTTGCTTCTTCTCTTTTCTGTCGTTGTTCCGTTTCTTTGCGCCACATGCCAATACTATCGAGCATAGTGGGCGTGGTCTTATTTTTCTGGAGCGCTATTTCTAATGTTTTTATTTTATTTTCATCAAAGGAACCTATCAGTGGCCACTGACTTTCGGGGTTCTTCTTTGTATATTTATGCCATAGCTTAGTATAAGCTATAGCAACTAATCCATGCTTAGTGAACATGTCCTTATTAGGGGTGCCCTCCAGTGGAGCTGGATGGTTCATCTCTAATAAGCGGTCCGGGCTGTACAGGCTACCAATCAGTGGGGAGAAGATAGGCATGACGGGTTACAACGGGGACAAAGGTCTGCACTACCTATCTTATCACGGCGGACAAAGACTAGACAGAATATTTCTATTCTACGTTGTTTGTAGGCCGTGAATACCTCAAAAGAACCAATACCGAACAGTCAATGTTCGGTCAATCAAACAATCAGTGGGGAGATTAAGTGGGTACGACGTGTTAAAGTTTTGCGTTACCCACTCTTTCTCTACCTGCAAAGAGAGACCTTGTTCTTCCCTGTTTGCAGACAGAGAAACTCCAGACAACAATCCACGAACGATAGTTCGGGAAAACAGTGGGGGAGGAAGATAGGCACGACGGATTACAATGGGGACAAAAGTCTGCGTTACCTATCCTTCACTGTTTGCAAAGAGAGAGCCTGTTGTTTCTCCGTTTGCAGACGGTGAATCTCCAGAGGGATCAACAAAGCGTAATACTAGTATTATCCAAAACAAACAATCATTTCTCAGTTTGTCGTGTTTACACGACCTTACCCGGACCGCATGGACGGTTTCCTGTCTTCCGAATCCAGCGCCCGATCGTCCTCTCTTCTTCGCGATGTTCGTGGCACTCCTGATGGTTCCCAGTCAGGACCGTAGATCACTCGAGAGAGGTCTGTTCGGATCTAGTGAAGGTCGGATGATCGGCTGTCAGGCGAGGGTCTATCGGACACGAGCTCTCCCGATCGTTGCAGTCGTTCACTCTGTCGTTGGGACCTCTCCCACTGGATCCATGAGTCGCTGATGGGCCCCACGCTTTGGGACGCCAATTGTGGAAAAAGGGTAGGGCTATGACCTTTTTCAAGATTTGCCCGGCGCTAACCGCCTTTGTACCATTCAAATTACCAAGCAATGACGCAGGCGCCGGAGACCAGAAGGCAGGAAACAGAAGGTTTATTCCGACGGAGCAGAACACATCAGATCAGACAACAAGGTATCGTCTCGAGGTGCTCTAACAGGCTCTCTGAGGCCTGGCCTCTTATACACTGGTTTATGGCATGTGACCTTTCTTTATTACAATCAAGATATTGTGAAGTAAGGAAAAAGACATCCCCGTAATCCTCGTGGCAATCCCACCCCACATGCCTCTACAATAGAAGTCCTCAACCTGCTGATAAGAGGAGGGGGTCATCACGCAGCTGAGTGTTCTGCCGATTCTTAGGATGTGTGCGCCTGATCATATCCCCCGGGGTGGGGAGGCCATGATCAATAGTGGGACCTTTGAAGAGGAGTGACTTCATACAATGGGGGCAGTAAATGGTATCTCCCGGCTTAGGCGATGGCCTCGGATCTGTGTGGACAGTCGGACTCGGTGGAAGGGGTCATCAAAGGAGTGGTATTCATGCCGCGTGGACAATTGAACATCGGAGGGATGGCTTATCAACAGAGGGGTATTCATGGAAGGAGAGGAGGTGTTGGTCAGGCGCGGGCGTGATTTTCCAAGGACAGGGTCATGCAGGAGGAGAAGGGTTATGCTCATGTGAGGGAGGGAGGGGGAGCCAGGGTGCGCGGAGGATGCTTGCAGGGTCAGAGGAGCGCACTGGCGATCGATCGTGGACAGGGAGACCATGATACCTAAAATGGTTGTCGTGCACGTTGTACATGGGTGACAAGCTGGCGCAGATGATGTTCAGCTCGTAAACTAAAATTCCACAGATGACATCCAGCTGGTGTTCTCTTTTAAAGAGCAATCAAATGACTCCTTTAAGTGCTGCAAGGGCTGTCTGAAAGAAATCTCCTTGTGGATGACTAATAACAAACCAAAAGAAAATGGAGGTGCTGTTTTTTGGAAAGAATCTCCTGCCACGAGCAGACGTATGGTGGCCACAGGAAATGGGCCTCACTCCCACCCCACCCCTGCAGCGACAGCAAAAAATGTGGGGGTAAAGTGGGAGACACACCTCTCTTTCTCGTCCCAGATTAGTCCCAGATTAGTCAACTTACATCTACCTGTTTTGGCAAATTGAGAAGACTATGTAAGTGCCATCATCTGCTGCCAGAGGACTGCCGCCACTTCATAATACATAATACATGCCACGGTAACAGCTAGAATGGATTAAGCGAATAGCATCTATGTAGGTCTGCCAGCCTACTTGATTAGAAGATTACAGATGGGGCAAAATGCGGCTGCAAGAATGACTAGACGAGTACCATTCCATCGTCATATCCCTCTGCACATCAAGAAGCTCCATTGGCTGCTGTGGCCAGAAGAATTGAATTCAAGGCTTTGACATTTGCATTCCGCTCATTAAATGGCAAATGCCCAAGCTACCTGAAACAACGTCTCTGCAGCTATAAGCAGAACCGATTACTGAGAACTAATACTCAAAACTTATTGTTTACTCCTCGGTTTAAGAAAGCACGAATGGGAGGCAGATCCCTCATGGTCAAGGCTGCTAAGCTGTGGAACTCCCTGTCAAATTACCTGAGGCATATGGACTCAGAGCCACTTTTCAGGAGAGCTATTTGGCTTAGATCAACAGGCCTTGGGCTCTTGTTGAGTGAACTTCCAGCTTGCTATCTGTTTCGCCATAGCACCGGGACACCTCTGCTTGAGGTAGCTGTTCGCACTCTACAAATATCGATATTATTATTATTATTATACCAGGTGACCCACCAATGACATCACAGGAAGTTATATTTAATTTTCATGATCTTTGACCCTCATCTACAACACACAAAGTGACACAACCTTTGGCTGAGAATCCTGCAACCAGTCGAAACCTAAAAATGGTCTGCAAATTGTCACAGAAGCAGATAAGGGTGGGTTTAAAAGTGACACATAGGTGCATTAAGATTGCAGCTTCTGTCCATGCCTTAGTGCAATTGTCTCTTTATTGTTCTATAGCATGTTTGGTCATCAGTTCCCATATGAGTAGGGGGTGGTCTCTGCTAGTGTGGCTCCTCAAATTTCTGGAGGAGGCTCATGTGAACACTGAGAGTCTCAGGAGCAGCAGACATTTAACCATTACCCCTAACCGACATCAATGTAGATGGAGTATCATAACACAACATTGGATTTAGGGAGAGAGTAAAGACAAATGTTCATATTACCCATATGAAATTGTGGTCTTCCAGATCTTGTTAGGAAAATACTGACCAGCTGTGTCAAACCAAAAGGGATGCAATGAATAGTCAATCACCTGCAGTATTTAATCAAGGTGCTAGGAAATGCAAGAGCCAAGGAACATAGATGGAGAACACAGATATCTTCAACATCTCTGATGGGCCTTGAGCAAGAATTGTACTTCATGTACCTGTCCGTAGCTGTGTTAGTGGCATCAGTGCAACAAGACCAGGCCTCAGAAGTACTAAGTACTTGGAAATAATTCCCAGGAAGTTAAAGACCTGCATTTGTCTATAGAGCTTCAGATTAAAGTGCCATCCCGAAGGGCAGGGTTTGCTGAGGACAAAGGAGCAGGTAACATATCCTGGAAAGAATTGACTGTTGAAATAGCACTATAAATATATTGCACCCACTACTTCATTTGATCAAGTGATTATGAGTGGCGCCTATTGGCACTTATATCGGTGGATGACACTTACTTTAGCTCCTCAAACTTTGACCCAGAAGAGAGAGAAAAACACAGTAGCAGGAAAGAAGGAGGAACAGAAAGACAGACAAACAGTAACTAAGCGAGAAATCAGGACCCAACTGTAATGAGATAAAAGATCAGGGAGGTTCTGCTGGTGGATGAAAAAGACCTGAGGTAGAATCAGGACTGCGCAGCCATGGTATTTAAGAACTCACAACTCCAACAAGATACAATATCTGCATCCTAAGATGGTGAGTGAGGGTATAGAAAAAAAAGCTACTAATCTTTAATTAATTTGCTCTCTTCATCACGGAGCTCACCTGGTAGCTGCTGCTGCCTCCGTTGCTGCTGCTGACCTGCTGGCCAAGGGTTCGAGGCCCTCCTCCACCCGCAGGCTCCTGTCTGCTCCTCATCTATGGTGGTGTAGTGGCAGTGCATCACTGCTCTGCTGCTAGGGCTGCCCCTCTTTCTCTTTGTTCTGCTTTTTCTGTATTTGCCTTTATTGCTGCACTTTTTTCATTCTGCTATTTGGCTTAGCTCAACAGGCCTTGGGCTCTTGTTGAGTGAACGTCCAGCTTGCTATCTGTTTCGCCATAGCGCCGGGACACCTCTGCTTGAGGTAGCTGTTCGCGCTCTACAAATATCGATAATATTATTATTATACCAGGTGACCCACCAATGACATCACAGGAAGTTATATTTAATTTTCATGATCTTTGACCCTCATCTACAACACACAAAGTGACACAACCTTTGGCTGAGAATCCTGCAACCAGTCGAAACCTAAAAATGGTCTGCAAATTGTCGAATAAGCAGATAGGGTGGGTTTAGAAGTGACACAGAGGTGCATTAAGATTGCAGCTTCTGTCCATGCCTTAGTGCAATTGTCTCTTTATTGTTCTATAGCATGTTTGGTCATCAGTTCCCATATGAGTAGGGGGTGGTCTCTGCTAGTGTGGCTCCTCAAATTTCTGGAGGAGGCTCATGTGAACACTGAGAGTCTCAAGAGCAGCAGACATTTAACCATGACCCCTAACCGACATCAATGTAGATGGAGTATCATAACACAACATTGGATTTAGGGAGAGAGTAAAGACAAATGTCCATATTACCCATACGAAATTGTGGTCTTACAGATCTTGTAAGGAAAATACTGACCAGCTGTGTCAAACCAAAAGGGATGCAATGAATAGTCAATCACCTGCAGTATTTAATCAAGGTGCTAGGAAATGCAAGAGCCAAGGAACATAGATGGAGAACACAGATCTCTTCAACATCTCTGATGGGCCTTGAGCAAGAATTGTACTTCATGTACCTGTCCGTAGCTGTGTTAGTGGCATCAGTGCAACAAGACCAGGCCTCAGAAGTACTAAGTACTTGGAAATAATTCCCAGGAAGTTAAAGACCTGCATTTGTCTATAGAGCTCCAGATTAAAGTGCCATCCCGAAGGGCAGGGTTTGCTTAGAACAAAGGAGCAGGTAACATATCCTGGAAAGAATTGACTGTTGAAATAGCACTATAAATATATTGCACACACTACTTCATTTGATCAAGTGATTATGAGTGGCGCCTATTGGCACTTATATCGGTGGATGACACTTACTTTAGCTCCTCAAACTTTGACCCAGAAAGAGAGAGAAAAACACAGTAGCAGGAAAGAAGGAGGAACAGAAAGACAGATAAACAGTAACAAAGGGTGAAAGAAGGACGCGACTGCCAGGCCGGACTGGCCATAGCGGGCATTGGGCAATCCCTTGGTGCGCTGCACGGATGTGGGGCCGGTTTGGGGCCCCTGGGGGCCGTTTTGGTTACAGGGACGTTTTTGCAGCATAGCTGCAAAATCGGCCCTGTAACAAAATCGGCCGAAAACCGGCCCTGGCAAAAAGCTCGTCGGCTCCCCAGGGGGAGTCGGGGGGGCGGGCCGAGCACTTTGCCAGGGCCGGTTTTGGTTCCCAGTCCGGCAATGCCTAATGAGATAAAAGATCAGGGAGGTTCTGTTGGTGGATGAAAAAGACCTGAGGGAGAATCAGGACTGCGCAGCTGTGGTATTTAAGAACTCACAACTCCAACAAGATACAATATCTGCATCCTAAGATGGTGAGTGAGGGTATAGAAAAAAAGCTAACTAATCTTTAGTGAATTTGCTCTCTTCATCATGGAGCTCGCCTGGTAGCTGCTGCTGCCTCCGTTGCTGCTGCTGACCTGCTGGCAAGGGTTCGAGGCCCTCCTCCACCCGCAGGCTCCTGTCTGTGCCTCATCTATGGTGGTGTAGTGGCAGTGCATCACTGCTCTGCTGCTAGGGCTGCCCCTCTTTCTCTCTGTTCTGCTTTTTCTGCTATTGCCTTTATTTCTGCACTTTTTTCATTCTGCTTCTGCATTTATTCTGTATTCACTCTGTTTTTCCTTTGATTCTTTCACTTTTTTTGCCACCCTCACCCCTGCCACTTCCCCGCGGCCCGCCCCTCCCCCTCCAGTGAATATTCCTGCTCCTGCGTTTACCGCTGCCCAGCTGTCCAGCCCCCACAACACGGGCACCGAAGGCAAGCCTGTCAGCTCCCGTCCGATCTTGGACTGCACCTTGCGCCACGGACCCTGGGTCTCTGACTCTTCACTAATATGATGCAAGTACTCTTTTCACCCTCAACACAGGATGTAACACCAACTGCCATCTCCCAGCTCCAAAGGACACCCAATTACCCTCCTCATGCAGGAACTGCAGCCACACCTTCACCCATGCCAACACACCAGCTTCTCTCACTGCCCATCTGACCAACAGCACACCCAACCAGCTCAACTGCATCTTCCTCAACATGCGCTCCCGCCACAAACACGCCACAGAAATCTGGGACTTCCTCGACTCCATCAGGCCACACATCGCCTTCCTCATGGAAACCTGGACCAACGCCAGCTCAGTAAACAAAAAACCGCAGCCCGCTCCTTTTCTGGAAGTGCGCCCAAAATCTGTAATTCCATCCCAATCCACATCAGAACTACCCCATCCTTTCCAAAATTTAAAATGCAGCTCAAAGACCTCTTTCTCAATCGTTCGGCCCTGTATCGATAGCTGCCGACGGAGCGCCCTAGCTGTAACAGGGCAGACGCCAGATTCTCTGCCATCAAGACATCTACCTCAGCCAAGCCACCGGACATCTACCTCGACCCCAGTCTCCTAAAGGGGGCTGGCTTGAGCCAACGTGCACACCGCTATGACTCCATCAGACTTCCTTGACTTAATGCGATAGAGCACACCCATACCTATGAAGTGGCATGAACCTTTATACCATTATGTATACTACCACGCTACTATGAGATTTCCTCAAGACTATTGCGTTACTATGTGATTTCCTTGATACGTATGTTGTAAAGCGCTCTGATATCCTCTGGTCTGGCCAGCGCTATATAAAACTCTTAAAGAAAGTTGTGGACATCACCATAACCATCCCCTCAACTACAAAATCACCCACAAGGACCACACCAGCTGACCAGGAGGAGGCATCCCCATCGTCGACAGGACTCCTTCCACCTTACCTCCCACTCGGAGGACCCAATGAAAACCATGGAACATCTCCACTTCCAGGTCCAGACCAACACCAACAACACCCTACGTGTTACCCTCATCTACAGGCCCCCTGATCCCGACCGCCTTTCACTGACCCCATCGTCAACGTCATTGTACCCCAGGCCCTCACATCCATGACTACATCCTACTGGGCAACCTCAACTACTAGGCGACCTCAACTTCCACTTGGACAACCTCCATGATGAGAATACTGCTTCCCTTTTAGAGAACATTGGACTGAAGCAGCTAGTGACTATACCTATCCATGCAGTGGGGCACAGGCTCGACCCCATCTTCTGCACCAGCAGGAATATAACCTACTACCACATCACCAAACTCCTCTGGACTGACCACAACAGTGTGCACTTTAACTTCAACTCTCCCACTACATACCACCATACCCTAGTCCCCCCACAGCTTGAAGATCACTAAGAAACTTCTCACCGCCTGCTTTAACACTAACGCTCCGCAGCAGATGCCAACACCTCAGATCGCAACCTCCATCTTTGGATCACCAACTGCACCAACACCCTGGCCAACCTCAAAAAGGCCACCCGCAAACTACACAAGAAATTTAGCTGGTTCGTTCCCAAGCTCTGTAAAACCATACACACCTGGAGACGTCTCGAGAATAGATGGAGGAACAACAAAACCCCGGAAACTCAGGATACCTTCAAAACCACTGCTACTATACACCACTTCCTCCTCAAAACCCCAAAGAAAATGGCCCTCAAAGACAGAATCCAGGCCATCTCGCACAACAATAAAGAACTCTTCGCCATCATCAAGGAGCTTGCCAGGCCCAGCAGCGAGACCTCGGATATCCCCCCCTCCCAAGAACTCTGCAACAAACACTGCACCTACATCCACCACAAGATCAGACTGATCTATGATAGTTTTGATGCTCAAGACCGTGCCACCGAGCCCAACACCACCACCCCCAACCACACCGCACCTGAACATACCCTGCTCAACTAGACCCCGCTCACCATGGATGACACACTCAATAGAATGAAGAGCATCCACTCTGTAGCCTCTTCACTCCCCTACCCACACCACATATTTCATGGAGGAGCCACCTCCATTGCACCAAACTCCATTGCACCTTCAACTGCACCATCGAGACCGCCACCATCCCCGGCAACTGGAAACACGCAGAGATCAATCCGCTGCTGAAAAATCAATTCACCTACCCGCCATCCTATCTCCCTTTCATTCCCTTTCATTCTCAGCCAAGGTCGCAGAGAAGCCCATCAACCCCCAACTCTCCAAGTTCATCAAAGTGAACCACATCCCGGACATCTCCCAATCCGGCATCCAGGTGGGTTTAGGTTCAAGGGCAGTGGGGAGCAACTGCATTTGGGGACTGGGTTGGTTGGGGGCAGAGAGATTGTGAGGGCTTTTAAGCACTAGAGGAGAGAGTATAGAAAAAATGGTGGTAGTAGTAAGTTAACATATTTTACTTTCATGGGTGTACAATGTAATGTACTTTTCTTTGCTGAAATAATTATCTGTTATGATAGGGTCAGTTAAAAAATTACTTGCAATATAAATGGTTTGGGGAATCTACGAAAGTATCTGGCACCTGTTGGCTGCTTAAGATCATTTTATTCCACCATAATATTTTGGTTCGAAACTCATCTAAAGTCTAATACCCCCATACTAACTATCCCTACTTGGATTCCCATGTCATTTATTCATCTGCTGGAGAGACATGCAGTGGAGTAGCTATTTCTTATTAAAACCCCTCAATTGGAAATTATAAGTATCAAAAGAAATAACCAAGGGCGATGGCTTTGGGTCGCTGCTTGAGTGGAAACACAGGTCTTTAGCTGCTTTAATTTTTATCACCCCACAGAGGATGCCTCTCTTCACAACAAATCTACGTGGCTCTATTGGAGTCAAGAAGATTCACTTCAATGGGTGGGGATTTTAATTTGCTTCATAATACTGCTATGGATACATCAGTTGCTTCGGTGGATATGATTAAGGAATATTACGGACTGTTGGATCCGTGGTGCACTGGGAATCCTGACCTTAGACAGTTTACTTGCTTCTCAAAGTATTTTAAATCAGCATCACTGATTGATTTTTTATTTTTTTATTTCTTCTCAACGTATTAGCTTTGGCTTGCAAATTTTCAGTAATGGCTTATCCTTGAGAGAATAGATAGGTGTTTGCTAGGTCTCTTTTAATGGATGACAGCTTGACATTGGAGTTTGAGATATTTATAGAAGAATCTTTTAGGCTGTATGATAATTCTGCCCCTACGTTAATGGTTTGGGAAGCTTTCAAGGCATGCTTTTGGGGCTGGGTTATCGCCTTCAAAGCAAGACAATGTAATTCTCGTAAAATGCTAAATAAACTACTGCAAGTTGAGGAGGAATCCAGGATATGCTTTAGAGCGGGTTCACCCTTTTCCAGCAAGTCGCCAAGGCTGACTAGGCAATAGCTGTGTGAATTCTCAATGGAAGAAGTAGCTATTGAGAGGTCTGTGCTTGAGGAAAGTGAACATGTTGGGAGAGTAACAACATGGTCAGAGAAATCTAGAGCCAATACAAATAGGATACTTGAGGTGCTGTATTCAGCTATCAATTATGTTACTTCTGATAGCTATGCTGTTCAAAATACTTTTTAACCATTGCTCTGCATAGTTCAGTTCAGTTCAATAATGCTTTATTCAGCTTAAAAACAAACCACGAACACACATCATAAAATATAAACAGATTAATTTTCCATAAAATTCTCACAATTAATCAGATAAAACAACCATCCCTTAAAATGAGAAAAAATTGCAAAAAAGTGCCATGCATTAATGCCAATTTTTAAAAATACTCTACAATAGTACCATGTGGAACAGATCAACTGGAACCCCGTTCGGTCCCAGCGATTTATTACTGGGACATCTTTTGAAAGCGGAGGTAACATCTCCAAGGGTAATTAGCAATTCTCCTTCGCACTCTAAGTTCATGATCTACCTTATCATATTAATTTCAGAGCAATCCCGCTCATTGGTATCCTACAAGTTGGTAACATTATCAACCCAAAGATGGTCCTGTATGATAGTGACTATGCTTGTCGCTGAGCAATTTGAAAGAAAAGGGACCATTAGCTACCTTCCAAAATTGCATATTAATATTTGTTGCACAAGCAACTGCCAGCTGATCCCAAGCCTCCCTCCTGACCTCATCTTTCCTTGCATCAACAACTTCTTTATAAAGCATCATACATATCCGTTTTTCTGTTTTATTCCTGGGAACACTATTGAGGCTTGTTTAAGAAGAGTTAGAGCCCTGGTGCAAAGCTTAGTGAAGTTTATATTTTGTCTCTAGCCCTGAAAGAGGTTGGGTGGAGATAGTTGTGCAGAGATCGTTTTACAGATCCCCCCAGTACCTCACTTGGTTCAGGTTCAGCACTTAAACACTGCATAACATGATCCATCTGGTTCTCCAGAATCTGGGATAGGAAGACTTGCGGGTTGATGCTACTCTGCATTGTATAATGCTCCTATGGAATCCTCCTATGGAAGTTACAAGGGATGCCATCATAAAGTTTCTTGCTTCAATTTCAGTTCCTCAGCTTAATTAGATCAATATCAGCGAGTGAATTTCGGGAAGCCTTGGTCTCAATGGCTAACATCAAGGCAGAAGGGAATAATGGCATCCTCGCTGGGCTGTATAAGGAATTTGCTCCACTTCTTCAAGGTTTTCTGGGTAAACCTTTCAATAAAGTAATCTCCAGTGGGTTTACTTCTACGACGTTTAAAGAAGCTATAGTTTTAAGTTTGAAAACAAAGATAAATCATCAGCTAATCATAATTTATATAGGCCGATTAGCCTGCTAAATGTAGATTATAAACTCTTGATGAAAATTTTAACTAATTGTTCAGCTTATGTAGCTCAAAAAACATTATACATGGGAATCAGAATGGCTGTCTTCCCATAGGTCAATTGCAATTAATACTAACTATTTGATTTAGGATATGGATTTCTTTGTGAGTAGGAGCGGCTATAATTATGGTAGATGCAGAGAAAGCCTAAGATTTCATAAACTGGGCAGCATTATTCCAGATTTTGAGGTAGCTTGGATAGTCCAATCAATTTTTAAAGACTTTTCAGAATCTGCATTCAGAGATAAATTTATTATCGATTCATGCAATGCAGGTCAAATTCATATTCTCAGAGGAGGCATCAAAGTTGCTCCCTTTTGCCGGTTTTATTCAAATATTTTATTGAGTCATTGGCTATTTATTTACAAAATGATAATTTGATTTGCCCCCAGTTCCTGGAATGGCCAATCTAAAAAATATTGCAGACAATATTGTTTTATATTTGAATGGAACAAAAATGTATATCCAAAGAACTTTCGATAGACTCAATGAATTTACGCTTTTAGAGAGATATAAGATCAATCATAATAGGCCAGAATATCATATTTTTGATGCTTCGAAGGGGGATCTTCCAACTATAATCAGGGGTCAGTGATCCCCCACAAATCCTATTAGGTATCTTTAGGTGTTTGTGACCTACAATATTTTAAATTTTTATGATTTAAATTATTGTGCAACTTTCTCTAAAGTTAAAAAATATTTAGAGCAATGGCATCTTTTACCTTTATTGATTGTAGGTCCAGTTGCCTTAAAAAACATGTTGATTCAAGCCCTATTTCTATTCTCCTATGGTCCAATTATGCTCAGTCAGAGCTATTTTAAGGAGATCAATGGCTTAATTAGAACTTTTATTTGGAAACATCAGCGCCCGCAAGTCAATCTGACCACAAGTCGATTAAGCAAAGAGCAGGGGGAGGCTGACCGTAACTTATTTTTATTTGTATTATCAGACTACCTTTTTTGACTCTCAACCTCATTTGTATGTGGATCTGCTCTCTCCCAATAGTTTTTTTCTTACAGAAAATGGTTAAAGTGTTAGTGCAACCACTAATAAAAAACCTTCGCTTGACCCACGCAGTACAGGTAGCTATCGGCCCATTTCCTGCTGCCCTTTACCGGTCAAGATTTTCAAGAGGCCCCTGAATGAGCAACTGATGGATTATGTCCAGACTAACAACTTTTTGTACGCCACCCAATTTGGTTTCCGTGTGGGGCATACCACTGAGACAGCCCTCATCAAGGCGATAGAGGAGATTAGGATGCCCCTTGATCAGGGAGATAAGGCTGTCCTGGTCTTGCTTGATCTGTTGGCAGCCTTTGATACCGTGAGTAATGGGCTGCTGATTGATCATCTGGGTAGGATTGGGGTGACTGGGTCAGCATGGAAGCTGCTGAATTCCTTCCTTACAGGACAATCAGTAACTCTGGGCGATTTTGTTTCCGTTACCTTTTCTCTTCCATGCAGGGTCCTGCAGCAATCCCCGCATAGTCCAACTCTTTTTAATATATATGTTATGCCTCTAGTTGATCTGATCTGCTCCTTTGGTTTCATGTTACTGTCATACACAGATGACATGCTAATTGTCGTGTCATTTGCATCAGATGACCAAACAGTTGCCAGTACTTTCTGCCACTGCATGTAAGCAGTCAGCCATTGGATGTCCATAAACTGTCTCAAACTCAGTGCCATTAAGACCGAGATGTTGTTGTCTGGGGCTCAGCCCTCTTTTTGGTCCCCTTGCTGGTAGCCATCAGAATGCGGTTTACTGCCATCCCCGGTTAAGTCAGCAAAGAACTTGGGAGTTGTTCTTAAAGATAAATATCTTTTGATAACCAGGTAAACGCGGTCACTTCTGCTGCCTTTGCTACTTTAAAAACGGTAAAAAAAAATCGGCCATTTATCCCAGCTCATCTGAGGAAAACAGTGATTACCTAGCTGGTCTTGTTGCTGTTGAATTACGGTCTATACTTGCATGCACATCAGCATGTCTGAATAAATTGCAGACCCTGCAGAACGCAGGAGCCCATGTGCTCTATAAAATCCCCAGGTACTAGTCAGTTTTTGGAGAAATCAAGAAACTACACTGGCTTCCAGTTAGGAAAAGGACTACTTTCAAAGCACTGGGTCTGGTTTATAAGGCACTCCATCAGCAGGGACCTATTTTTTTAAGAAATAGTTTTCCCTGGAATATACCACTCAGAGCCCAACGCTCGGCCTGCACCAATTTGGTGGTTGTCCCCAGATTTCATCTCTTGAACTGGGGAGGCAGAGGTTTTGTAATTAAAGCTTCGATGGACTGGAGTTCTCTGCCTCCACATCTCAGAGCCATATCCAACCTTTTGGCATTTATAAAGTCTTTGAAGACATGGCTATTTTCGTCTGCTTAACTTCGGTCGGGAGTTCACACTGATTAGTAGCTCAGCTAGTGCCAAGACATCTTTTTTGACATTCGAGCACATTATAAGCATATAAACCTTAACACAATAAAGAGTTAGGGCTCCATTTCACATTTTTTTGGAAAACTCGGAAATATCCCAAAAAACTAGATATATTAAATGTTAATGGAAATGATTTTACGCAAGGATGAAATTGGGTTAAAATATAATCTACTTGCTTGTCATGCTTTTTCTCTTAGGGGTTTGCCTTAGTCTGGGGCTAATGTTTCGGAAAATCTAATTAAACTCTGGAAGAAACATGGCTTTGGCACTTTATCGGATTTGAACACCAACAATAAGTGGAAGAATTGGCAACAAGTAGCTCCCCAGGATCATGAGAGTGCTACTGTGTTATAGTTTAGATGTGCACAAATTTCTTGGTTCTTGCAGAATTGTACCCCTGATATAGGCAATTTTGCCATGAACTTCTTAAAATGTTTTTTTAAGCACATGGTAGTTGGTACAAAGTATTACATCGGAAAAATTCAGGAAGAAATTATTCAAAATTGATTCAAAAGGTAGTACCAGTTTCAGGGTATGCTGTTATCGTGAAACAGTCGTTAGATATCTCGAATGTTGGGCATAAGCTATTTGCAGCAGCACATTTTACAAGAATCGATTTTTTTGCTAGATGGATATTTTATTATACACCCCAATTCTTGAATTATTCTTTTTATCATGTCCCCGATACATTGTTTAGATGTATTACGATGGTGCAAGGTAATTTGGCTCATGTTTGTTTATAGCTGTCCAGTTTTGCAGCCATTTTGGGATCAGTTTTTTGATTTCATGACACAAAAAATCAGAAAGGGTGCAAACAGACTCATTAGCAGGTAGTTAATTTTGCCTGCTTGGAAACAATGGGGCTTTTTTGAGGGCAAACACACTTATTTTACAATATGGCCGAGATACCCGCCACCCCCTCTCAACACAATCCCCAAAAGGAGTGAAACCGGAAACAGTTCTTGAAGTTTTTGGAAGTGGGATGGAGTGACCATCCCGGCCGTATTTATTAAAACAAAATTAAAACATTAAACGTTTCATGTTATGTACAATTTCATTACCATATTGCGATGTTTGGCTAACCTTAACAGATTCTCTAATACAGAGGTTCTCCTAGCCGAACTAGCAACCTACAAAACATTTCTTGACATATTGAAATTGTACAACCTAACGTTTAAGGGCCAACGGCAAGGTCATAACCGGTGTCAAGATCCCTAACCAGACTTACCCCTCCCACTTGGGATGGGCGACAGCACGGAGGCGTACCTCAAGTGCAACTACTACCAATTTCCCTTGACTTGACGGGGGCACCTAAAACTCGACACCAGTTAAAGGTTGTTCGAATACTCGTGTGAGGTATCTAGAAGGTATTGTGGCCCTTATCCCAACCCCACACAACTTACCGCATCTGCCGTCGCAGATGTCACTGGCCCCGGGAAATTCCCCAGGAGGGGGCTGTAACCCCTCCTACAAAGGAAGGGGCCTTGACCGCCTTTCCTTTACTTCCGGCGACCCATCCTTAGAAGGGACCGCCTCCCCATTGAGGGGCCAATGGCCACCTCTCCCGAGCGCTCCCATCCGTGTTGGGTGACGCCCACTCATAGGGATCTACTAATTAGTGCTCACCGATCATGACCTTACCGCCTACCAAAATAAATACGACAGTGCAAATTAACCTAAGAATACCTTGGCCACTATGACCGAAAGAGCATACATCAAAATTCAACACTAAACTGAATATCTTTAATGGCAAACGTACTCAACAACGACCATTCTTTATTAACTCAAAATCAACATGGCACTACAACCTGTAAACGCAAACAAACAAAATTAATCAACTTTATTATACACAACTGGCTGTCTTCAGGGGCTGGTGGGTGGGTCAAAATTGGCTCTTCTTTCTGTCCCGAGCTCACGTGCAGCGAGGAGGTGCAGCTTCAGAGCACAAGAACAAGAGGATGTCTTCTGGTCTTGCGTCCCTTTTTATCCGTCTTCAGGGCGGGCGTATACCCGCCCCTGCCTGCCCCTGAGGGCGTGGCTGGCTGCGTCGGTGTCTAGGCCAGCCCACTCTAGGGCGGGAACGAGCGCGCCCCAGCTACGCCGCTTCGGGCATACCAGCTGAGACGCGCCTCCCGCCCAAAATGGCTTCCCGGGGGGATCGAGGCACTCGGCCATACGTTCGGGGGGACCGATTCGGTCGCCCCTTTCCATATGGCCGAGATACCCGCCACCCCCTCTCAACACAATCCCCAAAAGGAGTGAAACCGGAAACAGTTCTTGAAGTTTTTGGAAGTGGGATGGAGTGACCATCCCGGCCGTATTTATTAAAACAAAATTAAAACATTAAACGTTTCATGTTATGTACAATTTCATTACCATATTGCGATGTTTGGCTAACCTTAACAGATTCTCTAATACAGAGGTTCTCCTAGCCGAACTAGCAACCTACAAAACATTTCTTGACATATTGAAATTGTACAACCTAACGTTTAAGGGCCAACGGCAAGGTCATAACCGGTGTCAAGATCCCTAACCAGACTTACCCCTCCCACTTGGGATGGGCGACAGCACGGAGGCGTACCTCAAGTGCAACTACTACCAATTTCCCTTGACTTGACGGGGGCACCTAAAACTCGACGCCAGTTAAAGGTCGTTCGAATACTCGTGTGAGGTATCTAGAAGGTATCGTGGCCCTTATCCCAACCCCACACAACTTACCGCATCTGCCGTCGCAGATGTCACTGGCCCCGGGAAATTCCCCAGGAGGGGGCTGTAACCCCTCCTACAAAGGAAGGGGCCTTGACCGCCTTTCCTTTACTTCCGGCGACCCATCCTTAGAAGGGACCGCCTCCCCATTGAGGGGCCAATGGCCACCTCTCCCGAGCGCTCCCATCCGTGTTGGGTGACGCCCACTCATAGGGATCTACTAATTAGTGCTCACCGATCATGACCTTACCGCCACAGGCCCGGATAGTTGACCGGCTATCCGGGCCCCCCACAAAACTCCTAGCTAAAGGTCATGTTCCAACGTTTTTAACCATGCTAAGAAATCTCCTATGAGTAACTCATTTCCCACCCGAGACAAATGCACACCATCCCCCAGATACATACTGTCATCATTAATACAACCGTGCGAGATAGAATGCAATGTCCTGGAACGGAACAACCTACCCATTTTGTTATTAAGTTACCTAACAGAATGGTTCAAAGCAGGGATCGAAATAGCCCCCCGCCACACTTTTCGTGGGATCATATGAGACCACGCAATTATGCACCCCGGAACTTTCCTCGCCAACCAACTTACAGTGGAAAGCATTGCCTCCAGGAGAAGTCGTCTACCGGTGGTGACCAAATCATTGCCCCCTAAATGTACTATGACTATAGACGGCGGTGACCTCATCCGCCCTAACAAACCCTCAAAGTAAGCCTGAAACTGGTCAATACAGAGACCGCCCCTTCCGTAGAAGGACATCCTGTACCCGTATTCCCCAGCTACGTGAATCATGTCACCTGCTTCGAATACGTCTGCGGCACGCCTCACGTATGAGTGGCCCACGACCCACACCTCCTTTCTCACAGCCGGTGATGTCTGACCGCTGGCCCGGTGTTGGGTCGACTGCATAGTCCGCCCCGCCTCGAAGGCTTGCGTAACTGAAAACCAAACAAAAGACAAGAAGCGTGAGTACATTATTACAGCTTCACAACATGTGCAACCGCACATACCTCTTATAACAATTGGAGGACCAACGCCCCACTCGTTTTACTTGTTCCACATTAAGACCCCTGGCTGCAGCTTCAGTGGCAGCCCCTATCCGAAAGGAATGGGTCCCAAACTCACCCGGGTCCAAGCCCGCTGCGGTAATCGACATCGCGAGCACCCGCTGAAACTGAAACTTTGTCAGTGGGGTGGCGTCCGCGTGTCTCAACATTGTCCCCCCCCATGATGCCACCCTTCGTGCTAGGTAATCCTCTAAACACCTCACCGGACACATGGAAGACCCTGGAATCCTGCGAATGACTATGCAGTCTCCCACCCCACTTTGATCGGTTTTTGACTTGACAAAGGATACCGTCATAGTCTCACCCCTGATCTGAACGTGTTCCCGGCACAAACCCCCCGCCACATCCCGCTTGCTCCTTGCCACCAGCTCACTTATCCTCATAGCCCCGTGAAACGCAAGCGTAAAAGCGGCTCGGAACAAACAGGCCTCGAACTGAGACGAGCATATGTCGGGGAGTGTGGCCAGCAACTGGGACAACCTATCCAGACCTATCGGGCGCCTCTCATCTACTCTGCGACCCTCAAGGCGTTGCCACCCCCGCAGCGCTTTCTGTACAGCAAAAGACGCTGTCGGGTCCTGGATATTATGAGCCCTGGCAACAAAGGAGATGGCAGCACGATGCCTCTGGGCTGTAGCCACCGACTTCCCAGCCTTACGCAAGGACATCAGAAAATGTACTACCCAATCCTCATGCCCCCAAAGTCCCCCTCTCTCAGTCCCCAAAAAGGCCAAATAAGCCCGAAACGCCCCTTCGTATGCCTTCCTCGTCCTTGGTGCTAGACTCTCTCCCACGAGGTAACGAAGTTCGGGGCACCGAGAGACCAGAGAGCTTCGGGAAAGGGTGCTGGCTCGGGGTCCGCTGAGGGAAGGAAACCCGAGAAAGCCTGCATTTGAAAACGAGACAGTGCATCAGCAGCCTGATTCATCACCCCCGGGACATGTTTTGCTCTGAATACCACGTTCAGTTGCATACACAGTAAGACAATTTCTTTAAGCAGCCTCAAAATCATTTTACAACGTGCTGCCTGACTATTGATGCATTCCACAACGGTCATATTGTCAGACCAAAATATGACAGAATGATTTTTGAATCCATCGGGCCAGGATCTGAGGGCCACCAAAATAGGAAATAGCTCAAGGAAAGCAATATTACTCGTCAGCCCCTCATCGTGCCACCATGTTGGCCACTTTTGTGCCGACCATTTTGTGCCGAAGATGGCGCCGAAACCCATGCTTCCCGCTGAATCCGTCCATAGACCAAGCTCTTCAGAGGACAAGGCCGGTTTGTTCCAGACGACTCGACCATTGAAATCCGCCAAAAATGCTAACCAAATACGCATGTCTTGGCGGACCTCGGCCGATAACCTCGTGCGATGGTGACCCTCCTTTAGGCCGACCATCGCCTGTGCAATCGAACGGGAGAAGGGGCGGGCCATCGGGATCACCCTTAAGGCAAAATTCAACTTCCCCACCAATTGCTGCAATTGATGCAGCGTAACTTTAGATGCAGTGATACACATTTGCAGGGCTGTCTTGAATTTCGATACTTTGGAAGCTGGTAAACGAAAACAACCCTCACTAGAGTCCAACTCGATCCCGAGGAACTCGAGGCAAGTCGTGGGACCCACAGTTTTACCTGGTGCCAACGGCACGCCAAATTGATTCATTAAAACACAAAATTCAGTCAAGGCCCGGGCACATTCATCATCCCCAGCGGCCCCAAGGAACAGAAAGTCATCGAGGTAATGCATCACATTCCGAAAACCTGTTTTCTTCGTGTAAACCCATTGCAGAAAACTACTGAATTTCTCGAAATAAGCACAAGATATCGAGCACCCCATCGGCATACACCTGTCCATGTAATACAAACCTTGAAACATGAATCCCAACAAACGTTGGTCTTCCGGGTATACCGGGAGCAAACGGAACGCTGACTCGATATCTGATTTCGCCATCAGCGTCCCGGGCCCCAGGCGATTCAAAATGGCTACGGCCTCATCGAATGATGCGTACCGCACCGAACACATTTCTGGATTAATTGCATCGTTTACAGAAAGGCCATGAGGGGCTGATAAATTGTGAATCAATCGAAACTCACCCGGGTCCTTCTTGGGGACCACCCCTAAAGGAGAACAAACAAAGTTCGGCACCGGGGGGACAGGAAACGGGCCGGCAACCCGACCTCGGGTAACCTCTTTCCGGATCTTATCCTGTACTACAGTAGTATGCTGCAAGACGGAAAGTTGATTTTTGCACGTCCCGACACCCTGAAAGTTACCCACCGGGATGCGGAAACCATATGAAAAACCGTTTCGTAGCACCCCAGCAGAAGTACGATCTGGGTATTCGCTGAGCCAGGGAATCATCGCCAGGGTATCAATCGGGGTTGGTAAAGGCGCCCCTCGGACTATATTAGACCTGTTTAGCGCCCCCTCTACCCCCATTTTCACCCGATTTGGCTCTGCACGAGGACTCAGGATGGGGTGCCCCACAACCACTACATTCGTGTTTGAACTTACAAGATCCCGGGGGCCTAGTACATTTGCTTCTGTTGAAATTGAAACAGAACCCCCTCTTCCCTGTATTGCCGGCGGGTCTCGGGTAATCGTCTGTACCCGTACCCGACCGAAAGGGCGTCCCCCCATTTTGGCGGGAGGACTCACTAACAGCACTCCCCACCAACGGCACTTTCAACATCCCCGACTCTTTCATCTTATTCCATGTTAAAGAATCGTAACAGTCCCAGGTTAAACTTTTGTTATGCTCCATCGCTTTCCTGAAAAGGTTGTCATAACAAAACCATTGGTTACCTTGGTGTGATGTCGAGTACCCCATAATTCGTGACTGATATACTGGAAATTCAGGGAGCAAATCAGGCCTACGTTCCCCCAAAATTGCCGTAAAAATTCCCCAAGCATTACCCCAGTTACCAATATTCTCATTCACTTTAAAGGCGGCCATTTTTGCGCGCCAAACACTCGGATGCATCAGATCCTTTTGACCCTTAACAGTTTCGACCTCATAGTGATCAACGAGCAGGGAGAAAATGTTAACGTATTCCCCCGCCCAAATCTTTTCCTTTATTGGCAAAGGAACATGTTGCCCCAATTTTTCTCTACGAGAGGGTGTTGACTCATCCCTTGCAATCGGCAATGGCCGCTTACCTGCACCGGACGCTGCTTCCGTCCCTCGTGGCTTGTCTATCGCCGCATCCGGCGCGGGCACCTTGGCTGTATCACGTTTCTCGCGCAACTGCTTTATGAGTGCTTGCGCTTCGGTAGCCATGGCGCCCCCATTACCGTCCCCCAACCATGCTGCTAACTGTGCCGCCAACTCGGGAGGCATATCTTCGGCAGACGTCGGGGTGACTACCACGGGAATCGGATTCCCCTCATCCGGTACCGGGGCCGGTACCAGGGCTGGCGCCTCGAGCGGGGAACAGGGAACCGGGACGTCTCCCCCGACCGGCCCCCTTCTCGGCCTCTTTGGCTTCCCTCCGGCCGGTGGACGCCCCGATCCCTCCTCGCCGTCTCGCTCCGCCAACCGCTTCTTAATTTCGGACATGTCCTTCATGAGGGCCCGAACCAACTGGTCAGTCGACATTCTCTTCGCGCCCTTCTTGGGCATCTTTCAGACGAAGTATCTAGAAGACAAAAAGAAAGATTAAAACGCTCAAAATTGGCTCTTCGTTCTGTCCCGAGCTCACGTGCAGCGAGGAGGTGCAGCTTCAGAGCACAAGAACAAGAGGATGTCTTCTGGTCTTGCGTCCCTTTTTATCCGTCTTCAGGGCGGGCGTATACCCGCCCCTGCCTGCCCCTGAGGGCGTGGCTGGCTGCGTCGGTGTCTAGGCCAGCCCACTCTAGGGCGGGAACGAGCGCGCCCCAGCTACGCCGCTTCGGGCATACCAGCTGAGACGCGCCTCCCGCCCAAAATGGCTTCCCGGGGGGATCGAGGCACTCGGCCATACGTTCGGGGGGACCGATTCGGTCGCCCCTTTCCATGTTGCAGAACTTCTAGGTGTCCATCTTTTGTTCAATTGCAAGCCACAATGTCCAGGGTAAGACTGTCGAAGTATGTGTATGCCAAAATAAAGTTAACTTAAAAGTTTGAATGGTTGTGGTGTTTCTTTACCACTGATTAATAACGGAGGAGATGATATGAGGTTATGTATTTGCACTTTTGGATTCTTGCACATTTATTATTGCTTGATTGCACAGGGATCATGGTACTTTATTGACAATATTGCACTATCTTTGACGGCCCCTTATGTTTTTACCCATATGATTGCTCATGTGAAGGCGGTATTAATTCTTTTGGTTTGTGCTATTGTGGGTAAGGTTTGGGTTGGAATTCTGATGTATATATAGAGATATGGTTTTTAGCTTTAGTAATTTCTAGGCAGTTCAACATTGCAATATGTTTGACAGGACATGACTATATTATTGGGATTTTTTTCTTTTTCTTACACATATGAATTGTTTTTATGTGTTATTTACTTTTTATGTTCTCTATTTTGTAATGTATTCAAGAGAAAGTATTGCTTAACTGTTGTACCACCTAAATTTAAAAAAGCACTAGGATTTTAGTGTCAGTATCCTAGTCTCCTTTTTCAATGTCCTAGTGTCACTGCCCTTTGCTATTGTCCTAGCTTCAATGTTTGTGCCCCCAGTCAGTATTCCAGTGCCACTGTTTCCAAGTCACAGTCTCAGATAAGTTTTGATGCTCCCGTGTCTGTAACCTACTTACTATGTCTTTGTGTAAGGTTTGCTTTGTGATTGCTTGTGTCTCATTTCAGCATTGGTACTCATGTATAGTTTGTGACCTAAGTCAATATACCAGTTTCACTTTCCCCATGTCGAAATCCCCCTCAACACATTAAGGGCATATATAACACTGACAGCTGAGGCTATAGAAAGATAGTTCCGGTGATCACAAAAACTGGACCAGAGGAGTAGAATATTTAGGAAAGATAGTTTGAAAAGAATTGTGAAATAGTGGGGTAGATTTTCTAAATTTTAGCGCAGCGCATCACTGCAATCAAAGTTGGTGCACCCTGTTGCCCAAGGGGGAGAAAGCAGTGCAGGGCCATACTTGCAAACAATGGTCTGCTGCTGCTGTCTTCCCCTACTTTGACTCACAAACAGGCTACATCAGGAGTCTCCAACCTTTTCCTTGAAAAGAGCTACTTATGTTCAATGAAAATCCCCCTAAGCTACTAACATTATTAGTATTGTTATATTGACCACATCAGACAAGATAAGCTACCCTATGGAAAATTAGCAGCAGTTATTGCATCAAGCGGGATTGCTGGCAGTAACTTTAAAACAGCTTGGCAATTTGGAATGCCTTTAAATTAATTATATAGACAGTCATAGCTGGAATGCCTCTGACAACAGGTAATATCAGTAATAAGTCTCTCCAACACCAAATTATTTATCACTCAAATATCAACTTAAAATATATTTCTAGATTTTAAAGTTCTAAAAATACACACATTTTCATCTTAAAAATACACTTTACAGTTTTAGTATGCATATAATTAATTGAGCCAAGCAAAAGCTACTAAATTAGTTGGCTGGATTTCACACAGGAAAGATACTTACAAATAGCTAGAGAGCTACCATTAGCCTACTAGCTACTCGTTGGAGAAGCCTTGGCTACATAGTGCAATGTACTCGCCTTTGCATAGCATAGGGTGGTACTTAATGTATATCCTTCCAGTACAAAATTGCATGCCCAGACTATTTTTATAATATGCATATTGCACATCAAATGTATTGGATGTGTATTTCCTGTACAGTGCAACGCTCATGCATAGTGTGAAATGTTAGATACGATAAGATTTGTCCAACTTTGCTTCTGGTTTTAGGAGGTGTTATTTTAGCTGCAAACCCTGGTCTAGGTATTTTGGTAGATAGGGCTTTGCATCAAAAACCTGGGGTGCCTGTGCTGTAATGCTCAAGTAGCCCCCTTCTGGCCTAGGCAACTCCCCCTTAATGCAGTGTGGTGCAAAGTAGAGCAAAATGATTTTTGCCAAAGAAAAGGTCATATTTCCAGCACAATGTACCTCTTGTGCTGAAAAGTAAATCCAATTCCCACCAGAGTTTGCAGAGGAACAAACACGTAATAAACGTGCGCAATGTTTCTCCTAGTGTGTTTGAGGGAGAAAGAGAGGGTGAGAGAGATTGACGCTCTCAGAGAGAGAGCGCGAAAAGGGCGGGTAGGCATTACAATGACCCGTGCAACATTTTGATTATCCTCTATATCACTTACATTTTTGTGTCGATGACCATTCAGAAACAGTTTCTCTCATCATTTGAAAATTAAGGAAATGGTTAGAAGTTTGGTTAAGAATGCAGCTTAGGTCTTTGATTTTGATGTGCCTGTTGGATATATTTATAGGTGAAGGAAGTATTATTATAAACGAAGTATTTGTTTTGGGAAAACCATATTTTGACCAGTGAGCCCTACCTGCTCCCAGTTTCACTTTGGGGGCAAGCCGTATTGCAGACAATGGCTGAATCCCTGAGGCCCCCTATGGATATCGTCCTGTATCTCACAAAATAGTTTTTTGCTGCTATTCACTTTGAAGAAATTAGCCAACATCAAACACGAATTTCTGAGAGGCAACCTCTCAACTGGCTGTTACTGCCAGAAAGGGCTTAACAGAAGTTGACGATTGTTAGCATAAGGTAAAATCTTAAAGCAGCAGCTGCAGATCGGTTCACCCAGTTGTTTCACAGAGATATTAAATAAAGGGGAGACAGTGCTGACGCTCCAGGAAGAGAAATCTGCAGAGTGGAATGGAGCCAGCCCCTTAACCTGTGTACTGCCCTTCATGAAAGAAACAATCAAGAGCTGTGCTGGCAAGCCCCATCTCTCTCAAGCAGTTTGTGAAAACATAATCTTGTATTCTAATTGCTTTGCCGTCAACCTTCCCTTGCACCTTTATAACAGAATATGCACTGATAGATTTTATAATCAAGTTTGTATGATGTTCCTTTATTAACCCGGAGTGCCCTTTAGTCTCAAATGGCTTGTTATGCGTCATGATTTTAGTAGGTCAAGAAGCACTTTTATTCTAAGTAGTACATTTGCACGTTTCTTGTATCTTGTATCAAAGCATAGCTTTGCTTTCAATATTGTCAATCAAAAATCGATTTTAGAAAATGAATGAAGTTGGCAGTGTGTTCATGTATTATATCTTGGTTGCATTTCCTTTGTGAGAAGATTCTGCCCTGTGCTCTTTAGATACGTTTCACTGAAAGTAATAAGCTTCAGTCACGTGTTTGCGCTACATAGACTTATATTACGAAAAACTGGATTTAAATGATTCACATTTACATGCATTATAGCATTGCTTGCTCCAGCTGGCTGTTTTGGACGAGAGGTCTGGTTAGCTGAAATGCCACCTGTGTCCTAATTATTTGCTGTGCCGTTCGCTATTTTTGTATTAAAAACAGGTTAGACTTTTTGGTTTCCTAACATGCTATGTTTTATTTAACAGATGGTGCACCAGCAGTGGGAAGTCAACTCTGCAAGTGGTAGACAGGAAAGTGTTGGACTGAACTACCCATATCAGTCCAGGCACCAGCGTTAACGCAGAATTATCTCCAAAACACTTGCCCGGAGCATGGCTCTATACTAAACCTGAAGAATTGGTTTACAGCAGGAGCACAATTTACTAAAATGTTTGTATGGTCTAACTGCCCTTACTGTATAATTGTTCATTTGCTCACTTTGCATGGCCTGATTTGTTTTATCATTGTAAATGTGTGGTTGCACAATTGTCGTCTGGGTAGGAGACAACAGGTTAAACAAGTTGGTTGGGTAGATAAGACTGGAAGGAGCCCAAAATGTGAATCAATTGTTTAGGGCAAGTAGACTCTAGAAATAGTACCATAATGGGAAAGATAGGCAGGAATGAATGGACCCAAAGAACAGACCCTTGAAAGATGACTGTGTGTGAGAAAAAGGCTCTCTGATCTAGCGGCCCTGACCATGCATGAGCCTCTCTGCGTTTGACTAAAGGTTCGTCTAGGTTCATCAAATGCAAAAGGATTTGTAGATGTGAGTGCACTATATCATCCCTCTCCCTCCACAAAATCAGTTAGAAGAATATAAAAGTATCCCTATCCCATTTTCTGTATATTTTCCTACTTCCATCCATGGGATGAGCTGCAGACATGAGGCCGCTGTACTCTTTTTTGCAACTAGATGCAATTGACCAATAGTGAGCAGAGATGGGGGGGGTACTCATACAGACTTTATTTTATAGTAGAGTGGTACTTTCATATTCCAAATTAACAGCTATGCAATCAGAAGGGACATATATGTTATTGGTGTATCCTTATCAGTTCAGTGTTCACAATATCTCAACAACTCCTTTCCCCCATTTCCAAGAATTACTTTGGCTCATACAACTGGATTCGGTTTAATAGTATCTTGCTTGGTTAAGACTATAAACACGGTTTCATTGAAAATAAAGTGACCTTGCATGTTCAACAAACAAATAATGTACAAAATAGTTACCTAAAATGGGTGAAGAGGGTCCTCAGGCGCTCATACAAATTTACAACAATAAATCTAATAAGGAACAGTTACACGTTTTCTGTGGTTCAAAGAGGTAGAACACCCACCCGAATTCCCCTATTTTTCAAACAAAGATTGAACAAAACATTTTAAAATTCCTGAAGCACACACAACTTATAATAACAAAGCAGTAAAATAGTATGAAAGAACAAAAAGATTGTGTTTCTTTGGGCTTACTCGGTCCTTTATTTCACAAGATCTTCCATTCCCTTACTCCAACTTGTTTTGTCGTCTTTGGGCATGTACCCTACGACTTCCTCATGGCTGGAAGTAATACAGATATAACTTTAATAGGGGGCAATGATATGCCTTTGTTTGGCGACATTCTGACTCACCATATTTTTCCCATTCCAGTATGGCGCTGGTGTTATCAGTGTAGTCGTCACTTTTTTCTTTCTCTGAATGTTTTTTGAATACCGGAAGAGATGAGTAGTCTGTCTTCACCTATCCGGATGTGGCACAAGGATACTTGGACACAGGTATGTGCAACATTGCGTCTTTTACTTATATAAAAATGCTGTGGTCTTTTTTAAGCCGGTATTGATACTCGGCCGCGCTTTCCTTTATTTCTTTACAGGGTGTCCCGTACTGCAGGGACCTGTTGTAATTAGCGGAATTAGAGTTTCCATTCCGGCTTTTACCCTTGAGAAACTTTGACCTGGATTTGCTGATCTACTAAACTAGTGGTAAGTGTAGAATACACTGTTAATGTGATACAGAGAGCTAAGCCTTACCTTGAGCGTATGGCGATTTGTGATTATAATATGACGTAATGAATGATTGCTACCTCATACCTTGAGTACTTAAAGCTAATTTAGGCTTTTCAAGTCAATTTAATCTTTTCATTGATGATTCTGGAGTAATATATTAAGGTACCATTCATTTCACCTTCAATGCATTTGTGTTGCAATGGAGCATGTAATGCACTTGTGGTTTATTAACAATTAATTGCACATGGGCTATTCTTATCGTTTTGTGCTGACTCACTTACACGAAGGTGATTTTGTGGAATTGGATGTTTATGTAGAAAATAATTATTGAAAATTCTGAACTTTATTAATGTGCATATCCTTTGCTTACGTATTCTATTTCAGCATGGAACATATGCACAATTTCTTTGTTTTACTAGTCTCCTGACGCACAAAGGTTATGCATGGGCTTTTATCATGTAAATTGCACATGTAATTACATTTTGGTTTACTACAACAAGATTGTCTAATGTCCAAAGTAGGTATGAAGTGACAGTGCTTTGCTTACATATGGTTAATCTCTTTTAAAGTGATAAACTGAGATTGCATTTACAATGCTGCCACACATTTAATTTGATAAACCAAATATCATTATGGCATATCGTTATCAAATTGGTAGACTTATTAATTTGGCAAATCCTTTCTCCCATTTCTAGCAGGTGCTTCTACTTATTCAGCTGGATTTCATTTCATATCTATATTACACTTAAGGATGCATTTCAAAGAAACTCGGGTATGGCTCAAACGATAGTTCGGGACGCTCTTGCTTCTGCTTTTGTGCAGGGATTGTTACTGGACATTAGGAGCTAGCGACCATTTGTATCGGATGACAGACTAAGACATTGACCGAGTTGGTGATGGTCACTAACCATTGTGTCGCTTCACAAGGGAGGAAGAAAGAGAATGTAGACTCGAAATTGATGTTACTGAATTTGCAGAATATGCATACAGTCAAGAGTGTGGGACGGGCAATTCACAAAATGATGAACAAAGGATAGACAGAAGGGAAGGAAGGAAATATGGGAGAGGTAATGGAAGGACCAGAAGAGAGTCCATGGCAGTGGGAGTATGATGTTTGGCTTATGAATAGCTGGAACATTGAAAACGGAACTGTTCCAACATTGAATCGAATGTACCAGTCTTCCCTGATCTATCTGGGTTTTATCAGAATACTCAAAACTCTCATCCCGAATTTTAGGACAGCCAAGAGGTCAAGTCAAGTCAAAAAGGCTTTATTTCGATAACAATTATCATAAAAGCTTCATTTAAAATACACAAATTCATGTTGGAAACAACAGGGTAGACAAAAACACAAGAAATTTAGTATACTGTTAGTTAAAAAATTTCCCAAGTTCATTAGAAAAAAGGAATATTTCATAAAAATGGTTTAAAAACGAATTAAACAATTGATTTAAGCCTCTTAGTTCTAATGGACCAAGCCCATGATAGGAATTTTGCAAGAATACAAGCATATAGGGTACAACAGTCAGACCTAAGTATGCGTATTGCCTCCGCATGACGCCTAGTGCCTAGCTGGCGACATAGGTGTTTAAGCCATTTCTTTCGTGGCAGAGTATACTCTCCGCATTCAAACAAGAAATGCGCCACTGTCTCTGGTCTGTCTATGCACGTTGGGCAAAACTCTGTAGTTTGCACAGGTGGTTTCCACCGCGATGAGAAAGCATACAAAGGAAGAGTACCTGCTCTAAATTTAAAATAAAGGGCCCTATCAAAAGGTTTCTCGATTATGTCAAGAGGTTCCAACTGTGCCATTAATACTTTAATACTGGAACATTAAAGAGACCTACGCAGAATGTGTCATTAATGATAAGCATAATATCTGACTCTCTGAATGGGGCGCTAGTTTCTCAGCTCTAAAAAAAAGTCAGAAATCCCATCTTTACCTCTCTCAGGTATGCTCATAGACGCAGTCTGTATTTCTTATCAGCAAGTTCCTCACTGTGTTTATGATGCTGTCTCCATTTCTCTGGGACCCATCAGGGAAAAAACATTGCTGTTTCCTCAGACCAACTTTCCCAACTAATCTGCTAGGCAGAGATTTTCTTTTCAAACTAAACTGCACTGTATTTTACACTCCATGAATGTGTGAGCTTACATACACCTTGCCAACAAGAAAACAGATTATTGCGTAAGAGCACAAATAGGCTAAGTAATGCAAATGAAACTACCATGCCTATTGATTTAACTATGTTACTTTCACATGTAACCTCACATTGTAGCCCACAGCAGCCAACGATCTGGGGTTCATTTTATTGCTGGAAACAGTGAAGCTGAAGCTTGACCCTCAGAAAAATCTGGCCCAAATACCCCATTACCTGCTAAAGTCTGAGACAGAGGAAGGGCTCCACCTATAACCGCAGACTGATTAAGCAGGGGTTTTAGTGCTTATTCTTAGTAGATGTAATGCATCGATGGCATCTAAGGCAGGGAAAGTCAACATGCAGAGGTTCGAACAGAACCTTAGTGCAACTAACAATGATGTTATTCCAAGCTTTCCTGTGGTTCCTAATCCTGCCATCATCCTTTCTTACATTTGCGCAAATGCCCAATAGTTTACTGTGGTTGATCTTTGTTACACTTTCTGCTCCATCCCAATAAATGAGGAGAGTCAGTATCTCTTCTTGTTCGCATTCTGAGGGTCAGAACTTTTGTAGACTCTGGGGGCGGAGCTTGCCAGCGTTGATGCCGGACGTGTGAGCACTGAGCTCCACGCCATCACCAGCAATATCCGTTAATTTATCCTGAATAGACGGGTCTACGGTCTCACCGGTGCGTGCCATCACTGCAGTAGTCTGTTTGGCGCACCCGACTGGAAGTTCGGTGAAGTTTGGCCGAAAATCGGAGAAGGTACGGGCCCCGCAAAAGACGACTACTCAGGGCCTGAAAGCAGCGGACTCGCCTATGTGCCGGACCGGCGTGCGTGCTTTGACGTGCGGCCATTGAGAGAGCACGACCTCGGAGGATTGCGGCCCACTCCTGTTGCGGCCCCCCGGAAGAGGTGGCTGTGCCGGTCGCCTTGTGTAACAGCAAGCAGGTACGGGTGAAAGAGCAGACGCCGACACTAACAGCTGGAAGCCTCGCTGTGTCCGGCGCCCGGGGTTTCTTTTCCTATTTGTTTTGGAAAGGGAGAAGGAACGGCCATAGGGGAGGAGAACTTTGGAGGCAGTCCTTTGTGTGCATCGAGGACATTGTCTCTGACCCCTGAGTGCCTCCACTGGACTGTGCTGACCCGCAGACAGTGGCTGAGGCGCCTGGCGAGGCCCCCCTCCGCCGCCGATTGCGCTGTGGATAGCCAGCTGGCGCAGGAATTGTCCAACTGTTCGCGTGCTTGGCCGCTGGAGGCCTAGCGGAGTCGGATCGCGAGAGTGCTGCTGAAGCGGTTCAGCGGGGGTTATACTGGATGGGGGTGCTACCGATTGAGAGCTCTCCCATTGAAACACCTACCCCGGCCCCTGGACAAGACGGCCGGTGCTGCGTTCTGGGCCCTCTCCTCTCCCCCCCATTGGAGCTGTGTAGTGGTGGCCCTCAGAGAGGTGGCACCTTACTGAACGTAATCGGAGGGACGCTCTAACAGTTGCGAGGCACACTGGGTCAGGCGCGGACGCACCACAAGAAGACATGCAACGGACGGGGCCGCCCTTGGGCCCCAGTGGAAACACACCCGTGGTGGGTGCGGCCACCAGAGCCGGGGGTACCTACATACTAGCTCATCTGGAAACGGGTGCATGTACTTTCCGAGAGGAGCGGTCAGGACTCAGGACCACACTAACTGAGACCTGCGGGCACGACCTGCTCGACAGCAGAGTAGTGGAGCCGACTGTGACGGTGCGGTGTGGCGTTGTCGGTGGATCCTGCAGCAGTGCTGCGTAGGTGGTGGCGGAGAATCCTTGAGGAGAGGAGAAAACACCACAGTGATCCTACTGCCCTTGGTCATTGCAAACGTAGATTTAATACCAGCACTGAGTGGCGAGGTTCGGGTAGCCCCCGATAACGAGATATGGTCAAAGGCGACAGAACCCAAACTAAACTAGCGTTCGAACAGCGCAGGACCAAGGTCTCTAAAGAGCCGGCACCTGACCCACCTGCAAGGAGCGCGGGCCCGGAAAACACGACATCAAAGACATGCTTGTGTCTATGGAGAAGGGACTACAGGACAGCATGGCGTCCATCGGCACGAAGATAGACCCGCTCACCCACCGCATGGATCGCATGTCGGAGAGGGTCGAGAAGCATGCAGAGAGACTCGACTTGTCTGAGAGATGCATCACTGAGGTGGAGGAGGCGCAGACGGAGTGGGATAAGGACCGTAAACAGCAGTTTTCCAGACTACAGGTTATTCAGGATAAGTCTGAGGACTTGGAAGCCCGCTCGAGGCGTTCAAATATACGCATCACGGGGATTTCGGAGATGACACAAACAGGGAGGATGGAACTGTTCATGGAGAAGTTACTGGTCACCCTGCTGGGAGATGATGTTTTTTCCCCGATGTTCATCGTTGAGAGAGCGCACCGCACGTTAGGCCCGCGACCACTCCCTGGAGCGCTGCCAAGGCCAATAATAGCGAAACTGTTGAATTACAGGGATCATGACACGGCGTTGCGGGTAGCCAGAGACAAGGGGAAGCTGCAATTCGAAGGAATGGAGGTCTCCCTGTACCCCGACTTCACGGCAAAAGTTCAAGAGGAGCGGTGACACTCTGCTCCGTACAAGAAACAATTGCGGGAGTTGGGACTCGACTACGCAATGCTGTACCCGGCGAAACTGCGGATCAACAGACAAGGGCACTAACACTTCTTTAGAGATCCTAAGGAACTTCAGAAATCCCTAAAGGAATGGACCAGAGAACAGAGGAACAGTCCACACAGATCGGCCGGAGACCAAGCAGAAAGCAGCACTCTGGATGAACAGGAATGATACCAAAGTGGCCTGCAGAGTGGCCAGACTTCGGAGCCACCGGACACTGAGCTGTGCCATGCTGCCGTAGTGCTGCATTACTGAGACTCTTTGGTGAGCTGACATACAGGAGTGAAGAGACGGAAGCATCATGCGATCTCCTGACGATTAGCGGCTGGGTGAGAACACTCCATTTTTGATATGTACCAATTGTCCTTTATGTACCCTTCCCCACAGCCATGGAACATTGAAGGCAGAGATATACGGTGGGAATGTGGAGGGAACTGTATGGGTGTCGCCCTGGGTGGCCACACGCCGTGCTCTGGTTTGACCGCCCGTTGATAGATATTGACTGGGGTGATGGCGCATGGGGCTGAAGACGCACGGTACACAGATGTGGAACTATTGTGTGATTCTTATGGCGACCTCTGCCCTAGCGCTTATAGCTCCAACCGACCCTAGGTGGGCTTTACCGGGGGAAACCCAGGACATTTTCACATGTTTGAAGTTGGAGGGTGGGATTGGGTCCTGTCAGGCCAGGTTGGGGGAGGTCTGCAGTGGGTGGGGGGTAGTGCAAGTTGAGGTACGTTGTTGTTGTTCTCAGGGGGGACTGAAAGTTACGCCATGCAGAGTAATGCCCGAGTTTCCTTGTAGAAGTAGCTTTGCTGTTGGAGTAGATTTGCAGAGACTGTTTGACAATGGGGGGGGGGGGGAAGGCTATTTGCTGCCACTCTGATTTCCCCCATGGGATGGCTGACATAGGTAGAGTAGCTGTTGACAGCGGTCCGGACACACTACAGGCCTTAACCTGGAATGTGAGGGGGCTAAATGATCATCGCAAACTTCGAAACGTACTGAACTACCTACATAGACATCACATTGATCTCGCACTCATACAGGAGACACACCTCCCTTCTCAGAGCAAGATGCTCAGCACTAAGGGCATGAGGGATACTAGTCTAGCAGCTGGATTCACCACACACTCTAGAGGGGTAATTACATGGGTCAACCCACGATCCCAATTAAAGCTGACATTGATTGAAGCGGATTCGGAAAGGAGATATTTAATTGCACGATGTGCGGGTAAAGGGCACGACCTCATAGTGGTTAATGTTTATGGGCCCAATTACGATAACCCTGAGTTCTACGGGGGCTTGTCCGCGCGCTGCCGTTCTTATGAGACCTCTAAAATGCTTTGGGGGGGTGATTTCAATTTTGTATTCAACCCTGAGATGGACAGATCTAGGGGGCCGACTCGCTGCGGCCCTCTTCATGCAGGCTGAAATGGTAAGACTAGACCTTGCTAATGTTTGGCGCACCAGACACCCCACTCAGGGAGGATTTATGCACTACTCAGCCTTTCACAACATACACACATGCATTGATTACTTCCTGGCCTCACAGTCAGTGCTCCCCGGTGTCAGAGACTGTGTGGTGTTGCCTCGAACGCTCTCAGACCATTCCCCTCTGCTGTTGACTCTGGTGACCCCGACGAAAAGAATACCTCCATTTACTTGGCGGTTTCCACCTTACTCCCTATTAGATGAAGTGTTCAGAGGGGACCTAGCGGAAGACATTGACACTTTCTTTGATACCAGACCATATGGGACACGTTCAAAGCTTACATTAGAGGGATGGCCATGGCCAAACACTCCAGTGTACTCAAAGCCATTAGACAACGGTTGAAACACCTCGAGGCCCAACTGAAAGACCTTGAATTGAAGCAGCGGAACAGCCCAGATGCGGAGTCCTCTGATCAGCTCAAAACACTAATAGCTGACTACCATGAGGAGGCTGATAGGGAGGTGCAACATATGGGCAAGTATGCTATGGCACGGGTATACGGGGAGGGGGACAGACCTAGCTCATTACTAGCCAGAATAATGCGACAGGAAAGGAAACCCCTAGTGATAGACAAATTGACATCAGCTACAGGTGAGGTTCTTACGGATGACTCGGAGAATCTTGCTGAGTTAAAAAGTTATTATGCTAATCTCTACAAATCAAAATCCTCCCATATGGAAGAGGAGATAGAGGACTACCTCAGCTACATCAGGATGCCTTTCTTGACAGATGCGATGAGGGAATTTCTGGCGACGCCAGTGCAGGAGGATGAGATACGGGAGGCACTGGGAGGGATGCGTGCGGGTAGCGCCCCGGAGACAGACAGCCTCAGTGTGGGCTTCTATAAGACCTTCATAGACAAGCTAATGCCACACCTGATTACCCTCTTTGATGAGATATACGTGGACGGGAACATGTCTCCCACTATGAACGAGGCTCTACTGATTACTATTTTGAAGCCTGGGAAACCCCCGGATGCTTGCGGCTACTACAGACCGCTTTCCCTGATAAACGTGGACGCCAAGTTGTATGCCAAAGTGTTAGCCACGCGGCTGGCACTGCTCGTCCCTGACCTTGTGGCGCCAGAGCAGGCTGGCTTCGTTCCGGAACGAAATCTAACGTATAATATCAGAACGGTGTTGGGAGCGATGCAGCATGTACGACAGGAAAATAAGGCATTAGCTATATTCCTTGACATGGAGAAAGCATTCGATTCCGTGGAATGGCCCTTCATGCTGAGAGTATTGCGGTAGCTGGGACTGGGCGAACCCTTCCTGCAAATGCTGGGGGCGCTGTACTATAAACCCACGGCCAGGTTGCAGCTGGGAAACACTGTCACTGACCCCTTTGAAATCAGCAGGGGAACAAGACAGGGATGCCCTCTTTCCCCATTATTGTACGCACTAGTCGCTGAACCCCTGGCCTGTGCGATTAGAGAATATCATGCTACTGAAGGCATCAATTTTCCAACGTACAAGATAGGCATATCCACGTATGCGGATGACACCTTACTATACGTTTGTGACACGGAGACAAATCTCAAGTCTGTGCTCAGGGAAGTGGTGAGGTTTGGGGCACTGTCGGGGCTGAAGGTCAATTGGGCCAAATCAGTAGCGTTCCCGTTAACCCCAGTCACCAAACCATTTGAGATGGAATACCCCTGCAGTGGTCCACGGACCCGGTTCGATACCTGGGAATACAGCTGCACACAGATCCTGAAATACTGATTCGGGAGAATTACGGCACCGCCTTTTCCAGGCTGGTAGACGACATTGACAAGTGGTGCAAACTCCCCCTGTCACTGTTGGGCAGGATCGCCATCATGAAAATGGTAGTTTTACCGAGATTTCTGTTCCTGTTCACAAACATTCCGGTTGTCCTCTCGAAGGCGTTTTTCAAACAACTGACACAGGCACTCATTCGGCTTGCGTGGGGGGAGGGGCAAACACCCTAGGATTCAGTGGAAGATCCTGACATTACCATACGAGATGGGGGGCTTAGGAGCTCCAGATAGGGAAAGATATTATAGGGTACCACAGGCAGCGCATCTGCATACATGGATACATGGAGACCCGCAGATCCCGCATGTCATACTCGAGCATCTCTTCACGGAACCTTCACCGTTGCCAGCCACGATCTGCCTACCCGTGGACCGTGGTGTAGGTAAACTGGACTCCATAAAGACAACGAACCACGCTTGGCATGAACTGGCACGTGCGCAGGACTGTGACCTGCTGTATTCCCCGCAAATGCGAGTTGAATGGGCGGTATGGCTCCCACTGCTGACGGAGAGGGGAGTCACAAGAACTTTGCATAAGCTGGGAATTTCGAAACTAGAGGACCTGTTCGAGGGAGGGGTGGTGAAGACATGGGAACAGTTATCCCCCCCGCAGACAGACACTTCACTCTTAACACGCTTCCAGTATCATAGAGTCCGGGTTGCACTGTGGGACCTTTTGGGCCCGGGCCTGGCGGAGCCAGCTGAAGTACCGGAACTCACTTATGTGATTAAAACAGTGTCCTCACGTAAGTTAGTGACCAACTTAAACAAGCTGGGAGCCCGGCATAGGAAGCCCCAGTTCTCTAAAGCTAGGACGGACTGGCAGCACGACCTAAACATACCAATAGAGGACGAGATGTGGAGGTATTGCTGCCTCAGCACTAATAGGGTGTCTTTGAATGGGAGGCACAGATTAGTGCATTTTAAATATCTACACCGTGTCTACTACACCCTGGAGAGGTTACACAGGTACGGGTTGCGGCGATCCCCGGAGTGCGAACGGTGGCACACGCCAACAGCTGATTTTCTCCATATGGCCTGGAGCTGTCCCGGCGTCAGCAAATTCTGGGGGGAAGTGTTCTCGGAACTTGGTCTGATACTGGGTGTAGAGATTACAGCTGACCCGGCACTAGCACTGCTGGGATATTCGAAAGTCCTTCCAGTAGCACTGAGACGATTGGCTGATATGGCCTTGTTAATAGCCAGGCGTGTAGTAGCCGCGTGTTGGATGAGAGGTCCACTACCCACAAAGAAAAGATGGGCTAGGGATATGCTGTACTGCTGCACAGAATCTGAAGCATATAGTGAACTGCTCCCTCCCAAGAGTTGTCCCAAGAACTTCTGGACGCTGTATCAAACATATATTAGTGCTAGCAAAGTGGAGGAGGAGACAGAGCAGGGGGGGACACTGACGAGCTGTGTGCACTAGAGGAACATGATAGGGGGACTGTACCGGGACTGGGGATGGCATGGAGTAGAGAGAACTAGGTTTGAGGAGCTGGGTATTGGCGGGAGGAGGGGGCCGGGGCACAGGGTCCACACTAGGAGCGAACGCGGTACGCTGATTGGGGGCCTCTCTGGAGGACCCTGCAGGCTAGGAATGGAGAATAGGAGGAGAAGCGTGGCAATTCCCCCCCCCCCCCCCTCCCTATCTTGGAGGAGGGAAGTCAGACAATATCAATCTGAAATATAACTTAGGCAGGAGAACTGCTGGCGGTTTGCGGGGGGACTGTTGGGGTAGACTTTAAGGGAACTGTTTTAAACTAAGGGTGTGCATATCCTGCAATCTTCTGGGTTCGGCGGATTAAAGACTTGTGAGCACCACACATAATGATGACACATGTAGTGTGAGGATTTTACAGCAATTGCACTTTGAACATATCTGGAACCATAGCGCCTTGTATTGATATTGAACGCCGCCGAGCCTCCAGGATGTCGTCCTACAGGCTGTGTCGGATTGTACTTATGTGAATGATTGTGTTGGCTCAGTACCAGCTGCTTGCCCCGGAGCTGCAGATGGCGCACCATGTACAAGTTTTTGAAAATGAATAAAGGTTTTTGAAAATTAAAAAAAAAAACTTTTGTAGACTCATCTTCTTTAAGGATTTACGGAGTTTCTTCAATTATGTCCCACACCTTGAAGATGGGTCTAGACACATTGGTTTTTCCCAGGGTACTATTTTAGTCCAATATTTTGGTAGCTTTGGCATCTGCTATTCTAGATAAGTGCAAGGCGGACTCTGTCTATCTCCTCACCACACCGGTGCATAAAGGGCATAAGGCTTCAAGGAGAAATCACAGTTCTGTCTCTCTATAATGTGATGCATTGGTCATGAAATCTCTGCTGGCAAACACTACTTACTGTGTGACCAACTTGAAATGATTTGTAAGATGCCCCATTTTATAACTGTCTACCGGGTTCATATCATACCTGAGTGTCTGACCAAAACTTGCCACTCCCTCCAGCCTGGGGACTGGGTATACATATGTGTACACCAAAGTAAGACTGCTCTGCAGCCTAGCTGGTGTGGCCCCTATTGGTTCCTACAGTTCACTAATGCAGCAGTCAAATGCAATGTTCTGGTGAAGAGAATCAACAAGGATTCGAAACGCATCAGGCCAAGGGATCTATCTGAACAAGATGGGAAGCTGCATGTTTAATAATAAAAGTATTTTAAACCCACCTGAATGAGGAGTGCCGCCTCGAATCTGGGCGTTTTTTGTCAAAGTATTTATTGCGGCGGTTCTGGCCGCGGAGGCGACGCACCACCCTAAGAGCAAAGAAACGGTCCGCAAGAGGGGTACAGCTCCTCTCTGTATGGGCGCTGAACGTGACATGATTGCAAACATGCAGAGTTCTATCTGGGGACCCACTGGAGGGCTGTTAATTTTATCAAGCAATTGGACTGAAGAAAACAAACGCACTGGAGTGTTTAAAATGCATAAATTAACTACACGCCCCATAATGGTGAACATGAACTCGATTATGAGGGCACACAGGAGGCCATTTAATTAATTAAGTGCATAAAGGGGGTGTGGTAACAAAGAACTGTTTTCTGATGTGGGCCTCTGAAGAGAATCAACAAGGATTCAAAACGCGTCAGGCCAAGGGATCTTTCCGAACGAGATGGGAAGCTGTATGTTTAATAATAAAAGGTTGAATGCGGAGTGCGACTTCAAATCTGGGCGTTTTTTGTGGAGGAATATATATATATATATATATTTATTTATTTATTTAAAGTTTTATATAGCGCTGGCTAGACCCGGAGGTATCAGAGTGCTTTACATGAGCATCAGATCATAGTTACAGGTTGCATCGTTACAAAGGTTACACAGTTCTTAGAGCATGGCAACATAGTTACTTATAAGGTAGAAATAAACAATAAGCATAAACACGTAAGGGGAAACAGCAGGCAAGGTGCGTAGGTAGTTATAGTTAGGACCTATTAACCATAGGAAAACTGCAACATTCCATTTGGAATAACTTTGGCATCGATTGATGAATCTTCTTGAAAATTTCCAAGCTTTTGGCCAGCTCAGTTCCGCTCCTTCCCTGAAAGTTTGGAGGTGATTGGTGAAGCATGGGCTGAGAAAAAAGGGTGCCCCAAAACGTGTTTTCCCCATGCAATTTCCCATAGGACCTTTAGCCACGGCTACAGCCCAAACAGCTGAATTGAATTACACCAAATTTGGCAGAGAGGTAGTCCTCAGTCACAACTTGTGCCTTTCGCTTATCTAATGTCAAGCTGTTTTTTAGTTTTTTTCAAAATTACGGTTAGAGCCATTTATATATTTTTGGGCGCAGTGGATCCGTGGATTGTGCGAGGATTGGCCTCGTAGGATAAGTGCACCGTCCTGATGACGCGTTGAATTCTAATTGGCTGTCAAGAGGTTGTAAACATTCGAAATCAGGAAATGTTGGCAGCCATTTTGTGCCTCGGTAGAAGCGAGGCTGAGGAAGTCAGTAAAATATGTGTGCAAAATGTGAAAAGGAAGCAGGGTAGACATACCCTGACCCCCTAGGCCTGCTCAGGGGGTCACTTAAGGACCCGTAGGGCCAAAAAAGTAAGATAGTATTTTTCTTTTTTTTTAAAAGTCGCAGGATGCGCGTAGGATACGCAAATTTCACCGCCGTAAAAAAAGAAGCATGTTTTTTTGAGATATACATCAAGCTTATGTGTATAGATGTTGGTTGGCTGTAAAAAGAGCCCTTGTGTTTATTGAGAGATTTTAGTACTTACAAGTAAGTACTGATGCAGAGTCTAAAGTTCATGAGGAAGACTCTGTTCCCTTCATCTGTAAAATGTACAGCATCTCTCCTATAGATGCCATGCATATTGAAACGCTGATTTTTGTGGTATATGGACACCATTCTATAGTCTCAGAGAACAGCAGAAACAGATTTATTTACATTTTTTCCTAGCTTTCTCAATCTGTGGACAAAATAGATTGGAGTAATTCAATTTCTGCCTTTGGCATATGTTAGAATAGACAAAGGGAGTTTGGGGGAAAAGTGAAATTAAAACAGAAAAGAAATGATTGGTTGTTTGACAACATTCTACACAGAAAACTAGGGTGCATGTTTCTGTTTTTTAAAAGCATGATTCTTATTGGTATCAGCATGATCCCACATGATTTCCCTGAAGAACAATGTGTTAACAAAAAGAAAAAAAGTCCTGGTAAGGGAACGAAGATTTTTTGGATGAAATTATCAAACACTAAGAGTAGTGTGCACAATGTGAAAAATACAAATTGTGTATCTGCAAATAAAAAGAGAAGAAAGAGAACAGCCATGGGAATTCATCTTGTAAAAAACAAGTGCATAGTAAAAGGAGGAAGAATCAATTTCAGGAAATTAGAAAAATAATGTTTTATAATAGAGCTTTGTCGAACTTGTTGAAAGAAGTGAAGAAATGTAAAAAAACCTCAGCTTTTTATAAGAAAAATAAACATATAGAAAATGTAGTTGAGAAAGCTTTCGAATTGAAAAAAAATTTGTTTATTTTAGTAATCAATAGAATTTGATCTCTAGATAAGCCAATCTATTTAATGAAGGCCAAAAGTAAGTGGAGAAGAGTATTTAACAGAAGTAACTTTTCTGAGTTTTTTTTGGGGTGAATGGAAACATAGTGCAACTTCTGAGCCTTTTTTAATGAAGAGAGTTGTCTTCAAAGTAATGATTTGCTGCATGCAGTTGACACTATTGGTTGTGCTTATGAGGTTAGAAATGGTTGTCCCATTGAGAAAGAAAAAATTGTTCCTAGAAATGCAGAAGAGGTGTTAGCTGAGACTTCCAAAAGCTCTAGTGTACACTTGGAATTGCAGTAGTATTTGTAGTGTATGGCAGGAATCTATTGATTTTTTACACAATTTCCTACGTAACTATACCAAGAAAAGTGTTAAACAAAAGATTAAGATGTTGCAAGGACTTGACCCTTGCAGAGTGAGAGAATATACTGGTTTGCAAGGTCATTCTCTGGCGTGTCTTATAAAAAAAATATGTTTAAGAGTTTTTCACCATTTCAGGATGTTAGCAGTACATCATACTCAAATGAGGAAATTAGTCAGAACATTGTATTACGCAAAAAGTCCAGCAGTAATGTTAAAAAAGTTGAACAGTGCTCTTTTGCGTGGATCTGTATCAGATGTAATGAACGTTTGTGATGAAATTCAGGTTAGTTACTTTGGTCCTGAGGAAGACAGTACAGAAATTGATACATTAATAGAAGGAAATGTGGAAGAGAATGTACAACATTGTAGTACGGAAAATTTTGAGCAAGAAATTACAAAGTTTAATGTGATTTCAGGTGAAAGGCCAAATTATTCTTGTATTTGTTGTCGATGAACTCATTACAAAAATCAGACCAGGATTGTTGATCTGTATTTAAAAAGTGAAAAGGAAAATAATAATGAGTGGATGGAATTTGCAACTTATTTGTTGGTAGAGAATTGTTTTGATTTAGGTTCTGATCAGTGTATTTGAAAATATTGTTATAATAAATTAGACGAGAACAATATGCCTGCTAGTGCTGTGCATAATAATCTTGAGTTGGTAAATATTCCTTCTGAACTGATGGATTTAAATACCTATGAGTCTATTCTTATTCAGTGTGTGCATCCATTTCAGGTTGTTGTTCGTATGGAGCCTCAGACAGAAAAGTTGCCTCCTTCAGATTTACAGAGAGGATTAAAGGGAAGAGTTGTATATTTGCCTCTAGGTTTAAAGAAAAATATTGAAACAATTGATGTAGAAGATGAACCTTTAGTTATTCTTGTTAATGGCGTTCCTACTAAGAGTAAGAAAATCTGGCAAGAATTAGTGGATGTTAGGAAGGTGAAAAAGGCAACGTTGTATCTGGTAAAAAATAATCAATAATATAAAAATGTGTATGTGAGAGAAGAAGAAATAACTGTAGAAGAAGATAGTGACTCGCCATCTGGACAAATTGAAAAAGTGGATGTGTCCAGAACTGAAGAAATCTACGAACATTACAGTGTTTATCCACTTCATTCTAAAGAAGTGATGGGGAATACTATATAGTTATTCCAAATGAAAGAAGCAAAAGAAAGTCCCATTAGTGTATGAGAAAAAAATTTGGAAGCTTGTTGTTTCCCTCAGTTTTTTCCCACAGGAAAAGGAGGACGATATGATGACCGACCTGTGCAGATTCCTGCATTTGAATACCGGACATCAAGATTAAATGCAGAAGATCCAAGATTTCGACAATGTATTCAATATTTGTTTCATCTTTTGTTTGAGAGTGATTTGTCTGGACTTTCTTATGCAGTAAACCATATATTGAAAACAGGTGTACATCTGCAAAATATTTCGGCAAAATAATTTATGGCTAAAGTACTGCAGAAAGATTATGTTTTGGAATCACAGCTAATTAATCTCATGGCATGTCAGCGTGGTACTAATGAGTACTCAAGCGTCGTCATGGAGAACTGAAATGTATGCTAAGGAACTTAGGAACTCCTTCATGGTTCCTTACTCTAAGCTGTGCTGAATATGCTTGGGATGATTTACTTCAATTTCTTCGAGAGGCAAATCCAAATATACTAAATATTGAATACAAGACACCTTGAGAATTGTGCTCTTTGAATCCAGTTAATGTATGCAGGTATTTCAATCATAGATTCGAAGCTATGATGTCTTTCATCACCAATAAAAAAAAACCTCCTCTTGGAGAGGTTCTGGATTTCTTTTGGAGAAAGCGAGAGGTGCTCCTCACATACATATGCTAATATGGATCAAAGATGCTCCCAAATTTGGAACTGAGTCAGATGATACTGTGCTGTCTTTTATTGAAGAATATGCTACATGTGATATACCCAAAAGTACACAAGATAAGTACTTAAGACAACAAGTCTTACGATTCCAAAGCCATCGTTGTGGGAAATACTGTCGTCAAAAGTACAAATCTAAGGACAAGTTCTACACCAAATGTCATTTTGGATTTCCACGTCCTGTAATATCGAAAGGAAGAGTGAACAGTTTTATGTCATCTTTGCGACATACTATCACAAGAAAGTCTCCAAAAAATACCTACAACTTAAGAAGAAATGAAGAGTCAAAATACATTAATGACTACAACCCAGTCATTTGGTCCATGTGGAATGCTAACATGGATATTCAATATGTTGCAGACAATTCCATTGCTGTTGCTCGATATGTAACATCCTACATAACAAAATCAGAAAAGACAGAATTGAAGGAGATGTGGGAAGAGATTTCCCACGAGAAGAGTCTAAGTAAGAAATTATATAGTTACAGTTTGAAGATGTTATCTCATCGAGAAATTGGAGCGTTTGAATGTTCAGATCGCTTATCATCTGCAAGTCTATACTAGAATCTAGAAGAATCATTTGGGTGAGTCTAGGTCTTTCTGCAACACCAAATCGAGTACTTAAATCTATACAAGAAATTGAATATTTAGCTGAAAAAGAGCCAGAAAGTACAGATATTGTGAAAACAAATATGTTGGATACATATTATCCAAATAGAAATGATCATCTTGAGAACATGTGTCTCTATGAAGTGCTTCAATACCATATTTTTAAACGGAATATTACAGAAAACATCAATAATGGTATATATGCTGTGGTTGGTTCTGAAGGATGTTTGGTGATACAAAGAAAAGGACATTTGATTAATCACCGTAAACTGAGTTGCGAAACTCCTGACAAAAGGGAATTTTACAATTTAGCTCTTTTGCAAGTTTTTAAGCCGTGGCGTTCAGAATTGGAATTACTTGGAGATTTTGAGAGCTATGAAGATTCGTTCAACGCAAGTAAAGATACTATAGAATGTCCTGTTTTTGCGAATTATGTGAAAATATTGAACGACGAAATTGAGCAGAAAGCTACAACTGCAGCTGAGATTGCTAGAGACAGATCTCAAGACAGTCAAACTTCTGCTCCGTTGAGTCAGGATCCACTAGGAGAACCAATTGTTTAAAATTAAGCAGCAACTGCAATGGAAGAGGTGGAAACAGCAATGTATCAAGCTCAAGGAGATGTAACAAAGTTAGGAAACTTGGAAGAACAACTAAATGTTGAGCAGAAACAAATATTTGAGCAAGTGAGAGAACAGATTGACCATGGATCACTTCATGAGAAGAAAGAGTGCTCTTGCTCATCATTTCAACCTTTCCGAATGTACGTGAGTGGACAAGCTGGAACAGGCAAAGGTTTTTTAATTAAAGTAATCACAACTCTTCTACAGAAAACAACTGAGTCGCATTTGTCTTGTGTTGTCACTGCTCTAACTGGATTAGCAGCCCACAATATTAAAGGACTTACTTTATATTGTTCATTAATGCTACCAGTAGAGCATGAAAACAAATTAGAATACCACAAGCTATCTGGAGAAGCTTGTTGTGAAGTTTCAAGAGTCTTGAGGAAAATTAAACTTCTCATTATTAATAAGATAAGCATGGTATCAAACTTAATGCTTGCCTTTGTGCATTTAAAAATGTAGCAAATTCTTAAAACAGAGTATGAGGTATTATTTGGAGGAAAACATGTCATAGTATTTGGAGATCTACTACAACTTACTCCTGTAAAAGGACAACCAGTGTTTAAAACACTGGCGCATGAAGATACCAGAAAGTCTTTGGGGAGAATTGGAAATTTAAACATTTGGTCATATTTTGAGTATAAGGAACTTATTACAAATATGCGACAGGCAAATGATGCTGATTATGGAACTATTCTTCAAGATATAAGAATTGGAAAAGTGACTATGCATGGCAAAGAAGCTTTACAGAGACGATTACTTTCCAATTTGTTTCCAAATGAAAATATTGTCCCAGAGAAAATATATATGAGAATTACAGAAAACAAATCTGTAATATGCTTAATGCCAACACTGTGTGAATGTTCTATTTTCAATGAAGAAATGTTAAAGTTGGAAAATGAAGAAATTATAAAATTGGAAGCTATTGATAAAATTGAACATGAAGGAATCACTAGTATTTTGACCGAAAAGTTGAAGAGGAAATTGGATTCTTTAGAGAAATCGATAAGTAAAACTGCTGGTTTAGAAAAGAATTTATATGCATGTGTAAACTGTAGGGTAATTATACGACATAATTTGAATGTGGAAAAAGGTTTAGTAAATGGAGCAATGGGTAAAATTGTTGATTTCGTTAATTATGTAAATAGAGATGGTATAGAATTTTTGAAAATCAAATTTGATGACATTGAAGAAGTACAACAATTTAGTCGTTGTTCAGCTCGGTTTTTGCTTGTAAAAGATTTGTATGTTCGCAGAAAACAGTTTCCTATTTCTTTGGCATATGCAGTAACCATTCATAAATCTCAAGGTTTAAGTGCACATAGTGCTTTAGTGAATATTGGAAGTACTGTGTTTAAAGAGGGTATGGCATATGTTGGTTTATCTCGAGTGAGAACTTTATCTGGATTGTACTTGATTGATTTTGATGAGACAAAGATTAGTGCAGATGCAACTTGTATGAAAGAGTACAATAGGTTAAGAAGAGAATTTGCACCCAATTTAGGTCAATATCTAGTATTTGAAAAGCATGTGGTAGGTAGAAAAAGATTTGAGAATATCTGTAGTGAAGCTGTAGAGTAAGAAAAAAACCAAGATGAAGTTTTGATTGGAGGCAAAAAGAAAAAGGGCAGTGTTGAAGAGAATGTTGGTTATCAGTTTGAAAATAGTTCTGGTGTCAACTGCTATGCTACAGTAGTTGTTAATGTTGTTTTTTTTCTTGAAAGTTTGCAACAACAAATTGTTGAAAATCGGAAAGAAAGATTCTGTTCGTTGTTGTAGTCTGTTTATGAGAAATGTAGTAGTGATAAAAGTAAAATACAAAGTGTTTCTGATAGATTGCCAGGAATTTCTAATGTATATGTTTGTTGTACTGGAAGATGAAAGTATAGATATTGAATACCTTTTTGGCCTTTCTTATAAATGGCAACATTATTGTGAAAACTGTTTGTTTACATGTAGCAGTAACATTAACACTGACAGATTCATATATTTGACTTTACCTGACTGTGAATCAGTATCTTTTAACAATCTACTTAGAGGAGCAAGTCAAAACATGGAGTGTAGCCAATGTAAATCAGAAATGTTATCAACATTATTTATACAAAGATATGGACAGTGTGTAATTTTAATGCTGCAACTTTGTAGAGCTGATGGATGAAAATTGGAAACTTTAATTATACATTTTGTAGCTACTCAAGTATCAATATCAGGAAGAACTTTTGTAGCTGTTGCAACTATTTTTCATGATTGACCTTCTACAACATCTGGACATTACACTGTTGATTTAAAATGTCTGAAAGGTTGCATACATTGTAATGATAGTCAATTGGTTTTTTAACAACGTTTGCCTAAAGAGTTACCAAATTCTTACCTAATATTTTTAAAGTCAAAATTTTAAGAACAAAATATGGCCTTTCAGGATTACTGCTGTTAAGGTAGGTTGATTTACAAAAGGGGGTGGTGATGAACAGAGTGTCTGAATTGAGCAGACCACTCTTACCCAGTCCAAAGATCAGGGCTTGATCCATCACCATTATTTATCTCACTGCCCCATCCCAGCTCAGAACCTGGCTATATGCAAATCAGTCTGTCCCTGGCCCAGTGCATCATGGGAACAGGGCAGACTAAACTACCAAGCCAATTCTTTACCAGAAAGGAGACAAGCTACCGGGGACCGGTTTCTGGCATTTCAGCCATCTTCGGCCCGGCTTGCTTGAATCCTGATGGAGCAGTGAGAAAGGGACTCATGTCTGAGTATACCCTGCCACACCTATAGTGGCCAAAATCGATTTACAAAAGGGGGTGGTGATGAACAGAGTGTCTGAATTGAGCAGGCCACTCTTACCCAGTCCAAAGATCAGGGCTTGATCCATCACCGTTATTTATCTCACAGCCCCATCCCAGCTCAGAACCTGGCTATATGCAAATCAGTCTGTCCCTGGCCCAGTGCATCATGGGAACAGGGCAGACTAAACTACCAAGCCAATTCTTTACCAGAAAGGAGACAAGCTACCGGGGACCGGTTTCTGGCATTTCAGCCGTCTTCGGCCCGGCTTGCTTGAATCCTGATGGAGCAGTGAGAAAGGGACTCATGTCTGAGTATACCCTGCCACACCTATAGTGGCCAAAATCGATTTACAAAAGGGGGTGGTGATGAACAGAGTGTCTGAATTGAGCAGGCCACTCTTACCCAGTCCAAAGATCAGGGCTTGATCCATCACCGTTATTTATCTCACTGCCCCATCCCAGCTCAGAACCTGGCTATATGCAAATCAGTCTGTCCCTGGCCCAGTGCATCATGGGTACAGGGCAGACTAAACTACCAAGCCAATTCTTTACCAGAAAGGAGACAAGCTACCGGGGACCGGTTTCTGGCATTTCAGCCGTCTTCGGCCCGGCTTGCTTGAATCCTGATGGAGCAGTGAGAAAGGGACTCATGTCTGAGTATACCCTGCCACACCTATAGTGGCCAAAATCGATTTACAAAAGGGGGTGGTGATGAACAGAGTGTCTGAATTGAGCAGACCACTCTTACCCAGTCCAAAGATCAGGGCTTGATCCATCACCGTTATTTATCTCACTGCCCCATCCCAGCTCAGAACCTGGCTATATGCAAATCAGTCTGTCCCTGGCCCAGTGCATCATGGGAACAGGGCAGACTAAACTACCAAGCCAATTCTTTACCAGAAAGTAGACAAGCTACCGGGGACCGGTTTCTGGCATTTCAGCCGTCTTCGGCCCGGATTGCTTGAATCCTGATGGAGCAGTGAGAAAGGGACTCATGTCTGAGTATACCCTGCCACACCTATAGTGGCCAAAATCGATTTACAAAAGGGGGTGGTGATGAACAGAGTGTCTGAATTGAGCAGACCACTCTTACCCAGTCCAAAGATCAGGGCTTGATCCATCACCGTTATTTATCTCACTGCCCCATCCCAGCTCAGAACCTGGCTATATGCAAATCAGTCTGTCCCTGGCCCAGTGCATCATGGGAACAGGGCAGACTAAACTACCAAGCCAATTCTTTACCAGAAAGGAGACAAGCTACCAGGGACCGGTTTCTGGCATTTCAGCCGTCTTCGGCCCGGCTTGCTTGAATCCTGATGGAGCAGTGAGAAAGGGACTCATGTCTGAGTATACCCTGCCACACCTATAGTGGCCAAAATCGATTTACAAAAGGGGGTGGTGATGAACAGAGTGTCTGAATTGAGCAGACCACTCTTACCCAGTCCAAAGATCAGGGCTTGATCCATCACCGTTATTTATCTCACTGCCCCATCCCAGCTCAGAACCTGGCTATATGCAAATCAGTCTGTCCCTGGCCCAGTGCATCATGGGAACAGGGCAGACTAAACTACCAAGCCAATTCTTTACCAGAAAGGAGACAAGCTACCGGGGACCGGTTTCTGGCATTTCAGCCGTCTTCGGCCCGGCTTGCTTGAATCCTGATGGAGCAGTGAGAAAGGGACTCATGTCTGAGTATACCCTGCCACACCTATAGTGGCCAAAATCGATTTACAAAAGGGGGTGGTGATGAACAGAGTGTCTGAATTGAGCAGACCACTCTTACCCAATCCAAAGATCAGGGCTTGATCCATCACCGTTATTTATCTCACTGCCCCATCCCAGCTCAGAACCTGGCTATATGCAAATCAGTCTGTCCCTGGCCCAGTGCATCATGGGAACAGGGCAGACTAAACTACCAAGCCAATTCTTTACCAGAAAGGAGACAAGCTACTGGGGACCGGTTTCTGGCATTTCAGCCGTCTTCGGCCCGGCTTGCTTGAATCCTGATGGAGCAGTGAGAAAGGGACTCATGTCTGAGTATACCCTGCCACACCTATAGTGGCCAAAATCGATTTACAAAAGGGGGTGGTGATGAACAGAGTGTCTGAATTGAGCAGACCACTCTTACCCAGTCCAAAGATCAGGGCTTGATCCATCACCGTTATTTATCTCACTGCCCCATCCCAGCTCAGAACCTGGCTATATGCAAATCAGTCTGTCCCTGGCCCAGTGCATCATGGGAACAGGGCAGACTAAACTACCAAGCCAATTCTTTACCAGCTAAAAAACGGTGTTGGATCTAGCCCTGATCTCTTGACTGGGTGAGAGCTTTCTGCTTAATTCAGAGACTCTGTCCCTCACCACCCCTTGTTGTAAATATTTTTGTCCACCCTAAGCGTGGAAGGGTATTCTCAGATGTGAGACCCTTGCTCATTGCACCATCAGGATTCAAGCAAACCGGGCCGAAGACGGCTGCAATGCCAGAAACCGGTCCCCGGGAGCTTGTTTCCTTCCCAGTGTAAGAATTGGCTTTTGTAGTTTGGTTTGCCCTGATCCCATCATGCACTGGGACAGGAACAGACGAATTTGCATACAGCCAGGTTCTGACACTGGGATGGTGCAGTGAGCTAAAAAACGGTGTTGGATCTAGCCCTGATCTCTTGACTGGGTGAGAGCTTTCTGCTTAATTCAGAGACTCTGTCCCTCACCACCCCTTGTTGTAACTATTTTTGTCCACCCTAAGCGTGGAAGGGTATTCTCAGATGTGAGACCCTTGCTCATTGCACCATCAGGATTCAAGCAAACCGGGCCGAAGACGGCTGTAATGCCAGAAACCGGTCCCCGGGAGCTTGTTTCCTTCCCAGTGTAAGAATTGGCTTTTGTAGTTTGGTTTGCCCTGTTCCCATCATGCACTGGGACAGGAACAGACGAATTTGCATACAGCCAGGTTCTGAAACTGGGATGGTGCAGTGAGCTAAAAAACGGTGTTGGATCTAGCCCTGATCTCTTGACTGGGTGAGAGCTTTCTGCTTAATTCAGAGACTCTGTCCCTCACCACCCCTTGTTGTAAATATTTTTGTCCACCCTAAGCGTGGAAGGGTATTCTCAGATGTGAGACCCTTGCTCATTGCACCATCAGGATTCAAGCAAACCGGGCCGAAGACGGCTGTAATGCCAGAAACCGGTCCCCGGGAGCTTGTTTCCTTCCCAGTGTAAGAATTGGCTTTTGTAGTTTGGTTTGCCCTGTTCCCATCATGCACTGGGACAGGAACAGACAAATTTGCATACAGCCAGGTTCTGAAACTGGGATGGTGCAGTGAGCTGAAAAACGGTGTTGGATCTAGCCCTGATCTCTTGACTGGGTGAGAGCTTTCTGCTTAATTCAGAGACTCTGTCCCTCACCACCCCTTGTTGTAAATGTTAAGGTAGGTTGGACTGGTGTTGTAGAGTACGTTGTAAGTGAGGGTGAGGAGCTCGAAGGTGATCCTCTTGTTGACGTGGAGCCAGTGTAGGTCTCTCAGGTGGTGGGGGATGTGTCTGCGGCAGGGGACATTGATGATCAGTCGGGCGGAGGTGTGTTGAACTCGTTGTACTCATTGTATGTGTTTGTCCGATTGAGATTTAGAGAGTTGATCTTTATGCATTTGGTTATATCTTTCGGTGGTGTGTGGCTCCTTGGTGAGGGAGAAGATGAGTTGGGTGTTGTTTCCTTAGCAGATAATGTTGAGGTTGTGATGGTGGGCCACTTGTGTAAGGGTGCCATGTAGATGTTGAATAGCGTCAAGTTGAGGTATTAGCCCTGGGGGACGTTGCAAATGATGTCGGTGGTTTTGGATCAGAAAGGTTGGAGACGGATGCTGAGGATTACTATTGAGGAACTTCTTTACTAAGAATTTGAGATATACTATTTCGCCATGAGGAATATTATATAAAACTATTAAGGACTATTTGTTGTATATTTTATAAGCATATATTCAAAAGTAACTTTGTTTACAGTGTATGAAAATTAATGATAGTGTTTTGGTATTTTAAGATTCTTTGAGATATCTCATAGTTACGTAAGAAATTGCTGTTTGAAAAAATCATCTAACATATGTTTTATTTCAATTTTTTCGATTGGTATTGAGAATGTTGAATGTTTTATTTTAAGATAATCTTATTGATTGTTTTTTATGCCCACTGTTATGTGATGAGTACTATTGAACTCACTATTTCTACTGAAATTCAATATATTCTGAGAACAGCAAAAAAGGCAAATGAAAATTATTTGGTGTTGTAAAGGATACATTGTAACTGTATTTTTTTTGTCTTCCACAGATGCTAATTTAATCATATATAATTGTATTGTTATTTATTATGTTTAAGATAAGTATAAATAACTGTTAAGAATGGCCAATGGAGTGTGCTTCTACAGAGGTGAAATAACAAAACATGGATGGAGTGCATAAGTGTTCAAAGATGCTTTGTATCTTTTATATACATTTGAAAAACTTAAAATATAACTACACTGAGTGTATCAATATTCTTTGCATTTTATTACAACACATCTACTACTTTGGACCAGGTAAGGTGAATAGACATATTGTACTTTTTTTAGTACTGCATTTTATAATCAGAGCCTGGTCTTTTTCCGACAGTGATAAGGAGTGACTGGTTTGATAATTTAAGACACTTTAAAAACTGAACATTCATATAAATAATTATATTTATATAATGTTATAAAGTAGTTGAAAATGGTATTTGTATAATATTTTTTAAAGGACAAAGTAGTTGATAAAGCTAGTTTTGTGCTCTGTATTAGGAAAATGATACAATAAAGTGTTTATGTTTTTGTACAAGGACCTACAACATAAGAAATTCACTATGGAAAATCAACAAAACAATATGGAAGATGATTTCAAAATTAGTAACAGTGTCGTAGAAGAGCTGAACATGCCTTTTATGAGCAGCAACAATGAAGAGGAAGAAATGAATGCTGGAGATATCAGCTGTGATTTTCTAGATGAAACCTTGGATGATGCTTTTGCGGAAGCATTAGATGACATTGAGATTCATCAGATGACTTTTGAAATTGATAACCAGAAAAATAAAATACCTGATGAAATTATTTTAGAAGCTGTATTAAATTATGAGATGTTACAAGAATACATTTATTATTATATAATAATAATGGTTTGAGACACTCTGCTTGCAGAATTGTAATCAGCTACTACCCAAGAACTCATGGTGCAAAGTGGGCCTTAGGGCATGGACTGCTTCAAACCCTTATAGACTACGTATGTATTTTTCTATGCACCTGCAAACTTGTCTTTTATAGCTTCTATTCCCCAGTCTGTATCATTTAGACTTTCACCAAACACTCTCACACTACTGTTTCAATGTTGTAGTGAGCCATTCAGCAGTATGTGCTTATCTATACACTGTTCTAAAAATGAACCTTGTATACATTCAACTGCACACTCTCCTTGCAGAATTATAATAATTCAGCCAGTACCTAATTAGTCATGGTGCAAAGTGGGCCTTGGGGCATGGACTGCTTCAAACACCTATATACTATGCGTGTACTGTTCTATATACCAGCAAACTTGTGTTTTGTACCTTCTCTTCCCCAGTATGTATCCTTATACTTCCAGCAAACTCTCTGTGATTGCTGATTAATTTTTGTACTGAGCTATTCAGTAGAATGTCCTTATCCATGTACTGCGCAAAAAATAAAGCTCTTATAAATTCACTCATGCACTCTCCTTGCAAAACTGTAATCATGCAGTCAGTACCCAAGTAATTATGGAGCGAAATAGGCCTTAGGCCATGCGCTGTTTTAAACCCCTATAGACTATGCTTGCAGTCTTCTATGCACCTGAAAACTTGCCTTTTATACCTTCAATTTCTCCAGTCTGTATCGTTAGACTTTCACCAAACACTCTCACTACTGTTTCAGTATTGTAGTGAACCATACAGCATTATGTGGTTATCTATACAGTGTTGTAAAAGTAAATCTGCTATACATTCAGCTAGATACTTTCCTTGCAGAACTGTAATTGTCCAGTCAGTACCCAACTACTCATGGAGCAAAGTAGGCCTTAGGGCATGGACTTCTTTAAACCCCTATAGACTACGCTTGCAGTCTTCTATGCACTTGCAAAACTTGTGTTTTAAACATTCAATCGCCCAGTCTGTATCCTTACACTCCCTCCAAACATTCTGCTACTGCTATTTTAGTATTTTAGTGAGTCACGCTGCAGTATGTTCTTATGTATGCACTGTTCTAAAAGTGAACGTGCTATATATTCAGCCAGACAGTCTTCCGTCTGCAATGAATTCTCCATCAGAAGAATGCCTGGAAGACGAGTCCATACGTGTTGTCATGTTTGTCTTCTATCTAATTTGACAGGCTTTAGAGAAGAGATGCTTCTTCTTGGAAAGTCAAAGTAGACTGATAAAAATAGGAAGGGTCTTTCAACAGTTGGAATAGCAAGTGCTATGAACCAATCAAGTCTCTTCTTTTTAAGTAACATGGCTTTCCATACGCTTACGGTACGCTTACGGTGCTCTTACGCTGCATGAACGATGTACCTCTGCGATTTGGGTGCTTGTTTTTAAAAGTAATATACGCTTATTAAAAGTAAAAAAAAAACTATTTTCATTATTTTCCCAGATAATGTCTTCCCTTAATATGTACATTAAATACATAAGTATATGTTTTTGAACAATTAGAAACTTTCGCGCTGTACGCGTACGTTTTTTACAGAGTATGATTTGCCGTACAAAGTATGGTGTGATCACCATATGCGTAAGGTACGTTTAACCAAAAAAAAAATGAAAAAGGAATTATATAGAATTTAATTGTAATATAGTGAAAAAAAAACCTTGAAAGAAAAAAGAAATTGGAATTTACTTTTGTTATTTTACATAAAAAATATGAAATGTAACTTAAAAAAATATATAAATATTTGTAATAAAATTGTAGGAAATTAGTATAAAAAGAAAGAAATATAATATTTAATACATTTAAAAATTATGATTTACAAAACCTTTGAAATTCACTGAAAAAACCATAGGTTTTATACACGTTATAGTTAGGAATTAGCATTTAACTCCTTGGACGCTCATGACGAGCTCAGCTCGTCATGATGTACACCTCCATACACTCATGAGGAGCTGAGCTCGTCATGAACAATGGTAAATCTGAGATCCCAGCACCGGGAGGGAAAACCCTTAGCAGCCATGGAGTTAAAAAACCTTGTAAATCCACTGAAAAAAACATAGGTTTCAGCCACATTATAGTTAGGAATTAGCATTTAAAAAACCTTAGAAATTCACTGAAAAAAACATAGGTTTCACACATGTAATAGTTAGCTGGACATTTCACTCATACAAAACCATTGAAATTCCCCTGTTATGGTTAGTTCAGCTAACTATAACTCGCGCGCCCGCAATGCACTACTGATGACGTCACATATTACATCACTCATGACATGGTCCGTGACATCACTCATGACATTACTGATGACATATCAAATGACATCACTGATGACATCACTGCTGACATCATCCAGTGAATGTGTGTCTTTCTGAAAAATAAATATTTTTTATATATGTATAAATGGGTAAATACATGTCTAAATGGATTTTTTTTTGTAAAATTGATTGTATAACTGACTTATTAAGTATATCTTAGTGAATACATGTATTGGAAAGTAATGTTAAAATATATATATATAAATTTATATCCAAATGGAAAAAAGCACTCACGGGGATAGGATTCGTAAATTTATTATCCCGTCCCCTGGCCAAACTAATGCGTTTCGGCTAGCGCCTTCATCGATGTTTGTGAAGAGCATCTCAGCCGCCATTTTTTAATATACATTGGTTAATACAAACTTATGTTAACAATCCCGGAGATGGACCACTCCTACTTATGAAAAGTTTCAGCCAACTTAACACTGTCAAGGTATTCCATATTGATAGTAATACATGAAAAATGTGAACACAATCAAGAATCAAGTCACCTTCGCATAATTTCATATAAATAATAGGTTTCACATATTGTGTGACTCTAAGTGAAACTGGTCATTCACATGAACGTAGTAAGTCTTTTCGTCCTGTATGGGCTCACAGATACACCAAGACCAATGTTTTTCTTTTAAAAACAATGTCAATTATGCTTAAATACTCATGCCCTGAATGAGCTACTTTATAAAGTAGATTGTTAAAATACTATGAAGTTTCAATTTGTATTCCAAATGGCATCTTAAAGACGATTTCTTGAACACGTTGCAAGTGTTCAATTCATCATTACAAAAACATGAACTTTTTCAATATCTATTTGGAAAGGGTACGTTGGAAGAAAATAGGGGGAAATTGAAACAATAATTCGAGGAAAATAGTCAATCCATAATCCTTCAAAAGAGTTACAGAGAAGAAAAAAGAGGAATAAAGACATAGCAAATAGATTTTAAGGACGAAAATTCAAGGAAACTCACACTGTACTTTCTATTTTGATCTCCGAGGTGCACAGCTAATTCCTCTCTGCTATTCATACATAATGGTGTTTTCATCTGTAGGCCTATGATATAGCATGATTCTAAACGTTGTAGGCGAAGAATCCGACCCCTCCCCCTCTTGGGTTTACTGGGACATGATCCACACAATAGAAGGAAAGTAAATCTCTATTGCATTGATGGGCTTTATCAAAATGTCTAGCCACTGGCTACGTCTCATCGCCATTTGTTATTGCCCTCATGTGTTCCAAGACTCTAACCTTTAGGGTGGATTGTACTGCCAGTAAACTGTATAGGGTGTTGTATATGTGAGGAAATTCTTGATCTTCTTGGGTTTATCTAGAACTGGGCTATCATAGGACAATACTCTTTTGCTTGGCACATGAGAAAAAGCCATTAAGTGGTGGCAACATTGGTTTCATGGCTTCTTTCACTTGATGACTATGAACCAGTTCATTACTCAAAGACCTCGCCTTCCTAAATGTGACCAGCGGGTTGACAGGCAGATCACTTTCTATGGCAGTGTCGGACGGTAAAATATGCCAATTTTTTCTCAGAATTTTCTTTCGCTTTCCAGCGTTTCCAAAATAGGTAGTAATCATTCTAAACTTCCCCTCCAATTCAGAAGGTTTAGTTAGCTTTCCAGTTATGTCTTTGAGCAAACCTTTTCTTTTTAATGAGTTCACTCTGTTCAATGCCTGTGTCAAGAGCCCTTTGTTTCATCCCCTTAAACTAAACCGTCTTAGACTTTCTTCGGCAGCTAGTTGGAATTCTGTTTCATGGTACAATTCCTTTTCAGTCTCAAAAGTTCCCCATATAGGATACTATTGATAAGTTTCTTTAGGAGACTGCTTGTGGCGTGCAAGGTGGAATTTCCTGCCGTTAACTTTCTATATAATTTAGTACACAACTTGCCATCAGAGCTATATACATTGAGATCCAGATAGTTCACTGTCTAGGAAATGACTTCACCCGTGAATTTTAGATTAAGAGAATTTGTATTAAGAATATATATGCACTCCCATGCACTTGCAGGTGATCCCCTCCAAGTCATGAAGAGATCATCTATGTAACGGTGCCCTATTATTATGTTGTCTGTCCAAATTTTATTTGACCAGGCTCAGGCCACCTGCTCCTCCCACCAGCCCACAAAATGGTTTGGGTAGTTGGGGGCGAAGCAGGTGCCATTGCCGTTCCTGATGTCTGCCTATAACGTTGGTCCTGAAAAAGAAACATATTATTTTCAAGGCAAAATTCAACAAAATCCATAATGATGGCATAATGTTCTAAATATTTCAGGGAACGGTTGTCCAAAAAGAATTTGACTGCCCTTAGTCCATCTTTATTCCCTGTGCAAGTGTACAGGCTTGTGATGTCCAAATGTATCAGTTGGAAGCCCTCCTTCCAGCATATTTCATCAATGTGCTTTAAGAAGTCCTTTGTATCTCTGATGTAAGATCTTCATTTTACGACATGCTGTGGAAGAAAATAATCTTTATAGATTGATGCATGTTCTGTCACACTGCCTTGTGTTGATATTATAGGCCTCCCTGAAATATTTAATTGATCCTTGTTCACCATATGCAGGTGATAGAATGTCGGAATCATGGGATTAAGGCATCTGAGAAATAAATATTCCTCTGTCTCTAGTATGTTTTTCTCATACCATTTACCTATCATCAAAATGATACTCCGTTACACTCTGATTATAGGTTTTTTCATTTATTCTTTCATAACAGTGGACATCCGATAGTTGTCTAGTAGCTTGCAAATGATATCGTTCACAGGTTTGTAAAACAATATTGCCACCTTTGTCTGATGGATTAAAGACTATTGTGGTGTCTTTGCTCAAGTTGTGTAGTGCCAATTGCTGTTCCTTGGTAACATTTCTTGCAATTTTTAAACCTTTACATTTGTTGTTTCGAAGATGCATCTAATCTCTATTGACTGATTCTGCAAAAATATCTATGGTGTATCTGTGGTAGAAACTGCGAGGTAGGTTTAAAGGGGGTGTGACCTCCACTCAGTTCCACTACAGCCAATGTCACTTGTTGGGTCAAACCGATGTTGGTATCAATTACTTGTGTGTACTCCATACTCAGGTTCTCCAGAACTCCCAAAGTTTTCAGGTCTTTTCCTGTTAGAATGTCTGTGTCTCTCCATGTATGGCCAGTTTTTTTGGCCTGCTGATTACTGGTTTTAGTTTGAAGTATTTATGCAGCTTTAATCTGTGAGTAAATTTAAAAATGTCTATTCTGGTTTGTGTGTACTCAATAGTTTTTTGGGGCAGAAGGACAAGCCGCATTATAGAACTGATTCTTCTGTCTCTGTCACAGATCTTGTTGTTAGAATTTTAATAGTTGAAATTCTCGCTGTTGTTTTTTGTTGGTTCTTCTGGTTGGAGAATTTTTTGCTCTGAGTGACAGGAGGTGATCGATTGCCTGATGTGCCTCCCGCCACCCCTGCCTGGTTTTGTGGATCTTTGTTCTGGGGGTTTGACCCTGCCTCCCTGCTGCCATGATTTCCGAATTAGTCTGAACTCCTCGTGAAAAGGAGTTTCTACTGTTGTTGCTGGCAATCGACTCATACGCTCTTCTCCAGAAAGCTCATTATCCTTGACCTCTGATTCTGAAGTGTCACATGATTCAACATTGGACAGTGCTTTGTGGTTAGTAGTTCCCTACTTGGATTATCAAATTTTAGGGCAAAGGTCAACACCCTCCCTTGATTGTAATCTTTTTTGTATCTATCAAACTTTTCTTGTTTTCTTTGCTTGATCTTTTGTTTTTACAACTTTTATCTTTTTTTCATTTGTTCTCTCATCTCATACAATTTAGTTTTTTCATCTTCCTTTAGATTTGCTTCCTCCAATTCACTTATGTTTTTAATGGTTTTCTCCCTATCGCTCCATGCAAATTTAAAAAGTATGGTAAGAATCAATTTGCAGGACTGGGCCGTGTGCTCTGTCAACTCATCGAGCAAGAGGGATCTGGGTTCTCGTACGCAGGTACAGTATAGATCCTTAGGCCCTTGGGGGCTCTATCCACCTCAATATAACTTTGTAGTGAGGTGGCTTCCCACCATTTTCTTATTTCACGTTCATACAGATGTTCTAGAGCCGAATATTTTGAGGTCAAGTTCGAATGTACGCATGCTCCCTTTGCATTGCTATCAGGACCTATATTACTTTGCTTTTTAAAGATGTTCAGCACTGCTTCCCTACGCTCTGACTCACAAAACACATTTAGGTTTTTCTTATTGCTGTTGCGGTTCTTATATAATGGCCATAGAGCCCCTCATCCTGCTTCTGTGGTTAATAGTACATGAGCATGCATTTCATGGCTTACCGGTGTAGTTCGTTGTTTCCGGTCCGTGCTCTTCCCAACCTGTTGGCAGATCTTTGAGCGTAGCATCAAAATCCTTGCATCGCTTATCTTCCTTGTATAAATCGCCACAGTTGTGGTACATCAAAACATGAATTACCGCTCCTGATGTCACCAACTTGATGCACTCACAGGCGGGTGCTTTCCTTGCAGGGGTGCTCCCGCATGTCAATTATCGCTCTCCAATTTCCAACAGGTAACCGCAGCCAAATGGAAAAAAGCACTCATGGAGGTAGGATTCGTAAATTCATTACGCTGTCCTATGGCCAAACAGACACGTTTCAGCAGATGCCTTCATCAATGTTTGTGAAGAGCGTCTCTACCGCCATTGTTTTATATACATTGGTTAAAACAAACTTCTGTTAACAATCTCGGAGACAGACCACTCCTACCAATGTCAAAGGTTCCGCCATCTTAACACTGTCAAGGTATTCCATATTGATAGTAATACATCAAAAATTACGAATCTCGAGTTGCATAAAACTTTCTGAAAACGTTGATTCTGTTCATTTTGCTAAATGTTTGCTCATGTTGTCATTTGGTTGTAGTTTTTGGAGCATGGATCATTTCCTGTTTCTGTCCTCTGTGTAATTTGTTGTTTGTGGGTGGGCTGACCATGCGGCTGGCGGTGCAGCCATTTTATGAAGCCAAGCATTGTCCTTTTGCCATAGGCATGTATTGTCTGTCTTCTCTTTCTTTTCATGTTGTTGTGGGTGGCCAGGCCATGTGGTGGCGGCCATTTTGTGTGACCTTCCTTCCTGCTTTTGCCATAGGCCTCCAGACTTGTGGTCTATTCTGCCAGTAGGCCTAGAGTCCCAGAGGTAGTCAGCGGGGGTACTTGATGTAGCTGTTTCCATTTTGTCTGTTCAATTTAACATCATTTAGCGCATTGATGGCATTGGATTGAATTTCCAAATGTGGTGTTTGGGGTGTAGGTAACTTTTTGGGTGTGTTTTATTAAATGCCTTTGTATGTGTTGTTGTTGGGTAACTTTCCAAAATTTTAGCCATGGGGATTTTATTTTTTGCATTAACCTGTGATGTGTAACAGGCATCTTCCTTTTTCTGGCCATATAGGGATATATAGGTCTGCTTGAGTTTATTGTTTTCTGGGCTTGACCCATGTGCCTGTGATGAGTGCTTATGTGGCTGGGAGCTGTGGTGGTAGTAGTAGTGTTCTGTTTTGTTTTTTACACATAGGCCTGTGTGTCTTTCCATTGTTCCTGTTGGCTTACTGTTGGTTACATCCCCATTTCATTTGCTATCTGCTGCAGGTCACTGATGCTGCATCCATCCAACATGATGCACAAATTAAGGATAAACAAGTTCCACTTCCACTACATTTGTATTTTAGTTCTTTGCTATTCTTCTTACTCTTACTGAGTGTACTAATACTAGTAATTAAAATTAAAGCTAAAAAAATTCCACATTTGACTGATATTCTTCTGCCTTCTTTGCTTGTAGGTGCACAAAAGACTGAGGACAGACGTCCTTCTGTTCTAAGCCACGTGTGGTGTGACTCACCTGACCAGACATCGCTGCAACTTGTGCAACTGAGTGCTGCTGCTGACATCTGAAGAAGATGGGCCCAAAGAAAGCAGGTACCAGGTCCTCCAAGACCAGGAAAGTTGCTGAGAAGAAGAAAGAAGAACAGAAGAAGGAAGTGACACTTAAGTCTGGTGTTGACCCCAAAACCGTTTTTGGGAAAAAAAGTACGCCTGGAACCGCGGTGTCTGGGGAGCAAGCTGGGGCCAGCACCTCCGCATCAGTGGGGCCAAGCCACCAAGTCAGGCCCAACCAGATGAGTGTGGAACAGGTAGCCAGCCTAATGGTGGAAAGCAGTGATACGGAGCCTGACCTAAACTTATCGCTATCTCAAAGTAGTACTCAATCAATGCAAGAGGGAACACAGCAAAAAAGTGGTGAACAACAACCACCGCCCGCAATAGTAGATGTTCAACAACCACAACCACCACCCACAATAGTAGATGTTCAACAACCACAACCACCGCCCGCAATAGTAGATGTTTAACAACAACAACCACAACCAGCACCCGCAATAGTAGTTGTTCAAGAACAACAACCTCAACCTTCGCCCGCATTAGTAGTTGTTGTTCCTCCCGAAGTCGGGCAGTTCAGGAAATTGAGCCTCATGCTGAGCAAGAAGAAGAGGAAGTCATTCCTGCAGGATATCTATTGTCTTCCAAATCCCCACTAAGGAAAAGGAGGGTTAGTCCATTGAGTTCTTTGCCAAGTATCCCTTCTGATGATCTAGATCTCAATTGGGAGCCACAACAATCTGAGCATGAGAGGGAGAGACATCCCAAGGCCAGGCTAGGGAAAAGGAAGGTTCCAGCTAGCCTTACACTTATGGAGGTCGATGTAGATCAGCAGGATGATGATGATGAGTCACACCCAGTCATCACAAGCATTACTCCTGGTCCCGAGGACATGGAGACCAACATTTTCACCCTATCCCGAATGGCTGCAACTAGGGATGTAGCATGCATACCTTCAACACAGGCAGCACCAAAACTACCTCCAGCTTCCATTTTTACATTAGCAAAGGGCCGGCAGCGTCCTACTACATCCAGCACAAGCTCCATCTCAGCAAAAGTAGGTAGTGGTACTACTACTGCACAGCCACATAGTGAAATTCAACACTCACCCTCCAGTTCATCCGGCATTGGAAGTGGCACCTCTAGCAGGAGACAAAAGTTAAGCTCCCCAGTGAGGGACTTCTTTACGGTTAGCGCAAATGAGGACAACATTGCTATATGCTCTATTTGTCATGTCTCTGTTAGTCGTGGTAAGCTTGATACAAACTATGGCACTGGAGGCGAAATGACCCATTTGAAAAAAAACACTTAATCAGGTGGGAGGACCACCTTCATAGCATAAAAACTGGAACCATTGATGTTGGTGGGGATAAACTAGTACAAGGTCAACTCATGGTCGAACAGGAAGAAGAAGAGCGAGACATTCTATCTGGTAGTGGTACACAAAGTATCCATGTCGCCAGCACTGCAGTGGTTCAGCCCATATCCTCTGCATCAGCAACATCTCAATGGCACCAGAGTAAGAGTCTGCCAGAGACACCGAGGAGTACTGCTGCGAAGTCTGCGATGCAAAGTGCTTCGTCAAGTATAACCGAAAGAAATACCAAGCAGCGTACCATTCTTAGCATGTTTAGGCTGGAGTGAAAGTACGCGCGCAACCACCCAATAGCATGTTTGTACAATGCTAAGCTTGCTAAAATGTTAGCACTGGACCTTCTCTCTTTTTCTATTGTTGAAGGGGTGGGTTTTCTCGAATTTGTGACAACCATCTGCATAAAATGGAACGTTCCCAGACGCTACTATTTTGCCAGAGTTGCTGTTCTAGCACTACACCACGACGTGCTGGAATTGATTGGAAAAGCCTTACATCAGGGTGCTGTTCATAGTATCCACCTGACAACAGACATGTGGAGCAGTTGCCAAGACACCGATTACATGTGCATCACTGCACACTGGATATTTTCTTCATGTGTTAGAGACAAGCTAACTGCAGGCGTTGATGCTGTTGAGGTTTTTAATGAGACTTGCAGAAATGCAACTGTAGCCATGTTTGCTATGGAGAAATCTCATACTGCTAAAAAAACATTTTGGCTGAGTTTAACAGCAAGGTCTTTGAATGGCTGCGACCAAGAGGCCTTAAGATTTTTTTTTCCCACCAACAATGGCAGTAATGTAGTGAAGGCCATGAAAGATGGTGGCTATTTCCGGGTCCCGTGTTTGGCACACTGCATTAACATTGTTGTGCAAGACTTTCTGAAAAATGAAAGCAAAGTCAGCAACTTACCGACCACCTGCAGAAGAATATGCACGCATTTCAACTATTCTTTTAAAGCCCGTAAGCAGCTACAGGTCATTTAACGTGAGCATAAAATGCCAGTCAAAGCACTCATCCAGGAGGTCCCAACACGTTGGAACTCAACTTATTACATACTTGATCATCTGTGTGAGCAGTACATACCACTTAATGCTTATGTCATGACAAGAAGAATAGGGGATCCTACTGTTAAAGCCATGACCGTTGAGATGTGGCAATGGGACCTCATTAAAAGCCTGAAAGAGATGCTACTTCCTTTTGAGGTCTTCACACGTGCAGTCAGCAGGGAGGACTGTACTATGGGGCAAGCTATCCTATTGTTGTACATGCTAGAGCAAGAGCTGAAGGAGGTGTCTGAAACATACGAAGGTGTGAAAGAAAAACATGATGCATGTTATTTGGTGGACACCCTAGCGGCCCGCTTATCTGAGAATACAAGGATTCAAAATACGATTGTGTCACATCAACATTACATTACTGACACAATTTTGGATCCACTGTACAAATTATTTCTGTAAAGTAACGCAGCAATTCCTTTTTCAGAAGGGGATGTTGCCAAGTACAAAACTTTAATAGCTGAGGAAGCCAGTGATTTAGAAAATGAACGGCTCTTAATTAGAGGCCTGCCAGTGCCAGCCCAGGACAGTGCAAGTACTACATGGAGTCCTCCAGAGTCAAGTTCTTCTTCAGAGCATGAGAGCAGTGCGTTTGATTCCCAGCAATCAACAACACTACCAATAACAACAGCACCAACAGGATCTGATTCATCAGACAAAACCAAAAAAATAGCTGCTTGGTTTCTACAGAAAGGGATGGGTAAGTCCGTTACTGCCACAAAGCCAAAAGAGGCAAAGCAAATCGGAGCACCACTGAACATTGAGCGGATGGTCCAGGCCTATTTGTATGACACAACAGAGGTGTTCATGGAGCAAAGCCCATTGGTGTATTGTTATAGGAAAAGAGGCCAATGGCCAGTGCTCAGCAGGCTGGCGATAAAGTATCTGGCTTGCCCTGTCGCAAGTGTCTCTTCTGAGCGTGTTTTTCAGTGCTGCAGGTGCCATTGTAACTGTGAAAAGGGACAGTCTGTTACCCAAAAGCGTGGAGAGGTTAACAATGATCAAAATTAATCAACACTTCATACCATCAGACTACAAAATACGTGAATCGCAGCAAGAAGAGGAGAGCGAGTCCAAAGATATAGCTAGTGGGTTACATGACCCACTTCTGTCCGAACCACCAGGGTTTGAGGACGAGCTCCTCTTCCCTGACAACTAGGCTTTCAAATTGTTACTTTCTACCTTCCTTTATTTGTGTGTCTATCTGTCTTTCTGGTTCAAATCAAACCACAACAAATCCATCCCCACTGTCTCTTTTTATTTACCTACTGGAGTTGCAAGTCTGTGCATTTAACTGCCCACTCCACTCCTCAAAGTACTGCTCCATCTTCACGACTCACCCTATATACATGTCCATCTTGCCATACATTGGATGGAGATGGAGAATATAGTACAATAATGTAACCTCTAACAGTCCCTCCATAACAAGTGAAACGTACTTGACTATAGCCATCTTCTGTTTTGTTTCCAATCTGAAACTTATCACTGTGTTAAGGCTACTACCTCTGTCTGCAGGCATGCACAACTCTTCACTGTCAGAACTTGAGCAGGCATCAAAAAACTAAAGTAAACTTGTGACTCGTCATCACTTTCAGAAGGCTCTGCTGTGATCTGACACCCAAAGAGAACAGCAAGACAGGTATATGAAATGAATGATGCCATGCATTGCATTGGATGCTTGCTGAGTCTGAGCAAATGTGCATGAAGTAGAACTATACTGGTAGTTTAATAATTAATAACCAAGTACTTGTGTTGTGACTCAAGTGATAGTCAATTTGTCCATGTTGTTTAATAATATATATTAACCAATTGTACTCCTACTACTGCAGGTACAGTCTGGACTTACTTATTCGTAGTCACTCACTACAGACTGAGTTGCTGTTGGTCTGTTGGACAACACGTACACGTGCCACACCTGATGATGATGACCACTATACTGTCTTTGCACGCTGTCAGGAAGTTGGATCTGAGATGATTGATGGAAGATGTTTCAGGAAGTGGAATACAAGGTAAACGCAACCCATTAACAAGAACAACAGCAGACCTAGGCTACATGTGTGTGCACTGTGCAGTGGTGGAGTAGAATAGTGGTATGATTGATGACTGACAATGGCGCTTTGATTTAGTCACTTGATTTGGAAAATGCTAGGTTGCTGTATATGCCTTTTGTCTGGCTCTGCGAAAAATTACGGTAAATGCAGTTTGGTTCACAGACTCACGGGCTGTTCGGTGTCGTGAGCCTGTTCTGTGCTGGCTCCTATCTTGTTGTCCTTCTAGATTAATGCTGTGCAAATAGTAGAGTTAGACACAGTATATCCAAGCCGCCTCAGTCTGAAAGACTTCTCGCTCACGAGTCTTGTCTTTTTTTGCACTTCACTGTATTTTAATATTTTTTTTTTCATTCAGTTATTTTGTAATACCTCTTTTCTTTTTCCATCAACACTCACAGGCTGGCCTTTTACAACAACAACTCACCCTTACCTTACCAATCCTCATCATCCAGCCAGTGGAACCCAAGAATGATATTCAGAGTGTCCATGGAAGGGAGGGCCAAGATAAATGACGAGATACACATTTTGGACCTGGAAAATACAGTACTTTAGTATCATTTTCATATTTCTTTTTATTCCGTTTTCCTCTTCGTTTATTTAACGCTTGTGTGACTTTGTTTGGTAATTGCTACCTAAAACTATTTCTTAATATTCTTTGCTAGCTTTCTGCCCACTACAGCAGATATTAGGGTTTCTCTAAGGGCATACAACCTAGGCAAATATCATATATAAGAAATACTTTCTTGTACTGTAGAATTGTGTAGAAGTAGTTTAAGTAACACTCAAGTTCAAGTTCAAAAGACCTTTATTCGAATTTCATAAAATTCATAAAAGTACCACATAAAAACAATTCATTTACATTACACATTATTACAAAAATTCATGATTAAAATGTAATACAATTCTGATGAGGCTAATTTCAAGGATTTTCCATCATTTTGCGCACTCGTGTTATCAGTCTCAGAAAAATGCTAATGCGAAAGATTAATTCATCTGAATCCAGGGAAACCAACATTATATAAGACTCCTCGAGCAAAAGGGGTCTGTGTTTCTTAAAATATGGGGTTAAAAACCATTTGATATATCTTAGGTAAAATTTACAGAAGAATAGGAAGTGCAAATCATCCTGTGTACTAGCACCATCACACGGACATGGGTTATAATCAGTGCTGTGTCAATAACCCAAAGGGAAGGACAACAAAAAGTTCACTGAACCCGCTCTTAAACGAAACAAAAGTAATCTCTCCCAGCTGGTCATGGGTAGGGTAAGATAGGGCGGGAGTGGTTGCCTACACAATTCGTTTCCCAAATATTTAACAGTTGATTTTGGTGATTCTCTTCCCATCCGTTTAGATTTATAAAGTGCATACAGTGCATGTTTAACCTCAGTGTTATCCTTAAGCTCCATCCTGGTGGGGTCGGAGAAAAGATTACCTCTGTCCACGGCGCTCAGTGTTTTGAAGACTCCTGAGAGCCATGGAATCACCATGCCATGGTCACAATTTAAGCAATCCTTTATAATATTTTGTGTGAGGGTGGCTGAGTTGTTCCTCCAAACCCTAATCCAGAATAGTGCTGGTCTGGCTCTGATAAAATCGCATACATACGGAAGGTTTAATTCATTATGACAGATAAAATCAGAGGATGAGATTGGGGCGCCCAGTATTTTTCTGCAAAAACGACCTTCTTCCCGCTGAATGCATGGGCTACTTCCCAACCCCTAAACCTCAGCTCCATATGAGGCTACTGGTAGGCACTGTAGTCTAAAAAATGTTAAGATAGCTCTTGTGGCACCTATTTTCTTCGGGCGAGGCAAGCTCAAAATAGAATTGGTGGCTTTCGAGAACTTGCTCGTGGCGTGGGCCAAGTGCCCACTCCACGAGCCGTTTGCAGCGAAAACCAATCCTAAGTAAGGAAATGTAGGGACAGATTCGAGTTTATCTGTCCCTATATGTATAGTATTGAGCTTCCGTTTCCCAGGGCCACATGACATGATAAAAGATTTTTTTTAATTTACACGCACATCTAATCCCTCCATATATTGGACAAAACTTTGAACAAGTAAGCGGAGGGCATTTGGTGTGCGGCCCATAAGCACCGCATCATCTGCGTATAATAGCTCTGGTAGAGGTTTTCCCAGGATTGTCGGGACGTCACTAGTGACTTGTTTAAACTTCTCACTAAGCCATTAATGTAGATAATAAACAACAGGGGTGCTAAAACGCACCCCTGTCTCACCCCCCTGCCGATATCAATAGCTCCAGAGACTTCTCCACCCATCCCAATCCTGACCTGTGCTTTGAGATCAGTATGGAGATAAGCCAGGAAGCTAACAAGAGCCTCGTCTAGCCCGTAATTCAATAAGATGGTCCAGAGTTTAGATCTATTCACTAGATCAAAGGCGGATGAAAGATCAATAAAAGCAAGGTAAATGGGGGATGATCGAGCAATGCTATACTTGTCAATTATAAATTTTTGGTTCAAGCATTGCTCCACTTTCCCCACCCTGCTCCTGAATCCCATCTGACACGGGTCCAGTAAGTCTGTGTCTTCAGTCCATTCGAGCACCCTGTTATAGATTACTCGCTCCAAATTCTTTACGGTGTTATCCAAGAGGGAGATCGGACGATAGTTGACTGGGTCCGACCTGTCTCCCTATTTAAAGATTGGGACGATGGTACTGGTTGCCCAAGTAGTGGGCATAGGCACTGTTGGCAAGCTGTTAAAGACATTAAGAAGAATTGGTGCCCATAAATCCGGGCTATACTTAATGATATCAATGGGCAAACCATCAGGGCCTGGTGCCTTGTTTCCAAGGCTCTCTTTTATAGCTATTTCCACTTCGTGGGCATCAATCTGTAGGCCACGCAACCGTCCTGGGCTGAGAGTCATCGACTCCTCAGGTGGTGCGGCATAGATTTTAGAGAAGTGGGCCTCCCATACCCTACTAGTTATATTACAGCTAATTGGTGTTAGCTTTCTACCCATTTCCCTTGTTTTCCTGACTGCAGACCAGAAGGGCCCGCTGCCCCCCAGATTTGCGCTGGCGACCAGCGATTCCCACTGTTCCGAGAGAAGTACGGCCTTTCTTTCTATTTTAAATTTGTACTGTTTCCTAGCTGTCTGGACAGTCGTTATAGACCTGGGTTTAGTGGTAAGCGCTCTTCTTAATTCCCTATTTGCCAGTGAACAAGCTGAATCAAACCACCTTGGTTCGTTCCCTTCCTTAGGTAACGGTACTGACAAGAGAGTTTTTATGGTTGAACACAGTTTGCCAAAGTCGGTAATTATCCTGTGGTGATTACCGTCCATGGATGAGCAGGACTTAATCAGATGAGGGTATTTAGTTTGTACACTATCCAAAATTGCCCCGTGTCAACCACCTTCCATTTTAATCGCAAACTATCGGCCGAGGGTGTGATATCCCTTGCGCCATTTAAGTTCGTGTAGACCGAACTGGGGGCAAAATCCAGAGTTACTGTCAGTGGATTGTGATCGCCAAACGATGTCTCCATCACTGTAGACTTTACTACACAATCTATTAAATGGGGCGAAATAAAGATATAATCAATGGTGGAACTGCTGTCCCTACCTCTGAACGTAGGAGCACGAGAAGCACTGGGAGTGTGGCCTGTTTTCATGGCATCACCAAGGGTGAACTCAGTTAGTATGTTGGCTAATTCAAAGCCCCTTCGTTCCGCTTGATCTAAGTGGGTCCTATCCTCAGTCCCGTAATTCTTTAGTAACTTTGCATTGAAGTCACCCCCAATTAAGATCCCTGACCCAGCATCAGTCTGTGGACTAAATTCCAGATTGTGTAAGGTCTTTGAAAGTGCCTCAAAGTTCTTGTTAGGTACACAGTAAAAATCATTATTATAAAAATTGATTAAATAAATCCGGGTCTTTAACTTGTATTCAAGAATTTGCATATTCGGATTCCCACTAGACAAATCTCTGATTGTGCCACCAGCCAAAATCTTGATGCCAATAAACAAACCGCCCACTGCTCGGCCAAAACTAGGTGTGGGCGCTGTTACACTGAAACAATGATAGCCCTCTATGTGTAGGTTCCCAACAGCCCAAGTCTCCTGAAACATAACAATATCTATGCCATCAATTATCTTGGCCCATTGAGGATCTGAGAGCCTTGGTTCTAGCCCAGCTACATTCCAGCTAAGAATTGATAAACCACGATGACTGGGATGTCTAGTAGGCTTATTCCTAAGACTCCTCACTATATTCACATCAGGTTCAGGAAGTGTGGGAGTTTTATATTCATGTGTGGCTTAAAGTGTAGCAGTGTGGTCATGTATTAGTGTACCCTGGGTGACTTTAGCTGGTGTTACTAGTGGGTGTTCCTCATTAATGTTGCCAACTACTGGGGAGCCGCTATTGCCATCCATATCATCAGTTAGTCTATTCTGAATTGATCTATCTTCTACTAATGATAGATATCCCTTGTTGTCATTGCTTGTGTCTATACTTCCGATGTTGTTATCAACCATTTTAGCCAGTCAATCCTGCTCATCTAAGTTTGAAAAGGCATATTCAAACCGATTATAGGTTGGGATATTGAATAATGGCCTTACTTCATTCCACTGCGTATACTGATTTGGGGTGATTGCTGGATATGACCTTTCCCTGTGTCGTACTGGGGCATTATAGGAAATTGAGGGTAGTACAACGGATGTGCTGGCGTTGGGGCCTGATGGCGCTGGACAGTGCCCTTCAAGGGATTAAGGTCTTGATTCTGGTGAAAGAGTGGAGACTTAATCCTAGTACAGAAATTTGGGTCCTGGTAAGGCACAACAAGGTTGTTCGCCATGTTCGGCTTAGGGGAAAACAGGTGTCTATAAAAGTAACCCAATGGGAGCAGGGAGGTGTTAAATTCCCATGGTGAGGGTAATGGTGCACTAGCCAGAGTTTTTTCGGCCCATTGGCGGTTCTTAAAATGTATGGTTATACAGTCCCCCTCGAACTTTTTCCTCAGTGGGCCTATCCATCCCACTCTCTGGGTATGAATAATCTTCCTTGCCCCTCCCATTGGGAAGTTGCAGTTTGCAATTAGCCAATGTAGGGTCTTATTTTTAAGGGATGTGGGGGTTTCTTCTTGGTCCTTCCTAAGTTTGGAAACATTAACTAGGACCAACACGTACGCCCCGCATTCAGGCGGCAGGCTGATACGTGGTGGAATCTGCCTCATGTTAGTTGCCGTATTTTGGACGGGCTGAGCCCTTGGGAGATTTTGAGCAGAGTTATTAATTTGACTCGTTGAAATCCCCTTGCTCTGGGCAATGTTTTGCCCCTTCCCTGACTCTGAAACTACATTGGTTGTATAAAGGTTAACAGTAGGATTAGCGCTAGGGTTTGTTGCCAATTGGTTGGCAGCAGTCCCTTTACATGGAACTTGTGGGGTTTTAAGCTTTGTGGTTGTGATTGGAGCTGGGGGGTTCTTGGGTTTGGGACATATAGGTTTTGAGGAACTTGATTTAGCTCCCACACAAGTAGGCGCCCCATCGCTGGGAGTGTTTTTAATGGGAGCTCTTACTTCAGCTAGTTGCTTTTCGATGCATACAAGTCTGGATTCTATCGGGGACAAATAGATGCTAAGAAGTTCACCCATTCTTTCCAACAGCTGGTCATTTGCAATATTTGCATCAGGTTTGTCCCCTGTGCCCGGCAGCCTCTCCTGAGGCTCTTCGCTTTCTATCTCTATGGTTACATTTGTTCCGTCTGTATTTGAGTGTGAGTTAGCGCCCTTCCTAGGCTTTCGCTTTGGCGTGCTATGCTTTCTAACCTTAGACATACTATGCTTTGTTGTGTGTTTTATTTGTTTCCGTATGGCACCCTCCCGCCTGCCCCTTAATTGCCTCGTACTGTCTATGACTGCTTCATCTGGTGTAGGATTGATGGACAGGTTAGGGGTCCTTTCCGATTCCATGCTAGGTTCTGAGTCTGAGTCTATCAAGGGGTTTAATGCTGATAAGTTAACCTCATTTGGTATACTGTGAATATCGGCACGGACATCAGTTGTAGGTCCAGTATTGATAGTTCTGGCCTGGATAGGTGTTCTTGCCGATGCAATGAGTCCAAGGGATGATCGTTTAGCTAGGGCTAAGTCTTGCGAAACCCAAGCTCCAGGAGTAGAATGCCCTGATCTATGGCATCATTGGCCCTTGTTATAAAGTTCTCTATTGGGCCAATCACTGGAGCCCCCCCCAGCTGCTTTTTTGATTCTAGTGCCCCTAGTAGACATATTGTAAGTTTTGAAATGTTTATATTATCACAATTAGAATGTTACTCAGATCCAAAACAAAAGACAGTATGGGTAATACTGGGCTTGAACCATCCCACTCTCCCCGCTAAATGGCAGTGATGGCAAACAGATCCCCCGTAGGGAAACTATTGCACAGAAGCGGGTTTGTCGGGGCAAGCCCAATACTGGATACTGGAATAAACGCAGTGTAGGACACAAGTACAATACGGTATATACAGTCGTTATAGTCACTCAGATGTATCACCAACTGTGACTGTGAGGTTAGGGATTGGGAGGATGCGAGAAGCAATATGCCGTACAGTGCAGTAAAGTTCACAAGGGGCAGGGAGATAAATGCAAGTCAGCGTTATATCCCTCATATGAAGTATGAAAATGTCTGGCAGTCAATCCAGATGCAACAAGGAGTGTGGGAAAAACGTACCTTGGGGATACCTGCAATGTCAGTGTTAGGGGGGTGCACGTGGCCCGGCCTCCTCGACTTCTGAGGGCCTCAGAGGGCCCGCACTTTGCCCGGTCTTCGCCCGGCATCCCGCGAAGCGGGGGTTGCAGCATCTTTATGCGCTGCCTGGCGCTCCCAATGCGTCACTGGACCGCGCCGCTGCTGGGGCTGCCAGTATTCATAGTCCCGGGGCGGCTGCGGTGATGATGGTGATGTCGCTCGGCGCTTCCGCACTCCCAATTAGGCCGGTGTGACTCTTGGCAGTGGATTCGGCAGTCAAGCTGGCCCCCTGCACTCACGGTGAGTTCCCCCCGCTCCGCCGGGGTTGCAGCGTCTTTATGCGCCGCCTGGCACTCCCAATGCGTCACTGGACCGCGCCGCCACTGGGGCTGCCGGGATTCGTAGTCCCGGGGCGGCTGTGGTGATGGCGGTGATGTCGCTCGGTGCTTCCGCGCTCCCAATTAGGCCGGTGTGACTCTTGGAGGTGGATTCGGCAGTCAAGCTGGCCCCCTGCACTCGCGGTGAGTTCCCACTCATATCATACCATCAAGTTATAAAATGTATCTACATCATGCATGCATTCCATTTTCCTACATTTACTTTAGATTTATTGGGTAGTGGATCATCATTAATCATCATCTTCATTGTTTTGCTTTTGTTGTCTCCGTGCGTACTGTTTTTCTTTGTCAAACCTTTCTCCAAATCCCCGTTCCCATCCATTCATCAAACCCTAACCCTCTTCCCCCAGGCTGTGTGGTTTTATATTGAGGTGTGATGTTACATTAAATCTACACCAACAATTTGATCACACGCTTGCTGGGGCAGATGTGGTAAAAGCAACACTAATTAAATGTCAATGAGGCAGGGCCAGGATCTTCTTCTGCTTGCCCACCCAAGCTCTGTGTATGTACAAGCCAATTAATTTTCCAAAGGGACCCACCAAATACATTTAATTAATTGCCGGCATTGTTTGGATTTAATTTTACAGCACTAACATTTACGAATTAGGATTGTGTTTAAGTGACTCCTTCAACACAACTACTGTTGAACTTCTTATCTTCTTGCACTTGGCAGTCCCCGACACCATTGTTTTCTTTTAGTTTAGCAGTTGCAATATTGTTTTTTGTCAGTCTTGTTATGTACTGTACTTTTCTACTACTCTCACTTTGTCTCTCAGGCAAATGGCTGCCTCTTTGTTTTTGTTTGCAAATGCTAGTGCCAGTGTCTACTACTACCATCACACAACCACAGAATCTTCTCCATTGTCTTGGGAAACAATGCAGCCCTTGCGGTGCCGAACTTAATCATCATAAATCACAGTAAGATAAGTTTGCTGGGAGGTATAATGGAGGAGAGACTGGTAGTTCTAATAGGACAAATATAACTCAGTGAGGTGTACCGCATCTATCTGTTTGCATGTTACAAATGTGGGCAATTAATACATTATTTAAATCAAAAACACTGGCAGCTGCCCTGCATCTCCAATTAAACTTGTGACGTACATTAATTCAGTAACCCCACCACAAAACATTAACATCATATGTGTATGTTCAAAATAAATAACATTTATTCATGATGATATAAAAAAATATCCTATCCCACATCTCACCCACCCCTCTTCCTAACCCCAACTAATGTCCAAGTCCAAAGAATGTCCCACAAAAACCCCAACACCCAATTCCCACCCACCAACAAAAGTATTAAAAAAGGGACAAATGAACAGGGTCCATTACAATCGGCGGGCTTTCAGGTGTTTGTCCACCAATATCTTCACCCGCTCCTCTAATTGATCCTCAGCTTTGCCACCCGGAGGAGAATTTGTTGCCGAAATGCACGGCACCTACTTTTGCATCCATGATGTGGGGGGGCGGCAGATGTTGAGAAATGCCGCCGGTGGGTGGCTGCTGACCACGGCGCCGTACTCCTGCAGGCGGGGCCTGGCTGGGGGCTGGGACATTGGAAGACGCAGCAGCTGCTGCCGCCGCCTCCTCCTCCTCCTTGGCCTGAGCCCCCAGCAGGCGGTATTAGTCCACGATGGCCTGCAGTTTCCTTTGCCGGGCCCTGGCTGCCAAGTCCTTCTGGGATGGTTTTTGGGAAGGAGTAGCTATAAAGAAAGAAACAGAATTGTAACCGAAACTCTTAGCAAATCAGTAACACAAAATTAATTCAACACATAGTGGCACAGTATCACTAGCAAGCGAAGTACATAAAATTGGTGGTAACTTTAAGTATCTATCCTCCAGATTCTCCGGCCTGTAACATTTGTTGGACTTTTTCTCCGGCATTATACTTGCCCTAGTACTATGGGTGGACTTCAGTACACAGAAGAACACCAGTCTTTTCGTATCTCCTTTTATATTATTTTCAAAGAAAGACTGCTTTTAGTGACAGTCTCTACCGAAGATGAATACAATACATCCAGGGGGCATCCATGCATTAAAAGTAAATGTCTATCATTCTTTATTATCGCTCTACAAACCTTAGCTGGTTTCACTTTCACCCAAAAATACCCATGCGTCCACTCCTTCCTTGCCTTGGCTTTGGGTTTGACACAAACACCGCTGATGATTCTTGCTATCCACTATATCAATCCACCCATATTGTGTTGCCCACCCAGGCAGGCATCATTTTTCACCTTCCACCCATCCTTCAACAGCCCATGCATCGGATTCCTATCAGCCACCTGCATGCTGCTTCCAAAGTATCCTCCTATGGTAGTCGTATTACATCTCTTTCGTCCTTCCTCCTTCCATTCTACTTCACTTCTTTCACATTTTGTTCAACACATCTATCAAGGTCATCTGATCTGACTTTTAGTCTTCTCCATACCTTTCACAGCTGAGTTGGAGTCTGATAGAAGAGGCCTTGTTTACTCAAGTCACGTTGGTAATGCTATTGCTAATGCATTGGCAATGCTAAGTAAAGGTGGTATCATTCAACCATTGTATATTGTCCAGTACAACTTCAAGTTCATACTTACTTAACCACATCGCTGCTGCACATTTTCCCCTTCGGTGCTGAAAACTTCAGATTTACATCGTTTCATGACGAGCTCAGCTCGTCATCAGCACAGCTCCACTGTGCCTCATGACGAGCTGAGCTCGTCATGAGCATGGAAAGGGTTAATAACTCTCAGAGTACAGTGAGGGAAATGTTCCCTTTCCACCTAGTTATGAGAATAAGTAATGAATATAACTTACCACCGCCCACCGCTGATGTTTCTTCCCCCACTGGTGCTCCTGTAGGTGCTGCAGCTCCTGTCCCTTCCGGGATGGCAAGATTTTCATCTTCGCTGGCCCCGTTGGCACTGGTGGGTGGTAGTGGTTGTGCACCTATAAAAACAAGTACACCTTTTTAGATGCCTGCACACCTCCTCCTAATTTTCTATTTTTTCAACAGGAAGGAAGATTTAAAAAACATTTAAGTACAACAAAAATCATCAATAGTCCAAATTGCGTACTACAGCAGAGTCACTAGACAGACATTAGTATTAATGTATTATGTTATATGGTCCCTAAGCTCATCTCATCTCTACTCTTACTCTAGTCTTTGGAAAGTTAGCCTGAGCCATGTAACCATTTTAGATCCATGTCTACTGTTTTACGCACGTTATCTCGCAGCTTGTTGCACAGTAAGACGCCTTTGAGGCCACATGAGTGTTGCATACAACTGAAGAGGTTGAAAAACAAGGCACGTTTTTGTATGTACTATGGAGTTTGGTTCGTCCCTATTGCTTATCCATAATGTTACCCCTTTTGGCATGACTGCAAAAAGCTTGCATAATTGTATTTCATACTGTCTAACGTGCACCATTTTTCTCATTATTTATAGGTAGATGAGAAGATTTCCTTCTACGAAACAGAGATTTGCAGAGCTTACGAAAGATGCAGGTGTAACCAGTATACATTCAATAGTGAGGGGTCTCCCACAGTTCCCACAGTTCCCTATCGTGTACTAGTAGTTGTACAAATGTATAGTTTTAATCTTCTTTATTTTGCATGGTGGACCTGGATGTATTTCATTGAACAACTTACAAAGCTTGTTATTATTTTACAAAAATAAAGCTTTTGAACTACCACATAGACTCGGTACTATATTTTTAGTGTCTGTGGTGTTGCAGACTTACACGAGTGAGTGAGCGAAAGGGTGTTACTTATGTTCTGTGTTATGTTATAAAATCATTGGGTATCTTCGTGTGAGACAAATGATGACTAATGACTGAGATACTATAGGTAGTCGGTCAGTGAATTGTGGGTTCTTCTGAGTTCTGTGACTGAGGTGTAAGTAAGGTCCAACCTCCCTATCACCAACATCCTATTTTCTTGTGCATAGTTCTGTATGTGGCTGTGCAGAGAATACCCATAAGAGTAGTAGTAGTATACTAACCTAACAAAATACTAGACAAACATCTGGTTGCGCATTTTGTTGGTGGAAATTGACACAGCCTAGAGATTATAGAGGACAACGCAAAAGACAGGAGTGGACCCAGTGGCTACAGCTATTCTATCACAGCTTTATTTAAAAGAATACCTTAACTAAAGAGTGGCCAACAGGGAAAGCTTAGCTACAGACAGTCTAATAGTAGTAGCACAGAGAGTCATAGCAGAGGCAGTTTGAAGGAACTGAAAGGCAGGGACGGATACCCAAAATTTGGAAAACATAATGAAGACCAAAGAAGCTTTTGTTAAAATTGAATTAGGAAGGAAGCTTAATTAATCGGTTGGAAAAAATAAGGTGCGTTAAAAAGTTAGGGAAATATAATTGTTAATAATCAAAGCACTGTAGGACTTACTGGGGCCAGCAGCAGGATCCTCGGTAGAGGAGCGCTCTGGTGGTTGTCCCGCCGACTCGGACCCCGCTTTCTTGCCCCTGCGTTCTGCTGATCATGTAAGAAATAATAAAGAAAGAGAAAAACATTAAGTGCTGTGAAACAAATACATCATTAAAAAAACACTCAAACATTTTAGGAAACAACAATTGCAATAAAATTGACCTATCTAAATGACTACTTGCTTGCAGGATTCACAGGCCGTCTACTTATAGAACACTAATCAAATGTTCCATAATCATTCTGATTGCAGAAAACTAACTAACAAAGCCAGTACCACCTGACCTACACCACCTAGTCCATACTGGCCAATTGTTCAGTAAGTCGGCATTTCCATTTTATTTTTGCCAGCAAAAATGCACAGATTAGATGGAGGACACATGCATACATTTGCGCATACACAAAATTGTTGGTTGGTTGCGTCATATGTTGTTCTGCTACTGACTGACAATGCTATTGCTGCTAAGCTTACCACTCACTCAAAAAACTACAAAAAGGTTCTGTAGAGGGCTGGGGTATGTAGTAACTAAGCATTCGTTGACAGAGGAGGCTTCATGCAGACCATAAAAAAATATGAACTAATACTAAGTAAACTTATATCCATCCACCACTATTTCACTGAAGGACAATGGAAGGACTAGAGTTAGACTCTAGCAATAGCATTAACTAACTTCAGTTCTCTACAGTAAATGCTAACATCAATAATCAGCCCAAGCTAGCACAAAGTTACAAACAAGTAAGAGAAGTGCCGAGCAGCATCTCTGTCATACAATCACAGTAGATTTTGAAATGGAAATGATCTGCAATGTAACTAAGCGTACCAGTAATCGTGTTACTTATTCGTCCAAGAATTATACACAATACTTATACTACTATATATTACTAGCTACTCACCAAGCCCCACGACCTCGACACCTAGCAGGTCCAACAGGTCATGCTCCCGGTCCAGAATGTCTGCCCACCAGTGGGCCAGCTTATGGTGGGTGCGCCGGATACCCGAGCAGCGAAAGACTGCCCGGCATACCTTCGCCCACTGGCGGTGACGCTCCTCTGTGGGGTAACCTGAACCGGGCCTGCCGCCTGCTTCCAAGGTCAAGGGGAGGTGGGGCTGGATGAAAAAAACCAGGGTGGCCACCTCCGCCTCCCCAAAAAGGTGCCGGGGCTTCATCCCTGCAGGTCTCATTCTGCCGCAAGGCAGCCGGCTCTTGGGCCCTTCGAGCCAGTACTGCTGCTGTCCTTTGCCGTGGTTCTGGGGTGGAGGCAGAAAAGAAAAGTTAGAGCAAAAGGAAAAAAAAGTTAGGGGAAAGAAGTAGCAGCATAAAGAAAGAAATAAAATACAACAGTAGAAAAGTGAAAAAAAGTTGTAGAAGTAGAAATAAAATGCAAAATATAAACTTAGGGACAGAGAGAGATAGATGATAAGTAAAAAAAGTCAGAAAAACTGTGAAAATTGGTAAAGATTACAGAGACGAAAGCTGGATAGAAAACTAGGCCCAAAACTAGCATATAGTGTGAAAAACAAGATGGCCACGCCCATCGTGACCACTTGGGTAATTTTGCGTGATATTTCTTGCTAATACGCACTTTGTCCGAACGAACAAGTAGATGCGTTCCCCAATATGACTTGCACAATGCGAACACGTTATGCGCGACCCGGAACAGGAAATAAGGCAACGCGAGCGGGCGGGAAAATTGAAAAAACAAGATGGCCGCGCCCATAGCCCACCACATGGGTAAGTTTGCACGCTACAATCCCCCGAGCATGCAGACAGCGCCCCGAACACGCACAACGTGCTCCCGAGCAAGAAAAACGGCTCGCGAACTGGTCGAACAAGGTACTACGCATGTTCGCGAAGCTCGCGTAGTGCAAGAACGTCTTCGCGTAGCTTCGCATAGCACGACTACGTGGACTACACCCACCCTTAATATATATATATATTTATATATATATATATATATATATATATATATATAGAGAGAGAGAGAGAGACTGTATGTGTATATTTATATATATATATATATATATGTATGTATATATATATATACATGTATATATGTATATATATATATATATATATATATATATATATATATATATATATATATATATATTTAAATTGCAGATTTAGGGGAAAAAATAAGGTAAGGTGACTTATGTCTTTGTTTACTGTGTCACACATCTCACGCACACACCAACTGACTTTTTTTTAATAAATTTGTCTTTTACGTAGGATAGTGTTTCAGAAGGACAGTTTTAGCCAGTAGCAGAGATGGTGTCTTGAGGGATGACTGTTGCCCAAGCCCTAACTCCGGGTTTGTAGGACAGCCATGAGGCAGAATCAGAGACTGAGACAGCAGATAGTGAGACACTATCTGAGGGAGGGGAAAATGGAGGAGAATCTTGAATTGATTTTTCAGTTGGTGGATTCCCATTCGATGACTCATCTTTCAGAAATTCTGAGGGATACGATGATGATACTTGTGCTGCCCCTTAGCAAGCACAGATTGTGCAGGGGGATGACCGCAGCAGGTTAAACCAACACAGAGAGCAGTCACATATGACAGTAGGAACAGACAGAGTGCTCTCTTGGCAGTGCGCCCCAATTTAGTTCAGCCCCAAAATGCTGCCTTTTCACTGGTGATGCAGGGTTTGAAGTCGATACTGAATTTGTTTTGCCAATTGACCATGTCCATCTCTTTTTGGACATTGACTTCCTTGCAAAAAGTTGTGCACCAAACAAATTTGCATGCAAAACATGGCAAACAATTTCTGAGGGCACGTGGAGGCACTCTTGGGCCTTATTCTAAGGCACACAAATGGACTTCCACTTCATTAGAGGAGTTGAAGATTTTTTTGGGACTCATGCTCAAATGTGGTTGGCACAGAAACCAACCTTGCAGTCCCACAAGTCTACTCGCATGGATTGGATAACCCATATCTTTGCACCACACATGAGCAGAAATAGTTTAATGCCATTTCAGCGCATGTTGCATTTCAATAACAATCCTGCTGTATTGCCCCGGGAGCATCCAGACCATGAAGTAAGAAGGTCCAGAAATCCTGGAGCACTGTGCTGGGTTCCAACGAACTGCTCACAGTCAAGTTCTCAAATGTGTACGTGCTCACAACAATCCATGATGAGAGCACGTCACCGTCACAATTTGAGGTTAGATAGCTGAAGTTCACAAGCCCACCTGTATACTTGATAAACAAGTAGATGGGCACAGTGGATCAGAATGACCAGATTCTTCAGCCATACAATGCGAGTAGAAAAACGCGCCCTTGGTACAAGAAAATGTTTATCCACTTGATTGACACGGCAACATACAATGAATATATTGTTTATCATCAGACAAACATAGGATGACTCATGGTTTTCCTTGACTTTCTGCTGTCCGTAATTGAAAGTCTTACTGCTACAGAAGCAGCAGGCACGACTTAATATGCTCTGGAGGATGTAGCAAGGCTGCAAAAGCAATAATTTGATTATCACATTCCTACAACACATAAAAAAGACTCAATCATGTTGTCATTGTAAAGTCTACTCTAAGCATGGAAAGAGGCATTTACTGCCCCCAGTGCCCATCTCCCCCAGCCCTGTGTTTTGCTGATTGCTTCATATTGAACCATACAAAACTGAAGTATTGTAAAATTGACTGGGGTGGAGCAGCCTTTGCATAAAACTTTCAATGACTGCATGGAAACCTACCTTCCATAGGCCACTACTTGACTAGGCAAGCAGCTGTAAAATTTGTGTGCCTCTACTTGAGGCGAACAGCTGTAGAATCTGTGTGCCTCTACTTGAGGAAATCAGGGACTTGCTTATGGCCTGCTTGACACCTTTATCCACCGTCAGAAGGTTTGTGTTCTGTTCGCAGAATAATAAGTGCAAAACCAGGACATTTTATGATAGAAAATGTTGATGCTTCCACACTATGTTTTGGGCCCTTTCCTGTTGTGGCCACTCAAATGATGTAGCATTTTTTTCAGGAGACCTGGAGGAATGCTGGGTGAGCTCACAACTTTCCCACACAGAAATGTGAGGAAAATGTGAATCTTTAGCTACATTTTATGTTTACAGTAGATTCTGGGTAAGAAAATGCTTGGGGATCCACACAGGCCACACCTCCATGGACTTCCCCAAGAGTGTATTTTTCAGAAATGTCTGAGTTTGGAAGGCTTCCCTAGATGGTCTCCGAGCCCTGGTCCAAAACCTCATGTGCCCCCCTTGCAAAACCAGGTTGTTTTGTGATAGATCATTTTGATGTCTTTACAATACATTTTCAGCCTTTCCCTGTCTTAGGCACTTGACCCACCCACACATGTAAGGCACAGTTTTTCTCAGGAGACTTGGAGGATGGCTGGTTGGTAGAAAAACAGAATCAGAATTGTTTTTTTTTTTTTACAAAGTTTGAGGTATATAAGGGATTCCTGGTAAAGAAATGTGGTGAGAGCCATGCAGTTCAGCCCACCCTGGCGACCCCTAGTTTAGTTTAGTTTTAAAAAATCGAAAGGTTGACTAGGTTGCTCTGGGTGCCAGCTGAGATACAGTCCAAACTCTTCAGCTACCCGCATTGGAAAGAGAGGGTCAATTTTCAGTGGAAAAATGTGCTGCATTCATGCTGCGCTTTGGGCTGTTTCCGGTCGCGGGCACTAGACTCACCCAGACGAGGGAGGCATCATTTGTATTGGGAGTGTTGTGGAAATGACAGATGAATGGAAGTTTGTGGCTTCCTACCGTGCTCTTAACATCTTTTGGCCCATATATCCTTTGCTGGCTATTTACCTTTCACCTATACTTGCCCATTCTCAAATATATTCCTATTGATATATAAACCCTTATTTGATCTATCTTTGGCTCATTTCAGATTTCTTATCCCCCTTGAGCCCATAATCGTTTCCCTACCTGCATTTTACCCATTAAAAAAAAGGGGGAAGATAACAAATTACCATAATAAATAATTTTTTTTTAAAGTAGAGAAAATAAATTATATATAAAATAAAATATATATGTGATATATATAATTCTACTTACCTAATCTTACTTACCTCTCCTCGCCTTATCCTTATTCCTGACAATGTCTGATATAGACTCCGATGAAGGCAACACCCCCCTACCCAACATAAAGGATGAGGCAATTAAAAGTATGATTGAAAGGGAAATGAGATCTTGCATGTTTTCAACTTTGTCCGAGGTTATGGCGTCTAAGAGATTTTTTCCCTCCGAAGAGGATGACGCCTCAGAATTTCAACATAACCCTATAAATGACGTAGAAGTAGTTGAAATAAGGGGTAAAAAAACTAAAAGACAAATAACATTGAGTATACCCCTAAGAGCACTGTAACAGGTCATAGCACCTCTAGCTTCATTGGAGGCCCTCGGTCCTCAGATGCTTCGGGTGTCCTCAGCGGCACAACATTTAAAGGTGTCCCCCGCGGCACAACATTTAAAGGTGTCCTTCATGGCACAAACTATCCTAGTGCTCAAGATAATGATCTCGAATTCTTTCATGATGACAACGGTCATGATGATGACACATCTGAATTCCATGATGAATACATCCTTGACCTGGATGAAGACGACCAAGAATTTGACCTACCCTTTGATGATAATATCCCCTCTTCTTCCAAAGATAGCATCTTGGACCCTCTAGGTGAAGAGATGTTTTCTTCCCTTAAAATTAAACATCCTGGCTGCTGAGAATGGGTTCCTCATGATCATGTTAGCAAATGTATTACAAAATTGCTGAGAAACCCTCTGGAGAGAGACACCCGCAATCTCCTAAAGGCAGAATGTTCAAGACCCTCAATGAGGGGAAGGTCTGCAATACTCCAAACCTTGACCCCGAACTCATCAAATATCTCTTTAAACTCTGTAGAGACCCGAGAAAGGGAATGGAGAGGTCCCATAAAATTTGTCAGGACCATCTCCTTGATGTACTAGGACCCTTGGAGAAAATGATAGATGCTGCTGAGGATAGCTATATCAATGGCTCTCCATTAAACACGGATATTATCCGTGGTTGGAGTAAAAGAGCTTTAGTTTTATTAGGTACCGCCAATGCTGGTCTCAACTCAGAAAGAAGAAGGGTGTGCTTACTAAAATAAGCCCAAAATTGAGTGGCCTAGCTGATAAGGAACCCTCACTCAACCCAAAGGGTTTGGTTTTTGGTGAAGACCTAATTAAAACATTAGGTAAATACGTATCCACTTTCACAGCTCTAGATAAAGCCCACCAAAACATGAAACGAGTTTTCAACTCCAACAACCTTTTTGGCAGGGCCGGAAGAAGGGGCCAATCTTCTGGCCGCTTCAATCGCAGGCCCTACTCCAGGTTCAGGGGTTATGTCGGAAGAGGCTTTCAATCGTCCAATCAAGCCCAATTCTTCCCTCCAAAACAAAGAGGTTTCCGCTCTAGAGGCTTCAGAGCAAGAGGAGCAACTAACAACACCAACTCTCAGAGTGAGTATTACAATCCCTTACCCCCTCCCCCTTTCTTCCCCAAAAGTGGGAGGCAGACTAAAATTCTTTACCCAAAACTGGAAACTAATTACTCAAAATCCTTGGGCTCTAAATACCATGAACGGGTTTACTATAGACTTTACAGAAACCCCTATACAAAATTTGCTTCCCAGAGAAATTCCACTTACCTTAGCTCAAGAGAAGATAATAGAGGGAGAGATATCCTCAATGCTCCAGAAAGGCTCAATCTTAGAAGTCCCAATGCATTTGCCGAGATTTGTAAGTACACTCTTCCTTGTAGAGATTAAAGACAAGGGTTGGAGACCTGTTATAAATCTGAGGGAACTCAACAAATACCTTGTTTACAGACTCTGAGAAGATGGATGCCTTCCATCTTGAAGCGTTCTCTTTTTAGGGAATTAGCCAGACTCCTGGGTCTTCTCTCTTCTTCTATACAAGCCATCTTTCAGGGCCCCCTAAGTTATCGAGCCCTTCAAAGGATAAAAGCGAAGGCACTGAGATCAGGACTGTGGTACGGAGATCGCATTTCTTTAAACCAGGAAGCTATCTTAGAACTGACCTGGTGGTTAGGCAACTTAGACACATGGAACGGCAGAGCGATCTTTGGATCAGCTCCCGATTTTGTTCTAGAATCAGATGCGAGCCTTCACGGCTGGGGTGCCTGTCTTCTAGATCAGAACACTGGGGGAGTCTGGTCTCAAGAAGAATCTTTACACCACATACATTTCTTAGAACTCACTGCTGGTCTTTATGCACTGTTGAGTTTCAAACACTCTCTTCAGGGCAGATCTGTTATACTAAAAATGGACAACATGTCCACAGTGGCTTACATAAATCACCTAGGAGGTACCAAATCAACAGACCTCTCGAACTTGGCCAAAGAACTCTGGATGTACTGCCTAGAACACAAGATCTCCCTAAGAGCGGAATACCTTCCAGGGAAATTCAACCTTTGTGCAGATTAGAACTCGAGGTTCCTCTTGGATCACAGCGGCTGGAAACTCAATGTTTCTGTTTTCAATTCCCTCAACACTTTTTAGGGTCCCTTCCAAATAGATCTTTTTGCGAACAGACTCACATTCCAATTGAAAGATTATTACAGCTGGATGCCTGACCCGGGTGCTCTAGTGGTCAACGCCTTTCTCCAATCTTGGGAAGGGATCAATGCTTATGCCTTTCCCCGCTTCGCAATGATCCAGAGAGTCCTTCAGAAGGTGAGACATCATCACTCTTCAATCGTACTAATAACTCCCTTTTGGCCATCTCAGGCATGGTTTCCCACCACCCTAGAGCTTGCCTTTGACCTTCCAGTCCTAATGCCTCTCATTCCAGACCTTCTTACAGACATAGATGGTCAAATTCACCCTCTTGTTCTAACAGAGAATTTGAGCCTTCTTGCCTGGAGAGTGTCAGGAGATCCAATGATCTCGCAAGACTTTTATCGACAGCTTCAACTCTCCTCGGAGAATCCTGGGCCCCTGGGACACACTACCATAACAACAACATTTGGAAAGTTTGGTTTTGTTGGTGCTTGGAAAGGAACCTGGATTCCGTGGAAGCACCTATCATTAGCATAGTAAATTTTCTAGTGGAACAATTTGAAAGAGGGTTAAGTTATAGATCTATCAATTGCTATAGATCAGCTATTTCAGCAGGTCATGCCCTGATCAATGGTAAAACGGTAGGTAAAAATGCTATTATTTGTAGAATCCTTAAGAGTATCAGACTTAGGAGACTTCCAAAACCTAGATATCAATCTCTGTGGGATGTCAAATTAATTCTTGACCTTTTCTGTAGTTGGCCTGACAATTCTCTTTTGAACAGAAAGAACCTTTCAATCAAATTAGCTACTCTTCTTTGCTTGATTTCTTGTTGTAGTGTGTCTGATGTTAAAGCTCTTGAATTTTCTTATAGATCTTATGATATTTTTGAGGTCAACCCACACTTTGATATATGTAAAACACTTTCTGTTGTGGACTGTATGAAAGAATATGACTTAAGGATGAATGCACTTTGCCCCTCTGGTGTGGATCAGTTATTCATATCCTTTGTTAAACCTCACAAGGTTATTAGCTCTGCCTCTATTGCAAGATGGGTTAAAATTGTTATGAATCTTGCAGGTATCGATCTGAAAATGTATAAACCTCATTCTATCAGAGATGCAATGGCTAGTAAGTCATTTTGGTCAGGTGGTAAGTTAGATGATATTCTTAAAGCTGTTGATTGGTCTAATTCTAGAACTTTTGCTCATCACTATTGCAAACCAATCACCCATATGTCTGATGTTGCCTTAAACGGCTACCAACATGCATAATGGTAGCCTCCGGTCTTGTAATGAAATTGCGATTCTCCTATTACCATGACTAGAGAATCTAGATTTCATTAAAGATACAGAGGCTAACATTATCCCTCCCACCCTTTCCCTTGCTTGGTTTATTTTAACATACTGTATACTTTTCATATCTTATTTTGGCTTCTGTGATATGTTTATTTTGAATGCTTACTTTGCGTTTATAATGATTATACTCCTTTACAGAATTGTTCTTTTACTCGTTGCATTTCTGGAATTATTTATATCTTTTTCCTTTTCAGATAGTCTCTCATAACTTCATGTTCCTGACCCATGGATCAATTTATTATCGGATCATTTTGGATCAATTCATTCATCTTTCATCTCTTCTTCTTCGAGATAAATACACTAAAGAACTTATGAATTTTACTTGAAGTTTATTGAACTTTTCCTGGAAGTTTATTGGACCTTTCCTTTCTTTACACCACATTTAAAAGAGGCTGATTGCCTAGTGCTCATTCCTTTTGTTTGTTTTATAATGTTCTAATATGGAACTATTGCTTTGTGATGTATGCGGCCGCTTGGGTCTAAATTAAAAGTTGTATGCATAATGTTAGCCTCTGTGTCTTTAATGAAATCCAGATTCTCTAGTCATGGTAATAGGAGTATCGCAATTCCCTGAAAGAAACTGGTTGGACTAAAATAGACAGAACCACCCAAAATAAAGATGAATCTGTGCATGCATATTATGAAAGTCTCTTGCAGGTATTTAAACAGTACAGTGGTTTAGAAAACATTGATAATGAGGACATGACACATTTTATTTATCGTTTTGTGCCTGGACTAAAACCTGAAATCTCCCAGACAATTAAAGAGCATAAAATGTGCTGGCAAGCAAAGCCTGTCAACGAAATTCTCAAGTATGTAAAATACTGTGAGGATGAAATTGATAACAAACTAAAGAAATTAGAAGAAAAGGTAATGTGGGCTCAAGTTAAAATGGTAGAACAATAGGAACTTCAGTTAAGTCAGCAGGCAAATAATCATAAAAGAGGGGAAGTCCAAAGTGAAGGAAGTGGGGGCAAACCAAGAGGGAAAATGAGTAAAGAAGAGGCAAAGAAAAAGTTTCCTTGTCATGGGTGCGGAAAATTGGGACATTGGAGAAACAGGTGTAAATTAATACAGAATAATCATTTCCAGAATCAAAATTTAAATTCACAGGCGCAGAATGAGGTGTCAAGGAGATAACCGCAACAGGTAGTACAGAATCAGTTGCCTCAAGCCCCTATGCCAGATTTTGTGAGTCAACCCAAATACAGTGTGGACACCGGATTTCCAGAGGGAAGTGGTAAGAAAAATACGGTAACACCACAGTTTCCTTTACAGGACACATTTTTCAAGGATGATACATACTGACAGTGCGTGAGAGGGGGGGAAGAGTATTGCGTACTTGGAGCATCCTTACCGGTAGATCAGTCAGGTCCTTACATTGAAGGGAGAGTGGAGGGAAATTAAGCAATCTTTTTGTTGGACACTGGTGCTAACCTTTCTACTGTGAGAACAGCAGACATTCCAAACATACCCCTCTCGGAAAAGCAATCCAAGTAGTAGGCGTTTCTAATAAACAAATTAGAACCCCTGTCACAAAACCTATGGAAGTTTGTATTGGCAACTTCCGAGAATGCACAAATTGGTAGTGTGCGATTCTAGCCCTGTAAACTTGCTAGGAATGGATCTGCTGTGCAAAATGAACTCCACAATCTTTTGTACAGCAACTGGTGTTGAAATTCAGTCTCTAGATGAAGACGGAGTGTATAAAATTATGCTAGTTAAACAAGAAACTGAAGTTAAAAAGATGTCCTTAGAAGATTAACCAGGAGAATTAAAAACCTTTGTGAATCCTGATGTATGGGATTTTTCAGGAAAAGAAGTAGGTCTAATGGCAGATGTCAATCCCATAAAAGTGACAGTGAAAGAAGGTGCGGTTTACCCAAACATTCTACAGTACAAAATGAGTCACTAAATAAAAGCAGGAGTTGCACAAGAAATAGGGCTTTTGGTTGAACAAGGCATTCTGGAAGAAATAATGAGCAGTCCTTGTAATTCACCTATAATTGGCATACAGAAACCAAACGGAAAGTACAGGGTGGTCGAAGGCCTTTGTAAAATTAGTAAGATTGTCGTCCCATGTTGCCCAGTAGTACCAAATCCTGCTGTGATTGTGTATCAAATACCACGGGGAGCCAGATGGTTTACAGTAATTGATTTATGCCATGCCATCTTTTCCATCCCGCTGCATCCGGATAGCAAGTTTTTATTTTCGTTCAAATTTGATGACCATGTTTACATTTGGAGTCGTGTTCCTCAGGGGTACACAGAAAGTGCATCAATTTTTTATCAGATTCTGAAAAAGTGCTTTGAATCACTGGTGCTGCCCGGAAAATCTGTCCTGGTTGTGTATATCGATGACATATTGTTGGCATCGAGAACAAGAATTGACTGTGTGATCGATTCCATTGCATTACTGAACCATTTAGCAAAAGGTGGACATAAAGTATCCCCAGAGAAATTGCAATACTGTACAACCTCAGTAAAGTATCTGGGACACCAGATAGAAAGAGGGGTCAGGAGAGTAACATCTGAAAGAATCAGGATAATTCAAAACATGAAATTACCTCAAACTCAGAAAGAAATTAGAATGTTTCTCAGAGTTGTAGGTTACTGCAGGCAGTGGATTGTGGGATTTGCAGTGCTTGCAAAGCCGTTTATTCAAATGACAAAGAAACTAGCAAAAGATCCAGTTGAATGGGACGATGAAAGCATGACTGCTTTCTTAAAATTTGTAACAATCTGTGTAAAGCTCCATCATTAGTGATGCCTGATTATTCAAAGGCGTTTGCACTATTTTGTGACACAAGAGACAATTGTGCCCTTTCAGTCCTAACCCAGACCCATGGATTAATGCGACAACCTGTGGCATATTTCTCTGCAACATTGGATCCAGTGGCATCAGCACTGCCAGGTTGTCTGAAAGCGGTAGCTGCAACGTGCATGAGTCTTGAGAAAAGTGAATCCATTGTCGTGGAACATCCTGTAACAGTGTACGTTCCACATTCAGTTGTGATTCTGCTAACCAGAACGCGTACTCAGCACCTAACAACTAGTTGGATGATAAAATATGAAAGAATTATCCTTGGTTCAGAAAATGTGACAATATTGAGATGCACTATTTTAAATCCAGCAACTTTATTGCCAAATTCTCACTTTGAGGAAGTAAGAGAGGAAGTCGAACATGATTGTATCGACTTAACTGAATTCAGGACTAAACCTCGCGCAGACATACAGGAAGAACCTTTAAAGACCCAGAACATGAGCTGTTTGTAGATGGCTCGTGTATGCGCCATGAGGAAGGAGGATTAAGCGCTGCTTTTGCTCTATGCACACTATCGAATATAGTCAAAGCATCCTATTTACCAGGAGTCAAGTGTGCACAAGTAGCAGAATTGGTTGCTTTAATAAAAGCATGCAAAATTGGAAAAAATTGAAGAGTAACCATTTACACTGATAGCCAGTATGGTTACGAGGTTGTGCATGACCTTGGACAATTATGGGTGCAAAGGGAGTTCATGACTTCTTCAGGAACCCCAATTATAAATGGACAGTTGTAAAAAAATAACTTGACACAATTCAATTGCCTAAAGAAATGTCCGTGGTCAAGTGTGCTGCTCACCAATGTGGACATGACAAAGTGACAGCCAGTAATCATTATGCTGACCAAGTGGCCTAACTTTGTGCCAGATAAAAAATGGAAATAAACAAGAACATTGAAGCATGTGGAAACAGCTGCCAACTTATGCTACTGAGTGGTATGAATACATGGGAGGAAGTGATAGATTTACAAGGTGAGGCATGGGTGGAAGCATACCCTACCCACAGAAATGATAGCTTAACTGTAGCCAAACTCTTTTTAAGGGAACTCATACCTAGGTTCTGTTTTCCAGTAACAATTGAGTTAGACCGAGAATGACATTTTAAATAATGAAATAATTAGTCTGTTCTGTGAAGCTATCAAAATTGAGCAAAAACTGCCCTGTGCATACCGCCCAGAGGCTTCTGGCGTGGTAGAACTATTGAATGGCACGATTAAAGCAAGATTTGGAAAGATGTGCGAATCTACCCAATTAGAATGGCCTGATGCATTACCTCTGGTTCTGATGGGACTCAGAATTATTCCAGACAAGAAAACAGGCTTGAGTCCCCATGAGATACTCATGGGAAAAGCAATGAGGCAAGCATGTGTGCCAGGACATCAGCTGTTAACAATATCTGATGATTTAGTTTTGGAGTACTGCTTCTATCTCTCACCAGGGAGGGGAAGACGCTGAAGCCAGACATTCAACTCCAGCACATGATTTGAACCCAGGAGATTGGATAGTGATACAGAATCACATCGAGAATCTTGCTTAGCACCAAGGTAGGAAAAATCAGAAAAAACGTCAGGCCCAACAAAGTTATATCCTGAATCAGGTCAGATTGGACTAGAAGAATCCATTCAGGCGGAACAGTCAACAGTAATAAGCCCTGGACAAGGTGAGTTAGAGAGGAAACCTGAAGTTGGCAAAAATCAAGTTGTGCTACAACTTAAAGAAAACAAAAGAACATTTGAAGCATCAAAAAACACTGTGCCAGCTAAAAGACTCAGAAAAGGTGATAAATGGCCTGGTGTTGTTAAAAGACTGAAATATCGCCTAGTCACAAGAGATGAAGAACCAGAACAAGTAGATGAAGTGACAAGTCAAACATTAATTCAGCTAGGAACAATGCTAAAGAAATTTTCTCCATAGTGCAGAACTTTACTTCACCTCGGGCCCAGGCGAGTGTTATTCCTTCTTCTCTCCCCTGGTGTGATACACTTTCCCGCTGTTTCAGAGAGAAAATTCAGGCCATCCAGGCTTCCTTTTCCTCGGGCAATGGCGGTAGCATTGGTTTTTGGGATATTCAACCAGCTGCCCCTGCCTGCTCTCTCTCAGCCTTTGGAGCAGTTACTCCCTTTGAGTCTCTTAAAATCCTCAGGGGGCTCAAGTCAGACTCTCCTTCCAATTCTTGCCCAGCCAGGCTTCTGGCGTCAGTGGCTGAGAGCCTGACTACTGAGGTGAACTGTATTGTCAACTTGTCCCTCCAGACTGCAGCGGTTTCTCCGAGGTGGAAGCAGGCAAAGATACTGTTGCTTCTGAAGAAAGCCTCTCTTGATCCTCTTACTCCAGGGAACTATCGTCCCATCTCCCTTCTCCCGGCCATTGCTAAGGTCTGAGAGAAGGTTGTTAACAGCCAACTCACAGAGTATGTGGAGACAGAGGGTCTCCTTCATCCTGCACAATCAGGGTTTTGCACCTCTCACAGCACTGAGACTGTCTTAGTGGAGGTGGTGGAGGCTATTCGGGAGTGTCTGGACGCGGGCGGGAGGGCAGCATTAATCTTGCTTGACCTCTCGTCTGCGTTCGACACGTTCCCTCATGCCCTTCTTCTGGCCCGTCTGCTTGAGATTGGGGTATGCGGAGCAGTTTGAGGCTGGCTTAGGTCCTTTTTGGAAGAGAGAGTCGAGCAGTATGGCTCCCCCTTTCTCTTCTTCCCCTCAGTTGGTCACCACCGGAGTCCTTCAGGGCTCTTCCCTTAGCCCACTCATTTTTAACATTTATGTTACGCCTCTCTTACATCTGGCAGAGGAGCTTGGGGCCAAGGTTATGGCCTACGCAGCAGTTGCAGAAGCCCAACAGTGCCTAGTTTCCATCTTTAAATGGCTGGCTGATGCTCAGCTGAAATGTAATGAACAAAAATCTGAGATCTTATTGTTTGGCAGCTATCCTACTGATTTTCGTGAACAGCTGTGGCCCCCTGACTCCCAGCTCCCCCCGGAGTCAGGACAGCCTGCAAAAAACCTGGGAGTGTTGTTTGACAAGAGTCTCTCCTTTTCCACCCACATTAAGAAACCGGCAGGCTGCTGCTTTGGTCTCCTTAAGACCCTGCGGACCTTCTTCACGCTCCTTTCCCAAGCGGCTAGAAAAACTGTCACCTGTGCTCTGATACTTTCCCGCCTGGATTACGCCAAAGTGAAGGAAGTGGGGGCAAACCAAGAGGGAAAATGAGTAAAGAAGAGGCAAAGAAAAAGTTTCCTTGTCATGGGTGCGGAAAATTGGGACATTGGAGAAACAGGTGTAAATTAATACAGAATAATCATTTCCAGAATCAAAATTTAAATTCACAGGCGCAGAATGAGGTGTCAAGGAGATAACCGCAACAGGTAGTACAGAATCAGTTGCCTCAAGCCCCTATGCCAGATTTTGTGAGTCAACCCAAATACAGTGTGGACACCGGATTTCCAGAGGGAAGTGGTAAGAAAAATACGGTAACACCACAGTTTCCTTTACAGGACACATTTTTCAAGGATGATACATACTGACAGTGCGTGAGAGGGGGGGAAGAGTATTGCGTACTTGGAGCATCCTTACCGGTAGATCAGTCAGGTCCTTACATTGAAGGGAGAGTGGAGGGAAATTAAGCAATCTTTTTGTTGGACACTGGTGCTAACCTTTCTACTGTGAGAACAGCAGACATTCCAAACATACCCCTCTCGGAAAAGCAATCCAAGTAGTAGGCGTTTCTAATAAACAAATTAGAACCCCTGTCACAAAACCTATGGAAGTTTGTATTGGCAACTTCCGAGAATGCACAAATTGGTAGTGTGCGATTCTAGCCCTGTAAACTTGCTAGGAATGGATCTGCTGTGCAAAATGAACTCCACAATCTTTTGTACAGCAACTGGTGTTGAAATTCAGTCTCTAGATGAAGACGGAGTGTATAAAATTATGCTAGTTAAACAAGAAACTGAAGTTAAAAAGATGTCCTTAGAAGATTAACCAGGAGAATTAAAAACCTTTGTGAATCCTGATGTATGGGATTTTTCAGGAAAAGAAGTAGGTCTAATGGCAGATGTCAATCCCATAAAAGTGACAGTGAAAGAAGGTGCGGTTTACCCAAACATTCTACAGTACAAAATGAGTCACTAAATAAAAGCAGGAGTTGCACAAGAAATAGGGCTTTTGGTTGAACAAGGCATTCTGGAAGAAATAATGAGCAGTCCTTGTAATTCACCTATAATTGGCATACAGAAACCAAACGGAAAGTACAGGGTGGTCGAAGGCCTTTGTAAAATTAGTAAGATTGTCGTCCCATGTTGCCCAGTAGTACCAAATCCTGCTGTGATTGTGTATCAAATACCACGGGAGCCAGATGGTTTACAGTAATTGATTTATGCCATGCCATCTTTTCCATCCCGCTGCATCCGGATAGCAAGTTTTTATTTTCGTTCAAATTTGATGACCATGTTTACATTTGGAGTCGTGTTCCTCAGGGGTACACAGAAAGTGCATCAATTTTTTATCAGATTCTGAAAAAGTGCTTTGAATCACTGGTGCTGCCCGGAAAATCTGTCCTGGTTGTGTATATCGATGACATATTGTTGGCATCGAGAACAAGAATTGACTGTGTGATCGATTCCATTGCATTACTGAACCATTTAGCAAAAGGTGGACATAAAGTATCCCCAGAGAAATTGCAATACTGTACAACCTCAGTAAAGTATCTGGGACACCAGATAGAAAGAGGGGTCAGGAGAGTAACATCTGATAGAATCAGGATAATTCAAAACATGAAATTACCTCAAACTCAGAAAGAAATTAGAATGTTTCTCAGAGTTGTAGGTTACTGCAGGCAGTGGATTGTGGGATTTGCAGTGCTTGCAAAGCCGTTTATTCAAATGACAAAGAAACTAGCAAAAGATCCAGTTGAATGGGACGATGAAAGCATGACTGCTTTCTTAAAATTTGTAACAATCTGTGTAAAGCTCCATCATTAGTGATGCCTGATTATTCAAAGGCGTTTGCACTATTTTGTGACTCAAGAGACAATTGTGCACTTTCAGTCCTAACCCAGACCCATGGATTAATGCGACAACCTGTGGCATATTTCTCTGCAACATTGGATCCAGTGGCATCAGCACTGCCAGGTTGTCTGAAAGCGGTAGCTGCAACGTGCATGAGTCTTGAGAAAAGTGAATCCATTGTCGTGGAACATCCTGTAACAGTGTACGTTCCACATTCAGTTGTGATTCTGCTAACCAGAACGCGTACTCAGCACCTAACAACTAGTTGGATGATAAAATATGAAAGAATTATCCTTGGTTCAGAAAATGTGACAATATTGAGATGCACTATTTTAAATCCAGCAACTTTATTGCCAAATTCTCACTTTGAGGAAGTAAGAGAGGAAGTCGAACATGATTGTATCGACTTAACTGAATTCAGTACTAAACCTCGCGCAGACATACAGGAAGAACCTTTAAAGACCCAGAACATGAGCTGTTTGTAGATGGCTCGTGTATGCGCCATGAGGAAGGAGGATTAAGCGCTGCTTTTGCTCTATGCACACTATCGAATATAGTCAAAGCATCCTATTTACCAGGAGTCAAGTGTGCACAAGTAGCAGAATTGGTTGCTTTAATAAAAGCATGCAAAATTGGATAAAATTGAAGAGTAACCATTTACACTGATAGCCAGTATGGTTACGAGGTTGTGCATGACCTTGGACAATTATGGGTGCAAAGGGAGTTCATGACTTCTTCAGGAACCCCAATTATAAATGGACAGTTGTAAAAAAATAACTTGACACAATTCAATTGCCTAAAGAAATGTCCGTGGTCAAGTGTGCTGCTCACCAATGTGGACATGACAAAGTGACAGCCAGTAATCATTATGCTGACCAAGTGGCCTAACTTTGTGCCAGATAAAAAATGGAAATAAACAAGAACATTGAAGCATGTGGAAACAGCTGCCAACTTATGCTACTGAGTGGTATGAATACATGGGAGGAAGTGATAGATTTACAAGGTGAGGCATGGGTGGAAGCATACCCTACCCACAGAAATGATAGCTTAACTGTAGCCAAACTCTTTTTAAGGGAACTCATACCTAGGTTCTGTTTTCCAGTAACAATTGAGTTAGACCGAGAATGACATTTTAAATAATGAAATAATTAGTCTGTTCTGTGAAGCTATCAAAATTGAGCAAAAACTGCCCTGTGCATACCGCCCAGAGGCTTCTGGCGTGGTAGAACTATTGAATGGCACGATTAAAGCAAGATTTGGAAAGATGTGCGAATCTACCCAATTAGAATGGCCTGATGCATTACCTCTGGTTCTGATGGGACTCAGAATTATTCCAGACAAGAAAACAGGCTTGAGTCCCCATGAGATACTCATGGGAAAAGCAATGAGGCAAGCATGTGTGCCAGGACATCAGCTGTTAACAATATCTGATGATTTAGTTTTGGAGTACTGCTTCTATCTCTCACCAGGGAGGGGAAGACGCTGAAGCCAGACATTCAACTCCAGCACATGATTTGAACCCAGGAGATTGGATAGTGATACAGAATCACATCGAGAATCTTGCTTAGCACCAAGGTAGGAAAAATCAGAAAAAACGTCAGGCCCAACAAAGTTATATCCTGAATCAGGTCAGATTGGACTAGAAGAATCCATTCAGGCGGAACAGTCAACAGTAATAAGCCCTGGACAAGGTGAGTTAGAGAGGAAACCTGAAGTTGGCAAAAATCAAGTTGTGCTACAACTTAAAGAAAACAAAAGAACATTTGAAGCATCAAAAAACACTGTGCCAGCTAAAAGACTCAGAAAAGGTGATAAATGGCCTGGTGTTGTTAAAAGACTGAAATATCGCCTAGTCACAAGAGATGAAGAACCAGAACAAGTAGATGAAGTGACAAGTCAAACATTAATTCAGCTAGGAACAATGCTAAAGAAATTTTCTCCATAGTGCAGAACTTTACTTCACCTCGGGCCCAGGCGAGTGTTATTCCTTCTTCTCTCCCCTGGTGTGATACACTTTCCCGCTGTTTCAGAGAGAAAATTCAGGCCATCCAGGCTTCCTTTTCCTCGGGCAATGGCGGTAGCATTGGTTTTTGGGATATTCAACCAGCTGCCCCTGCCTGCTCTCTCTCAGCCTTTGGAGCAGTTACTCCCTTTGAGTCTCTTAAAATCCTCAGGGGGCTCAAGTCAGACTCTCCTTCCAATTCTTGCCCAGCCAGGCTTCTGGCGTCAGTGGCTGAGAGCCTGACTACTGAGGTGAACTGTATTGTCAACTTGTCCCTCCAGACTGCAGCGGTTTCTCCGAGGTGGAAGCAGGCAAAGATACTGTTGCTTCTGAAGAAAGCCTCTCTTGATCCTCTTACTCCAGGGAACTATCGTCCCATCTCCCTTCTCCCGGCCATTGCTAAGGTCTGAGAGAAGGTTGTTAACAGCCAACTCACAGAGTATGTGGAGACAGAGGGTCTCCTTCATCCTGCACAATCAGGGTTTTGCACCTCTCACAGCACTGAGACTGTCTTAGTGGAGGTGGTGGAGGCTATTCGGGAGTGTCTGGACGCGGGCGGGAGGGCAGCATTAATCTTGCTTGACCTCTCGTCTGCGTTCGACACGTTCCCTCATGCCCTTCTTCTGGCCCGTCTGCTTGAGATTGGGGTATGCGGAGCAGTTTGAGGCTGGCTTAGGTCCTTTTTGGAAGAGAGAGTCGAGCAGTATGGCTCCCCCTTTCTCTTCTTCCCCTCAGTTGGTCACCACCGGAGTCCTTCAGGGCTCTTCCCTTAGCCCACTCATTTTTAACATTTATGTTACGCCTCTCTTACATCTGGCAGAGGAGCTTGGGGCCAAGGTTATGGCCTACGCAGCAGTTGCAGAAGCCCAACAGTGCCTAGTTTCCATCTTTAAATGGCTGGCTGATGCTCAGCTGAAATGTAATGAACAAAAATCTGAGATCTTATTGTTTGGCAGCTATCCTACTGATTTTCGTGAACAGCTGTGGCCCCCTGACTCCCAGCTCCCCCCGGTGTCAGGACAGCCTGCAAAAAACCTGGGAGTGTTGTTTGACAAGAGTCTCTCCTTTTCCACCCACATTAAGAAACCGGCAGGCTGCTGCTTTGGTCTCCTTAAGACCCTGCGGACCTTCTTCACGCTCCTTTCCCAAGCGGCTAGAAAAACTGTCACCTGTGCTCTGATACTTTCCCGCCTGGATTACGCCAAAGTGAAGGAAGTGGGGGCAAACCAAGAGGGAAAATGAGTAAAGAAGAGGCAAAGAAAAAGTTTCCTTGTCATGGGTGCGGAAAATTGGGACATTGGAGAAACAGGTGTAAATTAATACAGAATAATCATTTCCAGAATCAAAATTTAAATTCACAGGCGCAGAATGAGGTGTCAAGGAGATAACCGCAACAGGTAGTACAGAATCAGTTGCCTCAAGCCCCTATGCCAGATTTTGTGAGTCAACCCAAATACAGTGTGGACACCGGATTTCCAGAGGGAAGTGGTAAGAAAAATACGGTAACACCACAGTTTCCTTTACAGGACACATTTTTCAAGGATGATACATACTGACAGTGCGTGAGAGGGGGGAAGAGTATTGCGTACTTGGAGCATCCTTACCGGTAGATCAGTCAGGTCCTTACATTGAAGGGAGAGTGGAGGGAAATTAAGCAATCTTTTTGTTGGACACTGGTGCTAACCTTTCTACTGTGAGAACAGCAGACATTCCAAACATACCCCTCTCGGAAAAGCAATCCAAGTAGTAGGCGTTTCTAATAAACAAATTAGAACCCCTGTCACAAAACCTATGGAAGTTTGTATTGGCAACTTCCGAGAATGCACAAATTGGTAGTGTGCGATTCTAGCCCTGTAAACTTGCTAGGAATGGATCTGCTGTGCAAAATGAACTCCACAATCTTTTGTACAGCAACTGGTGTTGAAATTCAGTCTCTAGATGAAGACGGAGTGTATAAAATTATGCTAGTTAAACAAGAAACTGAAGTTAAAAAGATGTCCTTAGAAGATTAACCAGGAGAATTAAAAACCTTTGTGAATCCTGATGTATGGGATTTTTCAGGAAAAGAAGTAGGTCTAATGGCAGATGTCAATCCCATAAAAGTGACAGTGAAAGAAGGTGAAAGAAGGTGCGGTTTACCCAAACATTCTACAGTACAAAATGAGTCACTAAATAAAAGCAGGAGTTGCACAAGAAATAGGGCTTTTGGTTGAACAAGGCATTCTGGAAGAAATAATGAGCAGTCCTTGTAATTCACCTATAATTGGCATACAGAAACCAAACGGAAAGTACAGGGTGGTCGAAGGCCTTTGTAAAATTAGTAAGATTGTCGTCCCATGTTGCCCAGTAGTACCAAATCCTGCTGTGATTGTGTATCAAATACCACGGGAGCCAGATGGTTTACAGTAATTGATTTATGCCATGCCATCTTTTCCATCCCGCTGCATCCGGATAGCAAGTTTTTATTTTCGTTCAAATTTGATGACCATGTTTACATTTGGAGTCGTGTTCCTCAGGGGTACACAGAAAGTGCATCAATTTTTTATCAGATTCTGAAAAAGTGCTTTGAATCACTGGTGCTGCCCGGAAAATCTGTCCTGGTTGTGTATATCGATGACATATTGTTGGCATCGAGAACAAGAATTGACTGTGTGATCGATTCCATTGCATTACTGAACCATTTAGCAAAAGGTGGACATAAAGTATCCCCAGAGAAATTGCAATACTGTACATCTACTCGAGCTCGGCGGAGAAGGGTAGGTCACGCAGCGAAGGCACGAGAGATTTGAGTTTCAACCTAAGGACTCATCCTTGATGCTAGATCCCGCCGACCCCTCATGTGGCTGATATTTCTCTATAGTTTGGCATAGGACAACTCCCACAGAGGTAAACACACACAAAACTCACACATGACACCAGCATGTTTTAGATCACCTTGTTAAAGGTCCTGATGAATCGCGGGCAACTTTTGCCCACAGCGAGAAACATGTCGACCGTCTTCACCACTAGCCCCATCTAGGTTCACCTGACCTTACTCGTTGAGTCCTAGTGAGCTAGCCCCCTGGTTTTAATTGCAGCTAGGGACCCCCTGAATAAAGTTGATTCCGGTACCCTGAGCTACATTTTAAATATCCCTTTTCACCGTCACATACCTCCCTGCCCACACACCCACACCTCACCATAAGGCTGTTGGAAAAAGATCTCCGCCAAAGAGCCCCTCTTTGAGGTGAGCCCGTCGGGGATTGCACCGCCTCCCCGACGAGGAGCAACCGCCGATGATGAAGCATGACATCCTTCGGGGTGTGTGAGGCAAATCCATCCAACAAAATGGATGCCCTTGGGTGTTACACTTACACCTTCGGTCACGCCAATTAACTCTTTCCCTAATCACACCTAGGAACAGTCCGGCACCCCTCCTTGTTGTAAATACTGTACAACCTCAGTAAAGTATCTGGGACACCAGATAGAAAGAGGGGTCAGGAGAGTAACATCTGATAGAATCAGGATAATTCAAAACATGAAATTACCTCAAACTCAGAAAGAAATTAGAATGTTTCTCAGAGTTGTAGGTTACTGCAGGCAGTGGATTGTGGGATTTGCAGTGCTTGCAAAGCCGTTTATTCAAATGACAAAGAAACTAGCAAAAGATCCAGTTGAATGGGACGATGAAAGCATGACTGCTTTCTTAAAATTTGTAACAATCTGTGTAAAGCTCCATCATTAGTGATGCCTGATTATTCAAAGGCGTTTGCACTATTTTGTGACTCAAGAGACAATTGTGCACTTTCAGTCCTAACCCAGACCCATGGATTAATGCGACAACCTGTGGCATATTTCTCTGCAACATTGGATCCAGTGGCATCAGCACTGCCAGGTTGTCTGAAAGCGGTAGCTGCAACGTGCATGAGTCTTGAGAAAAGTGAATCCATTGTCGTGGAACATCCTGTAACAGTGTACGTTCCACATTCAGTTGTGATTCTGCTAACCAGAACGCGTACTCAGCACCTAACAACTAGTTGGATGATAAAATATGAAAGAATTATCCTTGGTTCAGAAAATGTGACAATATTGAGATGCACTATTTTAAATCCAGCAACTTTATTGCCAAATTCGCACTTTGAGGAAGTAAGAGAGGAAGTCGAACATGATTGTATCGACTTAACTGAATTCAGTACTAAACCTCGCGCAGACATACAGGAAGAACCTTTAAAGACCCAGAACATGAGCTGTTTGTAGATGGCTCGTGTATGCGCCATGAGGAAGGAGGATTAAGCGCTGCTTTTGCTCTATGCACACTATCGAATATAGTCAAAGCATCCTATTTACCAGGAGTCAAGTGTGCACAAGTAGCAGAATTGGTTGCTTTAATAAAAGCATGCAAAATTGGATAAAATTGAAGAGTAACCATTTACACTGATAGCCAGTATGGTTACGAGGTTGTGCATGACCTTGGACAATTATGGGTGCAAAGGGAGTTCATGACTTCTTCAGGAACCCCAATTATAAATGGACAGTTGTAAAAAAATAACTTGACACAATTCAATTGCCTAAAGAAATGTCCGTGGTCAAGTGTGCTGCTCACCAATGTGGACATGACAAAGTGACAGCCAGTAATCATTATGCTGACCAAGTGGCCTAACTTTGTGCCAGATAAAAAATGGAAATAAACAAGAACATTGAAGCATGTGGAAACAGCTGCCAACTTATGCTACTGAGTGGTATGAATACATGGGAGGAAGTGATAGATTTACAGGGTGAGGCATGGGTGGAAGCATACCCTACCCACAGAAATGATAGCTTAACTGTAGCCAAACTCTTTTTAAGGGAACTCATACCTAGGTTCTGTTTTCCAGTAACAATTGAGTTAGACCGAGAATGACATTTTAAATAATGAAATAATTAGTCTGGTCTGTGAAGCTATCAAAATTGAGCAAAAACTGCCCTGTGCATACCGCCCAGAGGCTTCTGGCGTGGTAGAACTATTGAATGGCACGATTAAAGCAAGATTTGGAAAGATGTGCGAATCTACCCAATTAGAATGGCCTGATGCATTACCTCTGGTTCTGATGGGACTCAGAATTATTCCAGACAAGAAAACAGGCTTGAGTCCCCATGAGATACTCATGGGAAAAGCAATGAGGCAAGCATGTGTGCCAGGACATCAGCTGTTAACAATATCTGATGATTTAGTTTTGGAGTACTGCAACGAGTTGGCTCACCAAGTGCGTTCTATCTCTCACCAGGGAGGGGAAGACGCTGAAGCCAGACATTCAACTCCAGCACATGATTTGAACCCAGGAGATTGGATAGTGATACAGAATCACATCGAGAATCTTGCTTAGCACCAAGGTAGGAAAAATCAGAAAAAACGTCAGGCCCAACAAAGTTATATCCTGAATCAGGTCAGATTGGACTAGAAGAATCCATTCAGGCGGAACAGTCAACAGTAATAAGCCCTGGACAAGGTGAGTTAGAGAGGAAACCTGAAGTTGGCAAAAATCAAGTTGTGCTACAACTTAAAGAAAACAAAAGAACATTTGAAGCATCAAAAACACTGTGCCAGCTAAAAGACTCAGAAAAGGTGATAAATGGCCTGGTGTTGTTAAAAGACTGAAATATCGCCTCGTCACAAGAGATGAAGAACCAGAACAAGTAGATGAAGTGACAAGTCAAACATTAATTCAGCTAGGAACAATGCTAAAGACATTTTCTCCATAGTGCAGAACTTTACTTCACCTCGGGCCCAGGCGAGTGTTATTCCTTCTTCTCTCCCCTGGTGTGATACACTTTCCCGCTGTTTCAGAGAGAAAATTCAGGCCATCCAGGCTTCCTTTTCCTCGGGCAATGGCGGTAGCATTGGTTTTTGGGATATTCAACCAGCTGCCCCTGCCTGCTCTCTCTCAGCCTTTGGAGCAGTTACTCCCTTTGAGTCTCTTAAAATCCTCAGGGGGCTCAAGTCAGACTCTCCTTCCAATTCTTGCCCAGCCAGGCTTCTGGCATCAGTGGCTGAGAGCCTGACTACTGAGGTGAACTGTATTGTCAACTTGTCCCTCCAGACTGCAGCGGTTTCTCCGAGGTGGAAGCAGGCAAAGATACTGTTGCTTCTGAAGAAAGCCTCTCTTGATCCTCTTACTCCAGGGAACTATCGTCCCATCTCCCTTCTCCCGGCCATTGCTAAGGTCTGAGAGAAGGTTGTTAACAGCCAACTCACAGAGTATGTGGAGACAGAGGGTCTCCTTCATCCTGCACAATCAGGGTTTTGCACCTCTCACAGCACTGAGACTGTCTTAGTGGAGGTGGTGGAGGCTATTCGGGAGTGTCTGGACGCGGGTGGGAGGGCAGCATTAATCTTGCTTGACCTCTCGTCTGCGTTCGACACGTTCCCTCATGCCCTTCTTCTGGCCCGTCTGCTTGAGATTGGGGTATGCGGAGCAGTTTGAGGCTGGCTTAGGTCCTTTTTGGAAGAGAGAGTCGAGCAGTATGGCTCCCCCTTTCTCTTCTTCCCCTCAGTTGGTCACCACCGGAGTCCTTCAGGGCTCTTCCCTTAGCCCACTCATTTTTAACATTTATGTTACGCCTCTCTTACATCTGGCAGAGGAGCTTGGGGCCAAGGTTATGGCCTACGCAGCAGTTGCAGAAGCCCAACAGTGCCTAGTTTCCATCTTTAAATGGCTGGCTGATGCTCAGCTGAAATGTAATGAACAAAAATCTGAGATCTTATTGTTTGGCAGCTATCCTACTGATTTTCGTGAACAGCTGTGGCCCCCTGACTCCCAGCTCCCCCCGGTGTCAGGACAGCCTGCAAAAAACCTGGGAGTGTTGTTTGACAAGAGTCTCTCCTTTTCCACCCACATTAAGAAACCGGCAGGCTGCTGCTTTGGTCTCCTTAAGACCCTGCGGACCTTCTTCACGCTCCTTTCCCAAGTGGCTAGAAAAACTGTCACCTGTGCTCTGATCCTTTCCCGCCTGGATTACGCCAATGCTCTTTTTGTTGGGTCCCCTGGATATCTGCTTTAAAAACTTCAGGTAGTCCAGAATACGGCCGCTAGATTGCTATTGGGCCTCTCTGCTAGGAATAGTGTGACCTCTCAACTACTCTCTCTTCACTGGCTTCCTGTTGCTGATAGAGTCAGATTTAAATCTTTAATTCTGGCCCATCGTGCCCTCCATGGTCTTGGTCCCCTCTATCTTCAGAAGGGTTTCTCCTTTTACTTCCCGGCTCGTGCTCTTTGTTCCGCGACTCAATGTTTTGCCCGGACGCCTCGCTTTAGGCTTCAGAGGATGGGGGGCAGCTCCCTTGTCGTGAAGGCCAGTCTGGCCTGGAATGCCCTCCCCCTCTTCTTGCGGTCGATTCAGAACCCTGCCATTTTTAAAAAGAACTTAAGACACACTTCTTTGTTTGTTAATCTCCTCTTGTTCCCCTCAGGCTCGGCGCCGGGACACTCATGAGTATTCGTGCGCGCTACAAGTGGGGGGAAAAAAAAACATCTAAAAGAAATCAAAGAAGGAGAAGTCCACTCCTGAAAAAGCTGAGCAATAAATTCAAAGGCCCTGAATGGACATACATCATTCTTGAAGATTACGAAAATCTAGAAATCAGTGATGACAGTTATGAAGAATTGATTGCCGATCAAGATATTGAAGAAGAGAGGCCACCTTAAGATAAACCACAGGTGTACTCTGTGTAAAATTCTCAAAGAGGGGTTAAGCATCCTTAGTAAAAAATGGCTAATAAAAGAGTTGATGGAAACTCGAAATTGGCTGTATAAAGACATGCTGTAGGATATGTAAATATAGGGTACTCATAGTACTTGTAGTATGGCTAGGACTGACAATAGCAATACGCACTTGATGGTTGCTAAGCAAAATTACATTAGTATACATGGAAAGATAGCGCACCACAAACAAGATAGAGTAGACTTAGAAGCACCAGATGAGATAGAATTACATCACGTTAGAAACAGAAATGAAACTGAGATGAATGTATTTGCTAGTCTCTTAGTACAGTATGTAGAGACTATGCAGATTAGTGATTGTTATGTCTGTATGAAACTGCCAACTTCTGTAGCTAAAGGTGTTACCTACCATCATTTACCCCTGACCAATGGTATTTCCTGTAGAATATTAACTAGTTTGTTTTATAAAACTGGAAGGTTGCAGTATTATTATTCTAACATAGATGTTATTTTTCCTGAGTGAATGAATTCTGTCCTTAGTGCTAAAGATGCCCAATTCTTTGGTGAATGTTTCCTGCACAAAAAGACAATCTGACATGTAATTTATATGAAGAGGAAAAGTTATTTTTAAATTTAGTTGAGAAAAGGAGGCAGGATTTCCTTAGAAAAGCCACTGAAACGAAATCAAATGGGCCTTAAGGGAGGAATTTATGGCAACTGACAAACCTCATGCTGCTATGTCTTTGGAATTTGAAAAGATGGGGAAAATCTGTCTCCATAGAAAGAAAACTGAATATAACAATGTATTCATTGGTTCCAGTGAACGTGAACGTAATTTCCTCATAGTTGGGGGTTGGGGACTAAAAGGGGGAACAGATCCATTATTTCCAGGAGTCTATTATATTTGTGGGAACAAAGCTTACTTTAAGCTGCCTGATCATTGGTATGGGAGTTGCTATTTCGGAATAGTATTCCCAAAGGTATACCATGTAAAAAGAATCACTGGAAGCAATGAACACGAAAATGAACAAACACAATATAAAAGAGCTAGTTTTGGAGAAATTGTAGGTGATATATTTAGTACATTGATACCTTCAGTGGGAGTAATTCTGAATACTCAAAGAATCTGTAATTATCAACAGTGGTGGATCGCTTATCGACTGACACTGCTGGAGGATTCTTTTTGATCAATACCGAATTGGTTGCGATCAGATCAATGGTTATACAAAATCGACTTGCTCTTAACATATTATTGGCAAAAGAGGGCGTAGTCTGTAAAATATTGAAAGAGCAACATTGTTGCACTTACATACCTGATAAAAGTGTTGAAATTGGAAGGTATGTAAGGAACATTACTAATTTGGAAGAAGAATTGAAACCACTGGAAGTTAATATTGCATGGAAGAGACTAACTGATGGTCTCTCTTCTGTTGGTAATAGGATTTCCAGTGTAGGTAGAAGTATTGTAGGTATAGTACTGATGCCAATATTGGTAATATCACTAATAATATTAGTGATAATGATTTGGTGCAAATGGTGCAGGAATAGAAAAAGGTACACTGTGAATGAGAAAACGAAAACAAGGAAAATTGATGAGAACCAAATGAAAGAGTTAAAGGGGGACATATACAAATGCATGAAAGTTTATCAGAATAATGGTAAAAAGAAAAATCCCAAAGTAATTGAAAAAATTGAACTGGGAGAATGTTGAAGTTGGCATCTGGTTCCTTAATTTATGATGTTATAAATTATCATCATAGAGGGGTTTAATGGAGCAAGGTTTGACATATGCAGAAACTTGCTTGTACTCAGCCCTTTCTAAATAACCTGTAACATAATAACCAACATGTTTTGTTTACTAATATGTATGTTTCACGACATTTCTAGTATCTAGGGGAAGATTGCCTATGTGCTTTTACTAACATTAACACGAATGTCCTAAAATAGCAGCCGCAACGCAGGAATTTCACTGTACATATGTCTGCCACATTCACGTGGTGTGACGCCTTTTACTGCTTTGGTGGGAAATCTGCTTCTGCACACTAGTGCCAGAAATGGCCACTTTAAATCTCACATGCTAATGCTTATGCTGCAGCTTGTACTAAGCTTGTTCGTTCTGCTTAACTATTAATGCACAAGTTAAAATAAAGTAATGGGTTAGAGTAGTGATACGTGGTATACAGTGCATTCATCTATTTTTGTATTCTAATATGTTTCTTTTTGACTTTGCTATTAGCTCGTACTTTGGGCCTGAATACTGTCACATCCTCCATCTTGGACAATGCCGCGCACGCGCACTCTGACCCTGAAATTGCTGAAGCATTGGCATTGACCCTCAGCCATGAAGCATCTTGCCCACGGTGTGCATGAGAACCTCACCCCATGACCTGGGAAATGGAAGAAGACTTACCAAATGTGTTAACATTGTATGCAAAAATGAAATAATATTGGTGGGCGGAATAAAGACGTGGGAAAGTAAATTGTGGGTGGGGACTCAATCAATATGAATCATATTGAAATGACAGCATCTTAGTATGGTGTGATGACCTCTTCTCATCTTTCCAACCAATCACTGAAGGAGAACACATAGATCTGCAACATTTAGGGGTGGTACACTGCCCTCGAAATGGCATAACTAAGGTAGGTTTGGTTTAGATAGAGAAATTGTACGACTTGTCCGAATAGCTGACCTGTCACTGACCCAACGCACTCAATAGGCGATCGAGGACAGAGGTGCTGGCAGAGCACTCTGTCAGAAGAATTGATTACCCAGTCGGGGTACCAAATTTGCTAGAGAGGGGTGTGACGCTGGCGTTGCACTTTGAGGAGGTCACCTGTCCTGATCTGCACCTGTCTTGTCCCGTGCGCATCTAATTAGTTGGGAGGCGAGCCTTGGTCTTTTTGCCCCAGCCCGTGACCAGGTTTGGTCATTGCACCATTCTAGGTAAATATAATCTATGTGGTATGGCTTGTGCTATTTCCCTTTCTCACCCTTCCCAGGTACCAATGTCTGAGGTGTTGCTGTGATTTCCTACAAACGTTATGTCCTACTGGCTATATTCCTGCTTGTAAAATTCATAGTCACAAGATTGTGGCTTTAGCAATTTAACTCAGAAAATCTCTCATAGATAAAGGTTTTAAAACTTTCCCTGAGTCTGTGTCTTTTTACAGGAAAAGTAAATATGTTTTAAATACTGCCTATTTAAACTCAACTCCCTTTTGATCCCTTGGACTTATAGCAAAGGTGACAAGGATTGGTAAGTTATGGTTTACAGGTATAAGTCCTAAAAGGACTCAAAGCACTGATAGGGTGATTAAATTAGTAATTAGTTAGACGGGACTACTAGTTCAAAGTGTGAATGTTATATGGGTCCAGGTGAGTATGGTAATATTGAGCTAGTTGGTCCCTGCGCGCTCTATCAGGTTTATGCTGGTTTCTAAAACAAACTGTAAGTAGGTTGAGAGCACAAAAATAGAAAAAAATGCCTACCTCTTTGAAAAATACCAAAACTGTGGTACAAAATTAGTTTTTTTATTCAGCTCTACATGTCCATGTCAAAATTCTAGTTCAGAATAGTATGACATTAGATGACATATTTCCAGCAAAGGGGAGTGGTTGAGCTGTTGTAGGTTCTAAATGTTGCCCTCATCTTCTCAACAACTCACTCAGCATACATGAGCAAATAAATCGCATTAGGTTTATCACAAGGAGACTGCACGAGTTACAGAATATTCTAGATATATTCTCTCACTGGCATTGGGACCTGGATAGGTAGAATATTTAGGCATTGATGGATAAAAATATTTGAACTAATTTGTCTTTATTCATAAATGTAATACTCCTATTATTTTGCACAAATCAAAGCGCTGACAACACCTTCCCACTTGCTACAGTTTACAATAATTAGGAGAGTGATGAAGAAGTGAAAACAGACAATTTTGAGACTTTTATGATCAATTGTTGTAAAGCTTTGCCTCACGGCAATAAAGAGTGTTGTAAAAACATAATCTTGTAGTCCTATTGTTTTAACCTTAATGTTGTCTTGCAACCATTTATCACAGCATTTATACTTACTATATTTCATAGTCAAATATGGATGTCATGTCGCATTAATTTGAAGTGCCCTTTAAACTCAATATACTTAGGAATCATGACTTTAGTAGTCAATTCAATTCAATTCAATTCATGAAGCTTTATTCGGTACATATAAAATGACCATAAAAGCACAACAAAAAAATCATATATAATAAGATAAAAGTACATCAGATTTCAGGGCAGAGAACAGCAGAACGTTACAGACATAGTTCTTAAAAACACATACTTTTCCTGGCATTAATACACTGAGTTAAAAAAGTTGCAGTATAAAAACAGATATCGATAGATTGCAGGTTAAAAATTAAACTCATTGCCTGGTTAACTGTATGTATGCCATATTTAACAAACATAGGTTTCAAATAGGCAGTACAAAACTTCATATACAGTTTGCAGAAAAGTAAAAAGTGCATAGTGCTCTGTTTAGATACACCATCACACATACATGGTCCTAGCGGGTGTCTCTTCAGATTCGACAGGGCCACTAAGTGATGTGCTACTCCAAACCTTAGTCTGGTCAGCACAAACTTGTGGGATGCCTTGTCACCCAAACCAGATAATTGGGGAAACCTCCAGTGGTGAGATAGCTATTATAAAACATAACAGTAGATAGAGATCCATAGGCCAAGGCCCGCTTCCTTGTTGTAAAAGCCAAGAATTTAGTTTTCAGCTCTATTTTGGGTATCTGGGATGCTGCACTGGGATCAATCAAGATATTTAAATTAAAAATCTCAGAAAAACAGACGGCAATATAATTTAACCAGGGTGTATTCAGATGCTTATCCAGCGAGATGCAATAATTGATCTGTTAAAAGATTTTTATTCCTGGAGCCAAATTGACCGCCAAATCATAAGTGGCCTCAGGGATAACAGATCAATTAGAAAATTGGAATCCAGTTCCCGATGGATTGGCTCAGTGGGAGCAGAGGTTGGTAAACACAGGAGCTTTTTTAAAAAAGAGTTTTCATCCTGCTGCAAGTGATGGTCACTTCTGTGACCCCACACACCTGCCCCATAAAGAGCGATTGTAACACATCTCGCTTGGTAAATTTTAAGCATATCCCTGGTGCGTCTATCCCCCACCTTAGCAGCAAATCTAAAAACACCATGCGCACTTTTGGCCATTTTAATGCGGATATTGCTGAATTCATTGGACCATTTTCTATCCTTGGAAAAGGTTATACCAAGATAACAAAACTTATCTACTTGTTGCACCTTTTCTTGATCTATAAAAAAGGCATTTGAAATTTTACTTTTGGCCCCAAACATCATGGTGTGCGTTTTGCCCTTATTAATAATCAGTTTTCTGTCTTTGATAAAGACAGAAAATCTATCGAGCAGACGCTGTAGTCCCAAAGGAGTTCTAGAGAGCAAAACAGCGTCATCGGCGTATAATAACACCGGGACTGGTACACCCTTGATCTGGGGGGCATCTGCCTTAACATTTTTTAAGATTGTATTGATTCCGTTAATAAATAATATAAAAAGTAGGGGGGCCAATACAAAGCCCTGTCTAATCCCTCTCTTGACGCTAAATTTTGGGGTGCATTCACCTTTTGCGCCGTAACGCAGAGATGTTTGTAATTTCCCGTACAACCTCGCTAGGAAAAAGATGATACCCTCTGGTGCTCCTAGCTCTAACAGGGTTGGCCATAAAATGGAAGGGTCAACCATGTCAAAAGCGCTACTTAGGTCTGCAAAACAAATGTACAGAGATCCTTGTTTTGCTTCAGTATATTTCCCGATCAATAACTCTAGATTAATGCACTGATCGAGAGTACCCCGACCCTTTCTAAATCCGTACTGGCTATCAGCGAGGATTCCCTCTTGCTCGGCCCATTCTTCTAGCCTGGCCAGCAAAACTCTACTCATGATCTTAACTGAGGAGTCAAGAAGGGAAATGGGGCGATACTTTTTCACATCTGACCTACTGCCCTTTTTATATATTGGGATAATAATAGATTCCTCCCATGTTTTGGGGGCCTCAGTGCAAACTGCGGCGTTAAAAACAATGGCCTAGAGAGGGCTCCATATCTCAGGCGCTGCTTTATAAACATCAATGGGCACCCCATTGGGGCCCTGGGCTTCCCCCCCTTACAAGCACGAATGGCAAGTTCAACCTCACTAACCGTGATATCCAATGGTAGAACAGTCCACCTACTAAGGTTGGAATCTGCACAGCTGTTTGTATCAAAAATGTTTGAAAAGTGGGCAACCCAGACTCCACTTGAGACATTCGAGGTTAACGCTGGTGTATTTTCTCCCTTCAGAAAAGGCGAGTTAACAGTAGCCCAGAACAAGGTACTGTTAGATAATTCAGCAGCGTAGTTAAGAGAGTCCCAGGCCAACTGCTGTGACTCACACTTCCTCCGTTTCTGAGCATGGTTATATTCTGTTCTTAAATTTCTTATGTTGTTAATGTCCCTTGGCCTTTTGGCATGTGCATATTTCAATTCAGTTAAAAGGCTAGTGCACATATGGTCAAACCAACCAGGACCATTTCTACTTTGAGCCCTTTTGGGCCTTGTGAACCTGGCATCATTTAATTCATTAATATCTTTAAAAGAAACTAAAACCTGCCCAAAGTCGGTGCTATTGTCAAGGATGAAGGTAATATCAACCAAACAGTCGCTGACGATAGCACCGATTAAATCGTTGGCTTTGTCCCCCGCCCATCTTAATCTTACTCCATTTGGTCTGTGTGGTTCCACATTAGTGACTGTAGTACTCTTATTAACTGGACTTTCACCCCAAAAAGTTGTTTCCATGATGATACAATTATGATCACTTATAAAAGTTTCTTCTATCCTGGGGACAGCACAACTAGAAATAATGGTAGAAGAGATGATCACATGGTCAATGACCGAACTAGTGTGCCGGTTCTTAAAGGTAGGGATAGTTTCACCATTTTTATCTTTTGCAAAACCCAGGATTTCCAGATCATAGCAGCCCATGAGTGAGTGTAATGCCTCACCATAGCTGTTATGACCAAAGTGCAAGTCATCAAATCCGGCGTTGTTTTTAAACCCACAGACTTTTTGTGTTGAGAATTCACATAATTGAGTATTAAAATCACCAACATATATAAAATCAAAAGAAATATTTACTTCTAAACTTAAATTTTCGATGGCATTTGCCAGATCATGTACTACGGTTACCCTTGAACTGTCAAAAATATTATTATAGTAATTAACCAGTAGAATGTTACGTCCTTGGTCCTCATATAACCAAAGGATCTGCACATGTACTCCCACGGCTATGTACCTTTTGACTACAATCGGGCGATAAATAGAAACTAATATCAATAAACCACCTTTAGCTCTGCCTGGGCCAGTGCCATACGCCGCAAGTTGTAAGAGACGAACCCCTCGAAATTGATATTTTCCCTGTACCACGTTTCTGGAAAACATTTAGTAGTCATAAAAACCATTTTATTCAAGGTAAAAAATTTACACATTTCCTGCAACTTGTAAAAACGTGTAGCTTCGCTTGCGATATTGGCAACTAGAATTGGCATTTTAAGAAATTGACAGAGCCAGCAGTGTGTTCATGTATATATCTCGGTTTAAATGACTTTTTGCATTTTCTCACTGAGAAGATCCTTCCACCTGCTCATAAGCATAGGTTTTGCTGAAAGTAACACGTTTCTGTCACGTGTTAGCACTCTATAGACCTGTTTTGAGGGAAAATGTATATAAACGTTTCACATCTGCATGCATTTTATCATTGTATACTCCATCGGATCTTTTGTAGACTAGTGTGCAGGTCGGTTGAAATGACAATTGTCTCTTGATTTTTTGCTTTAAACACAGGCTAGTCCGTTTGGCGTCCCAACATGTCTTTTATTTTGACAAGTCCAATATGACTAATGGTCCACCGTATCAACTGAATGATCAATGTTAAGCACATGCATGACAAACTCACTAGTCAGGGTACGTTGTTATTTTCTCAACACTATATTAGAAGTGCAACAATAAAGAATATGAAGTGCAAAATTTGGAAAAATGTGGCTAAGCAGATCTACGTGCTCAAATGTAGCAGGAGCGAGCAGTCTGTACTAGAAGCAGGTATGGAATTCTGATTAGTGAAGAGCACACATCAACATGAGGTCTACAGCTCTCCCCTTCTGTTAAGTTAGCAGGGCGTGAACAAGTTGCAAGACTGTAATGGATAGGAAAACAGGGATGAAATATGTAAGCAAATCCTGGCTTGGAAGTTGGAAGGACAAGAAAGAATGTCTCAGACATTCCTAGAGATTCTCTATGCACAGAGACATTTCAACCCACAACACATTATGCAATAATCCATAGCAAACCATTCATGAAGCCTTGGGCTTGACACTGAAGTAACTAACACACACTGGACTATTAATAATAATAATAATAATAATCATAATAATAATAATAATAATGATAATAATGATAATAATAATAATAACTCATTGTCAGTGAAACTGCTCTCCCACCCTTGCAGCTCCACCATTAAGTGAGGTGCCCCTGCCCCTGCACTCTTCAGTGTTGGTGATCGAGGCCCTCCTCCACCCGCAGGTTTCCCTGCGCCTCATCCCTGGTGGTCCAGTGGACCTCTGTCTCCTTTCTTTCTTTCTGCTCCTTCACTCGTTTTTCTCCCCTTTCTATCATTCACCTTTCTGCACCTCTGCTCTTTTGCGCCTTATTTCTGCCCATTCTCCCTTTCTCTCCCTCTGCTTCTTCACTCGTTTTCACTCGTTTTTTTCCCCTATCTTTCACCTTTCTGCACCTCCGCTCTTTTGTGCCTTATTTCTGCCCATTTTCCCTTTCTCTCCCTCTGCTTCTTCACTCGTTTTCACTCGTTTTTCTCCCCTTTCTATCTTTCACCTTTCTGCACCTCTGCTCTTTTGTGCCTTATTTCTGCCCATTCTCCCTTTCTCTCCCTCTGCTTCTTCACTCGTTTTCACTCGTTTTTTTCCCCTTTCTATCTTTCACCTTTCTGCACCTCTGCTCTTTTGTGCCTTATTTCTGCCCATTTTCCCTTTCTCTCCCTCTGCTTCTTCACTCGTTTTCACTCGTTTTTTTCCCCTTTCTATCTTTCACCTTTCTGCACCTCTGCTCTTTTGCGCCTTATTTCTGCCCATTCTCCCTTTCTCTCCCTCTGCTTCTTCACTCGTTTTCACTCGTTTTTCTCCCCTTTCTATCTTTCACCTTTCTGCACCTCTGCTCTTTTGCGCCTTATTTCTGCCCATTCTCCCTTTCTCTCCCTCTGCTCCTTCACTCGTTTTCACTCGTTTTTTTACCCTTTCTATCTTTCACCTTTCTGCTCTTTTCTGCATCTATGCTCTTTTGTGCCTTATTTCTGCTTATTTTCCCTTTTTTCTTTATCCCTTCTTTCCTCCCTTTACCTTTCCCCGCCGCTGCTGCCCCCTCGGCCCCTCCCCCCCCAGCACGACCGGCCCAATCCAGCTCCCCTCCCCGCCTCCCAGCTGTCCAGCCCTCCCCGACCCCTACTTAATGGCGGCCACTGCGGGGACAGGCAAGCAAGACCACTGACTCATTGTCAGTGAAACGGCTCTCCCACCCTCGCACCTCCACCATTAAGTGAGGTGCCCCTGCCCCTGCACTCTTCAGTGTTGGTGATCGAGGCCCTCCTCCACCCGCAGGTTTCCCTGCGCCTCATCCCTGGTGGTCCAGTGGACCTCTGTCTCCTTTCTTTCTTTCTGCTCCTTCACTCGTTTTTCTCCCCTTTCTATCTTTCACCTTTCTGCACCTCTGCTCTTTTGCGCCTTTTTTCTGCCCATTCTCCCTTTCTCTCTCTCTGCTCCTTCACTCGTTTTCACTCGTTTTTTCCCCTTTCTATCTTTCACCTTTCTGCACCTCTGCTCTATTGTGCCTTATTTCTGCCCATTTTCCCTTTCTCTCCCTCTGCTCCTTCACTCGTTTTCACTCGTTTTTTTACCCTTTCTATCTTTCACCTTTCTGCTCTTTTCTGCATCTCTGCTCTTTTGTGCCTCATTTCTGCATATTTTCCCTTTTTTCTTTATCCCTTCTTTCCTCCCTTTACCTTTCCCCGCCGCTGCTGCCCCCGTGGCCCCTCCCCCCCCAGCACGACCGGCCCAATCCAGCTCCCCTCCCCGCCTCCCAGCTGTCCAGCCCTCCCCGACCCCTATTAATGGCGGCCACTGCGAGGACAGGCGAGCAAGACCACTGACTCATTGTCAGTGAAACTGCTCTCCCACCCTCGCAGCTTCACCATTAAGTGAGGTGCCCCTGCGCCTGCACTCTTCAGTGTTGGTGATCGAGGCCCTCCTCCACCCGCAGGTTTCCCTGCGCCTCATCCCTGGTGGTCCAGTGGACCTCTGTCTCCTTTCTTTCTTTCTGCTCCTTCACTCGTTTTTCTCCCCTTTCTATCTTTCACCTTTCTGCACCTCTGCTCTTTTGCGCCTTATTTCTGCCCATTCTCCCTTTCTCTCCCTATCCCTTCTTTCCTCCCTTTACCTTTCCCCGCCACTGCTGCCCCCGCGGCCCCTCCCCCCCCAGCACGACCGGCCCAATCCCGCTCCCCTCCCCGCCTCCCAGCTGTCCAGCCCTCCCCGACCCCTACTTAATGGCGGCCACTGCGAGGACAGGCGAGCAAGACCACTGACTCATTGTCCGTGAAACTGCTCTCCCACACTCGCAGCTTCACCATTAAGTGAGGTGCCCCCGCCCCTGCACTCTTCAGTGTTGGTGATCGAGGCCCTCCTCCACCCGCAGGTTTCCCTGCGCCTCATCCCTGGTGGTCCAGTGGACCTCTGTCTCCTTTCTTTCTTTCTGCTCCTTCACTCGTTTTTCTCCCCTTTCTATCTTTCACCTTTCTGCACCTCTGCTCTTTTGTGCCTTATTTCTGCCCATTCTCCCTTTCTCTCCCTATCCCTTCTTTCCTCCCTTTACCTTTCCCCGCCGCTGCTGCCCCCGCGGCCCCTCCCCCCCAGCACGACCGGCCCAATCCAGCTCCCCTCCCCGCCTCCCAGCTGTCCAGCCCTCCTCGACCCCTACTTAATGGCGGCCACTGCGAGGACAGGCGAGCAAGACCACTGACTCATTGTCAGTGAAACTGCTCTCCCACCCTCGCAGCTTCACCATTAAGTGAGGTGCCCCTGCCCCTGCACTCTTCAGTGTTGGTGATCGAGGCCCTCCTCCACCCGCAGGTTTCCCTGCGCCTCATCCCTGGTGGTCCAGTGGACCTCTGTCTCCTTTCTTTCTTTCTGCTCCTTCACTCGTTTTTCTCCCCTTTCTATCTTTCACCTTTCTGCACCTCTGCTCTTTTGCGCCTTATTTCTGCCCATTCTCCCTTTCTCTCCCTATCCCTTCTTTCCTCCCTTTACCTTTCCCCGCCGCTGCTGCCCCCGCGGCCCCTCCCCCCCCCAGCACGACCGGCCCAATCCAGCTCCCCTCCCCGCCTCCCAGCTGTCCAGCCCTCCCCGACCCCTACTTAATGGCGGCCGCTGGTGCACCGAAGGCGCGTCAAAGGCAAGCACGTCTGCGCCCGTCTGCGACCCGTCCGCAACCAGCACCAGGAACCCTGGACCTCCGCCCCGCCAACTCTACAACCCAGCAGCACTCCACGCACTCAACCCAGGCTGCAACAACAACTGCAAGCTAGCATCACCAGCCGACACCCATGGACCCTTCAGCTATCACCGCTGCCGGCACACCTGCAGCACTGCCAAGAACATGAATCCAGCACAACCCGCCCACAAGAACACAACCGAACCGAGGACCCTGCAATGCATCCTCCTCAACGTCCGATCCCTCCACAAACAAGCAACAGAAATCTGGGTCCTCCTCGACAGCACCACCCCAGACGTAACATTCTTCACCGAAACCTGGACCAACACCACCTCGGGACCGGACATCGCCATCGCTATCCCCCAAGGATACAAGATCTCCAGGAAGGACCGCCCCATCCACCCAGGAGGAGGAATCGCCATCGTCCACAAATCCAGCCTCCGCCTGAGCACACTCCCTGACGAGTCCACAGAACTGATAGAACAGCTTCACTTCAAGATACTGGCCAGCCCCGCCGCCGCCCTCCGAGGAACCCTCATCTACCGACCCCCTGGACCCCGCGGACCCTTCGCCAACTCCATCACGGACATTATCTCCCCGCAGGCCATCGCATCCACCAACTACACCCTGCTGGGAGACCTCAACTTCCACCTCGACAATCAACTGGACCCCAACACCACATCCCTCCTGGACAACCTCCACAACATTGGACTCCGCCAGATCGTGACCGAGCCCACGCACTCAGCAGGACACACCCTCGACCCCCTCTTCACTACAGGAAACTCCATCACCTTCAGCCACACCACCAAACTCCCATGGACCGACCATCGTTGCGTCCACTTCACCTTCAGAACACCCACCATCCACAGACACCAGCACGTGCTTCCACAAAGAAACTGGACCAAAATCACCGATGACCAGCTCACCTCCTCACTCAACAACTCCACCCCAACCATCGCGGAAAACGACGACCCCAACACCGCAGCCCGAACCCTGCATAGATGGATCTCGGACAGCACCAACACCATAGCCCCCCTCAAGAAAAACAATACCCGTGCCAAGAAAGCCAGATGGTTTACCAGCGAACTTCGAGAGTCCAGGCGCACATGCCGCCGCCTTGAAAAGGCCTGGAGAAACACCAAATCCACAGAAGCCCACAACAACTTCAGAGCCGCCACCAACGCCCACCATCAACTCATCAGAGAAACGAGGAAAAAAGCGATTGAAGACAGAATCTCCACCCACGCACACAACAGCAAGGAACTCTTCAGCATCATCAAGGAGTTCGCCCAACCCACCAGCGAGTCTACCGACATCCCTCCCTCACAAGACCTCTGCGACAAACTCAGCATCTTTTTCCACCACAAAATCAAGAGCATCTACGACAACTTCGACGAAGACAACCAACACACTGAACCCTCACCAACCAACCCCGACACCCGGAAACCAGCGATTGATGACTGGACAGCCCTCACCACCAAAGACACACTGAAGACAATGAAGTCAATCCACTCAGGGGCCCCACGGACCCCTGCCCCCACCACATCTTCAACAAAGCCGCCAACACCATCGCACCCATGCTCCGCCAAACCATCAACCGCTCCCTGGCGACCGCCTCGTTCCCCGATGACTGGAAACACGCCGAGATCAACCCCCTCCTAAAGAAACCTTCAGCGGACCCCACCGACCTCAAAAACTACAGACCCATCTCCCTGCTCTCGTTCCCAGCGAAAGTCATCGAGAAAGCCATCAACAGCCAACTCGCCACATTCATTGAAGAACACAACATCCTCGACTCCTCCCAATCCGGCTTCAGAAAAAACCACAGTACGGAAACCGCCCTCCTCGCCGCAACAGACGACATCCGCACCTTACTGGACAAAGGAGAAACAGTAGCCCTCATCCTCCTCGACCTATCAGCGGCGTTCGACACAGTCTCCCACCGCACCCTAATACGCAGACTCTACGATGCAGGAATCCAGGACAAGGCCCTCGACTAGATCTGCTCCTTCCTCTCCGGCAGGACGCAGCGGGTCAGACTCCCCCCTTTCCTCTCGGACCCCACAGCGATCACCTGCGGAGTCCCCCAGGGCTCCTCCCTCAGCCCGACGCTCTTCAACGTCTACATGGCTCCACTTGCCCCCATCGTCAGAACCTACGGACTCAACATCGTGTCATATGCAGACGACACCCAGCTCATCCTCTCCCTATCCAACAAGCCCAACACCGCCAGACGCAACTTTCGAGAAGGCATGGAAGCCGTCGCCAAATGGATGAAAAACAGCGCCCTTCAACTAAACACCAACAAAACAGAAGTACTCATCATGGGCCCAAACCCCGACGCCTGGAGCGACACCTGGTGGCCCACCGCCCTTGGAAACCCGCCAACCCCCACCGACCACGCACGCAACCTGGGAATCATCCTGGACTCCGAGCTCAAAATGGAACGCCAGATCAACTCTGTCTCATCTTCCTGCTTCCACACCCTCCGCCTCCTTCGTAAGACCTTCAAATGGATCCCCCTCGAACACCGAAAGACAGTCACTCACGCCCTGGTCACCAGCAGACTCGACTACGGCAACGCACTCCACGCCGGAATAAACAAAAACCTCATCCGCAAGCTACAGAACATCCAGAACGCCGCCGCAAGACTGGTCCTCAACCAGTCAAAACACTGCCACATCTCCCAGCACCTGCGCACACTCCACTGGCTCCCCGTCGAGGCGAGAATCACCTTTAAGATGCTCACCCACGCACAAGGCCCTCCATGGCACCGGACCAGCATACCTGAACAGCCGACTCAAATTCCACGCACCCCAAAGGACCCTACGATCTGCCCAGCTTTCCTACGCCGTGGTCCCCCGCACCAGAAAGACCAGATCAGGAGGCCGCTCCTTCTCCTTCCTCGCGGCCAAAGCATGGAACGCCCTTCCGCTCCACCTCAGACAGACAACATCGATCCCCATCTTCGCAAGAAACCTCAAAACCTGGCTCTTCGACAGACCCCCCTCCTTGATGGAATGGAACCTGCACCACCCCCACCCCCCCCACCCCTAGCGCCTTGAGACCCTTACGGGTGAGTAGTCGCGCTTTAACAAACTCCTGATTGATTGATTGATAATATTAATAATTTTTATTCTGCATATAAAATAATAGCATACAAGATACATATTTTGTAAAATACAGCATCAGGTAAACAAAAAATCTCTAGATTTTGCTAATGGCCAGAAAAGGTTCATCCTGGACTTGCTGGCAGAGCCTCTGACTCACCATCAGCACATGTGGAAGAAAGTGTCTGTGGTGAGCGAAGATCTCTCCAGTAGATATGGCCGTAGCACATCAAGAGATGGTAATGGTATGCAACAAGGCAGCACCTACTTGTCCACTTCTTCAATCATGTCTATGGAGACCTTGGGGTAGGTAGATGAGGCACTGACAATAGTTGCTTTAGCCCTCTTACTTCAGGTCTGAGGTGAGCTGTGGGAGGCAGGTGAAGGCAGTTGAACACCTGTGAAGATGCAGCAGTTAATATCCAGCTCAATTATCGCAGCTGCCAGAAACTCTTGCTTCGTAAACCAACTTTCTAGTTATGTTATATGTTATGTTATAGAAGATATGTATCACACTCAAATTCTATAGAGTGTCCTGGCGCGTGAATGAACTGTGGCAGAGTGGGCAAAGATTATTAAATAGGCTGATGGAAAAGGTGTATTTTTTAATTGTTTTTTAAAGAGTCGGAAGTCCTGGATATGCTGTAGATCCGCTGGAAGAGTATTCCTTGCAATTGCTGCTATAACGGAGATGGACTGACTCCCCAACCGAGTCCTGCGGAACCGGGGGATTACCATCCGACATTGAGTGGCTGATCGCAAAGATCGGCTGGGAACATAAAAAGCAAAGCACCCTCCATGGCCCAAGGCAATGGAGGGCTCTATTGGATAAGGTAAGAGCTTTGAATTGTACCCGCTGGGCCATGGGGAGCCAATGCAAGTCTCGCAAATGCTGCCGAACACTAGATCTCCTAGAGATGTTGAACAGAAGTCTAGTCACAGCATTCTGTATGGTTTGAAGTTTTTTCAACAGATAGCCAGGAATGCTGATATACAGAGTATTGGCGAAGTCAAGGCGGGAAAGGATAAGAGCATGGGCTACCATTTCCTTAGCTGGCCTTGGTAGCAGGGGGAAGAACCTTCTTAAGGCCTTAAGAGTACCGAAGCAAACTCCAGTAAGTTTTTTAACATGATCTGAAAATCAGAGATCTTATCCGAACCAGACCCCTAAGTTCTTCGCCGGACCTCCCTCTGAGTTGGGACGGGGAAATGCGGGGGCCACAAAGTTTCCCTGAAGGCAGAAGGGAACTGGCCGTACAAAAGTACCTCCGACTTATCCTCGTTGCACTTAAGTTGGGCATGTGCAAGCCAGTGGAATACAGACGTGAGGCACCTCTGGCCGGTGTTAGTGCCCAGATTGGAGCCCTTCCAGGTAAATAGGAGCTGGGTGTCATCCGCATAAGCTATTTTTTTTGCTCCCAGCTCCTCCGCTAAGAAAATCAGAGTGGTCAGTGAGATATTAAAGAGCAGAGAGCTCAGTGTAGAGCCTTGGGGAACCCCTGTAGATCGTTTCCTAACTGAAGATGAAATGGGAGGCATCCAGACCTGCTGGGTGGGCTTATCCAAAAAAGATTTTATCCAATCCCAGGCTGGACCGGCAATGCCAATGGATGATAGCCGGGCGAAAAGTAGCTGGTGAGGCACCGTATTGAAGGCGGCAGAGAGGTCCAGCAAAATCAGGGCCACCCTGACGCCCCGTCCAAGCACTCCCTAGTAGCCTCTGCCATTTCTACCAGTGCGGTCTCCGTACTGTAGGAGGTCCTAAACCGGATTGTGCCGGGTGAAGACCACCAGAGGCTTCCAGAAAGGCCTCAAGTTGCGGAAAAACCACCTTTTCGCAAACTTTTGCCAGAGCCGGAAAAAGCGAGATAGGGCGGTAATTGGTTGGTACAGAAGGGTCCATGGAGGGTTTTTTAAGGAGGTGAAGGAGTTTGGCCTGTTTCCATTGCCACAGGAGAGTGGAGGTCTGAAGGGATAAATTAATAATTGCTGCTGCCTCTGGATAAACAACCTCAGCTACCCCAGTTAAAGCTCTAGCTGGAAAAAGGTCTGTGGGAGAGCCCAATTCAAGAGATTTAAGGATGGCTAAAATATCAGGCACGGCTGCGAGCAAAAACTGAGTAAAAAAGGGGGTAGATACACTAGGGAGTAGATGAGACCTTGGAGGAAGATTTCTCTGCTACAGGGGATTCGTCTCTAGGCTGTCCTGGATCTTCTATATCTTATCAATAAAGAAGGAGGACAGCTCCTCGCACCATTGAGTGGAAACTGGAACTATCATTTGCTCAGCACAGGGAGACAGAAAGCTTCTGACAATAGAAAAAATCTCCTTACTATTGGTATTGGCCTTCGCAATCCGCTCCGCATAGAAGTCGCTCTTTGCTTTCCTAATGGCTGCATAGTAGTCCCTCTGAGCTGTGCGAAGAGCAGAGTTAGCGGAGGGACAATATTCCTGATGCCAGCAGCATTCCAGGGGATTCGTCCCTAGGCTGTCCTGGATCTTCTGTATCTTATCAATAAAGAAGGAGGACATCTCCTCGCACCATTGAGTGGAAACTGGAAGGATCGTTTGCTCGGCACAGGGAGACAGAAAGCTTCTGACAATAGAGAAAATCTCCTTACTATTGTTATTGACCTTCGCAATCCGCTCAGCAAAGAAGTCGCTCTTTGCTTTCCTAATGGCTGCATAGTAGTCCCTGAACTGGGCAAAGAGCACACTTGGCGGAGGGACAATATTCCTGACACCAGCAGCGTTCCAGTTTTTTATACCCCAATTTCAACTCTTTAGGAGTGCCCGAAAACCAAGGGATAGACAGAGAAAATCTCTGTTGTCTGTTAAAGAGGGGTTTGGCAGTAGAGCCAACCCCCAGGCTAATCCAAGAGTCAAAGCTATCTACCGCCCCTCCGAGATCATTGTCAGGTGCCGGGCGCGCATGTAGCAGAGCCTCAGATAGCGCCGGAAGATTGATCTTCCGAGAGGGCAAGCCATGGGGCAAAGCAGGGGTGGAAAAGGGCTTCCCCATGGCCCATGAGAACCTGATCGGATAATGATCTGACCAGGAAACTTGTGTAGTTTCCATTGCAGATACATCAACGTTCGAGCAGACCAGGTCAATCAGATGGCCCCCTGCATGCGAGGGCAGCTCGATCCACTGGGTCAGCTGTGCCAGATTAAACAGCTCCATAAGAGCCCTAGAATCAGGGGCCTCTGGAGTATCCAGATGGATGTTAAAATCTCCCAGAAGTAAAAACTTAAAGAAGCAGAGAGCGCAAGGGACAATAACGTCATCCAGAGCTTTCAAAAAAGCTCCAGGATGGCCAGGAGGATGGTAGACGAATATGCCCCCTAGCGTAAAATGAGGTGACAGAGCAAAAGCAAAATCCAAGGCCTCTCCATCCTCTAGCTCTCCGGATACTTCACTGATGAATGACCAAGTATCCCGGAACACTACTGCAGTGCCACCCCCTCTCCTGATTTTCCGATCTGCTCTAACAATTTTATATCCCCGGGGAATGGCAAGCTCAACCACCGGAGCGCAATACTCATTTAACCAGGTCTCAATTATGAATAGAGCGTCTAACTTTTCGGCTGAGATAAGCTAGTGGATGTCAAGAGCATGTTTAACCACAGAGCGGGAGTTAATGAGCGCAGCGTGGATCCTGGCCTCCCTTTCTACTTGAGGAGCAGGAACTATTGGCCTAGTATGAAAGCAACATTTACAAGAAGGGCAAGTCCTAGGTAGGCTGTGGAGGACTTCCCACTGCTTGCCTCCATCACATTTAGTGCCATAGGTTCCTCCCGATTGAAGAACCTCTTACTGCCCGAATCTGCTAGTGAAGCATGGCCTGCGTGGCTGGCACTGGGTGCTCCCAGGGCGCGGACGGGCACAGACGGGCTTGCCTTCGGCGCTCCGGTAGTACGCCCGCTGCACGTCCATGAGAGCATGTGCGTTATATGGAGTAATCCCTCCCCCAGCTAGACCGCTGACTTGATTCCAACAGGGATCCGGGACTGCCCCAAGATGGTGCCCTGCCCTCCACTCAATCAGAACTAGAAGCCGCGGTGGACCGGGGCAGGGAAAGCACACCTCCCAGGACACAAATCCGGGTAAGTGTGAGCCAAGTTAAAAAAGTGCCAATAGATTCCAAGTACAGTGATTTTTGGTTAAATAACAGATCGCATTAAAACATATGACATAAAAACCATTCAGCAGAGCAACAGTGCAAAATGAAAAGTAAAGCTCACAGAGTGCCACAGTACACAAAATGGGTCGAGCAGGTCTTGCCACTACCTGTTATGTTATGTCATGTTATGTTAAGGTAGGCTTATAAAGCGCACTGTCACCGTGGGTTTCCTGGCGCTGATCTGATGCTGAGGGGGCAAAGGGAATTAGCTGGATTGTGGGAAAAGCCATGTTTTTAGAGATTTATGAAATTGAATGAAGGAATTGGAGGATTTGAGCAGGGGAGGGAGAGAGTTCCAGAGTTTAGGGGCCAAATGTGCGAATCTCCGACCTCCGGATCTACAGAGTTTGAAAGAGGGGACAGCCAGGAGGTGGAGGTGAGAAGATCTGAGGTTACGTGAAGGGCAGTAGAGACTGATAAGGGATTTCAGGAAGGCAGGGCAGGGACCGGTTAAAGATTTGAAGGTGAGGCAGCCGATCTTGAAGGCTACCCTCGAAATGACAGGAAGCCAATGCAATTTGGTGAGGAGAGGTCTGGCGGATTGCCATTTCGGGATCCCGAAGGCCAGTCTCGCCGCTTGGTTCTGAACAATTTGTAGTCTGAGGAGAAAGGATTTAGGCAGACCGTGATAGATAGAGTTCGAGAAATCCAAGCGGGAGAGGACAAGAGCCATGATGACTTGGATCAGGGCTTCGGGAGTCAGGAGATAGGCCACCTTCCTGATCCTGCACAGCTGATACATGCAGGAAGAGACCACCATCCCTATCTGGGGCTTGAGGGATAGCTCGGAGTCAATAGTGACCCCGAGGCTCTTCACCGAGGCCACAGGGATGGGGGGGGGCAAGCTCTGCCGGCCAGAAGTGCGGACCCCAGTGGGTGGAGCTCTTGCCCGGGAGAAGGAGCTCCGTCTTCCCGGGGTCAATTTAAGTTGGTTCTGGCTCATCCACTGGAGGATGTGGGACATAACCACCTGGAAATTAGAGATAGCAGAAGGAGAGTTGAGAGGAAAGATGAGTTGCAGGTCGTCAGCGTAGTTGAAGACGGTGACGTCCCACTGCCTCAGAGAAAAGAGAAGAGGTCGGAGGTACAGATTGAAGAGAAGAGGGGATAAGGAGGAGCCCTGGGGGACCCCGCAGAGTGAGCGTTCCCTAGGTGCCGTAAAGGTGCCCAAGCTGAGTGTCTGAGACCTCCCGGTCAGAAAGGATTCGACCCATGCCAGCGCCAGCCCCTGGATGCCAGCCTGCTCGACACGGTGGAGAAGGATGTTATGGTCTACCGTGTCGAAGGCGGCCGACAGATCTAAAAGTACCACGGCCTGGGGGGTACCCTTGTCAGCGCCGTCTCTCAGAGCGTCCAACACGGCCAAGATCACTGCCTCCGTGGAGTGGCCGGGTCTGAAACCGGCCTGGTTGGCCTCGAGAAAGTTGGAGCTCTCGATGAACTGTGAGAGACAGGCGGTGACGTGAGCTTCCAGGATTTTAGAGAGATAGGGCAGGAGGGAGATAGGTCGATAGTTCGCCAGGACTGCGGGGTCGGCTCCGGGCTTCTTCAGTAGAGGCACCAGGATAGCCTCCTTAAAAGAGCTGGGCACCGTGCCAGAAGAGAGAGAAGAATTCAGCAGAGGGAGGATGCAGTCAGGTAAAGTAAGGCAGATGTCCCGTAGTATGGATGGTGGACAACAGTCGTCCGGTGAGCCAGACTTGACACGGACGGCCAGTGTGGCCAGGGATACATGATCTAGAGAGGGGAAGTGTGTGAGGGAAAGAGCATTATGAGAGGGGCAGACAGAATCAGCGCCAGGGAGGGTGACCGGGATAGTGTCCTTAATCATAACAATTTTCTGTAAGAAAAACGTGCTGAGCGCATTGCACGATTCCTGCGTAGGAGCCTGGGTCGGGAGCGTCCTGGAGTCAGAAGTGAATTTGTCGAGGACTTTAAAAATCTCCTTCGATTTACAGGGGGCTGATAGGATTCTTTCGGAGGCATATGCTTTTTTGGCCGCAGTGATGGCTTTTTTGTATTTGTTGCGAGCGGCCACACAAATGTCTCTGCTTGACGGACAGTAATCTCTCCTCCACTTGCGCTCCAATTGGCGAAGTTCCAGATGTTGGGTTTTAAGTTGGGAGTCAAACCATTTATGGGAGTTGCTGTGTCGAGAGCGGGGGAACTTGGTTAAAGGGGCAAAGATATCGCTAGCTGACGTGAGCCAGTGAGAGATGTTACCATCTAGCTCATTGGTGCAGATATCGTTAGGGAGGAAGGGACGGGTCTGTGACAGGTGAGAGAGCAATTTAGAAGAGTCAGCGGCCCTCCACTTGCGGGCGGCACCGCCCTCCCGCGGGGGGATCCTGATATGACCAAGGACAGAGATTGTAGTTTCAATCAGGGAATGATCAGACCACACACAAGGTGTGATCAGCGGGCAAGAGGATTTGACCCCATGGACCCAGATGTGGTCGAGAATATGACCGCCACTGTGGGTGGGAGATTTGACAAGTTGAGTGAAATTTAAGCTCGAGAGAGCTTCGAATAGCTCAGTGGCGTGAGGCCCGGCATCCTTATGTTGGAACCAGTAGTTGAAATCGCCAAAAATGGCGACGCCGTAAGTAAGAGGAAGATGTCAGTTTGGTGTCTGACAAGAGAGCTGCTCTAGCTGCAGCGCGCCTTGAACAGCCTAGCCGTTATATGGCGTAGTCCCTCCCCCAGCTAGACTGCTGACTTGAGTCCCACCGGGATCCAGGACTGCCCCCAAGATGGCTTCTTACCCTCCACTCAATCGGCACTAGAAACCGGGGTGGACCGGGACAGGGAAAGCACACCTCCCAGGACACGAATCCGGGTAAGTGTGAGCCATGTTAAAAAAGTGCCAATAGATTCCAATTACAGTGATTTTAGGTTAAAATAAGAGTTTGCGTTAAAACAACAGTTTAAAATGAAAAGTAAAGCTCACATACTGCCACAGTACACAAAAAGGGTGAAGAACATTTGAAGACATTGTAGATTCCTCTGAAAATTTTATTTGAATCTCATTGATGCCACAAGAAAAATACTTGCATGTCAGTGGTAACACAGTTTCTGAATTTTAGGAAAACATCTGGAGCATGTATTATGGTGTATAGTGTCCCATCATTTGTTTGAATCGAATGTTTTAAATCTGACAGTGGCATAAAGCAAAAAGTTATGCGCACCCACCCCTCCACCACACCCCCCTCCCGCAGAAGGTGGTAAGGGGCCATAGAAACTCCCATATGTCACAGACACTCAGAGGCTTTGAGCTGAAGAAGAAGCCCCTGAAAAATCCCCATGCCACAGCGGCTACAGCGGGCTATGTTATGCCCCTGAAGCTTGCATGAACCAATAAAGCGCCTCTGAGGCCGGTCTGCCTCGATCAGACACTTTGACAGAGATGGAGAGATAAGACTGACAGTGCCCAGAAAGATACTGAAGGATGGCTATAAATAGGACTTCCGAAAATCAATATCTGCACAGAGCTCAGACGGTACTGAAGAAGGCTGTAAGAAATTGGAATTTTATTCTTGTTAGTGGAATCCTCTTGTTTCACATGACAGGAGCCCCAGATAACAGATTTTCGGTGCACAAGACATGAAAAATACAAAACTAGATCTTCATTCAATGTAGTTCTTGTTCTCAGTTGCTTATGATAATACTTTGTTTGTTTAGCTCTATAAATATTCTATAAATATTTTATAGGAAATATCGCTTTTAAAAAAAATAAAAGCTTTGTTAAAAATTACTCGCTTGAAAAAAAAAATTCAGTACTACAGGCAGCGTACAGAGTCTCCCTTAGGCTATCTGCTTCTCCTGATAAAGCTTTGCAGTTGCTTTTTGTATAGAGGTGGAAAGGTGTCTTAAGGGATACATGCACATGTCTATATATATCTATTGGCCTAATATATATATATATATTTTTTTTCTTTTTTTTGCACAAATCCCTTCAAAGAAGAGAAAAAGTTCACACTCACAAGGAGTTTCTTCCCAATCTTCCAGATTTATTTATCAAGGTATCAGCATATATAGCTACAACCAACGCGTTTCACAACACACAGTTGCTTGTTCACGGTAAGGTAACCATTGTGACAGACTTTCCTATAATCCTTCAGGAACCGTCAAAACACAAATGATGCTGACCTCACTTCCTGTTCACACACAAGATGTGAGTTGGGAAATGTAGTTTTTTAAAAACATTATTTGATGCTTTCTTGATTTATCATGGAGAATTATGTACATGTAATTAGCACATTGTGGTTTTAAATAAATCTACTAATTCAATTCTTTCAACAATATTGCAGTTCAAAAAGTATGGACACATTCAATATACATTGTCTTATTTCCACTTCCTAAGCGAGCAATGGTTACCTTACCGTGAACAAGCAACTGTGTGTTGTGAAACGCGTTGGTTGTAGCTATATATGCTGATACCTTGATAAATAAATCTGGAAGATTGGGAAGAAACTCCTTGTGAGTGCGAACTTTTTCTCTTCTTTGAAGGGATTTGTGCAAAATTTAAAAAAGCAGGGCTCTGCTTAGTAGTTCGACACTGGTGGAGAGAGCGCCATTGGACCGCAAAATCTGTGAGCCAAGCTGTGGGATATATATATATATATATATATATATATATATACATATATATATATATATATATATATATATATATATATATATATATATATATATACTACTATTATAAAGAGAGAACTGTGTTCTTTGAGCCAGGTAAACTCGAAAAGTACACCACCAATCACAAAACCCAATACAGCGTTGGAAAGGGGAGGTCCAGGAGATGGACATAGGCTATATAAATGGACACCATATACACTAAAAAGGGGGGGGGGCGCCATCAGTGGTAAAGTAGTCCCTTCTGGGTGTTAGGTGTGGCCGTAAACATTCAGAGAGGCAAGTTGTGGGTGTTACATGTGGGAGTTAACTTTGTAGTTCACGGTGCAAAACCAAATAGTGAGGAGTTGTGGCCATGAGATGTGGGCGTTAGATGTCGGCATTAACATTCAGAGAGGCAAGTTGTGGGCATTAGATGTGCGAGGAGAACATTGAGATACGAGGAGATGTCACGGTGCAAAACCAAAACACACCATTCGAGCTCACAGTGCAGAGTATTTCAACTATTCGTGCTCACAATGCAGCGTATTTCAAACGCGCAATAATCACACTGCAGCGTATTGCAAACGCGAAATATTCACTCACACACACTGTAGAAAAAGGTAGGGCTAGGACCTTTCTCAAGATTTGCCCGGCGCTAACCGCCCTTGTACCATTCAGATTACCAAGCAATGAGGCAGGCGCCGGAGACCAGAAGGCAGGAAAACAGAAGTTTATTCCGACGGAGCAGAACACATCAGATCAGACAACAAGGTATCGTCTCGAGGTGCTCTAACAGCCTCTCCGAGGCCTGGCCTCTTATACACTGGTTTATGGCATGTGACCTTTCTTTATTACAATCAGAACTTTGTAAAGCAAGGAAAAGACATGTAATCCTCGTGTCAATCCCACCCCCCATATACTTCCACAATAGAGGTCCTCAACCTGCTGATAAGAGGAGGGGGTCATCTCGCAGCTGAGTGTTCCGTCGAGTCTTAGGATGTGTGCGCCTGATCATATCACAGGGGGGCGGGGAGGCCTGGATCAATAGAGGGTCCTTTGAAGGAGAGCGACCTCATACAATAAGGGGCAGTAAATGATATCTCCCAGCTTAGGCGATGGCCTCGGACCTGTGTGGACAGCTGGACACGAGGGAAGGGGTCATCAATGGAGTGGTATTCATGCCGCGTGGACAATCGAGCGCGGAGGGAGGGTTTATCAACAGAGGGGCATTCATGGGAGGAGAGGAGATGCTGGTCAGGCGCAGGCGTGACTCCTAAGGACAGGGTCATGCAGAAGGGTTATGCTCATAAGGGGGAGGGAGGGGGAGCCAGGGTGCGCGGAGGGTGCTTGCTGGGTCAGAGGGGCGCGCTGGCGACTGATTGTGGACAGGGAGACCATGATGCCTAAAATGGCGATCGTGCACGTTGTACGTGGGTGACAAGCTGGCGCAGATAATGTTTAGCTCACAAACTAAAATTCCACAGTCCTCCCTTTTAACATATCTCGCCAACTTGTCAGTTTGGATTTATCCCCATAAGGCCACGTATTTCTACTTCATAGAGGGGACTCATGTGCTCATTTCGGAAGTCCAAAGTCTTTGGGCACATACAGTTGGAAACAAGGCCGCACAAAGATGGCAGACATTGGATACCTAAGCAACACCCACATAAGATCACAACAGGTATCAGCACGAAGGAAAACAACCTCCAACCCCAGTTCCTCAAAGTGTCCCAAAACCAGCTCCCAAGCGACCATCCTTCCTGCTCTTGGTGAACCTCCGAGGAAAGTCTGTGGAGGTGTTCAATGGCTTTGTAGACTGAAGGCGAGTTGTCTGGCACGTAGGTGCAGCAGCTGGATCCGATGATGCGGCATGCTCCTCCTCGGTCGGCTAGGACCACGTCTAGGACAAGACGATTTTGAAGGGTCACAAGGCGGACCGCCTGAAGCTCCGCAGTGTTGTTGGCGAGGATGCCAGCCGTGATGTTGATCGTTGTTTCTACTGCCTGGGTCAGGTGTCGGATAGCACGGCTGTTTGCCATTGGGCCCCACAGAGGAACAAGTCCCTTTGCTGCATCTAGGAACTGTGCTCTGGTGGAGTCGGCCGCCAAAAGGATATCATCGACATATTGGATCAACACCACTCCCTCTGGTAGCTGGAAGGCATCCAGCTGTCTTTTGAGGGCCTGGCTGTAAATGCTGGGACTTTCAGTGTACCCCTGGGGAGCTCTACAAAATCGGTATGAGCGGGATTTTAAAGTGAAGCCGAAGAGATAACGGCTGTCTGGATGGATGGGGATAGAGAAAAACGCGTTCTTAAGGTCGATAACAGTGAAGGTGGTGGCAGTGGACGGGATGAGGGTCAAAATGGTGGTGATATCAGAGACTACAGGATATTGGGGTACAACCACTTTGTTAATCTCTCGTAAGTCGATGATGAAGCGGTACGCTTTCTCATCTCCTTCACCTTGCTTCTTAACAATAGGTAGGATTGGGCTGTTGCAGACGTTGCTAACCACCTCTTCAACCACTCCTGCATCTACCAGAGACTGAATGATCGCTACCAGTGCCTTCTCACCCTCTGGCGATATCCGATATTGCGGGAGTTTCGGGAGCATAGCGTCCTGTCGTACAGTTATGTGAATAGGATCAATCATCATTCGCCCCACATCAGAGTCATTTTTGGCCCACAGGTACGGAGGCAGGGTGTCAAGCAAGGACATGTCAGCGTCAGTTATGGAGCACATGTGTCGTGGGGGACGGGATCTGGGCAAGTCTGGGTTGTCGTACAGGATGACTCGTATTCCATCTGGGGAACACCTAATGGTAGCTCGAAAATGTTTCAGTAAGTCAATGCCCATAATGGCGTCAGGGGAGTTGGAGGAGAGCAGAAATGTCGCGTCAGTGGTGTTATTTTCTAGGTCAAAGGTAATAGGTACGGACAAGGGGTTAGTGGAGGGCGTTCCATCGAAACCTATCGACGTTATGTGTGAGCCAGACAAGGGTGCCCTTGGAATCAGTCGTTTTGATAACACACTACGTGTCGCCCCAGTGTCTACCAAGAATGGAGACTCTGTACCCAGGACCTTAGCGGTGACGTAAGGACCTTGCTGGTCAACACAGAGCTCGACTGGATCCCTCCCTTGCCCCTGGCAGTCCTATGCAAAGTCGGGGGCATTTTCACCTTCGGACAGCTGATATTGGTTCTGCCGGGGACGGTCAAATGTGTTCAGTCTCCCTGATCTGTCATTGTTGGTGCCGTTGGCGTGCCCTCGTCCTTGTACCCCATTTCTCGGACCACTTGCCACATCCCTGGAGTCCCTATTTCTATTCATCTCTAGCATAACCGGACACTGGTATTTCCAATGGCCGAACCCTTTGCAGAAGGCGCATTGGTCGTTGCTAATGTCTCTACGTCCAGTGTGGGGTGTGGGAGTGTGATCTTTAGGGGGTAGATCTCTGGGGGTGGCTGATTGGTAGTTCCCCCTTTGATGTTCCCGTCCTACCGTTATACCTTGTATCTGGGCTATCATTACCCTTTCTTTTAAATCTTTCTTCTTTTTCTCGGACGCCCTATCATTCTCATTCTTTTGGTGCTCGTAATACTGAGCCATCTGAAGGATAGCTGCAGGTTTGGAGGCCCCCCAACTACTCTCACTCGTCTGCAGCTTTTGGGAGACCTCTTGTGTTAGGCCCTTTACGTAATTTTGTACAAACAGGTGCTGTCCGGTTGCAGTGGTCATGTCTTGGCCACTGTAGTCGGAGAACACTGTCTCGAATCGGGAGAAGTATTCTGACACATCTTCCTGCGGTTTCTGTCGACAGGCCGTGACTATCGACCAGTCTACCTTTCTTTCTGGGATCAGTGTCTTTAATTTCTGAACTATTTTGTCTGGGAGTTCCAGTATGTCTTTTACTGGCTTCCTTCCAGGTTCTCGTTGTCTATCTAATTTACCGAGTTGGTCCCAGGTATGTCCAAACAGATCCGTGTGGTCAGCCTTCCGGATTTGCTTCCACACATCAGCTGGCAGGCATAACCCAAAGAACAAGTCAATATCCGCTAAAGTCATTATTGTCGAACCCAAGGCTGTGCCTAATTCGGTATAAAATGCTGTCGGGTTCTTTCTTAAATCGGGCAGGGTTTGCTTAAAGGTTAGGATATCTTGTCGGTCCCATGGTTGGTAAACCCAATTGTACACAACCCTTCCCTTTGCATTTTCATTATTGATATCATCGCTCGTTCCCTGGCCCCGTGGCGGGATCCAGTAAGGGGCCGCTTCTCTGATAGGCATCATAGTATTGGCTACTTCTACCGAGGTCGTTTCAGGGACTGTAGCCTTGGCTTCTGGTTTTTGTTCCGTGAGGTGGCGGAAGACCTCAAGCATCTGCATGAAGAGCTCCGTCGCCTCACGTTCAGTCCCATCTCCAACATCAATTTTCCTATACAGTGTTGTTAGTTTAGCGGGACCCTTACTTTGATACCTATCTTTATACGCGTTCAGGGTGTAGTAGCTGAATCGCAAGATGAAATGCCGTCTGTGGCTGTCGGCATGTGAATTATATACGCTCATTGTATAATCTTCGCTCTCCCTTCGTTCTACTAATGTCTTTGCTATTTTGTCGATCCCATCCCGCTCATCTTTGCTCAACCTATTTAGTCTGGCTGGTGATTGTTTGCTAGCCTCGGGATCGTCTGACGAAGTTGTTAATGTGGCTGGTGCGGAGGCCGTGAGGGCCGGTGCACTAGCGCTAGGATCACTTTCATTCGTACTCGGGGCTTGCAAGCGTTGTTGGCTGGGAGCATATGGAGGGGGCATGTAGATGATTGGGGGACCTAGCAGTAACTCATCGTTCGCCCGTTGTTTGGAGGGCAATTCAGGGTAGAGTGCGGAGGGGGTCCTAACAGGACATTGGCCTGTCGACCCTAATTCTTGGGTTTGCGTAGCTTCCTTTCTTTCTTTTATTTCCTCTTCCAGTTGCTTTGCGGCTAGATGGGCTGCCTTTCGTAATTCTTTCCCTATTTTTGCTTCTTCTCTTTTCTTTCGTTGTTCCGTTTCTTTGCGCCACATGCCGATACTGTCGAGCATAGTGGGCGTGGTCTTATTCTTCTGGAGCGCTATTTCTAATGTTTTTATTTTATTTTCATTAAAGGAACCTATCAGTGGCCACTGACTTTCAGGGTTCTTTTTTGTATATTTATGCCATAACTTAGTATAAGCTATAGCGACTAGTCCATGCTCAGTGAACATGTCCTTATTAGGAGTGCCCTCCAGTGGAGCTGGATGGTTCATCTCTAATAAGCGGTCCGGGCTAAACAGGCTACCAACCAGTGGGGAGAAGATAGGCATGACGGATTACAACGGGGACAAAAGTCTGCACTACCTATCTTATCACGGCGGGCAAAGACTAGACAGAATATTTCTATTCTCCGTTGTTTGCCGGCGGTGAATACCTCAAACGAACCAATACCGAATAATCGGCCAATCAAACAATTCAGTGGGGAGAATAAGTGGGCACGAAAAGTTATCGTTACCCACTCTTTCTCTACCTGCAAAGAGAGACCTTGTTCTTCCCTGTTTGCAGACAGAGAATCTCCAGACAATAATCCACGAACGACAGTTCGGGAAACAGTGGGGGAGGAAGATAGGCACGACGGATTACAACGGGGACAAAAGTCTGCGTTACCTATCCTTCACTGTTTGCAAAGAGAGAGCCTGTTTGTTTTTCCCCGTTTGCAGATAGTGAATCTCCAGAGGTTTCAACAAAGCGTAATACTAGTATTATCCAAACAAAACAATCTTTTCTTAATTTGTCGTCTTTACACGACCTTACCCGGACCGCATGGACGGTTTCCTGTCTCCTGGATCCAGCGCCCGATCGTCCTCTCTCCTTCGTGATGCCCGTGGCACTCCTGATGGTTCCCAGTCAGGACCGTAGATCACTCGAGAGAGGTCTGTTCAGAACTAGTGAAGGTCGGATGATCGGCTGTCAGACGAGGGTCTATCGGACACGAGCTCTTCCCGATCGTTGCAGTCGTTCACTCTGTCGTCGGGACCTCTCCCACTGGATCCACGTGTCGCTGATGGGCCCCACGCTTTGGGACGCCAATTGTAGAAAAAGGTAGGGCTAGGACCTTTCTCAAGATTTGCCCGGCGCTAACCGCCCTTGTACCATTCAGATTACCAAGCAATGAGGCAGGCGCCGGAGACCAGAAGGCAGGAAAACAGAAGTTTATTCCGACGGAGCAGAACACATCAGATCAGACAACAAGGTATCGTCTCGAGATGCTCTAACAGCCTCTCCGAGGCCTGGCCTCTTATACACTGGTTTATGGCATGTGACCTTTCTTTATTACAATCAGAACTTTGTAAAGCAAGGAAAAGACATGTAATCCTCGTGTCAATCCCACCCCCCATATACTTCCACAATAGAGGTCCTCAACCTGCTGATAAGAGGAGGGGGTCATCACGCAGCTGAGTGTTCCGTCGAGTCTTAGGATGTGTGCGCCTGATCATATCACAGGGGGGCGGGGAGGCCTGGATCAATAGAGGGTCCTTTGAAGGAGAGCGACCTCATACAATAAGGGGCAGTAAATGATATCTCCCAGCTTAGGCGATGGCCTCGGACCTGTGTGGACAGCTGGACACGGGGGAAGGGGTCATCAATGGAGTGGTATTCATGCCGCGTGGACAATCGAGCGCGGAGGGAGGGTTTATCAACAGAGGGGCATTCATGGGAGGAGAGGAGATGCTGGTCAGGCGCAGGCGTGACTCCTAAGGACAGGGTCATGCAGAAGGGTTATGCTCATAAGGGGGAGGGAGGGGGAGCCAGGGTGCGCGGAGGGTGCTTGCTGGGTCAGAGGGGCGCGCTGGCGACTGATTGTGGACAGGGAGACCATGATGCCTAAAATGGCGATCGTGCACGTTGTACGTGGGTGACAAGCTGGCGCAGATAATGTTTAGCTCACAAACTAAAATTCCACAACACTTCGGGGAGGCAGATTCATTTACCTGGGCGTTACCGTTGTACGCTGACATCAGGGACGGGGCGCGGCTTGCATTCACAGCCGACCAATCACGCCACATAACTCGCATAACACATGCAAGCCTTGCGAGGAATATTTTATAAACGATTTCACCATTGGTCACGCTCATGTTTGTCACAGGGGGATGACCTCAAGCAAAAGAGATGCTGCTTACACGGCGTTTCACGGATTAGGTGAGTAAGCGTTCTGCCGTTCTGAAGCACGGAGATATCATACTTTAAAAAAAACAGGCTTTCGCATGACCCTTAAGCGATTCAGCGTTCACCACAGTACTTGTGTTCTAAACCTAAGAACAAAGCTACGGATTCACTTGCCGCTATCTGTGTTACCACTGTAACATACCCACTTATTGCGGCGCTAAGGAGAAAACTTGACTTCAGGGCTTAAACAAATATTTCACTCGCCAACATCACCAAGTGCTACATAAAATATCGCCTTGGCAGAAGCAACAACATTCTCACGGGAGGGCAAGGATAAACAAGGAAACACGAGTAACATTAACTAGAGGGACCTTTCGCCAACAAGATTACACAGTTTACTTTTCGAACCCGGACAACGTTGGTTGGTGTACCGCAAAATGTATATAGGCTCAACCACTCCTCAATTTCAGTGAAAAGAAAGGCAGCACTCCCGGGATTTCAGCACAGATGAGTATTTATTATCTCGACAGACGAGTTTCGGAAAGCTCCCTTCCTCGGTGACACCACCACCAGACTGTTCTTTTAAATAAAGCCTCTCCAAAAGAATCTCCTCTGGGTTTCTGCCTTCTTCCTTGTGTGGAGGGATTTGTGTGTATTTCATGCGCTAGCCAGCGGCGCATTTCAGAACCCCTGTCACGTTTGGGAAAGAGCAACACTGGCCCTGCTTCATGGCACCATTTGTTTGTTTCCAGTTATGGATACCTTCGGACCCGCCTTTCTCGTGAGGTGACTGAGGCGGTTGAGGTAATTTACCTCTCTTGTGGCATTAAGCACCCGCTCTATGGTTGCCTTATCTGAGGGGCTGTGACAGTGTGAGGAGACCTGAGGAGCAGTTTTGTTGTTGGAGGACTTGCACAAGGTAACATCGTGTCCTGCTGTTCCTGGTTACCTCCACATAACTGTTTACATCATTTGACTCTCCCCCACTACACCGGCCCGTCTTTGCCTTAACCTGTACCATTGTGGGAATTGTGGTGCGATGATTACGAAGGCACTCCAACAGGTGGGCAAAAACAGCTTGGGGGAGGAGCGGAACAACGTCACCAACCTAAGGCAACAGGGGGCACTTACCGGGACATTTCTGTCAGGGGTTGGGTGCTGAGGAAGGCTTATGCGCCGAAATGCATTTGCCACCACCAGATTGTTCTTTTAAATAAAGCCTCTCCAAAAGAATCTCCTCTGGGTTTCTGCCTTCTTCCTTGTGTGGAGGGATTTATGCGTATTTCAAGCGCTAGCCAGCGGCACATTTCAGAACCCCTGTCACATTTGGGAAAGAGCGACTCTGGCCCTGCTTCACGGCACCATTTGTTTGTTTCCAGTTATGGATACCTTCGGACCTGCCTTTCTCGTGAGGTGACCGGGGGCGGTTGAGGTAATTTACCGCTCTTGTGGCATTGAGCCCCTGCTCTATGGTTGCCTTATCTGAGAGGCTGTGACAGTGTGAGGAGACCTGAGGAGCAGCTTTGTTGTCGAAGGACTTGCACAAGGTAACATCGTGCCCTGCAGTTCCTGGTTACTGCGAAAGAACTGTTTACATAATTTGACTCTCCCCCACTACACCGGCCCGTGTTTGCCTTAACCTGTGGCATTTTGGGACTTGTGGTGCGATGATTACCAAAGGAAGACCAACAGGTGGGCAAAAACAGCTTGGGGGAGGAGTGGAACAACGTCACCAACATAAGGCAACAGGGGGCACTTACCGGGACATTTCCGTCAGGTGTTGGGAGCTGAGGAAGGCTTATGCGCCGAAGTGCATTCGCTGCCACCAGACTGTTCTTTTAAATAAAGCGTCTCCAAAAGAATCTCCTCTGGGTTTCTGCCTTCTTCCTTGTGTGGAGGGATTTGTGCGTATTTTATGCGCTAGCCAGTGGCGCATTTCAGAACCGCTGTCACGTTTGGGAAAGAGCGACACTGGCCCTGCTTCACGGCACCATTTGTTTGTTTCCAGTTATGGATACCTTCGGACCCGCCTTTCTCGTGAGGTGACCGGGGCGGTTGAGGTAATTTACCTCTCTTGTGGCATTAAGCCCCCGCTCCATGGTTGCCTTAACTGAGGGGCTGTGACAGTGTGAGGAGACCCGAAGAGCGGCTTTGCTGTCGGAGGATTTGCACAAGGTAACATCGTGCCCTGCTGTTCCTGGTTACCGCCACAGAACTGTTTACATCATTTGACTCTCCCCCACTACACCGGCCCGTCTTTGCCTTAACCTGTGGCATTGTGGGAGTTGTGGTGCGATGATTACCGAAGGCACTCCAACAGGTGGGCAAAAACAGCTTGGGGGAGGAGCGGAACAATGTCACCAACATAAGGCAACAGGGGGCACTTACCGGGACAAATCCGTCGGGTGTTGGGCCCTGAGGAAGGCTTATGCGCCGAAATGCATTTGCCACCACCAGATTGTTCTTTTAAATAAAGCCTCTCCAAAAGAATCTCCTCTGGGTTTCTGCCTTCTTCCTTGTGTGGAGGGATTTGTGTGTATTACATGCGCTAGCCAGCGGCGCATTTCAGAACCCTTGTCACGTTTGGGAAAGAGCGACACTGGCCCTGCTTCACGGCACAATTTGTTTGTTTCCAGTTATGGATACCTTCGGACCCGCCTTTCTCATGAGGTGACCGGAGCGGTTGAGGTAATGTACCTCTCTTGTGGCATTAAGCCCCCGCTCCATGGTTGCCTTATCTGAGGGGCTGTGACAGTGTGAGGAGACCTGAGGAGCGGCTTTGTTGTCGGAGGACTTGCACAAGGTAACATTGTGCCCTGCTTTTCCTAGTTACCGCCACAGAACTGTTTACATCATTTGACTCTCCCCCACTACACCGGCCCGTCTTTGCCTTAACCTGTGGCATTGTGGGAGTTGTGGTACAATGATTACAGAAGGCACTCCAACAGGTGGGCAAAAACAGCTTGGGGGAGGAGCGGAACAACGTCACCAACATAAGGTAACAGGGGGCACTTACCGGGACATTTCCCTCAGTTGTTGGGCGCCGCAATCAGACTGTTCTTTTAAATAAAGCCTCTCCAAAAGAATATCCTCTGGGCTTCTGCCTTCTTCCTTGTGTGGAGGGATTTGTGCATATATATATATATATATATATATATATATATATATATATATATATATATATATATATATATATATATATATATATATATGTATATATATATTCACAGAAAAAACCATAGGTTATAGTGGATATATAGTTAGAAATTTGCATTTAGAAAACCTTGAAAATTCAATGAAAAAACCAGTGGTTTTAGGCCATATATAGTTAGGAATTAGCATTTACAAAACCTTATTTTACTCGCATAAAACCATTGAAATTCCATATATAGTTAGAAGCGCTAACTATATATCGCGCACCCGCAATCCACTGCTGATGATGTCACATATTACATCATTCATGACATGGTCAGTGACATCACTGATGACATCACTGATGACATCTCAAATGACATCACTGATGACAACTCAAATGACATCACTGATGACATCTCAAATGACATCACTGATGACATCACTGATGACAACTCAAATGACATCACTGATGACATCTCATTTGTCATCACTGATCACATCACTTATGTGATAATACAATGAACCTCTTCAGACTCTAATATAACCTTACATACACTCAGTATAAACAGACACTCACAGACTGTCACTCATCCATGGAGTTACTCACACACCTACTCAGTCATGCAAAGAATCAATCACACCTCCATTTCCTCAACTATAAAGTTATACACATCTTACTTATTCAAACATATAATAACACATATTTATTCTCTTATATAATCCCTGATACAAGCTCACAGTGATCGATACAGCCACTCACACATTCACTGGCTCTTATGTTCAGTTATTTATATATCTCAACTCTCACATGTATTGTGTTTTACATACGTACTTACTTGCTCATGTAGCAATGAGAAATCCATTCACTCACCAACACACCCATGCATAGTCAACCGCCCATATAGCTGTTTCCACATGCACTCTTGAACTCATACTCCTAGTGAATCAACTGCTTACACATCTATGCACAGAGTCACGCACCTCCCAGCCACCCACACACACACTCAGCCTCCCATTCAAATACTTGGGCAACCAATCAATAACCCATATGGCCACTCTTATAGCTACTGATCAACACATGCAGCAGCTTACACAACAACAAACATACTGATGCACAAATTAAGACAGTTTAGTCACTAACCCATGCACTCAGTGAGACACATTTAATCACTCACTCATACAGTCAGTCATGCACCTACTAAATTCTTCATCCAGACACTTATACATCCACTCATTCTACAATATGTGAAACATATTTTAACTTTACAGAAACATACAGTCACTGGATGTTGTCATCAGTGATGTCATCAGTGATGTCATTTGAGATGTCATCAGTGATGTCATCAGTGATGTCACTGACCATGTCATGAATGATGTAATATGTGACATCATCAGCAGTGGATTGCGGGTGCGCGATATATAGTTAGCGCTTCTAACTATATATGGAATTTCAATGGTTTTATGCGAGTAAAATAAGGTTTTGTAAATGCTAATTCCTAACTATATATGGCCTAAAACCAATGGTTTTTTCATTGAATTTTCAAGGTTTTCTAAATGCAAATTTCTAACTATATATCCACTATAACCTATGGTTTTTTCTGTGAATTTCATTGGTTTTTTAATAGCAAATATGAAAAGCTTTAAAATGTCAAGTACGTGATAGATGAAAACATTTTCGTATTTATGCACGCTGATGTGCTTTGAACGCTGCACCCCCCCCCCTCCCCTCTTTTGTCTTAGTAGTACTCTCTCTTTGCAGATAGTGAACGGTAGTTAACGCAAGCCTTTCCCCCCTTTTTAATCCGTCGTGCCTGCTTGTCTCTCCATTTGATTGAATGTTGTCCAAGCATTTACTGTTTTAGAATTGGTTCTCTTTGGATCATTCTCTATTTACAAACAAGCACAAAGTCGCAATACTCTGTTTAGTCTTTGCAGATAGTGAAAAATCGTGTAAAATAATAAAAGTAATCGAGCAAAATCAGTAGGCCACTAATGAGATCTCTTTTTGACCTCGCTAAAATAGAAACATTAGGAACAACCCTTCATGAGAAATACGAAAATAGTGAGATGAACTGAGCTCCACACCATGAGGACTGCAAGACAGCTCGGCTCCATCACCCATACCGCACAAAATAACGACAAACCCTATGCAAATATTAAAAATATAGACAACACACCAGCAAAGAAACAGGGTAAAACATTTTATTAAAAAACTATTTACATAACGTTGTTTTATAAGATGATGTCAGTAGTGGACCGATGTGTGAATAGATCGAAAACAGCACAAGGCTCCAAGATCCAGATGGCAAGCTCCTGGATGTTGGGTGCCATAGTTTAGAGTTCTGAATTTCAGCCTTTTTCAATGCCTGTGCTTTGTTGAATCAAAATGGCGGCTTGACACAAAGCTGACTCAAGCGTTGCTACTGATGCTATGCAGACCAAAACTGGTTTTCAGTTTGTACATTTTTCTAGATTTTTCAATCCAAGTTTGGTTGACTTTGTAGAACGATGGCTTCAGATTTTCAACATACGGTGTGGTGGCGCTGACTGGGAGGGGGCGCTTCGCTCCTGCCCCCTCCCCAAGTAAGATCTTCATACGTGAAAGTACGTTAATGGTTTTGGTCCCTGAGATGCTTCGATGTCACTACCATTCTCAAATAGCATAAGTTCTGGATGTTGGGTGCCATAGTTAAGAGTTCGGAGCACTGCTTGTAACACTGTCTGAAGCTTATTTCCACCTACTGCAGCTTCACTATTCTCAAAGTAAGTGAGTGTCGTTTGTGGACCTGACTGCATTAGAAAACAATGTGATATGTTACCTTCCTAAACAGCTTGACGGAGGCCCCTGAGGGGCGGTGTGATGGCCATGGACTCGGAGAAGACGCTTGGCTCCGACACCCTCCCCAAGTCTTATAGCACTGGTGTAGCCTGAGATCGCCCCCGACATAGGCGGCCGGCTCCCGGGGTCCGGCTGAACTTTTTGCCTTTTGATGACTCTTCAATTCTGGACCTTGTCCCACAATCCATTTGACCTGAAGACAAGCTGTAGTGGGGCGCCCCTTTATCGTTTTAGTTGCCATTCCGCCCGCTTTTGCTACACTGTGCCTCTTCCGCCATTCAGCTGTTTACCGCCCGCTCTTGCGACTACAGCGTCTCGCTCACCATGTAGTTTAGATGCGCCCGCTCTTGCGGTGCAGCGATAGGCGGCTGCCACAGGACTCTCAAAATGGCGTCCGGCTCTTCGGTTTTGGGCCTGGTCCACTAAAATGGCCCTGGGACACCTTGGAACTCGGACGCTTGTCTGCTAGGGCTTGGGTCCCATTCTCGAAAAGCGTCCCCTCAGCCGTGAAGATTCTACAAAAGTCTTGGGGGCCTCCGACTCCCGCAGGCTTCTGGTGGGGAGCGGCTGCCATGATTGCTCGTGGAATGGCCACGACGGAGCTACGAGATGGTAGTGGTCTCATGCTGACGCCAGCTTTAGTCTGAAACATCCAGAAACACTATAGACTACCAATTCGATCAGTTCCGGTAGCGCCCCAACATGACCCGGAAGAGAAGAACTTGCCCTCCCCTCTTTGACTGATGGTTCTTGTTGCCTGTCCCCTCTGTTGTCATTTAACAGAACTTTTTGGACTGCTGAAAGGGGTTGTGTTGTGAACGCTGGTTGGTGGAGACATTTTGACTATATTCTTGACCTACGTTGTCGCGTAATTCGTTTTATGACACGCCGCGTTAGCGCACCCGGAAGTGATCCGAGGCGCGGCGCGCAGCGCGTAACGTAAGCATAACAGGTCATGTGACTTGTTAATAAAACTTTTCATTGGTTCATTTTACTTTTGTTAATTTAATGATGAAAAGCTTGGTCATATGACCTAAAAATTACGCTTTTTATTATTTTCGAACAATATTTTTTTTTCAAACATATGTTATAATATTCCAGGCTAATGTACTTTCCCGGAAAATTTACAACTGTCTTGCAAGTAAAATATATTCCTTTTTCGAGAAAAAGGGCGTTTCTTCCTTCCATGACGGAGCCGTTGAGTAAAAGAGATTCGGCCTGCTGTCTTAGTCGCCGATACGCCTGATTATCAGATTCTTATCGATCACTTTATGTTGCAGGAGTGGAAAACACAACTGCCCTTGACCATTTATCTTTACTGCGTTCCTACATATTATACCTTTTTTCCGTCATGTAATTGGACTGCTTTATTTCACTTGCCTTTTACTGATTCGAAAACAGTCACTAAAAGTAAAAACTTTACAAATGTAAATACTACTACCGAGTTTTGTTTTAAAAACCTTTATTGTGAAAATGTCAGTATACAAATACGGGCCTATAACCACGTGGGCCGGCCACGGAGCAAACTGAAATCGTATATGATGAGGAGACATTTACACTGTAGAAGAACATAACGAGCGGGCCATTATTTGACAAGAACAAAGGTGTCTAACAGTTGCGGAATCGGTGGACGTACATTTTGTAATTAAAATACGACAGGGCCACTTACAATAACATTTTCTAGATATACATTTGCGGGCAAGGAGTTACGAGTCCCATTTATACCGGCGCCATTTTGGGCGAGGCCGGGCAGGTCCAAGATATAGTCAAAATGTCTCCACCAACCATCGGCCAGACCAGAACCCCTTTCGGCCCTTTATGCTACAAGATGGTGTCTTCCATTCAGAAAATATTGGTGGCAGCATTTTGAAAGGAAACAGAAACAGCCGTTCTCGAGTTTCACATTGTTACATTTAGGAAGAATGTTGAAGAGTAGTATGTGGTAAATCTGAAGCCATTTTTCTACAAACTCTCAATCAGACTTGAATGGAAAAAAAAAACCTGAAGAATGTACAAACTGAAAACCAATTTTTGTCTGTATAGCACCAACAGTAACGCTTGAGTCAGCTTTGTGTCAAGCCGCCATTTTCATTCAATCAATAGCGTCCCCCTGCACACATTCAGGGACCTGGTCGTGTCTTCAGATGAAACGCATTGTAGGAAAAGAAGCAGAAAAGAAAAGGCAAAAAGTTCCGCCGGACCTAGTGAAGCTGCAGCAGGTGCAAATAAGCTTCAGACACTCTTCAACTTACTCTGATTCTTATAATAAACTTCAGATAGTCTTACAAGCACTGCTCAGAACTCTCAACTGAGGCACTCAACATCCAGGACTTGCCATTCGGATCTTAGCGCCTTGTATTTTTGTTTTGTTCTTGATGGAGAGGAAACAACAAAAAACAGGCATTGAAAACGGCTCAACTGGAGCAAAAAAAAAATTACTTCTTGGGTGCATTAGGGCATTTATGATTTTCGAATGCCGTATTCATCAGGTTGATGCTCATGTTGCCATAGGACAGCATAGCATTCACCTTCTTTGATCCAGGAGGGATGGAGAAAAACTGCCAGATGAAACTTGAAACTTGGCCATCCAGATCTCGGCGCGTTCGACTCACTGTACCGCAACAGTGACCGCAACTCAGCTGGACACGCCGTCTTTCGGCGCAGCATTGTAGGATGGCCACACCAGTGCGGCAATTTGCTAGACACCACCTCGGTGCCATCCGGATCTCGGCGCGTTCGAGTCACTGTACCGCAACAGTGACCGCAATTCAGCTGGACACGCCGTCTTTCGGCGCAGCATTGTAGGATGGCCACACCAGTGCGGCAATTTGCTGGACACCACCTCGGTGCCATCCGGATCTCGGCGCGTTCGAGTCACTGTACCGCAACAGTGACCGCAACTCAGCTGGACACGCCGTCTTTCGGCGCAGCATTGTAGGATGGCCACACCGGTGCGGCAATTTGCTGGACACCACCTCGGTGCCATCCGGATCTCGACGCGTTGTGCTGCCTTCGGCCTATTCGCACATCGGTCCGCTACTGACAGTGACCGCAACTCAGCTGGACACGCCGTCTTTCGGCGCAGCATTGTAGGATGGCCACACCAGTGCGGCAATTTGCTGGACACCACCTCGGTGCCATCCGGATCTCGACGCGTTGTGCTGCCTTCGGCCTATTCGCACATCGGTCCGCTACTGACGCCGCCTCACGTGCCAACGGATTTTCTACGCTTTTTGTAGCCCTATGCCGCAGAACAGGTCATGTGACTTGTTTATAAAACTTTTCATTGGTTCATTTTACTTTTGGTTTCCTAAAGATGGAAGGCTTGGTCATATGACCTAAAAATAACACTTTTCATTGGTTTAGAACATTTTTTTTCCCAAACGATGAAAGCCCCACCTTGTTTCTGGATCATTCAGACTGAAGCTGGCGTCAGCATGAGAGCACCACCATCTCGTGGCTCCGTCGTGGTCATTCCGCGAGCAATCATGGCAGCCGCTCCCCACCGGAAGACTGCGGGAGTCGGGGGCCCCCAAGACTTTTATACAATCTTCACGGCTGAGGGGACGCTTTTCGAGAATGGAGCCCAAGCCCTAGCAGGCAAGCGTCCGAGTTCCAAGGTGTCCCAGGGCCATTTCAGTGGACCAGGCCCAAAACCGAGGAGCCGTCCGCCATTTTGACAGCCATGTGGCAGCCGCCTATCGCTGCACTGCAAGAGTGGGAGCAACTCCACAACATGGTGAGCGAGATGCTGTGGCCGCAAGAGCGAGCGCAACTCAGCTAGATGGCCGCCACCTGGGGAGGCCCGTTCACGCCGCCTCCCCCACACCCCCCCCCGGGGCGCCGCACGCCAATTTTCGGAGCAGCATTGTAGGATACCAAAACCAGTGCGGCAGTTTAATGGACATCACCTGGGTGCCTGTCGTACATGTTGTGTCAGCCATGTGACACTGGACACAGACCGCTACTGACGAGGCCTCCCCCCGCACCACCCGGGACGCCCCACGCTGTTTTTCTGTGCTGCATTGTAGGATCCCTAAACCAGTGCGGCACCCAGGCGACATCACCTGGGTGCCGTCCAGAACTCTGCACGTTGTGCTGCCTTGGGACTATTCGCACAACAGACCGCTACTGACGAGGCCTCCCCCCGCCCCACCCGGGACGCCCCACGCCAATTTTCGGAGCAGCATTGTAGGATCCCTAAACCAGTGCGGCACCCAGGCGACATCACCTGGGTGCCGTCCAGAACTCTGCACGTTGTGCTGCCTTGGGACTATTCGCACAAAAGACAGCTTCTAACCATTGTTGCTTTTTGTGTTAAGAAATGTTTAAATGTTTTTAGTTTTTGTTCTGTTCATTATCGTTAAAAGTTAATAAAGTTTTATAACCTTAATTTGTTGGAGTGTTATCTATTTTTTGAAAAACGGGTGAATGGGGCCTTGAATCGGGTTATTGTCATGTGTGGGCTTTGGAAGTGTGCTGCTGCAGGATCGGACATTTCAAACTCAAATGCACGTTCTTTTTCTTACCTTTCCGAAGCATGGAGCGCAATAGCAGGCAGAGAAAGGGTGATGCACGTGTTGAACACTACCTGACCTGGCAAGTTGCTGGCAGTGCCCCCCCGCCCGCTCCTGAAAGAGGGCACACACACACCGCCGCCCCGAGTACTTCACAAATCTTTAAAAGACCATGCGCTTGTTCATGAGGCTTAAATGGTTTATCACCTCTTCTAGAACCCCTGCATCGACCCTCTGACGTTTCATGGAAAAATTACCATGTAACACAATAGCAAGCCCTGTCGGCTGAAACCCCCAAGGAATCGTGGGGCATATTATCAAGGGGGTTTATCTCCGCTTTTTTGGCTTTAAAAGCCATGAAAGCGGAGATAAAATTATCTCCCTATTACCAAGCTGTCGCTAACACCAGTTAGTGACAGCTAAAAGGAGATAGCGACCATCTTGGGCCCCGCTTTGCATGTCAGTGATATTTATCACTAATGACATGCAAAGTGGCGTGCCAAGATGTTAGCGACTGGAAACAGTCCCTAACATCGCTACCTTCTATTACCAACTTTTGGAGATATTCGCGCTAAGCGCGAATATCTCCAAAATCTAACACCTGCCCTGAGCAGTTCTTAGCCATGTTATCCAATGGGAGGTGGATAACATGGCTAAGAGCATTAGGTCAATAATACATGAATATCGCTGACTTTTCTGCGATAATAGCAAGGTTTATCTGCGATAAAAATCGCCGATGTGCGGCGATAATTTTTGTCTCTAAACAAGTTAGAGACAAAAATTATCGCTAGTTGTTCGTAATATGCCCCCGGGTTTTTGCTTGCAGAAATCGGGAGGCGGGAGACTAGCACTGAAATCAGTAGTCACACGCCTAAATCAGGAGGATTGGCATGTCTGAATTCTCTACAGCTGGGGCCATAAACTACATCCGCAGGGTTAGGTGACATCCTGGGACCAGCCTGGCATCTAAAATGGCTGCCGTGCACGACAAAATTGTGCCATTCGAAAAAAAGGCAAGATGGCGCAGCCGCTGGAAGAGATGTATCAACATATATCAGCCTCCTCAGCCACCCTCAGGAAACATAGGGGATTAGGATACGTCTCCCGCACCCCCTTATACCTAGTAATTTAATTAACGAAGCACAAAATGGCGAATTCCCGTTTCGCTACCAGTTTGCGGCCCAGTTCGCGGCCCGTGAAGCGCTTCTACCGTGAAAAATCATTTTTTTTTTTATGTTCCCCACGGGACCCTTTAATAACCCCAACAACATTCCTAGGGGGTGAAGAGGGGGATACCTTGCCCCCTTTCATTAAATTCCCCCTTAGTTTTTCACCTTTTCTTCTCTCTCGATCCTACCGAGAGACAAGATGGCGGCCGCTCCGGACTGTCACGCAGCAAAAAAAAAAAAAAAGCTCACGCACAGCCGCTGGAAGAGATGTATCAACATATATCAGCCTCCTCAGCCACCCTCAGGAAACATAGGGGATTAGGATACGTCTCCCGCACCCACTTATAACTAGTAAGGGGATTAGGATACGTCTCCCGCACCCCCTTATACCTAGTAATTTAATTAACGAAGCACAAAATGGCGAATTCCCGTTTCGCTACCAGTTTGCGGCCCAGTTCGCGGCCCGTGAAGCGCTTCTACCGTGAAAAATCATTTTTTTTTTTATTTTCCCCACGGGACCCTTTAATAACCCCAACAACATTCCTAGGGGGTCAAGAGGGGGATACCTTGCCCCCTTTCATTAAATTCCCCTTTCGTTTTCCACCTCTTCTTCTCTCTCGATCCTACCGAGAGACAAGATGGCGTCCGCTCCGGACTGTTTAGAATGTTGACAGACACCGGAGAGCCAATCAGCTTTCTGCGCGCAAAGTTCCGATAAGCGAAAAGTAAGCGGACCGGATCGCTGCCCAGAGCGCTGTTACAGATATATATCTTGGTTTGAACGTTAATTTCTCAAAAACTACTGGAGCACATATATTGAGACCTAGCAAAGGCACATCGGGCTAACAGTCCCTACAATTTTGCCAAGTTTCGTGCAAATCCATTCAGCCGTTCGAGCTAAAAGTGAGTCCAACCGCCCTATGGAAAACTCAATGCAAAAAACGCGTTTTGGGACCCCCCTTTTTTCTCAGCCCCCCCTTGACGAAACCCCCCCAAATTTTCAGGGGCTGCTCAGAATCAAAATGTGCCATTTTCCTGCAAATTTCAGCCAATTCCGTCCACAAACGCCAAAGTTATTAGACATAGAATTTTCAAAAATCCCATAGAGAAAAAATCCTAACTATATATACCTACTGGCGACCGCCAGTAGGTAATATATATATATATATATATGTATATATATATATATATATATATATATATATATATATATATATATATATATATATATTACCTACTGGCGGTCGCCAGTAGGTATATATAGTTAGGATTTTTTCTCTATGGGATTTTTGAAAATTCTATGTCTAATAACTTTGGCGTTTGTGGACGGAATTGGCTGAAATTTTCAGGAAAATGGAACATTTTGTTTCTGAGCAGCCCCTGACAATTTGGGGGGGTTTCATCAAGGGGGGGCGAGAAAAAAGGGGGGTCCTAAAACACGTTTTTCCCATGTTAATTTCCATAGGGCGGTTGGCCTCACTTTTAGCTCGAACGGCTGAATGGATTTGCACGAAACTTGGCAAAATTGTAGGGACTGTTAGCCCGATGTGCCTTTGCTAGGTCTCAATATATGTGCTCCAGTGGATTTTGAGTAATTTAGGTTAAAAAAAAGATATATATCTGGGCGGAGCCTAACCACACATCTGATCTGATTGGCTGTCAGCACTTCATCCAAGAAGTGTTGGCAGCCATCTTGGGACCAATATACATGATAGCACCTCATTAAAAAGCATTGTAGTTAATAGAGGGTTTTAGGACTTTAGTTACATTATAAATCATTTGTTGATGGTACCATACTCGTTTTAGGAATTGTGGTGGGTTCTAAGGTGATTTTACCATGTGAAAAAACCTTCTTCTGTGATATCATGAATATTGTTTGAAAGAAAACTAATATCTCATGATTTTCCCACAGTGGTTTGGAAGGGGATCTATAAGCTAAACTGAAAGCATATTTTCTGTAAATTCACATTATCTTTCTCAGTCATGTGAAAATGAAGTCTGACATTCTCAGTAAAACATGTACATCCAACAAGGACAGAGACTGTCAGTTGATTCCTTTGTGTTCTACTGCAGCCTCCTAGAGTGTTCTAAAGAACAACTAGAGCGCTAACAGTCCTACTTATTACAAAGGTATGGCACACCTGAAGCCATCTTGATTGGAATAAAGTGGTAACTCTTAAAACATTTAATTTAAAAAGAACCAACATGAGGGGATATATTTTGCCATAGAAAGTATGATTAGTGCTGCAGAATGAAAAATTAGGGCACATTTTGAGTGACTTCTCAAATCCTTTTCTATTTCATTAAAACATTCTGACATGCAGTCTCCCAAAATGGCCACCAGAGACAAAAAAGCCCAAATGTAGCCCAAATATCACCCAGATGTAGCCCAAGTATAGCCCAATGACAGAATGTCCCAGAGTGTTCTAAAGAACAACTAGAGCGCTAACAGTCCTACTTATTACAAAGGGATAGCACACCTGAAACCATCGTGATGGGAATAAAGTGGTAACTCTTAAAACATTTAATTTAAAAAGGAACAAAATGAGGGGGTATATTATGCAATAGAAGGTATTATTAGTGCTGCAGAAAGAAAAATTAGGGCACATTTTGAGTGACTTTTCAAATCCTCTTCTATTTCATTAAAAAATTCTGACATGCAGTCTCCCAAAATGGCCAGCAGAGACAAAAGAGCCCAAATGTAGCCCAAATATCACCCAGATGTAGCCCAAGTATAGCCCAATGACAGAATGTCCCAGAGTGTTCTAAAGAACAACTAGAGCGCTAACAGTCCTACTTATTACAAAGGTATGGCACACCTGAAGCCATCTTGATTGGAATAAAGTGGTAACTCTTAAAACATTTAATTTAAAAAGGAACAAAATGAGGGGGTATATTTTGCCATATGAATTATGATTAGTGCTGCAGAAAGAAAAATTAGGGCACATTTTGAGTGACTTCTCAAACCCTCTTCAATTTCATTAAAAAATTCTGACATACAGTCTCCCAAGATGGCCACTTGAGACAAAAGAGCCTAAATGTAGCCCAAATATCAACCAGATGTACCCCAAGTATAGCCCAATGACAGAATGTCCCAGAGTGTTCTAAAGAACAACTAGAGCGCTAACAGTCTTACTTATGACAAAAGTATGGCACACCAGAAGCCATCTTGATTGGAATGAAGTGGTAAGTCTGAAAACACTCAATTTAAAAAGGAACAACATGAGGGGGTTACTTTTGCCATAGAAAGTATGATTAGTGCTTCAGAAAGAAAAATTAGGGATCATTTTGAGTGACTTCTCAAATCCTCTTCTATTTCATTAAAAGAATTCTGACATGCAGACTGAAACATGCACTTTGAATACCAGCAGCAGACGTCCCTGGTGAGCAGTAGCTTTACTACAGTGATCTAATGTGCAACTAGAGTGCTAACATTCAGAATTTATGGCAAATGTGTGACACATCTGAATGCCTTCTTGATGGAACCAAAGTAAACAAGCATTGAAAATGCAATAGATCTCGCCCTCGTTTAAGTTAAAGCCATTCTGTTTGTAATGAGGTGGCTTTTTAGCTTTGCTTTTATTAGTGTTTTTTCAACTTTCATGTAAATAACATGCATCTGTATGCATATAAGTATATGTATGCATGCATTTATGTTTGTATTTATATAGATATACAGATGATATATGTTTATATATGTATGTATATATATATATTCACTGAAAAAACCATAGGCTATAGACCATATATAGTTAGGAATTAGCATTTACAAAACCTTGAAAATTCACTGAAAAAACCATAGGTTATAGACCATATATAGTTAGGAATTAGCATTTACAAAACCTTGAAAATTCACTGAAAAAACCATAGGTTATAGACCATATATAGTTAGGAATTCGCATTTACAAAACCTTATTTTACTCACACAAAACCATTGAAATTCCATATATAGTTAGTTGCACTAACTATATATCGCGCACCCGCAATCCACTGCTGATGATGTCACATATTACATCATTCATGACATGGTCAGTGACATCACTGATGACATCACTGATGACATCTCAAATGACATTACTGATGACATCACTGATGACAACATCCAGTGACTGTATGTTTCTGTAAAGTTAAAATATGTCTTACATATTGAAGAATGAGTGGATGTATAAGTGTCTGGATGAAGGATTTAGTAGGTGCATGACTGACTGTATGAGTGAGTGATTAAATGTGTCTCACTGAGTGCATGGGTTAGTGACTAAACTGTCTTAATGTGTGCATCATTATGTCTGTTGTTCTGTAAACTGTTGCATGTGTTGATAAGTAGCTATATGAGTAACTATATGGGTTATTGATTGGTTGCCCAAGTATTTGTATGGGAGACTGAGTGTGTGTGTGGGTGGCTGGGAGGTGTATGACTCTGTGCATAGATGTGTGAGCAGTTGATTCACTAGATGTATGGTTTTAAAAGTGCATGTGGAAACAGCTGTATGGGCGGTTGACTGTGTGCATGAGTGTATTGGTGAGTGAATGGATATCTCAGTGCTACATGTCAAAGTAAGTACATATGTAAAACACAGTACATGTGAGAGTTGACATATATAAATAACTGTGCATAAGAGCCAGTGAATGTGTGAGTGGCTGTATGGATCATTGTGAACTTGTATCAGGGATTGTATAAGAGAGTAAATATGTGTTAGTATATGTTTGAATAAGTAAAGTTTGTATAACTGTATAGTTGAGGAAATTGAGGTGTGATTGATTCTTTGCATGACTGACTAGGTGTGTGAGTAACTCCATGGATGAGTGACAGTCTGTGAGTGTCTGTTTACACTGATTGTATCTAAGGTTATATTAGAGTCTGAAGAGGTTCATCGTATTATCACATGCATGATATCATCAGTGATGTGATCAGTAATGTCAAATGAGATGTCATCAGTGATGTCATCAGTGATGTCATTTGAGATGTCATCAGTGATGTCATTTGAGATGTCATCAGTGATGTCATCAGTGATGTCACTGACCATGTCATGAATGATGTAATATGTGACATCATCAGCAGTGGATTGCGGGTGCGCGATATATAGTTAGTGCAACTAACTATATATATATATATATATATATATATATATATATATATATTACCTACTGGTGGTCGCCAGTAGGTATATATAGTTAGGATTTTTTTGAATAGGGATTTCTGAAAATTCTATGTTGAATAACTTTGGCGTTGATGGACGGAATTGGCTGAAATTTTCTAGAAAATGGCACATTTTGTTTCTGAGCGTCCCCTGAAAGTTTGGGGGGGTTTTGTCAAACGGGGGCCGAGAAAAAAGGGGGGTCCCAAAACGTGTTTTTAACATTGAGTTTTCCATAGGGCGGTTGGACTCACTTTTAGCTCGAACGGCTGAATGGATTTCTATGAAACTTGGCAAAATTGTAGAGACTGTTTGCCCGATGTGCCTTTGCTAGGTCTCCAGATATGTGCTCCAGTGGATTTTGAGAAATTAACGTTCAAAAAAATATAGATATCTGTGACAGCGTCACATCTCAAATGACATCAGTGATGTCATTTGAGATGTCATCAGTGATGTCATCAGTGATGTCACTGACCATGTCATGAATGATGTAATATGTGACATGATCAGCAGTGGATTGCGGGTGTGCGATATATAGTTAGTGCAACTAACTATATATGCGAATTTCAATGGTTTTGTGTGAGTAAAATAAGGTTTTGTAAATGCTAATTCCTAACTATATATGGTCTATAACCTAGGGTTTTTTCAGTGAATATATATATATATATATATAGATAGATATATATATATATATATAAAACAATGTTTCTGCTCACCACTTCACGGTGAGAACAGCCTGGTAAGGACCTCTTCCGAATGACTTTAGAAAATCACAGCATCAAAAAGGTAAAGAAGGACAGCAAGTCTTTTTCGAGTGAAAAGTCAGGATATTTAGTCCACACATCAGAAAGTAAAGGACATAATGTCATCCATGATGCGTTTCGCTCCGCAAAGGAGCTTGTTCACATCACGCGCCCCGAATTGTAACATCAATTTATAGGTCGTACACAGGTGATTTCGATTGACACATGCCTGAATAAACATAAAAAACAGACAACAACAGTCGCCCGTTTAAGTGAGTCACAAATATTCAGTGCTAAAAATCAATGCCAGTAGTTGAATAGACCTTGCTATATAACGATTGCCTAATGCCAAGACATTACAACAAAACATTTTTTTTTATATATATATATGATTCATAATATATACAATGTAAATATATAGAAATATAGAAAATAATCGACAGGTGTCTAATAAATACATTGTTAATAAATGAAGAGCAGAAAATGACAAGTGTCCCAATCTATTCCATAGTTGGAGCTGTCCTTCATTATAAATCTCAAATGAATCAGAATTTGACAAGGTCGACAGAATTCAATTCATATCTATATATATATATATATATATATATATATATATATATATATATATATATATATATTCACTGAAAAAACCATAGGTTAGAGACCATATATAGTTAGCTGGACATTTTATTGACATAAAACCAATGAAATTCCATATATAGTTAGTTGCACTAACTATATATCGCGCACCCGCAATCCACTGCTGATGATGTCACATATTACATCATTCATGACATGGTCAGTGACATCACTGATGACATCACTGATGACATCTCAAATGACATCACTGATGACATCACTGATGACATCTCAAACGACATCACTGATGACATCATCTAGTGTCTGTGTGTTTTTGTAAAGTTTAAATATGTTTTACATATTGAAGAATGAGTGGATGTATGGAAGACTGAGTGTGTGTGTGGCTGGCTGGGAGGTGTGTGACTCTGTGCATATCAATGTGTACTTGTATCAGTGATTGTATAAGAGAGTAAGTATGTGTTAGTATATGTGTGAAAAGTATGGTGTTCTGTGTTTAACTGTATAGATGAGGAAATCGAAGTGTGATTGATTCTTCACAGGACTGACTAGGTGTATGAGTGCATATGATAGTGTTGTAATAATGAGTGACTGTATGTATGAGTGATTGTATGGGTGAATGGGTGAATGGGTGAATGTGTGTGTAGACGTAGGAATCAGTGAGTGCGTATGTAGTAACTGGTATTGGTGTGTCATGATGTCATCAGTGATGTCATTTGAGATGTCATCAGTGATGTCATTTGAGATGTCATCAGTGATGTCATCAGTGATGTCACTGAAGTATGGTGTTCTGTGTTTAACTGTATAGATGAGGAAATGGAAGTGTGATTGATTCTTTACAGGACTGACTAGGTGTGTGAGTAACTCCATGGATGAGTGGCAGTGTGTGAGTGTCTGCATAGGTGTATGAGTGCATATGATAGTGTTGTAATAATAAGTGACTGTATGTATGAGTGATTGTATGGGTGAATGAGTGAATGTTGGTGTAGACGTAGGAATCAGTAAGTGCGTATGTAGTAACTGGTATTGGTGTGTCATGATGTCATCACTGATGTCATTTGAGATGTCATCAGTGATGTCATTTGAGATGTCATCAGTGATGTCATCAGTGATGTCACTGACCATGTCATGAATGATGTAATATGTGACATCATCAGCAGTGGATTGCGGGTGCGCGATATATAGTTAGTGCAACTAACTATATATGGAATTTCATTGGTTTTATGTCAATAAAATGTCCAGCTAACTATATATGGTCTCTAACCTATGGTTTTTTCAGTGAATTTTCAAGGTTTTGTAAATGCAAATTCCTAACTATATATGGTCTATAACCTATGGTTTTTTCAGTGAATTTCATTGGTTTTTTAAAAGCTAATATCTATAGCTGTAAAATATATTCTTTATTACGTGACGTATCACGTAGCCACGTGAGACGCCTCATGACGCGTCGCATACCCGTGACGTATCGGTTCTGCAGCGCAAACAAAACCCGTAACGTAAGCGTGCCGGAGCACGCTTACAGATATATATATATTTTTTAACCTTAATTAGACAAAATCCACACGTGCACATATCTTGAGGCCTTGCAAAGGCACATCAAACAAACAGTCCCTTCAATTTTGCCAAGTTTGCTGGAAATCTATTCCCTTCATTTTTTTTTTACTGTTTCTCTTGGTTTTCCCCTTGTTACGCTTACCGGGACGCTACCCGGTACGCGAACCGGACGCTCCAAAAACACAAGATGGCGGACTCCCGTTATGCTGCCGGTTAGCTGCCCGGTTCGCGTACCGGGAAGCGCCTCTACCGCGAAAAATCGCGGGGGACTTTAATATCCCCCTCATCAATCCTAGGGGGTCAGGAGGGGTTTACCTTGCCCCCTTTCCTTCATTTCCCCCTTCTTTTTTCACCACATCTTGTCTCTCGAACCTACCGAGAGACAAGATGGCGGCCGCTCCGGACTGTTTACAATGTTGACAGCTACGCTGCCGGTTAGTTGTCCGGTTAGTTGTCCGGTTAGCTGCCCGGTGAGCTGCCCGGTTCGCGTACCGGGACGCGCCTCTACGGCATAAAATCGCTAAATTTTTTGCCCCGCGGGGCACTTTAATATCCCCCTCATCAATCCTAGGGGGTCAGGAGTGGTTTACCTTGCCCCCTTTCCTTCATTTCCCCCTTCGTTTTTCACCACATCTTGTCTCTCGATCGTACCGAGAGACAAGATGGCGGCCGCTCCGGTTTGTTTAGAATGTTGACAGACACCAGAGACCCAATCAGATTCGCTTCGCGAAGTTCCGTTACGCGTCAGGTACGCGAACCGGGGCGCTAACCGGAGCGCTGTCACAGATATATATATTTTTTTAAACGTTAATTTCTCAAAATCCACTGGAGCACATATATTGAGACATAGCAAAGGCACGTCGGGCAAACCATATCTACAATTTTGCCAAGTTTCATGTAAATCTATTCAGCCGTTCGAGCTAAAAGTGAGTCCAACCGCCCTATGGAAAAATGAATAGGAAAAACACGTTTTGGGACCCCCATTTGTTCTCAGCCCCCCCTTGACGAAACCCCACCAAATTTTCAGGGGCTGCTCAGAAAAAAATGTGCCATTTTCCTGAAAATTTCAGCCAATTCCGTCCACAAACGCCAAAGTTATTAGACATAGAATTTTCAGAAATCCCATAGAGAAAAAATCCTAACTATATATACCCACTGGCTATCGCCAGTAGGTAATATACATATATAAACATATGTAATTTGCATATCTATATAAATATAAATGCATGCATACATATACATATATGCATACATATGCATGTTATTTACATGAAAGTTTTAAAAACACTAATAAAAGCAAAGCTAAAAAGCCACCTCATTACAAACAGAATGGCTTTAACTTAAACGAGGGCGAGATCTATTGCATTTTCAATGCTTGTTTACTTTGGTTCTATCAAGAAGGCATTCAGATGTGTCACACATTTGCCATAAATTCTGAATGTTAGCACTCTAGTTGCTCATTAGATCACTGTAGTAAAGCTAGTGCTCACCAGGGAAGTCTGCTGCTAATCATGGTTTGCAGCCATTTTCCCGCATTTTTTATCCCGCAGACTTTCAGTCCGCATACCATTATCCCGCAAGGTCATTGAGCTCGCATACCATTATCCCGCATTTTTTCAAAACGCATGTGCATTTATCGCGCATGCCTTTACAAAGAATTACGTTTTAAAGGCATGTATGGTAAATGCATTTGCGTTGTGAAAACCACGATGACGAGAGAGGTAAGTGGGTTTGTGTTAATTTTTTCGTGGGTTAGTGATTGTGTAGTGTAGTGTAGTGTTGTGTAGTGTAGTGTTGTGTTAGTGTAGTGTAGAGTTGTGGTGGTTGTTTAGTGTAGGGTCATGCTGGGGGTAGTGTTTTAGGGTTTAGGGTTGTGTTGTAGTGTTTGCTTAGTGTAGGGTCATGCTGGGGGTAGTGTTTTAGGGTTCAGGGTAGTGTTGTAGTGTTTGCGTAGTGTAGGGTCATGCTGGGGGTAGTGTTTTAGGGTTTAGGGTTGTGTTGTAGTGTTTGCGTAGTTTAGGGTCATGCTGGGCGTAGTGTTTTAGGGTTTAGGATAGTGTTGTAGTGTTTGCGTAGTGTAGGGTCATGCTGGGGGTAGTGTTTTAGGGTTTTGGGTAGTGTTGTAGTGTTTGCGTAGTGTAGGGTCATGCTGGGGTGTAGTATTTTAGGGTTTAGGGTAGTGTTGTAGTGTTTGCGTAGTGTAGGGTCATGCTGGGGGTAGTGTTTTAGGGTTTTGGGTAGTGTTGTAGTGTTTGCGTAGTGTAGGGTCATGCTGGGGGTAGTGTTTTAGGGTTTTGGGTAGTGTTGTAGTGTTTGCGTAGTGTAGGGTCATGCTGGGGTGTAGTGTTTTAGGGTTTTGGGTAGTGTTGTAGTGTTTGCGTAGTGTAGGGTCATGCTGGGGGGTAGTGTTTTAGGGTTTTGGGTAGTGTTGTAGTGTTGGCGTAGTGTAGGGTCATGCTGGGGGTAGTGTTTTAGGGTTTTGGGTAGTGTTGTAGTGTTTGCGTAGTGTAGGGTCATGCTGGGGGTAGTGTTTTAGGGTTTTGGGTAGTGTTGTAGTGTTTGCGTAGTGTAGGGTCATGCTGGGGGTAGTGTTTTAGGGTTTTGGGTAGTGTTGTAGTGTTTGCGTAGTGTAGGGTCATGCTGAGGGTAGTGTTTTAGGGTTTAGGGTAGTGTTGTAGTGTTTGCGTAGTGTAGGGTCATGCTGGGGGTAGTGTTTTAGGGTTTAGGGTAGTGTTGTAGTGTTTGCGTAGTGTAGGGTCATGCTGGGGGTAGTGTTTTAGGGTTTAGGGTAGTGTTGTAGTGTTTGCGTAGTGTAGGGTCATGTTGGGGGTAGTGTTTTAGGGTTTAGGGTAGTGTTGTAGTGTTTGCGTAGTGTAGGGTCATGCTGGGGGTAGTGTTTTAGGGTTTAGGGTAGTGTTGTAGTGTTTGCGTAGTGTAGGGCCATGCTGGGGTGTAGTGTTTTAGGGTTTTGGGTAGTGTTGTAGTGTTTGCGTAGTGTAGGGTCATGCTGGGGGTAGTGTTTTAGGGTTTAGGGTAGTGTTGTAGTGTTTGCGTAGTGTAAGGTCATGCTGGGGTGTAGTGTTTTAGGGTTTTGGGTAGTGTTGTAGTGTTTGCGTAGTGTAGGGTCATGCTGGGGGTAGTGTTTTAGGGTTTAGGGTAGTGTTGTAGTGTTTGCGTAGTGTAGGGTCATGCTGGGGGGTAGCGTTTTAGGGTTTTGGGTAGTGGTGTAGTGTTTGCGTAGTGTAGGGTCATGCTGGGGGGTAGCGTTTTAGGGTTTTGGGTAGTGTTGTAGTGTTTGCGTAGTGTAGGGTCATGCTGGGGGTAGTGTTTTAGGGTTTTGGGTAGTGTTGTAGTGTTTGCGTAGTGTAGGGTCATGCTGAGGGTAGCGTTTTAGGGTTTAGGGTAGTGTTGTAGTGTTTGCGTAGTGTAGGGTCATGCTGGGGGTAGTGTTTTAGGGTTTAGGGTAGTGTTGTAGTGTTTGCGTAGTGTAGGGTCATGCTGGGGGTAGTGTTTTAGGGTTTAGGGTAGTGTTGTAGTGTTTGCGTAGTGTAGGGTCATGCTGGGGGTAGTGTTTTAGGGTTTAGGGTAGTGTTGTAGTGTTTGCGTATTGTAGGGTCATGCTGTGGGTAGTGTTTTAGGGTTTAGGGTAGTGTTGTAGTGTTTGCGTAGTGTAGGGTCATGCTGGGGTGTAGTGTTTTAGGGTTTTGGGTAGTGTTGTAGTGTTTGCGTAGTGTAGGGTCATGCTGGGGGTAGTGTTTTAGGGTTTAGGGTAGTGTTGTAGTGTTTGCGTAGTGTAGGGTCATGCTGGGGTGTAGTGTTTTAGGGTTTTGGGTAGTGTTGTAGTGTTTGCGTAGTGTAGGGTCATGCTGGGGGTAGTGTTTTAGGGCTTAGGTTAGGGTTGTAGTGTTTGCGTAGTGTAGGGTCATGCTGGGGGTAGTGTTTTAGGGTTTAGGGTTGTATTGTAGTGTTTGCGTAGTGTAGGGTCATGCTGGGGTGTAGTGTTTTAGGGTTTTGGGTAGTGTTGTAGTGTTTGCGTAGTGTAGGGTCATGCTGGGGGTAGTGTTTTAGGGTTTAGGGTAGTGTTGTAGTGTTTGTGTAGTGTAGGGTCATGCTGGGGGTAGTGTTTTAGGGTTTAGGGTAGTGTTGTAGTGTTTGTGTAGTGTAGGGTCATGCTGGGGGTAGTGTTTTAGGGTTTAGGGTAGTGTTGTAGTGTTTGTGTAGTGTAGGGTCATGCTGGGGGTAGTGTTTTAGGGTTTAGGGTAGTGTTGTACTGTTTGTGTAGTGTAGGGTCATGCTGGGGGTAGTGTTTTAGGGTTTAGGGTAGTTTAGTTGTTTAGTGTATGCTAAAGGCATATTCGTTCTAAAAGTTTTCGTTATTTTAATTTGCGGCCTAATAGTACATGCGGGATTTTTTTTGCGGACTGATGGTATGCGGGATTTCGTCATATATTCGCTAATCATACTTTCTATGGCAAAATGAACCCCCTCATTTTGTTCCTTTTTAAATTAAATGTTTTAAGAGTTACCACTTTATTCCAATCAAGATGGCTTCAGGTGTGCCATACCTTTGTAATAAGTAGGACTGTTAGCACTCTAGTTGTTCTTTAGAACACTCTGGGACAATCTGTCATTGGGCTATAGTTGGGCTACATCTGGTGATATTTGGGCTACATTTGGTTTTTTTTATCTCTGGCGGCCATCTTTGGGCTACATTGGGCTACATTGGGCTACATTGGGCTACATTTGGGCTCCAACATATATATAGCCCAATGTAGCCCAATATATATTTTTCAAAGTTAATTTTCGTAAAAACCACTGGAGCCTATATCTTGAGACATAGCAAAGGCACATCGGGCTACCAGTCCCTACAATTTTGCCAAGTTTGGTGTAAATCCATTCAGCCGTTCAGGCTAAAAGTGAGGCCAACCGCCCTATGGAAAATTGCATGGGAAAAACACGTTTTGGGACCCCCCTTTTTTCTCGGCCCCCCCTTGACGAAACCCCTCCAAATTTTCAGGGGCTGCTCAGAAACAAAATGTTCCATTTTCCTGAAAATTTCAGCCAATTCTGTCCTCATAAGCCAAAGTTATTCGACATAGAATTTTCAAAAATCCCATAGGAAAAAAATCCTAACTATATATACCTACTGGCTATCGCCAGTAGGTAATATATATATATATATATATATATATATATATATATATATGTATACATGTACATATATCTATATATATGTATATATATATAACCTACTGGCAATCGTCAGTAGGTAGTTATAGTTGCAACCTAGTTTCCATATTTGACGAATCTTTGCGAAATTCTGAAAGAAAATAGTCTATTCAGGTCAGCTACTGTCATGAAAGTTTGGGGTGATTCGTCAATTGGGGGCTGAGAAAAAAGGGGGGGTCTCAAAAAAAATTCCCCATGTTTATTTCCATAGAAAATTTTGCGACAAGCTACAGCCCGAACTGCTAAACGGAATTACCCCAAATTGGGCAGAAAGGTAGAGCTTGGTTCAGAAAACAACCTTTTTTTATAATTGTGCAACTCCGTTCAGTAGTTTTTGAGAAATTAAAAAAATATGAGTGAAAAAATCAATTTCCCATAGGAAACTTTGTGCAAGGCTACAGCCAAAACTACTGAACATAATAATAATAATAATAATAAGGAATTTATTAGGTGCACAGCTACCCCAACGGGGTGTCCCGGCGCTAACAGTAGACAGAAAGCGGAGCATAGCATGAGCGCTAACTAGTCCTGTCGGCTGTTGAGAGATTTACGAAACTCAAGTTCAGACTGGATCTGGCGAAGGTGAAGGTGAATGTTTGTTCCAACATTGAGCGGCACCCACCTCAAATGACTTGCCTCCTGATCTAAGTTTTTCTTTATCTGGGGGTAACAAGCAGATGTTAAGTGTTAGAGCGTAGGGCTCTAGAATGACTATAGGGACGGAGTCTCCTCCTGATGTACGCTGGTCCCAGGCCTTTGGCTGCCCAAAAGGCCAATGTCAAAGCTTTAAACTCGATCCGTTTGGCAATGGGGAGCCCATGCAGTTTCCGCAAGAAGGCAGATATGCGTTGCCTAAGCGGGACGCCGCAGACTAGGCGGGTCGCGGCATTTTGGACCGCCTGGAGTCTATGGGGCAGGCTTAAAGAAAGACCCAGATATAATCCATTCGCATAGTCGAGGTGCAAAGTAACCAACGCATGGACCACAGTTTTGCGAGTAGCACTAGGCAAGTAGTCAATTAATTTTTTTATTGTTTTAATTTTGCCAAAGCAGGTGGCTGAGACTGTCTGAACCTGAGCAGCAAGGTACAAACAATTGTCCCATCTGAAGCCCAGATTCTTAACCAAATCCTTGGGAAGAGGGGCAATGCCCAATTCCTTAGGCCACCATGAATTAGAGGCCTGAGGAGATGGTTGGTTAAAAAATTAAGATAAGTCTTATCCGCATTGAGTTTCAAGAAATTGCGGTCCATCCATACTTGAGACATACTTTGAGGGGGTCATAGGATGGCAACGAATACATAATTTTGCCCACTACGCCCACCCCCAGGGCCCAAAAAAGTATAAAAAAAAAAAAAAATTCAGAGCAATTCACACTGGGGTCTCGAGTTCCCGCGTTTCATTTTAATGAGGCCCCCGGCTGAGCTAGGCTCGAGGGGCATTTCTTAAAAAATATTAGCGTGGTCCGCTGGGGTCCCCGCAGCCATGGAGCTTTATTCATGTTGGGAGGGGGATTAAGTAGGCTGTGGAAACTATATTGGGAAAGCAACAATGCACCGTATTACGGCCTTCCTTTAATATAATGTTTTCTTATAATGTAGTGTTCACTTTTATCACAGATAGTGTCAGTTTGTTACAGGAAATAAAATTATATGTGGGTGGGCGTGTTCTGTATCGGCACGTGGAACAAAATTAATGTTTAATTGGCTGAGGTGTTGCAAAAACAAGCTTAATGTTCATTGGCTGCAAACCATTGAAAGTAGAAGTGTTTCTAGCCATTCACTTCCCCTCCGCAGAGTAGAAATGGCATCTAATTGGCTCACATGTTCTAAGGAGGACCTTCCGGAGCATAATGTTCATTGGTTGCGAACCATTGAAACTAGAAGTGTTGCTAACTATTCCCTTCTCCTCCGCGGAGTAGGGGGGACATCAGATTGGCTGACGTGTTCTAAGGAGGAGCTTCCAGAGCTTAATGTTGATTGGTTGCTAGCTATTGAAAGTAGAAGTGTTGCCAGTCATTCACTTCCACTCCGCAGAGTAGGAGGGACATCTGATTGGCGGACGTGTTCCAAGGAGGACTTTCTCAAGCTTAATGTTAATTGGCTGTAAATCATTGAATGTAGAAGTGATTCCTTCCCCCTCGCGGAGTATTAGGGTCATGTCATTGGGTAACGTGTTCCAAGCAGGACCTGATGAAATGTTCATTGACTGTGAAGCATTAAAAGTAGAAGAGTTGGCAGCCATTCCCTCCCCTTCTGCAGAACACCATGGACATTCTATTGACTAAAGTGTTCCGAGTACAATTTTGCTCGTTATTGGGTGTGAACGGTTAACTGTTGTCAGCCATTTTGTGACGCACTTCAAAGGAGTACGGGAAAACAAAGTAGTAGAGGGGAGTGTAGAAACACTGTTAACTCTGTACAGTGGTCACAAGCTGGTGGACAGGGACTGTGAAGGTACATTTTTTTAATATTTAAGGGCCATTTATATAATTTGCTTGGGGGCTACAAATCATGTCAGGAAAGTAACAGTATGTTGCGGTCTTCTTTTCATTAAGTCAGGGGGTGGGATACTTCACAGGAGCAGTATTTGCTTATAATGTGGTGGTTACTTTTCTGACGGTGAGTGCTACTTCTTTTTAGCTAATATTATAATATGGAGGAGGGGGTTTAAAAAGAAAGCACGCTGTTGCATTCTTCATTTAAATAAGGTTCTGAGTAACCTACTTCTCCGGAGCAATGTTTACTTATAATGTATAGCATAGTGCTGTGCTTACTTTTGTCGAGGGTAGTGCTATTTCCTTGCAACAAAATAGTAGATGTGTTTGGTCTGAAAAAATTAAGTCTAGGTTTGAAACAGTTTTTATTAAGCAATCACAAATATACTTTTTTAGGAAAGTGAAGCTGTATATATCAGAGGGGTGAGAAATAAAAGTGCAATTCATAAAATATCCCTTGAGCGTGGTCACACCCTCCTTTATTTGTTGCCTATAGTTTGTAAAAGTGTTGCCCTATATTCTTGTTATTATAAGAGGGCATCAGTTACTTTTAGATAAAGAAGTGCTACAAGAAACACTCCTGTACTACATCATGTGAGAAGAACAATGACAAGTAAAAAACAGTGAAACATAAATGATGTCATATTACCTAGAAATGTACGCTTCATCAAAACATTAAATAAAGCACTCTGTATACAGTTTTTTTTAAAGACAACTATTTTATAAAATATTAGCAGTGTTACAAACTGTGAGGTAGTACGTTATCAATGTAGTAAATGTATGTCGCAGAGATAGATCTCCAACTCCTCTGAAGTACTATGAGTTCACAGTATTAAAATATACACTGTGACTTTATGGTATTCTACAGGAGAAGAAGAATAAGGACAACAAAAAAAAACTTTTTACAGTCTCTATTCTGTAGAAGTCAGGAAAGTTTTGTGGTAGTGCTTAGAGGTCGCTCACTTCTGTGGTAACAGATCATGTACTCCATTAACAGTATAAAGAAAAGTAATAATATATACAATACTATTCCTATATACTATACAGGGAGAACAAGAGTAGGAACCACAACAAAGAAAAAGAGAGATACGAAAATATTAATTAACAAATTTAGGGTTTATCAAAGGCATTTAGTAAAAAAGTATCTATGTAAATAATCTTTTTTTAAACTGCAATTTCGAAAAATATTTTCACTGTAAAAGTATCTGATCAAGTAAGTTATAAAGGTCAGTAAGCTGTATTTGAGATCGTTTACTCGTGGCGGCGACAAATCTCTAATTCCTCTTGTGTGAAAATATGATACTCTATTACAATATAGAGAGTTTTAGTGATGTCACACAAAAAATGGAAAAGGAAAATAAAGTCATTAACCCAAAGCAAGACCAATAACGAAATATTTTTCAGCGGGAATTATGCTGAAAGCTTTTTTTCCCATAACTTTGAGATCTTTCGTATTCACGCTGACGGCTCATAAACTCCTCTCAGATCATAATGACTGTGAATCTTATAATATATAGATTTACAGTATATGATCAAAGGGGGAAACAGAGTAAGAAGGAGGAGCTGTTCACGTTACATATGAATGTTTAGTCTTCGCATCGACAGGTCACTAACACCTCTGAAGTTTGCTATACTGTGATTATTACAATGTACGTAGTCACAGTATATAACCTCTAAGGAGCCAGAAAGGGAACAGTGGGGCATATGACCAAGCAATAGCGATAATTATTGCTATTGCTTGGTTAGAGACAAAAATTTACCGCTGAGCTGCAGCGATTTTTACCGCAAATAAACCTTGGTATTACCAAGGTTTATCGCAAATGCGATGAAAATCGCCGCAATGCATGAATATCGCCAAAAAGTCAGTGATATTCATGCATTACTGAGCTAATGCTCTTAGCCATGTTATCCACCTCCCATTGGATAACATGGCTAAGAACTGCTCAGGGCAGGTGTTAGCTTTTGGAGATATTCGCGCTTAGCGCGAATATCTCCAAAGGCTGGTAATAGGAGATAGCGATGTTACCCACTGTTTTCAGTCGCTAACATCTTGGCACGCCCACTTTGCATATCATTAGTGATAAATATCACTGACATGCAAAGTGGGGCCCAAGATGGTCGCTATCTCCTACTAGCTGTTGCTAACTGGTGTTAGCGACAGCTAGGTAATAGGGAGATAATTTTATCTACGCTTTCTTGGCTTTTAAAGCCAAAAAATTGGAGATATACCCCCTTGATAATATGCCCCAGTGTTTCCTCTCTTCTGGGTGTTTCTCAATACCACCTGCTGATGTTTTATATAAATGGCAAAAACATCCACGAACACTTTTTTTCAAATACAAATCTTTAAATATTCACAAATAGCTACGTATTACAAATCTCTACTATGCCATAATCAAACAACTTACAACTCCGTAATATGTTTTGTTGTCACAAAAGAAGACTCTATCGCTAGAAAAGGGAACCTGCATCACAGAATGGACATGCGAAAATGACTCTAAAAAACGAAACTAATTGAACAACGGGTATGGTTTATGTACTTTTTGGTTATTGACTAGTCTATGGAAGGAAAATGTGCCTCCACCCATTTGGATGTCACATTTTACAGTTGACACATGCTCCCGTTTTCACTATTTCACTTGTGCACGTGTTGGGAAAAATTAGAAAATGTGAAGCGTTGAAGGTTTCACTTTCGATCCTCATAAGTATAAGTTACTTAATGTGTACAGCTTCAAAACTTTTACCTGGCAAACCGTGTCATTTCCTTTCTTGTGATTAAAAACATCTATTAATTGCTGTAATTCTAAATAGAAGATATAAAAAAATATTGTTTACAATAGAAGAAAAAAAGTATGTGCTAATATTTCTCCTCACTATGTTTTTAAATAAAAAAAACACCTGCATTTCTAAAGCGTACAGGTCCCCCCGGAAAGGTGTGCTCGTGGGCGTTGGGAAGATTAGGCAAGGTGTTGCCCACAGTGACATAGTGATGGGCTAACGTGCCGAAGGAGCCGGGCATGGAACTGTGAACGCTGTTGTTCGAAGTCAGGTATTATATCTGCTGTGCCACACTTTTTCCACACTTATATGTTAATTACTGCTAATTAAATTTTAAACATTGTTAAATTATAATTTATAACAGCCTACAGTTATAGTTAGTTTTGCACTACAAAAAGTATGCACGTCTTTTTAAAATGTACTTAAAAACAATGTAGGTTTCAGGGACATTGTATTTAGAAATTTGCATTTATATAACCTTTGAAATTCACTGCAAAAAACATAGGTTTTACATACGTTATAGTTAGCTGGACATTTCACTCGTACAAAACCATAGAAATTCCACTGTTGTAGTTAGCTCTGCTAACTGTAACTCGCACCCCGCAATGCACTGCTAATGTCGTCACATATTACATCATTCCTGGCATGGTCAGTGACATCACTGATGACATCCCAAATGACATCACTGATGACATCATCCACGTGAAAGTCTGATGCACCTTCTCACACTCTAATATAACCTTTGATACACTCACTGTAAAATACTGACTACCATTTTCAAAACGATCGAGGCACCAATACCAGTTACTCCATATGCACTCACTGATTCCTAGGTCTACATACACATCCACTCATTCACCCATACAATCACTCATACATGCAGTCTCTCATGAATAAACACTAGCATATGCACTCATACACCTATTTAGACATTGACACACCACCACTCATCTATGGAGTTATTCACACACCTAGTAAGTTATGTAAGGAATTAATCACATTCTCATTTACTCACCTATACAGTTATACACACACCACCTCACCAAGCGAACAATAACATCCCTGAACCTATAGTTTTTTCTGTGAATATATATATATATATATATATATATATATATATATATATATATATATATATATATATATATATATATATATATATATATATATATATATATATATATATATATATATATATATCCCCAGGAAAACTCGAACCACTTCCTGATTTCCGCCGCAGCAGACAGGCGAGGAAAGAGACACAGACCTCCGAGGTTTTCAAGTCGGCAAAGATGTTTATTAAGCAAGTGACCCAAACACAACGAGTTTTAAGCCCGTAAGCCCTTGTTCACGTGTCAAAAGTGAAAAAACACCATCTACTATTTAAAGTGAATAATAATACTCCCAGTTTCTGACATCACAGGTCACATGATCATGGGCATAAACAACAGACTGTAGTTGCTACACTGATCATTTTTGTAGTTCTAAACTACTGAGGCAGATTAATATAATGTGACACATTAGATTTATATACACATGTTTTAAAAAAGACATCTAAAAACATGTAAAGTGCTGAGTGTCATAGTATTCATAAAATAATAAATACAAATCATTTTTAAAAGTTCTCATTGGATGAATCCAAGACTGCCTACGTTGTAACTGCACCAATACTTTAATATTACCGGATGAATCCGCTTATTGTCATTTCCACCAATATGACCTGTGAGTCCCGCGTACAAAACAACATGTACCTATTTTTATCACAATTTTTATACCAATTTTCTTTGTAATTCTTGTTGTTCAGTAAAAACACAAGTGGGAGAAGGTCTGTGCAAAAGTGCATATATAAATATAAAGTGCTAGTGTAGATAATATTGATTACTCAAAATATCAAATGCTACTATAAGGTCAAGCCATCTGTTCACAGAACATAGATAAATCTAAATTCTAAAATTCATGTATCATTGACAGCAGCCACCTTTATCCTAAAAACATTTGATTGTGTATACAATAAATACATTTTGAGAAACCAAAAAGAGAGAAAGACGGATTATGTTAAAAAATGATTTGTGAAAATCAGAGAATTAATATACTTACAATGGACGTACTTCATTGAACTATTTACATACAACTCCTCTTATCATAGGGAACCACACTATTGCAGCTAAAGTATGATATTACAGGAAGCTGCGCATATCCTCAGTGGTATTCAAACCATTGGGCCATTTACAATCAAGCTTGATAATGTATTTGGTTTCAAGCTGACGGAGTTGGCGCTCCCTATTGCCCCCTCTTCTTTTCTTAGCCACAGCATCTATTACAAAATAAGACAAGCAATTGATGTTGTTTGCATGTACCTTCTTAAAGTGTCTCGCAACAGGATATGTTGCGTCGCTGTGGAGAATGGCCCTTATATGCTGCAAAATCCTGACGTGCACCTGTAGCTTTGTGCTACCCACGTAGCTAAGCCCACAGGTGCATGTCAGGACATATACAGCATATTCGGTTTTGCAATTGTAGTTTCCTGATATCGATGTAGGAGTGGAACTGAAAGGTGTAGAGTAAGTTGACATGTTGCAACCAAATTTACAAGCACGACATGACGTTCATTTTATGAAACCCTTCTTAGGTGCCAACCAAGTGGTTACTTTTTTGACCTCAGGTGATACTCGGTCAAAAACTGTGCCCATGGTGCTTCTTCTTCTAAATGTAATGGCAGGTTTAGCTGCAATTCTATCTCGAAGAATGCTATCTGTTTGCACAACAGGCCAGTGCTTATTCAATATAGCTCTGATCTGCCATTCCTCCCTGTTGTAGGTGGTGATTAGTCTTGGAGTATTGTTACTCGTGGAGATAACAGCAGTGTTAGGCACTGATGAAGTATCTTTATCAGGAGCAAAAAGGCTCATTCTAGGTTTGGTTTTGGCCATATCAATGGCATCCTGTAAGATTTTATGTGAATACCCCCTTACTTTAAGTCTGTCAACCAGCTCTTGTTGACCCTTATTGAACTCATCCTCATTGCTGCAAATACGTTTTATCCGTAGGATTTCTCCATACGGAATGCTAGCAATGAGGTGTTTTGGATGAGAGCAGGTTGCATGTAAGGTGATATTACCAGAAGTCACTTTTCTGTGAAGGGTACTTTCAAATTTTTCATTGTTGACAAAGACCTTAACATCAAGGAATTCAATTTCCTGTTTGTGAATGCGGGAGGTGAATTTAAGATTATAGATGTTATTGTTAATCTTATTTATAAATCGAACAGCTTCTTCTTCGCTCCCCTGCCAGAGTATGAACACATCATCTATGTACCGGAGGTATGATCTTATGTGTGTCTGTTATTCCGCCTGAAAGGCGGTTTTGAGGACCTGCTCCTCCCATCAGCCCACATGTAAACATGCGTAGCTGGGGGAGAAGCAGGCCCCCATCGCCACTCCTCTCATCTGTTTGTATATATCTTTATCAAACAGGAAATAGTTGTTATAAAGACACCATTTGATGAGTTCCAGCACCACTTTGTTATGTTCATATAATGTACTGGACTGAGATTCCGAAAAATGTTTAACCGAGGCCAATCCCTGCTCATGATCTATACTCGTATATAGCGCTTCTATATCTAAAGTGATAAGAAGCAAGTCCTCTGACCATGGCAATTTGTCTAATTTCTGTAGGAAATCTCCAGTATCTTTTACATAGCTTGGTAATGCCATCACCAACCTCTGTAGAAAACAATCTATATACTGGCCTACATGCTCTCCCAAGCTATTTATGGCCAATATATTCGTCTACCTAGGATTGGGGAAACATTTTTGTGTATTTTTGGAATTAGGTAAAGGACCGGAAGTACTGGAAACTCATTAACCATGAACTTGTGTTCTTCTGTTGAGATAAGGCCTTGTCTTTTCCATGATGCTAACAATTTGTGCAATACATGTTTAGCTTTATCATATTCTTTAACATTGGATTTTACATAACATTTTACATCATTACGCTGACGATGTGCTTCCGCTACATAATCCTGTCTAGGCCACAATACAAGGTTCCCACCCTTGTCAGATTTTTTGACAACCACCTCCTGATTGCTTTCCAGTTTTTTAACTAGATCATTATATGCTTTTCTTTTAAAAAACAGATTTCTTTCTTTTCTGTTTTTATGAACAGTATGATTTAATTGCTTAAGGTCATTGACAATGAGATCATGAAACACATCAATACTGTCCTTTGGCATAAGTAGAACAAAACTGGATTTGGGTTTAAAGGGGCTGATCCCAGCACCCACTTGTGCATGGTTGATTTTTCGCAGTCGTTCTTGCGTGGCCAGATTGGCGTTTTGTTCAAGATCAGAAGGTATATCCGACTCGTCAGCCAAATCATGTACCATAAGTATGTTGGGAATATCAGATGCTGCTAGATTTGTTATCGTGTCATCATCCTCTATTTCATTGCTGCCGCCTGCTTCTTTTAGGGCTTTGAGTGTAAAGAACTTTTTCAGTTTCAGTTTTCTGATGTAACAATATACATCAATGCGTGTTCTTGCGTAATTGAAACTGTCACCAGGACAAAAGTTGAGACCTAAGGCCAACAGTTGTTCTTCAGCCTTAGAAAGTGTGATATTTGATAGATTTATCACACTGTTGTCCCTTACTGCTGTTACTTCTTTTGCCATTTCCCTTTTGTTTTTTCTTTGTGTTTTTCTTTGCCTCTTTTGCGTTGGTCACGTCTTCTTTTTGTTCGCTTGCATTTTTTGTTAGATTCCGCCGAGGCCTCAAGGTTTGCAGTCTCGCATCGACTAAAAAATCCATTTCTTGTCCTACATTCAGAATGGTCTTTCTTATTACTATGGGTACCGATTCTGTTTTGGACGCACAAGTTAGCGAAATAGTGTCCAAACTGTCTGCATCTTCATTTTCATTGCCCTGAGCTTCATTATTTGTTTCCTTGCTGTTGGCTTTTGCATTGTATTTTCGACGCTTTATTGGGTCAAACTTTCGAGAAAAAGTGAAAATTTGACCATTTTCATAATCCTCTAAATCACAATTAAATTTAGTTGCTTTTCTCACTTTAATTTTCTCTTCATGTTTTTTTAAAAGTTCTTGCATTGTTTCCTTCATTTTGGTAGTTTGATCCGTTACTCCCACAGCGTTGATTTTTTCTAAAAGGACATCTATTTCTTTTAGAATTTCTTCCCGATCAATGTGAGCATATTTTATCAAAATTTTGACCAGGTTCATAGAGGCAGCAAGATTACTTTCCCCCCATTCACGCAGCATATTGGGGTTTGGTCTGTCGAAGCTGGGTGCTAAGAGGATACGCAGTTCCCTCGGCACCCTTCCCGCTTCAGCATATTTAGATAACGACCGGTGTTCCCACCACTTAGTAATCTCAAGTTTATATATATATGTATTTTGGCAGTGAATAAAACAAAGGTTACGGGGACGTTATAGGTAGGCTCAGATTTCACTCGTAGAAAGCCAGTGAAATTCAGCAGTTATAGCTACCTGAGCTAACTATAATTTATGCCCCAGCAATGCACTGCTTATGACCTCACATATTACATCACTCATGACGTGGTCAGTGGAGAAGTGTGGCTCAAGTGGTTGGAGCGGCAGACCCTGATGCAGAGGTCTGGCCCGGACCAGGGTTCAATTCCCCGACTCGGCGGGTCTTGGGCTCAAATTTCCATGGACCTGACAATTCTCGCCTTGGTGCCTATTCCAATCATGGAGTCCCACTCTGGGCAATAGCTTGCTTAATCTCCACAACGGCCCCTCGCAGCGGGATGCCAGGCTTTCACCTTGGGGATGCCCAGTATTGGGTTATCTCGCAGGGGAATACCAGGTCGGGTTCCCTAAGCAAGCGCTGGGACGCTTTCGGGCAGCCATGCGCTCTCCAAATCAAATTTTATTTCATTCATTCATATCACTCATGACATCACTGATGGCATATCTGATGCCACCATCCAGTGCATGTAAGTGTTTATGATTGTTAAACATATACTAAGCTAGGACAAAAGTTAAATTAGTATACTAGGTCTCGTAATAAGGAGTGGTACTATTTCTAACATTTATTATGTGAGTGGCTGTGTGACTGTATGTATCTGTGTGTGAGTGGGTGTCTGAGTGGCTGTATGGTTGTGTGAGTGGCTGTGTGAGTGGCTGTACAGGTGTATAGGCGGGTGGGTGAATAGCTGTTTGAGTGCGCGAATAGCCGATTGTGTGGCTGTATTGGTGAGTGGGTGTGTTAGTGGTTGTATGACTGAGTGGCTGTATGGTTGGGTGAGAGGGTGTGTGAGTGACTGTATGGGTGAGTAAGTGGCTGTCTGTATGGCTGTATGAGGACTGGGTTTGTAAGTGTCTGTACAGGTGAATGAGTTGGTGCTTGGTTAAGTGAGTTGGTTCATGAGCAGCTGTATTGGAGAGTAAGTGTCTCTGTGAATGGCTGTATGGGTGAGTGACTGCTTGTATGGATTTGTAAATGGGTATATTGGTCGTTGTGTGAGTGAGTATGTGAGTGCTTGTTTGAATGGGTGAGTGAGTTGTATGTTTAGAGGCTGTATGGGTGAGTGAGTGGGTGCATGAGTGACTTTGTATGTAAATAAGTGGGTATGTGAGTAGCTTTGTGGGTGAGTTTGTGGCTTTGTTGCTGGTTGCTCGGATGAGTGAGTGGTTGTATGAGTTGACGTATGGGCAAGTGAATGGTTGTGTGAATGGTTGTGTGAGTAGCTGTGCGAGTGAGTGAGTGGGTGTGTGAGTGGCTCTATGGAGGAGTGAGTAGGTGTATGAGAACTGGTATGTGTCTATGAATGGTAATATGAGTGGTGTGGGTGTGTGAGTGGGTATATGAAAGGTTGTATGGGGATATGAGTGGGTGTGTGGTTGTTCTGTGGATGCTAATATCAATGATGTCATTTGAGATGTCGTCAGTGATGTCACTGACCATGTCATGAGTGATGTAATATGTGAAGCCATAAGTACTGCATTGTGGTGGCGTAAGTTATAGTTAGCTAAGGTAACTATAATTGCTGAATTTCTATGGTTTGAAGGAATAAAATCTGAGCGTCCCTGTAACCTTTTGGGGTTTTTCAATGATATTCTAAGGTAAAAAAGATTCTATTTCCTAACTATGACGTCCCTGTAACCTTTGTTTTTTTAAGTGAATTTCTATAGTTTTTAAGTAGTAGTAGCATTTGAAAAGTGGTGGAGAAAGGGGTGGAGCCTCCAACCAGCTCTCAGGAATCCAGCTGTGTCTGACTTACTGGAGATAACAAGAGGGCTTCTTAGTCCCCAAGGTCTATCAGCATCCAAGAGGACTTCATCCCCCAACCAGTAGTGCACCAGGAGGTGTATTTACAGAGAAAAGGGGTGGGGCCTCCAACCAGCTCTCAGCATTCCTGCTGTGCGAGACTAACTGGAGGTAACAGGAGGGGTTCTTGCCCCACGGACCCTCACTATCCAAGGGGACTTCATTCCCCAACCAGTAGTGTGCCAGAAGGTACGTTTGCAGAGTGGTGGACTAAGGGAGCAGAGCCTTCGACTAGCTCATAGCAATCCCACTGTATGGGACTTACTGGAGATAACAAGAGGGGTTCTTAGTCATCAGAGGGGATTTTGTCCCGGAACAAATAGTGTGCCAGGAGGAGTGTTTGCATAGTGGTGGAGAAAGGGGGAAGGGCCTCCTATGACCTTTCAGCAATCCTGCTGTGTGGGGCTTACTGGAGGTAACAGGCGGGGTAGTTTCCCCCAACGGGCCTTCAAGAGACAGGAGGACTTCATCCTGCAATTAGAAGTGCACCAGGAGGCGTTTTTGCAGAGTGTGGATGAAAGGGGTCAGGGCCTTCGGTAACTTGATGGGTTAGCGTCATTTTTTGCTTTTTTATATTAGGGCAGTGTGCCACATGACCCCCTTCCGTAGGCTTATTTTGGCCCAAGGACCCGATCCCCTAGGGCCAGGCCTTTTTAAAATGGAGGAGTGAGGCTGGCCAGCCCCCCTCCGGCCATTTTTCTAATTTATTTTAATTTAGTTAGGGAAGGAAGGCCACGCAGCGTCCATCCCTGGCCGATTTCAGCCACAGGGACCCATCCCCTTGCGCCTGACCTTTCTCAAATGGTGGAGTGAGAGCATTAAAAATGCTCTTGCTTGCTGGAAGTGAAGCTGAATTGCTTTTAAGACCGAGGGAGCTGCATGTTTAGCAGCTCCCGCTGTCTAAATGCAAGTCTGGCTCCAGCAGGAGGAGGGGAGCTAGCAGGGACAACAGGAGCATTCAGTTTCCCCTGAGGCGCAGTGGAGACTGGGTGTCCTGGGGGCACACAGCAGACATGACCTGGCCCAGGGGGATGGGATCCCCGCTGCCGAAATCGGTTCATGGAGGGGGGTCACACGGGCTGTGGGACCCCCCTCCATGAACCGTCTTGTGTCTCTGTAGAATCGAGACACAAGAGGTGAAAAAGAAAGGGGGAAATATTTTTTTTAATTTTTTTTCGCGGGGTAAGCGCTTGGTGCGTTCCCGGGTACGCTCTCTGGTACGTGCACCCTGAGCGCACCACGGGGAAAAACAGTGAAAGAAAATAGTTTTTAATAATAATTTGGATTGCTTAGAGGTAGGGTAGCTCTAAAAAGAGCTGTGGTGTTATGTGGGTGATTTTAGTACCTATAAGTAGGTACTGATGCAGAGTCTAAAATTGAAGAGCAAAACTCTGTTTTCCTCATCTGAGAAATGTATATTGTTTCCTCTGTGGATATCTTGCATGTTGTAATGCAAGTTATTGTGGTATATTCAAATCAAACCATAGTCTCTCAGGAAAGCAGAAACAGATCCTTTTTGGGACCTCCTGAGAAGGTCGAGGGGGAGAGGGGCAGTCTACCCTGCTCCCTTTTCAAGTTTTGAAGTATTACATTTCACTCTTTTTGGGAGAAGGGAAGTAAATTTTGCACTCTATACTATAAGTCTCACTTTATACCACAATCATTTCGCTACTATCTCAAAAGTCACAGAAATTTCAAAATTAATATCAACGGTGTCCTCATTCATATCCATATTCTTTTCAAATTTCTTGCTGTAAATTGCAGAAAAAAATCACTTCAATTTATCGTTTTTAGAAATAGATAATATAAAACTAGCTTTATCAAGTATTAAATTCCCCTTACAAATTAACAACTCACCTTTTAGAAACCAGTAGAAGAGTTAGTATTATGTAAATTTCACACCAGAAATAGAACACCAAAAATTCCTCACAAATGTACCTCAAAGAGTGCCATCACAAAATGGCTGTGTTTCCCTCTAATTTTTCATGTATATTCTTGTAGAAAACCAATGAAACGTCATTACACACAAATTCAAAACCAAAGAAACATTTTAATTGGTTCTAAATTTCAAAAGCTAATTGGCTCTTGGGTGTTTGTAAACATTCTAAATGGTCTGCATAGTCCGCCATCTTGTGACTCTGAAGAACAGAGACACAAGAGGTGAAAAATAAAAGTGGAAAACGTTGATAGGGGGCAGGGTAGAGACACCCTGCCCCCCCTTATGTTTTATGAGGGGGGCCTAGGTTGACTCCGAAGAGCTAAAAAAGTTTTAGTTTTTTTTTTTAAATTTCGCGGAGTAAGCTCACGGTGCGCGCACATGGGAGCTTACCGATACACGTACCCTGAGCACACCACAGGGAAAAACTGAAAAAAATTAGAGTGAAAAAAATATTTAGAGTGCTTAGAGTGCTGTCCCCGTACTCCGGTTCTCTCACTACCCTTCATTCTCTATATTTTATTCCCCATCCCCTTACTTTCATCCCCCAGTCACTTTCTCTTAGTACCTCTGCTTCAGTCCTGTTCCCCTCTGTTCCCTTTCTTCGCTCCCTCATTCTTTGCCTTTCTCTCACTCACCTTACTCCGCTTCACTCACTCCTTCTCTTACTCCGTCTGTCCTTTCACACCCTCTCACATGTTATAGTTAGGAATTAGCTTTTAAAAAACCATAGAAATTCACAGAAAAAAACCATAGGTATCTAAATCGTTATATTTAGGAATTAGCATTTAAAAAACCTTTGAAATTCACAGAAAAAAAAATAGGTTTCACACCAGTTATAGTTAGCTGAACATTTTACTCACACAAAACCATTGAAATTCCCACGTTATAGTTAGTTGGACCCACTATAACTCGCGCGCCAGCAATCCACAGCTGATGATATCACATATTACATCATTCATGACATGGTTAGTGACATCACTGATGACATCCCTGATGACATCTCAAATGACATCGCTGATGACATCACTGATGATATCATCCACGTGATAAAATTATGCAGAAGTGTGGAGAAGTGTGGCTCACTGGTTAGAGCAGGCAGACCCTGAAGCAGAGGTCAGACCCGGGACCAGGGTTCGATTCCCGACGCGGCAGGGTGTTGAGCTCAAATGTCCACGGACTCGATAATTCTCGCTTCGGTGCCTGACCTAATCATGGGTTCACCCTCTGCAACTCTGGGCATTAAGCTTGCTTAATCTCCACAACGGCCCCCCGCGGCGGGATGCCTGGCTTTCACCTTGGGGATGCCCTGTAGGGGCTATCTCACAGGGAAAAACCAGGACGGGTTCCCAAGGCAAGCGCGGAGATACCCCTTCGGGGGTCGATTCTGGCGCTATATAAGAAATATAATAATAATAATAATAATAATAATTATAATAATGCACCTCCTCACACTCTAATCTAACCTTTGATACACCCAGTGTTAAATACAAACTACCATTCCTGAAATTATTGACACACCAATACCAGTAACTACATACACACTCACTGATTTCGAGGTCTACACACACATCTACTTATTCACCCATACAATCACTCATACATACAGTCACTCATCAATAGAACACTATCATATCCACTCATACACCTATACAGACACTCACACACTGACACTCATCCACAGAGTTACTCACACACCTAGTCAGTTATGCAAAGAATCAACCACACTCCCATTTCCTCATCTACACAGTTATACACACTAAACCTTACTTATTCAAACATATACTAACACATACTTACTGTCTTTTACAATCACTGATACAAGTACACATTGATCCATACAGCCACTTACGCAATCACATGCTCCTATGTATAGTCATTTACATATCCCAACTCTCCCAAGCACTATGTTTTACATATGTACTTACTTGGACATGTAGCACTGAGATATCCATTCACTCACCAACACACCCATGCACATAGTCAACCGCCCATACAGCTGTTTCCACATGCACTCTTAAACCCATACACCAAGTGAATCAAAAGCACATACATCTATGCACAGAGTCCCGGGCGACCCACAGACACACTACGCCTCACATACAAATACTTGGACAACCAATCAATAACCCATATAGCCACTCATATAGCTACTGATCAACACATGCAGCAGCTTACACAACAACAGACATAATGATGCACACATTCAGACAGTTTGGTCACTAACCCATGCATTCAGTAAGACACATTTAATCACTCACTCATACAGTCATGAATGATGTAATATGTGATATCATCAGCAGTGGATTGCAGGTGCGCAAGTTATATATAGTGAGTCCAACTAACTATAACGTGGGAATTTCAATGGTTTTGTGTGAGTAAAATGTTCAGCTAACTATAACTGGTGTGAAACTGTGGATTTTTCTGTGAATATATATATATATATATATATATATATATATATATATATATATATATATATATATATATATATATATATATATATCACCTTTTATAGTTAGGATTTTTTTCAATGCAAAATCTCAAAATTCTATTTGGAATAACTTTGGCGCCGGTTGACGAATCTGCCTGAAAATTTCCTGAAATTTGCCTCGTTGAGCTCCGGTCCTTCCCTTAAAGTTTGGGGGGGATTCGTCAAGGGGGGTCCGAGATAAAAGTGGGGTCCCTAAACGTGTTTTCCCTATGTTAATTTCCATAGGGCGGTCGAACTCACTTTTAGCCCAAACGGCTGAATGGATTTCCACCAAACTTGGCAAAATTGTAGGGACTGGTAGCCCAATGTGCCTTTGCTATGTCTCAAGATATGTGCTCCAGCGGATTTTGAGTAATTTAGGTTAAAAAAAATATATATATCTATGGAGGCGCCCCGGTACGTGCACCGGGCGCGCCACGCGACTTGCGCACGGAAAGCTGATTGGCTCTCGGGTGTCTGTAAACATTCGAAACAGTCCGAAGCGGCCGCATTCTTGTGTCTCGGTAGGATCGAGACACAAGAGGTGGCCAAAACAAAGGGGGAAATGACCATAAGGGGGCAGAGTAGACCCCCCTGACCCCCTAGGTTTGATGTGGGGGCTATAAAAGGGCCTCACGGGGCAAAAAACATTTTTTTTTTCATTTTGCGCGGGGGGAGCGCCCGGTACGCGCACCGGGGAGCGGACTGGGGAGCGTACCGGGGAGCGTACCGGGGAGTGTACCATGGGGAAAAAAGAATGACAGACTTTTCAAAAATTGTATGTTTATTAATTGTTCTTTTTGCAGTTTTTTTTTTTATTAAGTACCAACATGTAGGTACCAATCCAGAGTCTAAAATGTAATATACACCATCTCCTTTGTGGATATCTTACATGTTGTTACATAAGTTATTGTGGTATATGGAATTCATACCATAGTCTGTCAGGAAAGCAGAAACAACATGGAGGCAGGAGATGATAAAGAGATGTTAAATACACATTGGAGATAATATAGTGGGAGAAAGGAAGTAACTATGAGCAAACTTACTATGTAACACAAAAAAGTTGCTCAGTATACTATAAGTCTCACTTAATATTATAAACATTTGGAACTACTTGATGAATTACATATAAAAATGAATAATGTCTCGTACAACTTTTGATTATTAAATATACATTTATTTTTCTGATTCTTTTTCAAAATTTAATAAAACTTCTAACAATATATTGCCTGGAATGTCCTCATTTTCATTCTGTGATTCTATTGATTCCACACACTGAACTAATTGATGGTCCAGAGACTCATCCATAAAATCGAAGTTATCATTCTCAGCAATTTTTTCTTCAGGGTTGTTGTCCAAAACAATTTCAAAAGAAATATTCTGTTCTCCTTCCATTTTGTTGCTGTAAATTGCATAAAAAATAAATATATCAGTAGAGATAGGGCACTGTTGGGTTTAAGTTCAGACAGGTACTTGTGAGTTTTTAACAGTGAAGTTATCTTTGGGCAGTGTATGGTTTCAGGCAGGAAGTAGAACTATTAAAAAGTGCCTGTGATGAAGCCTAAGTAAATTCATAATTATACCAGAGAAGCCTAACTCAATCCATAATTATAACAGAGAAGCCTATCTCAATCTCTAACTCTTACAAAGGGACAGTATATAACTATCTGAAAACGTTTTCAAAAATTAATTTAAAGTGCATAACATAGTTCTCCTTTCAAATTAACAATTTACCTATTTCAAAGTAGTTGAAATTTTCTGTCAAAATTCTTTCCAAATGTACCTTAGGTAGTGTTAGTCAAAATGGGTGTGTTTCCCTCTCATTTTTCATATATATTCATGTACTTAGCCAATCAAATGTCAGCACCTAAAAGTACAAAATGTAAGTAACATTTTAATTGGTTGAAAATTCAAACAGTTTCATATGTGTTTTTGTCATGTAATTTACCTCAGGATATTTAGACAGGGCTACAGCCCAAATGACTCAATGGAATACCACCAAATTTGGGTAAATGGTAGGGACTGCTATGTTGTAGGGCCTATTCTATATTTGGTGTAAGTGTCTTCAGTGTTTTTTATGTAAATTACTTTCCCACATTTTGTTTTGGGAGTTCTTACCGGTGCGCGCCCCGGTACGCACACCGGGAGCGCTACGGAAGTCCGCCATTTTGTGTTTCCGTAGAATTGAGACACAAGATGGAGGACCAACAACGTTGGGAATGGGTAGAAGGGGGCACGGTAGACACTTCCTGACCCTCTAGGTTTTCTGAGGGGGGTTTAGAAGGCCCATTTATGTCCCCCCCAAAAATATTTTTTTTAATTTTTCACGGGGGGAGCGCCCGGTACGCGCACCGGGAAGCGTACCGGGGAGCGTACTGGGGAGCGTACCGGGGAGCGTACTTTGGTGAAAAATAGTGAAAAAAGTTAGAAAAAGAAAATCATTATGAGTGATCAGAGGTAGGGTAGCCCTGAAAAGAGCTTTTGGGTTCTGTGGCTGATTTAAGTACCTACAAGTAGGTTCCAATGCACAGTCTTAAATTCAGGAGGAATATTCTATTCCCCTCATCTGAGAAGTGCACACCATCTCCTCTGTAGATGTCTTGCATGTTGTAACACAAGTTTTTGTTGTATATTTAACCCATTCCATAGTCTCTCATGTAAGCAGAAACAGACTTATTCACATGTTTCCGTGCTTTCTAAAATTGTGGACAAAATTCGTTGGACCAGTTCCATTTCTGTCTTTGGCATATATTGGAATATACCAAGGCAGTTTGTGGAAAAAGTGTCATCAATTGATCAAAGGTGTCCTTTAAAAGCATTTCCCGACCAACCCCAGTCATAGTGCCCAAGCCATTTCCACCACAGTGCACTATTAAGAGGTCAGGATTTGGCAGATGCAAAAAGGTTTTCACCAATGGTATCAATTGGTGACATCTCAATCCTCTCTGGCCAATCCACTTGATTTCCAAATTTGATAAATCAAGGTTGTGAAAATTTGTGCTAGCTGCATACCTTTGAGCCCAGTGGATGTAGCTATGTCCAATAATCTACACAGAATACATGATGAGAGAAGGTTCTGGTGCAGTCAGATGAAGTGTGGGAATGAAATGGCAGTTGGAACAGCAGGAGTTTACAAAAAAATAATTGTGGAGTTTCTCTGCTCTTGAATCACAAGCAATGATTGGTGGATTCAGATAGTTGAAAACTGAAAGTTAGGGTGCATGGTTGTGTTGTGTGAAAGAAGCAATTTGAATGGTTAGGAAAAAGTCACTAAAAGCAATAATGCCCTGGATAAGCTGGTGTATTGAGAGGTCAAACATCCTTGCTGACTTAATTTGCAACATTGTAGAATAAACTTTTGAACCTAAGAGTTCGGTTAGGAGGGAGTTGCTATGGTAACAGATAGAAAGGTCTGAGAGGGGGAAGGGTGTTGGTTTGAAAAAAGTGAGGGAAGAGTGTTGATTGGTTGAAATGAGGCATATGTAGAATTAGAGGTTTTCTCTACCAGTCTTGGTTTCAGTGTATTGAGTGTACACCTTTTGCTCTGCTAAAGAAAAATTGGTGTGTGTGTCTGACACTGTTCTTAATCTCCAAAAGCATTTGTAAAGGTAAGTAATGATTCATTTAATTTAGATAGAGACCTATTTGCTCTATGCAGAAGACTTGGAAGCAGATAGTGAAGTTTCAGTAGTAAAATTGAATGCTTGTACATAGGACTTGTGCTGTGTTTGTAAAAAGTTATTTAAAAAAACGATTTTGGGGTAAAAAAAATGGCTTTTATTTTTTTGAGAAGCAATTAATAGTGTCTGCCTCTGAAAAGAAATATATTTGAATGTTTTAGAATTATGTCACCTGCGTTACCTCAAATTAGGAAGCAGATTGAGATTTTTTCTTGTTGGTTTGTGGCATGTTTTTTGGAAATGCTTGATATTAAAATATGCAAGATAGAGGAATTGTCTTTTGTGAAACAGTGAGGTTTCAGTAGTGAAATGAAATGCTTGTACATAGGACCTGCGCTGTGTTTGTAAAATGTTATTCAGAAAACGATTTTGGGGGCAAATCAATGGTATTTACATTTGGGTGTTATTTATGATTGCCTTGTGGCGCCAGTGCGTCACTTTTAACATGGGAAAAAAGTGACGCACCGGTGGTGCAAGGCCTTCATAAATAAGGCCCTGAGTTTCTTTTCTGTTGGTTTGTGTCTTGCTTTTTGATAATGCTTGCTATGAAAATTTGTAAGATAGGGGATTTGTATTTTCTGAAACAGTGAGATTTCAGTAGTGGAATTGAATGCTTGTACATAGGTCCTGCGCTGTGATTTTTAAATGTTATTCCAAAAACGATTTTGGTGGCAAATCAATGGTATTTACATTTGGGCTTTATTTATGATTGCCTTGTGGCGCTGGAGCGTCACTTTTAACATGGGAAAAAAGTGACGCACCGGTGGTGGAAGGCCTTCATAAATAAGGTCCTGAGTTTCTTTGCTGTTGATTTCTGTCTTGCTTTTTGATAATGCTTGCTATGAACATTTGCAAGATAGAGGATTTGTATTTTGTGAAACAGTGAGGTTTCAGTAGTGAAATTGAATGCTTGTACATAGGTCCTGCGCTGTGTTTCTAAAATGTTATTCAAAAAACGATTTGGGTGCCAAATCAATGGTATTTACATTTGGGCCTTATTTATGATTGCCTTGTGGCGCCAGTGCGTCACTTTTAACATGGGAAAAAGTGACGCACCGGTGGCGCAAGGCCTTCATAAATAAGGCCCTGAGTTTCTTTGCTGTTGGTTTCTGTCTTGCTTTTTGATAATGCTTGCTATGAATATTTGCAAGATAATGGATTTGTATTTTGTGAAACAGTGAGGTTTCAGTAGTGAAATTGAATGCTTGTACATAGGTCCTGTGCTGTGATTTTTAAATGTTATTCCAAAAACGATTTTGGTGGCAAATCAATGGTATTTACATTTGGACCTTATTTATGATTGCCTTGTGGTGCCAGAGCATCACTTTTAACATGGGAAAGAAGTGACGCACCGGTGGCGCAAGGCCTTCATAAATAAGGCCCTGAGTTTCTTTGCTGGTGGTTTGTGTCTTGCTTTTTGATAATGCTTGGTATGAACATTTGCAAGATAGGGGATTCGTATTTTGTGAAACAGTGAGGTTTCAGTAGTGAAATTGAATGCTTGTACACAGGTCCTGTGCTGTGTTTTTTAAATGTTATTCCAAAAACGATTCTGGTGGCAAATCAATGGTATTTACATTTGGACCTTATATATGATTGCCTTGTGGCACCGGTGCGTCACTTTTAACATGGGAAAAAAGTGATGCACCGGTGGCGCAAGGCCTTCATAAATAAGGCCCTGAGTTTCTCTGCTGTTGGTTTGTGTCTTGCTTTTTGATAATGCTTGCTATGAACATTTGCAAGATAGAGGATTTGTATTTCGTGAAACAGTGAGGTTTCAGTAGTGAAATTGAATGCTTGTACATAGGTCTTGCGCTGTGTTTCTAAAATGTTATTCAAAAAACGATTTTGGGGGCAAATCAATGGTATTTACATTTGGGCCTTATTTATGATTGCCTTGTGGCGCTGGTGCATGACTTTTAACATGGGAAAGAAGTGACGCACCGGTGGCGCAAGGCCTTCATAAATAAGGCCCTGAGTTTCTTTGCTGTTGGTTTGTGTCTTGCTTTTTGATAATGCTTGGTATGAACATTTGCAAGATAGGGGATTTGTATTTTGTGAAACAGTGAGGTTTCAGTAGTGAAATTGAATGCTTGTACATAGGTCCTCTGCTGTGTTTTTTAAATGTTATTCCAAAAACGATTTTGGTGGCAAATCAATGGTATTTACATTTGGACCTTATATATGATTGCCTTGTGGCGCCAGTGCGTCACTTTTAACATGGGAAAAAAGTGACGCACCGGTGGTGCAAGGCCTTCATAAATAAGGCCCTGAGTTTCTTTTCTGTTGGTTTGTGTCTTGCTTTTTGATAATGCTTGCTATGAAAATTTGTAAGATAGGGGATTTGTATTTTCTGAAACAGTGAGATTTCAGTAGTGGAATTGAATGCTTGTACATAGGTCCTGCGCTGTGATTTTTAAATGTTATTCCAAAAACGATTTTGGTGGCAAATCAATGGTATTTACATTTGGGCTTTATTTATGATTGCCTTGTGGCGCTGGAGCGTCACTTTTAACATGGGAAAAAAGTGACGCACCGGTGGTGGAAGGCCTTCATAAATAAGGTCCTGAGTTTCTTTGCTGTTGATTTCTGTCTTGCTTTTTGATAATGCTTGCTATGAACATTTGCAAGATAGAGGATTTGTATTTTGTGAAACAGTGAGGTTTCAGTAGTGAAATTGAATGCTTGTACATAGGTCCTGCGCTGTGTTTCTAAAATGTTATTCAAAAAACGATTTGGGTGCCAAATCAATGGTATTTACATTTGGGCCTTATTTATGATTGCCTTGTGGCGCCAGTGCGTCACTTTTAACATGGGAAAAAGTGACGCACCGGTGGCGCAAGGCCTTCATAAATAAGGCCCTGAGTTTCTTTGCTGTTGGTTTCTGTCTTGCTTTTTGATAATGCTTGCTATGAATATTTGCAAGATAATGGATTTGTATTTTGTGAAACAGTGAGGTTTCAGTAGTGAAATTGAATGCTTGTACATAGGTCCTGTGCTGTGATTTTTAAATGTTATTCCAAAAACGATTTTGGTGGCAAATCAATGGTATTTACATTTGGACCTTATTTATGATTGCCTTGTGGTGCCAGAGCATCACTTTTAACATGGGAAAGAAGTGACGCACCGGTGGCGCAAGGCCTTCATAAATAAGGCCCTGAGTTTCTTTGCTGGTGGTTTGTGTCTTGCTTTTTGATAATGCTTGGTATGAACATTTGCAAGATAGGGGATTCGTATTTTGTGAAACAGTGAGGTTTCAGTAGTGAAATTGAATGCTTGTACACAGGTCCTGTGCTGTGTTTTTTAAATGTTATTCCAAAAACGATTCTGGTGGCAAATCAATGGTATTTACATTTGGACCTTATATATGATTGCCTTGTGGCACCGGTGCGTCACTTTTAACATGGGAAAAAAGTGATGCACCGGTGGCGCAAGGCCTTCATAAATAAGGCCCTGAGTTTCTTTGCTGTTGGTTTGTGTCTTGCTTTTTGATAATGCTTGCTATGAACATTTGCAAGATAGAGGATTTGTATTTCGTGAAACAGTGAGGTTTCAGTAGTGAAATTGAATGCTTGTACATAGGTCTTGCGCTGTGTTTCTAAAATGTTATTCAAAAAACGATTTTGGGGGCAAATCAATGGTATTTACATTTGGGCCTTATTTATGATTGCCTTGTGGCGCTGGTGCATGACTTTTAACATGGGAAAGAAGTGACGCACCGGTGGCGCAAGGCCTTCATAAATAAGGCCCTGAGTTTCTTTGCTGTTGGTTTGTGTCTTGCTTTTTGATAATGCTTGGTATGAACATTTGCAAGATAGGGGATTTGTATTTTGTGAAACAGTGAGGTTTCAGTAGTGAAATTGAATGCTTGTACATAGGTCCTCTGCTGTGTTTTTTAAATGTTATTCCAAAAACGATTTTGGTGGCAAATCAATGGTATTTATATTTGGACCTTATTTATGATTGCCTTGTGGCGCCGGTGCGTCACTTTTAACATGGGAAAAAAGTGACGCACCAGTGGCGCAAGGCATTCATAAATAAGGCCCTGAGTTTCTTTGCTGTTGGTTTGTGTCTTGCTTTTTGATAATGCTTGCTATGAACATTTGCAAGATAGAGGATTTGTATTTTGTGAAACAGTGAGGTTTCAGTAGTGAAATTGAATGCTTGTACATAGGTCTTGCGCTGTGTTTCTAAAATGTTATTCAAAAAACGATTTTGGTTGCAAATCAATGGTATTTACATTTGGGCCTTATTTATGATTGCCTTGTGGCACCGGTGCGTCACTTTTAACATGGGAAAAAAGTGACGCACCGGTGGCGCAAGGCCTTCATAAATAAGGCCCTGATTTTCTTTGCTGTTGGTTTGTGTCTTGCTTTTTGATAATGCTTGCTATGAACATATGGCTGAGATACCCGCCACCCCCTCTCAACACAATCCCCAAAAGGAAGGGAAACCGGAAACAGTTCTTGAAGTTTTTGGATGTGGGGAGGGAGTGACCCTCCCCCGGCCGTATTTATTAAAACAAAAAATTAAACATTAAACGTTTCATTTTATGTACAATTTCATTATCACATTGCGATGTTTGGCTCACCTTAACATATTCTCTAATACAGAGTTTCTCCTAGCCGAACTAGCATCCAACAAAAACATTCTCTAGAAACACTGAAATTGTACATCCTAACGTTTAAGGGCCAACGGCAAGGTCATAACCGGTGTCAAGATCCCTAACCAGACTTACCCCTCCCACTTGTGAGGGGCGACAGCACAGAGGCTTACCTCAAGTGCAACTACTAACAATTTCCCTTGACTTGACGGGGGCACTTAAGACTCGACGCCATTTAAAGGTCGTTCGAAGACTTGTGTGTGGTATCTAGAAGGTATCGTGGACCTCCCCCCATCCCACACAACTTACCGCATCTGCCGTCGCAGATGACCCTGGCCCCGGGAAATTCCCCAGGAGGGGGCTGTAACCCCTCCTACAACGGAAGGGGCCTTGACCGCCTTTCCTTTACTTCCGGCGACCCGCCCTTAGACGGGACCGCCTCCCCACTGAGGGGCCAATGGCCACCTCTCCCGAGCGCTCCCATCCGTGTTGGGTGACGCCCACTCATAGGGATCTACCAATTAGTGCTCACCGATCATGACCTTACCGCCTACCAAAAAATAAATACGACAATTTTATTCCACCTACAAAAAACATTGGTCGCTACGACCGAAGGAACATGCTAAAAATATAACACTACATCAAATCATTTTAATCGAAACACTACACAATATTCACCATACTTTATTATGATCAACAACAAACTGATACTTTCACAGCCTGTAAACGGAATGGAAAAACAAACTTATAAATTCACATTATTGCACAACAACTTGCTGTCCTCAGGGGCTGGTGGGTGGGTCAAAATTGGCTCTTCGTTCTGTCCCGAGCTCACGTGTAGCGAGGAGGTGCAGCTTCGGAGCACAAGAACAAGAGGACGTCTTCTGGTCTTGCGTCTCTTTTTATCCGTCTTCAGGGCGGGCGAGAACCCGCCCCTGCCCGCCCCTAGGGCGGGGCTGGCTACGTCGGTGTCTAGGCCAGCCCACTCCAGGGCGGGAAAAAGCGCGCCCCGGCTACGCCGCTTCGGGCATACCAGCCGAGACACGCCTCCCGCCCAAAAATGGCTTCCCGGGGGGATCGAGGCACTCCACCATACGTTCGGGGGGACCGAGTGGTCGCCCCTTTCCATATGGCTGAGATACCCGCCACCCCCTCTCAACACAATCCCCAAAAGGAAGGGAAACCGGAAACAGTTCTTGAAGTTTTTGGATGTGGGGAGGGAGTGACCCTCCCCCGGCCGTATTTATTAAAACAAAAAATTAAACATTAAACGTTTCATTTTATGTACAATTTCATTATCACATTGCGATGTTTGGCTCACCTTAACATATTCTCTAATACAGAGTTTCTCCTAGCCGAACTAGCATCCAACAAAAACATTCTCTAGAAACACTGAAATTGTACATCCTAACGTTTAAGGGCCAACGGCAAGGTCATAACCGGTGTCAAGATCCCTAACCAGACTTACCCCTCCCACTTGTGAGGGGCGACAGCACAGAGGCTTACCTCAAGTGCAACTACTAACAATTTCCCTTGACTTGACGGGGGCACTTAAGACTCGACGCCATTTAAAGGTCGTTCGAAGACTTGTGTGTGGTATCTAGAAGGTATCGTGGACCTCCCCCCATCCCACACAACTTACCGCATCTGCCGTCGCAGATGACCCTGGCCCCGGGAAATTCCCCAGGAGGGGGCTGTAACCCCTCCTACAACGGAAGGGGCCTTGACCGCCTTTCCTTTACTTCCGGCGACCCGCCCTTAGACGGGACCGCCTCCCCACTGAGGGGCCAATGGCCACCTCTCCCGAGCGCTCCCATCCGTGTTGGGTGACGCCCACTCATAGGGATCTACCAATTAGTGCTCACCGATCATGACCTTACCGCCACAGGTCCGGATAGTTGACCGGCTATCCGGACCCCCCACCAAAACACCTACCTAAAGGTCATGTCTTAATGATTTTAACCAGGCTAAGAAGTCTCCTATGAGTAACTCATTCCCCACCCTCGACAAATGCACACCATCCCCCAGATACATACTGTCATCATTAATACAACTATGCGAGATCGAATGCAATGTCTTGGAACGGAACAACCTACTCACTTTGTTATTCAGTTTTCTAACAGAATGATTTAAAGCAGGGATCGAGATAGCCCCCCGCCATACTTTTCGTGGGATCACATGAGACCACGCAATGATGCACCCCGGAACTCTCCTTGCTAACCAACTTACCGTGGAAAGCATCGTCTCCAGGAGAAGTCGTCTACCGGTAGTGACCAAATCATTACCCCCTAAATGCACTATGATTATGGACGGCGGTGACCTCATCCGCTCTAACAAACCCTCAAAAAATTCCTGAAACTGGTCAATACAGAGACCGCCCCTTCCGTAGAAGGACACTCTGTACCCGTATTCCCCAGGTACGTGAACCATGTCACCTGCTTTGAATACGTCCGCGGCCCGTCTCACGTATGAGTGGCCCACGACCCACACCTCCTTCCTTACAGCCTGTGATGTGCAACCGCTGGCCTGGTGTTGGGTCGACTGCACAGTCCGCCCTGCCTCGTAGGCGTGCGCAACTGAAAACAAACAAAGACAAGAGGCGTGAGTACATGATTACAGCTTCACAACATGTGCAATCGCACGTACCTCTTATAACAATTGGAGGACCAACGCCCCACACGTTTTACTTGTTCTACATTAAGACCCCTGGCTGTAGCTTCAGTGGCAGCCCCTATCCGAAAGGAATGGGTCCCAAATTCGCCCGGGTCCAAGCCCGTTGCGGCAATGGCCATTGCAAGCACCCGCTGAAACTGAAACCTCGTCAGTGGGGTGGCGTCTGCATGCCTCAACAATGTCCCCCCCCATGATGCCACCCTTCGTGCTAGGTAGTCTTCTAAGCACTGTACCGGACATATGGAGGATCCGGGGGTCCGGCGAATGATCGTGCAGTCCCCCCTCCCGTCTTGGTCGGACTTGGACCTGAGAAAGGAGACAATCATCGCATCGCCCCTGATCCGGACATGTTCCCTGCACAAGCCCCCCGACACATCCTGTTTGTTCTTTGCAACCAGCTCACTAACTCTCATAGCCCCGTGAAATGCCAGCGTAAATGCAGTCCGGAACAAACAGGTCTCGAAAGGGGAGGAGCACGTGTTAGGGAGTGAGGCCAGTAACTGGGCCAACCTATCCAGACCTATCGGTCGTCTTACGTCTACTCTGCGACCCTCTAGGCGTTGCCACCCACGCAGCGCTTTTTGTACCGTAAAAGACGCTGTCGGGTCCTGGATGCCGTGGGCCTTGGCAACAAAGGAAATGGCGGCACGATGCCTTTGGGCCGTAGCCACCGATTTCCCAGCCCTACGTAAAGACATCAGAAAAAGTACTACACACTCTTCCTGCCCCCACAGTCCCCCTCTCTCTACCCCCAAAAAGGCTAAATAGGCCTGAAACGCCCCTTCATATGCCTTCCTTGTCCTGGGTGCTAGACTCTCTCCCACGAGGTGACGAAGTTCGGGGCACCGAGAGACCAGAGAGCTTCGGGGAAGGGTGCCGGCTCTGGGTCCGCTGAAGGAAGGAAACCCGAGAAAGCCTGCATGTGAAAACGAGACAGTGCATCAGCAGCCTGATTCATCACCCCTGGGACATGTTTTGCTCTGAATATCACGTTCAGTTGCATACACAGTAAGACAATTTCTTTGAGCAGCCTCAAAATCAATTTACAACGGGCTGCCTGACTATTGATGCATTCTACCACGGTCATATTGTCGGACCAGAACACGACAGAATGATCTCTGAACCCGTCTGGCCATGTTCTCAGGGCCACCAGAATGGGAAATAGTTCAAGGAAAGCTATATTACCCGTCAGCCCCTTCTCGTGCCACCATAAGGGCCACTTTTGTGCAGACCATTTTGTGCCGAAGATGGCGCCAAAACCTATACTTCCTGCTGAATCTGTCCATAGCCCAAGCTCTTCGGAGGACACGGCTGGCTTGTTCCAGACGACTCGGCCATTGAAGTCCGCCAAAAATGCTAACCAAATCCGCATGTCCTGGCGGACTTCGGCCGATAATCTCGTGCGATGATGCCCCTCTCTTAAGCCAACCATTGATTGGGCAATCGAGCGGGAAAACGGGCGAGCCATTGGGATCACCCTCAAGGCAAAGTTCAACTTTCCCACTAATTGTTGCAACTGGTGCAGTGTAACCTTAGGTGCATTTAAACATACTTGGAGGGCTGTCCTGAATTTCAACACTTTGCTAGCTGGTAAACGGAAACACCCCTCCCTTGAGTCCAACTCGATCCCCAAAAACTCGAGGCAAGTCGTGGGACCCATAGTCTTACCCGTTGCCAATGGCACACCAAAATGACCCATCAACACACAGAATTCATCTAAGGCCTGGGCACATTCGGGACTTCCGGCGGAGCCCAGGAACAAAAAGTCGTCAAGGTAGTGCATTACGTCTCGAAAACCCGTTTTCTTAGTAAACACCCATTGCAGGAAAGTACTGAATTGCTCAAAATAAGCACATGATATAGAGCAACCCATTGGCATACACCTATCCATGTAAAATGACCCCTGGAACCCGAATCCCAAAAGACGCTGATCGTCTGGGTGTACCGGGAGCAACCGGAACGCTGACTCGATATCAGATTTCGCCATCAACGTCCCGGGCCCCAGGCGATTCAAGATGGCTACTGCCTCATCAAACGATGCGTATCGCACCGAACAAACTTCCGGATCAATTGCGTTGTTCACCGAAAGACCATGTGGAGCAGACAGATTATGGATCAAACGGAACTCACCTGGGTCCCTCTTGGGGACCACCCCTAACGGAGAACACACAAAATTCGGTACCGGGGGTACACTAAACGGGCCGGCAACCCGTCCCCGGCTAACCTCTTTCTGAATTTTCTCATGCACCACAGATGTATGTTGCAACACGGAAAGTTGATTTTTGCACATCCCTACCCCCTGAAAGTCCCCCACCGGGATGCGGAAACCATGTGAAAAACCGTTCCGCAGCACCCCGGCAGAAGTACGATCCGGGTATTCGCTGAGCCAAGGAATCATTGCCAAGGTATCAATCGGGGTTGGTAACGGCGCCCCTCGGCCAAGCTTAGACCTGTTTGGCGCCCCCCTTTCCCCCATTCTCACCCGTTCTGGCTCTGCACGATGACTCAGGATGGGACGACCCACACGTACTACATTCGTGCTTGAATTTACACAATCCCGGAGGCCTGGTACATTTCCCTTTGTTAAAATTAAAACAGAAACCCTTTCTCCCTGTATTGCCTGCGGGCCTCGACTGGTCGTCGGTGCTCGTACTTGGACGAAAGGGCGTCCCCACATTTTGGCGGGAGTAATCAATAACATTGCCCCCAACCAATGGCATTCTTAACATTCCCGAGTCTTTCATTTTATCCCATGTTATCGAATCGTAACAATCCCAAGTCAAACTCTTGTTATGTTCCTTCTCTTTCCTGAACAGGTTGTCATAACAAAACCAATGGTTACCTTGATACGATGTCGAGTACCCCATAATTCGTGATTGATAAACGGGAAACTCAGGAAGCAACTCGGGCCTACGTCCCCCCAAAATCGATGTGAAAATACCCCACGCATTGCCCCAGTTGCCAATAGTCTCATTCACCTTAAAGGCGGCCATTTTTGCGCGCCAAACACTCGGATGCATTAAGTCCTTCTGACTTTTAACATGCTCCATATCATAATGGTCAACAAGCAAGGAAAAAATATTCACATACTCCCCAGACCAGATCTTTTCCTTTATAGCCAAAGGCACATGTTGTCCCAGTCTCTCTCTACGAGAGGGTGCTGACTCGTCCCTTGCAATCGGCAATGGCCGCTTACCTGAACCGGACGCGACTTCTGCCGCTTGCGGCTTGTCTTTAGCCGCCTCCCTTTTCTCACGAAGTCCTTTTATCAGCGCCTGTGCCTCGGCAGCCGCGGCGCCATCACTACTATCCCCCAACCATGCTGCTAGCTGTGCTGCCAGCTCGGGGGGCATGTCTCCCTTGGGTGTCGGGGTGACGACAACAGGGATTGGATTCCCCTCGATCGGTACTGGGGTCGGCGCCTCGAGCGGGGCAGAGGGAACCGGGACGTCTCCACCGGCTGGAACCCTTCTCGACCTCTTAGGTCTCCCTCCAGCCGGCACAGGGCCCGTACCCTCTTCCCCGTCCCGTTCTGCCAACCGTTTCTTTATGTCGGACACTTCTTTGCAAAGGGCCCGCACCATCTGGTCGGTCGTCATTCTCTTCGCGCCTTTCTTGGGCATCTCCCCGAGGAAATATCTAGAAGACAAAGAAAAGGATCAAAACGCTCAAAATTGGCTCTTCGTTCTGTCCCGAGCTCACGTGTAGCGAGGAGGTGCAGCTTCGGAGCACAAGAACAAGAGGACGTCTTCTGGTCTTGCGTCTCTTTTTATCCGTCTTCAGGGCGGGCGAGAACCCGCCCCTGCCCGCCCCTAGGGCGGGGCTGGCTACGTCGGTGTCTAGGCCAGCCCACTCCAGGGCGGGAAAAAGCGCGCCCCGGCTACGCCGCTTCGGGCATACCAGCCGAGACACGCCTCCCGCCCAAAAATGGCTTCCCGGGGGGATCGAGGCACTCCACCATACGTTCGGGGGGACCGAGTGGTCGCCCCTTTCCATTTGCAAGATAGTAGATTTGTATTTTGTAAAACAGTGAGGTTTCAGTAGTGAAATTGAATGCTTGTACATAGTTCCTGTGCTGTGTTTCTTAAATGTTATTCCAAAAACGATTTTGGTGGCAAATCAATGGTATTTACATTTGGACCTTATTTATGATTGCCTTGTGGCGCCGGTGCGTCACTTTTAACATGGGAAAGAAGTGACGCACCGGTGGCGCAAGGCCTTCAAAAATAAGGCCCTGAGTTTCTTTGCTGTTGGTTTGTGTCTTGCTTTTTTATAATGCTTGCTATGAACATTTGCAAGATAGGGGATTTGTATTTTGTGAAACAGTGAGGTTTCAGTAGTTAAATTGAATGCTTGTACATAGGTCCTGTGCTGTGTTTCTAAAAAGATAATTTCTCTATGCAGCAAAATGTTTTAACCAAGCATTATGCAAAAATATGAGTAATCTGAGGAAACATAGATGACATGATTGTGACATGTGTTAATATATTTTTCGAATTATGCAGATACTATCTAATCAACCTCTTTCTTTGTAATATTCTAGTCTTGAGTTACTCTCTATTACACCTTTTGTCTGTTTTATACCGTTTCTCTTTCTCTTTCTGACTTTTTTTCTCTCTTCCTGTTACACCCTCTGTCTGTCCTATTTCTTGTAACATCCTGTCTCTGATTTACTTCCTCTTACACCCTCTCTGAAACTTACTCTCTGTCTCTTCCTTTACAGGCTCTCTCTGTTTTAGTCTCTTTTACAACCTTTTCTCTTCTAACACCCTCTCTCTGTGTTAGTTCCTGTTACACCCTTTCTCTGTTTTATACCCTGTTACATCCTTTTATTGATTTACTCCCTTTTTTTTACTTACTTCCTTTACCTATTACATTCTTTTTCTGTCTTTCAACATATTATACACTCTTTTTGTCTTAGTCCTTTTGTATGTTTTACTCCCTCTACCTGTTTCTTTGTCTGAGTCTCTCTGTGTTTTTGTGTTACTCCCTCTAGCTGTTTTTCTTTGTCTTACTCCTAGTTATATAGTTGCTGTGGTATAAACTTAGATATGTTGCAAATTAGTGTTTATATCGTTTTCTTATTGTGATTGCTTTGTTGTTTGCTAATAGTGGTCTATAATGTGTTATTTTTTTCTTTACCACAGATTGAAATCAACATTTAAAAAGTAAGCAAAAATGCCGTCAAGGCATAGAAGAAGAAAAAATACCATACGGAAAATTACAAAATTAGCAACGGAAGTAAAGGAATCCTCTACAACAAGTACTTCAAAAAACACCCAAAAAGGTCCTGGTAAGACAACTAAGTCTTTTTTTCGCAACATATGTAAAACAAAAACAAATGTTAACGGTAATGTGAAGATCCAGAAGGAGAGAGCAAATTTGAAAAGGAAGGAGAGACCCACAAAAAATGTCTCTATTGGAGCAGGAGAGAAGAATATTGATAGCAATAGAAGGTTAAATCAATTTAGGGATATTCGTAGACGAATGTTTCGCAATAGGGTAGTTTTAAATTTGCTAAAAAATGAAAAGAAAGGTAAACAGAGAGCTGCTTTTTACAAGAAAAATAAAAGTGTAGAGAAGATTGTTGATCAGGCTTTTGAAGTTAAGAAAAAATTATTTATTTTAGTAATCAATAGAATTAGGATACTTAATAAGGCAATTGATGTTTTCAAATCGAACAGTAGATGGAAAAGAATAATTAATTGGACTAATTTTTGTGAAGTATTTTCTGGAGAATGGATGCATAGTTCAAGTTCTGAGCCATTTTTTAATGAGGAGAGTTACTTTCAGGAAAATGATTTGGTGCATGCAGTTGACACCAGTGGTCGAAAATATGAGGTGAAAGATGGTTGTGTGATGGAAAAAGAGAAACTTGTGTCTAGAGATGCAGAAGAGGTGTTAGCTGATGAAGTTTTAGGGAGACGTACTAAGGGTCCAGTGTACACATGGAAGTGCAGTAGTATTTGTAGTGTGCGACATGATTCAATCGATTTGCTTCGAAATTTCTTACGTACATATAGTAAGAAAAGTGTAAAACAGAAAGTGAAGATCTTGCAAGAGTTAGATCCTTGTAGAGTGAGAGAAAACACAGGTTTGCATGGGCATTCACTGGCTTGTCTTTCTAGAAAAGTATGTCAGAGTGTTTTTCATCATTTTAGGATGTTAGCAGTGCATCCTAATAGGGTGAGGAAATTAGTGAGAAGGTTGTATTATGCAAAAAGTCCAGCACTTAAGCTTAAACAGTTAAACAGTGCTCTTTTGCATGGATCTGAAGTAGATGTGAAGACTATTTGTGAAGAAATTGAGTTTTGTTATTTAAGGAACAAAGAGGACAGTGTAGAAATGGATATAGTAATGGATGGTAATGTGGAAGACAATGTACAGATTTCAAGTACAGAAAAATTTGACGAGGAAATTACCAAGTTTAAGGTAAAATCAAGTGAAAAGCCTAATTTAACTTGTGTGTGTTGTCGACGGACCCATTATAAGATTCAGACTAGGTTAGTTGATTTATATGCAAAATGTGAATTGGAAAATAATAGTGAATGGAAGGATGTTGTAAGTTATTTGTTGTTGGAGAATTCTTTTGATTTGAGTTTTGATCAGCATATTTGTAATTATTGTTTGAAAACATTAAATGAAAATAGAATGCCTGCAGGAGCTGCTCATAATAATCTTCAGTTGATAGATATTCCTTCTGAATTGATGGATTTAAATACTTATGAATCAATTTTTATTCAATGTGTCCATCCTTTTCAAGCTATTGATCGCATTGAGCCTAAGATAGGGAAATTACCTCCTACAGATTTACAAAGAGGATTAAAGGGAAGAGTTCTTTATTTGCCTCTAGATGTCATGAAACATATTGATACAATTGGTGTAGAAAGAGTAGAAGAGGATCCTCTGGTTATTCTAGTTAATGGGGTTCCGACAAAGGGGGTCATTAGGATGGAGGATTTTCCGCATCCTCCGGGCCGGCGGAAGCCACCGCCGGCCGGGAGGATGCGGAAAATCCTCTGCGGACCCACCAGGACCCACCGCCACATTAGGATGGCTGGTGGGTCATGGTTTAGGTCTGCAGCTTTTCCGCCGCGGTTGGCTTACAACCGCGGCGGGAAAGCACTAAAATGGTGAAGGTGTCTCTTAGACACCGTCAGCCAGATTAGGATGTGCTTGGGAACATGCTTTTCCGCGGCTGCTTTTCCGTCGTGGAAAAGCATGTGTAACTGCACTGCAGGGGCCCGTTGCGGGCCCCCTAGGTGTAGTGGGGGGGTGGGGGGTGCACATGGGGGGTACCTATGGTACCCCCCTGCATTTGCGTGCACAATGCAGCAGGCACCGCGCGGTGCCTGCTGCTTTGTGCACGCAAATGCTGTGCATGCATTTTTAACATTGCTGCGGGTGCAGCTTGAAGCTCCACCCGCAGCAATGTTAAAAATAGAGGAGAATGGGGCCAACAAGGAATTCCTCGTGGACTGTGTCCGCCTAATCTTAACTAACAATGTTTTTTTGTTTAAAAACGAATATTTTAAACAACTGAAGGGGACCAGCATGGGGGCTACATGTGCCCCTAGTCTGGCCTGTCTTTATGTAGGCAACTTTGAAAGCAAGCACATCTATAATGAAATGGCACCCTTTTTCGAGAATGTAGCGGGCTGGTACCACTACATCGACGAAATTTTTTTCATATGGGAAGGGACCACGGCTGGTCTGGAAGAATTCCTCCTGTGGATCAACCTGGGTGACCCGAATTTGAGGTTCACCTCCACCTATAGTACTACTAAGGTTGACTTCTTAGATATTTCTATCAAGAATGTGGAAGGTGCATTAGCAGTGGAGCTGTTTACGAAACCCATGGCGAAAAACACGCTCCTTCATTTTTCGAGTTTCCATCCCAAATCACAGAGGGAAAGTATTCCCTTCAGTCAAATCCTCCGGTTAAGGAGGAATTGCTCAAATGTAAATGACTACTATAAGCATGCTGCAGTTCTAAAGAAAAAGTTTCGTGATCGAGGTTACCCTAAAAAACTTTTATGTAACTCTCTGAAGAGGGCCAGATTTTATGACCGTGATGCCTTAATTAATAAACCTGACACTCAGAAAACCCCTGTAAATAGAATAGTCTTTGAGACGAAGTTTTCCCACCTCAGTAACCAGATCAAGAATGTGGTCAATAAACATTGGCACATTCTTAATCATGAGGAGGATACAGCATTGGAAAAACCTCTTTTTGCCTTCAAAAAGAACAAAAACTTGCGAGATCTTCTAGTCCACACCTATAAAGATGGGGGAATAGAAAACCAAAGAACACTTGATAACACCATAGTTGTTGGTACCTCCAGGTGTGGCAGTTGCAATATATGTGATCAGTGCATGACAGCCACTGAGATCACTTGCAATAACAAAACTATTAGATGTAAGACTCACAATAACTGCAAGAGCAAAAACATCATCTACATACTTAAATGTCCCTGTGAGCTCTTTTATGTTGGCAAAACTGGTAGAGAAGCTAGGATTAGACTACAGGAACACAGATCTGCTATTAGGACCAAAAAGATGACCGCCCCAATTGTCTCACATTTTGTAGAAAAGAATCATGGTGAATGTGATTTCAAGTGGTTTATCTTGGAAAGAGTGAAAATAGGAAAGAGAGGCGGGAATATCACAAGCAAACGTAAACAAAGAGAACAATGGTACATTTCTTACTTTGACACGGTAAGAAATGGACTCAACTCCCGGGAAGAATGGGATAGGCTGATCGGGTGATGGTCAGGGGTCCGGTATCACTATGAGAATCGTTACCGTATCCTAAGAATCGGGACAGAGGGTATTCACACATGTGTTAACTGATAGTAGTACCCTTTATTCTGAATATGAACAACTAGTCGTTCACATAGCACAGAAACGTGCGTGGACATAGTACATTGACAACCACAATATGGCACTAGGAACAAGCTGAAAGTTATTTGATTGAATGGTCCTGGGTGGCCATGTGGGCATACTTATGATAGGCACATCTGGTGATAACCAAGGGATTTGCACTTTTGTATCCCACCAAATAACGATAGAGACACTATACACACTCATGTACCGATATATGTTTATTACAACGAGTGGGTACCATCATTAGGGGGGTCAGCCTATTATTTATTAACTCCGTGTATTTGTTTACAACATCGGATTGATAGATTAAAAGCAATTGCGTATATAGACACGCATTGGTGTAAACAAAGAACGCGCGTATGCGCATGCGCGGTCCTTCCGATATAAAAAATCTAAAAGTAACATTCCGAATACATGTAATGAAAGGAGAAAGTTAGAACGCTGAGTGCGCCATTTACGATTCACGTCCCATATAATTTTTATCGTAATTGAGGCGGCTAGTTTTAGGCAAGCCTTCATTGTTTATCATTGGCTCCTTTCTATGTCCATGCCTAACCCTGGGGGTCTAACTTTCACTTCCGTATTGGGACGCCAGGAGAAAGTATTTAAACGGCGTGCGCATTTGTCATGTCGGATAGCGGATAGCATTGTACGGAGAAGACACGCGGGAAGTTTGGAGTTTCGTTTTAAGAGGTATGTGATAGCTCGTAGTATAGGAACTCTGTTCAGCCCATATAAATATTATCCCTACATCCTTATACTGAGGCGTGTTTACGCTTTGTAATTGTTGTAGAAGCAGTAGCCACCACTGATTGGGAAGACGAAGGCAGCCCCACTTCAGTCTTGAGTTGGCGCCAAGATTATATTTTTTGTAAGTATTGGCTCGGCTTAAATAACTAGTGCTTGACGGACAGACAGCAAGGGTACTTAATGTGTCCCGTTCTGCTTTCTCCGCAGTGCTTCCATGACTTAATACTTATAAACCTAACTACCGCGTGATCACAAGACTAAAAGACTCCATTCGTAAGTAGAATATCTAGCATAACTTTGTTACAAGTTAAGTAAAGAAGAACCCGAATAGTGATACACTGCTTTTATTCTTAGGACGCAACATACATTAGGAAGAACCGATCGTTGGCATTCGCTCGAATGATTATGAGCGCCTATTACTGAGAGGAGTAGAACAAATATCGTATGTGAGTATCTGATTAGGTGCCCTCCAATCTATAAATACCTAAGGCAGTACTAGTAGATCGTCTACTATTTAAACTTCTGGTTCTCATCTGATGACTATTAACCGAGGGAGCGAGTATACCAGCCCGTCATCAACTAAGAGACATCTGTATATAAGAAGGCTCCCTAAAATGTATATTTTTATACATTTTTTTCAGTTTTGCACGTATATACGGCATAGAAAAGAGAAAATTTCCCCTTTTACCATCAGGAGCGATTTGCCCTTTTTAAAGGTTAGTACATACTATTATTAGGATGCATTGGGGGTACTACCATGAAAGGCCAGTGAAACATTAATCACATGGTAGAAACAAGCTAAGCCAATCTGGAACCACAATCACCATTCGCAAAAGTTGTGTTTAATGAGGCAACAGAGAATATCTATGTAATTTATGTGAATGTTTAATCTGATATGACTACTGCATGGTAGAACGACTCAAACAACATTGTGGCTTGGAAAATACACTATGTTATGGGCATATGTGATTACTATTGTTAATATAATGAACTAAAAATAACGGATGAACAGCAATGATATGTCTTTTATATGTGATGTAATGTCTATGATGTAACTGTCGATGAGAGGTGTTATATTGTTTTGAGCAGTAGTGAGAACTTTCAAAAACTTTTGGGTAACAGATGGATTAAGCCTTGTGTATAATTTTTGTCTTATATTTTTATATTTTATGATGAGACTTTTCTCTTTTAAATTGTAGTATTTCTGGGGAATACAGCTTGTAATATTTCCTGAAGAAGACGGTTACAATTTTTCTGGCCCGTCGAAACGCGTTGAGGACTGGGGGAGAGAATTCGTATGACTAACTAAGGACTATTCTGATTGCTGCTGAATATAACCTTATTGAGTTCCTCCTTCCACTGTACTTTAGGAACTTGTGTGATTAATTGTGTAGATTATTTGTTCCTTATATTGTCTGTGTTCCCTTGATTTTACCAATATTACTTTTTTGGTTTTTAATAATATTTTAATAAACTTATGCATTTGGTAATTTATTTGTTGTTTCAAAGTTTTGGTTTCTACTGCACTATTAGGTTTGCTTGCATTGTTTGTTGTCATTTATGTTGTTCTGATTAATGTGGCCAGAGGGAATTACTTATTTGACAAAGTCAATAGTTGGTACCCCATCCCTTTGGTAGAGGGTCCCTCTCTCTTTTATTAGAGATTTAGTGCACAGTCCCTGGTGGATTGGAGAGCTTTGTGTCCATAAGACTTCATTTGTGTATACTATACTAGTGTGATGGATCAAATTAAGACCTTTGGGTTAAGTGATGACCAATTACACCGGATTATGAGTACAAAAAGAGGAAATAAAATCACCTTAGTGTCAGGCAAGGGTGAGAACTGGGGTAAACTACTAAACCTGAAAAAGAAGTTAATCCGCACTGAAGCACATGCGGATTTTCTATCCGAATATGTAAAATCCGGCATCATTCCGATCGGCTTACAGGTGCGCAATGAACCTGGTCTATTCACAGAAAATAAGAAGTTCTTAGAAACTTGGACACTGATCTCTAACAGGTGCAGTAGAGATTGGATGCTCCTTATTATAGAAACTGCCCAAGGACTCATCATACTGGAGCAGGAAGAAATAGAAAAGTTAGAGACAGAGCTAAAAGGGTGTCCTGCACTAGAGGAAGCAAAAAAGAAACTAGCTGAGATTAATAGGGATGATGAGGGATATAGTGAATATCTGATAAATAAAAAAACAAACAAACTGAAAAAAGACATTGAACGCTTCTCTGTAGAGAATGTCTATCCCTTTCTCAGAGAAAACTACTATCAAAACAAAAATGATGGAATTTGGGATAGACCATACACTTATCAAACCTACTCCAGAGGTGGCAATAGACGTGTCACATTTTCGGAAACCTCAGGTTCCGGCAGTGAGGAGGAGGACTGTAACACGAATGAAACCGGTAGAAATGTCCGAGAACAGGAAGATTTTTTAGAATCCCGCCCAAGGAGAACCCAGAGATTCAACGGGAACCGGGGGCGAGGACAGTTCAATGGGAATCAAGGACAAGGACGCGGACAATTCAACCGGAACAATTCCCAATACAACCGAGTACCTCAACAACAGGAATACATGAGTACACGGAACAAGCAATACTGGAGACCTGCAAACTACCAGTAATAAATTTATCTAGCAGGGAACTGAGTAACATAGAACTCAACATTTTAAGTAAAGGCTTTAGCTTTGTCCCCACCACTACTATAGACAGATTCCAATTCGAGAAAAAGACCTGAAGGCCTTTTTTAGAAAGATAAGATTGAAGCGCTTTTTTGAGAACAGAGAGAGTAGAGTCACTGAAAACATCACGGGATTCAAACCTAAATCTACCTTCACACCAACTGTAGGGATGGTAGGAAAGAACATTGAAGCCTTCGAGATAGCAGTAGAGAGCGGAGTCTTTAAAATTCTTGACAAAGAAAAGAAAATACCCTCATACAACATATCTAAGGCTGAGAAGGAGGCACTAGATAAGCTCAAGAATGACGATTCAATAACGGTGAAACCAGCCGATAAAGGCGGTGGAGTTGTCATCTTTGATACTCCGGATTATGAAAAGAGAATCAGGATGATGCTTGAGGTGAAGGAACACTATGCTCCAACCAATGTTTCGTGCTTGCTAGGAATTTCCAGGGAATGTCTACAGCTACTAACCAACGCTAGAGATGAGGGCTATATTAGCGAAGAGGAATTTAAATTTTTGAATAATACCGAACCCAAAACTCCAGCTATATATGGCCTACCAATGGTTCATAAGCACAAACTAGATCCGCCTATGCGGCCAATCGTGAGCAGCATAAATTCTCTGCTAGAACCTATTAGTAAATATGTGGATCACTTCCTGAGGCCAATAGTTTGTGAATTAAGATCATATGTGAGAGACTCCGCACATATTATCTCCCTGGTAGAGGGATTGCCTTTCTGTGAAGAGACTCAGTGTCTGGTTACACTAGACATTGAGTCTCTTTACACTAACATTCCCCAAGATGACACAATTGAAGTCATTGATGAACTGTTATCCCATCAAGATCTGAATGGGGCCAACAAGGAATTCCTCGTGGACTGTGTCCGCCTAATCTTAACTAACAATGTTTTTTTGTTTAAAAACGAATATTTTAAACAACTGAAGGGGACCAGCATGGGGGCTACATGTGCCCCTAGTCTGGCCTGTCTTTATGTAGGCAACTTTGAAAGCAAGCACATCTATAATGAAATGGCACCCTTTTTCGAGAATGTAGCGGGCTGGTACCGCTACATCGACGACATTTTTTTCATATGGGAAGGGACCACGGCTGGTCTGGAAGAATTCCTCCTGTGGGTCAACCTGGGTGACCCGAATTTGAGGTTCACCTCCACCTATAGTACTACTAAGGTTGACTTCTTAGATATTTCTATCAAGAATGTGGAAGGTGCATTAGCAGTGGAGCTGTTTACGAAACCCATGGCGAAAAACATGCTCCTTCATTTTTCGAGTTTCCATCCCAAATCACAGAGGGAAAGTATTCCCTTCAGTCAATTCCTCCGGTTAAGGAGGAATTGCTCAAATGTAAATGACTACTATAAGCATGCTGCAGTTCTAAAGAAAAAGTTTCGTGATCGAGGTTACCCTATAAAACTTTTATCTAACTCTCTGAAGAGGGCCAGATTTTATGACCGTGATGCCTTAATTAATAAACCTGACACTCAGAAAACCCCTGTAAATAGAATAGTCTTTGCGACGAAATTTTCCCACCTCAGTAACCAGATCAAGAATGTGGTCAATAAACATTGGCACATTCTTAATCATGAGGAGGATACAGCATTGGAAAAACCTCTTTTTGCCTTCAAAAAGAACAAAAACTTGCGAGATCTTCTAGTCCACACCTATAAAGATGGGGGAATAGAAAACCAAAGAACACTTGATAACACCATAGTTGTTGGTACCTCCAGGTGTGGCAGTTGCAATATATGTGATCAGTGCATGACAGCCACTGAGATCACTTGCAATAACAAAACTATTAGATGTAAGACTCACAATAACTGCAAGAGCAAAAACATCATCTACATACTTAAATGTCCCTGTGAGCTCTTTTATGTTGGCGAAATTGGTAGAGAAGCTAGGATTAGACTACAGGAACACAGATCTGCTATTAGGACCAAAAAGATGACCGCCCCAATTGTCTCACATTTTGTAGAAAAGAATCATGGTGAATGTGATTTCAAGTGGTTTATCTTGGAAAGAGTGAAAATAGGAAAGAGAGGCGGGAATATCACAAGCAAACGTAAACAAAGAGAACAATGGTACATTTCTTACTTTGACACGGTAAGAAATGGACTCAACTCCCGGGAAGAATGGGATAGGCTGATCGGGTGATGGTCAGGGGTCCGGTATCACTATGAGAATCGTTACCGTATCCTAAGAATCGGGACAGAGGGTATTCACACATGTGTTAACTGATAGTAGTACCCTTTATTCTGAATATGAACAACTAGTCGTTCACATAGCACAGAAACGTGCGTGGACATAGTACATTGACAACCACAATATGGCACTAGGAACAAGCTGAAAGTTATTTGATTGAATGGTCCTGGGTGGCCATATGGGCATACTTATGATAGGCACATCTGGTGATAACCAAGGGATTTGCACTTTTGTATCCCACCAAATAACGATAGAGACACTATACACACTCATGTACCGATATATGTTTATTACAACGAGTGGGTACCATCATTAGGGGGGTCAGCCTATTATTTATTAACTCCGTGTATTTGTTTACAACATCGGATTGATAGATTAAAAGCAATTGCGTATATAGACACGCATTGGTGTAAACAAAGAACGCGCGTATGCGCATGCGCGGTCCTTCCGATATAAAAAATCTAAAAGTAACATTCCGAATACATGTAATGAAAGGAGAAAGTTAGAACGCTGAGTGCGCCATTTACGATTCACGTCCCATATAATTTTTATCGTAATTGAGGCGGCTAGTTTTAGGCAAGCCTTCATTGTTTATCATTGGCTCCTTTCTATGTCCATGCCTAACCCTGGGGGTCTAACTTTCACTTCCGTATTGGGACGCCAGGAGAAAGTATTTAAACGGCGTGCGCATTTGTCATGTCGGATAGCGGATAGCATTGTACGGAGAAGACACGCGGGAAGTTTGGAGTTTCGTTTTAAGAGGTATGTGATAGCTCGTAGTATAGGAACTCTGTTCAGCCCATATAAATATTATCCCTACATCCTTATACTGAGGCGTGTTTACGCTTTGTAATTGTTGTAGAAGCAGTAGCCACCACTGATTGGGAAGACGAAGGCAGCCCCACTTCAGTCTTGAGTTGGCGCCAAGATTATATTTTTTGTAAGTATTGGCTCGGCTTAAATAACTAGTGCTTGACGGACAGACAGCAAGGGTACTTAATGTGTCCCGTTCTGCTTTCTCCGCAGTGCTTCCATGACTTAATACTTATAAACCTAACTACCGCGTGATCACAAGACTAAAAGACTCCATTCGTAAGTAGAATATCTAGCATAACTTTGTTACAAGTTAAGTAAAGAAGAACCCGAATAGTGATACACTGCTTTTATTCTTAGGACGCAACATACATTAGGAAGAACCGATCGTTGGCATTCGCTCGAATGATTATGAGCGCCTATTACTGAGAGGAGTAGAACAAATATCGTATGTGAGTATCTGATTAGGTGCCCTCCAATCTATAAATACCTAAGGCAGTACTAGTAGATCGTCTACTATTTAAACTTCTGGTTCTCATCTGATGACTATTAACCGAGGGAGCGAGTATACCAGCCCGTCATCAACTAAGAGACATCTGTATATGAGAAGGCTCCCTAAAATGTATATTTTTATACATTTTTTTCAGTTTTGCACGTATATACGGCATAGAAAAGAGAAAATTTCCCCTTTTACCATCAGGAGCGATTTGCCCTTTTTAAAGGTTAGTACATACTATTATTAGGATGCATTGGGGGTACTACCATGAAAGGCCAGTGAAAAATTAATCACATGGTAGAAACAAGCTAAGCCAATCTGGAACCACAATCACCATTCGCAAAAGTTGTGTTTAATGAGGCAACAGAGAATATCTATGTAATTTATGTGAATGTTTAATCTGATATGACTACTGCATGGTAGAACGACTCAAACATCATTGTGGCTTGGAAAATACACTATGTTATGGGCATATGTGATTACTATTGTTAATATAATGAACTAAAAATAACGGATGAACAGCAATGATATGTCTTTTATATGTGATGTAATGTCTATGATGTAACTGTCGATGAGAGGTGTTATATTGTTTTGAGCAGTAGTGAGAACTTTCAAAAACTTTTGGGTAACAGATGGATTAAGCCTTGTGTATAATTTTTGTCTTATATTTTTATATTTTATGATGAGACTTTTCTCTTTTAAATTGTAGTATTTCTGGGGAATACAGCTTATAATATTTCCTGAAGAAGACGGTTACAATTTTTCTGGCCCGTCGAAACGCGTTGAGGACTGGGGGAGAGAATTCGTATGACTAACTAAGGACTATTCTGATTGCTGCTGAATATAACCTTATTGAGTTCCTCCTTCCACTGTACTTTAGGAACTTGTGTGATTAATTGTGTAGATTATTTGTTCCTTATATTGTCTGTGTTCCCTTGATTTTACCAATATTACTTTTTTGGTTTTTAATAATATTTTAATAAACTTATGCATTTGGTAATTTATTTGTTGTTTCAAAGTTTTGGTTTCTACTGCACTATTAGGTTTGCTTGCATTGTTTGTTGTCATTTATGTTGTTCTGATTAATGTGGCCAGAGGGAATTACTTATTTGACAAAGTCTCTTAGACACCGTCAGCCAGATTAGGATGTGCTTGGGAACATGCTTTTCCGCGGCGGCTTTTCCGTCGTGGAAAAGCATGTGTAACTGCACTGCAGGGGCCCGTTGCGGGCCCCCTAGGTGTAGTGGGGGGGTGGGGGGTGCACATGGGGGGTACCTATGGTACCCCCCTGCATTTGCGTGCACAATGCAGCAGGCACCGCGCGGTGCCTGCTGCTTTGTGCACGCAAATGCTGTGCATGCATTTTTAACATTGCTGCGGGTGCAGCTTGAAGCTCCACCCGCAGCAATGTTAAAAATAGAGGATGTGACCGCCACCCTGGCGGTCACATCCTAATCTGCACAGAGGGAACGCCGCAGCCCATGCGGACGTTCCCTCATGCTCTGGGGTCGCGGACGGACTCAAGTCCGTCCGCGATCCTAATGACCCCCAAAGAGTAAGAAAATCTGGCAAGATTTAGTGGATGTTAGGAAAGTCAAAAAGGCAACGTTGTATTTGGTCAAAAACAATGAGTACTATAAAGATGTAAGTGTTGGAGCAGAGGAAACAGCTACAGAAGAAGACAGTGATTGTTCAGTTGGCCAAATTGAAAATGTTGATGTGTCTAGAAGTGAAGAAATATATGAACATTATACTGTTCATCCTTTGCATTCCAAAGAAGTAATGGGGAATGCAATTGACTTGTTTCAAATGAAAGCAGCAAAAGGAAGTCCTATTAGTGTATGGGAAGAAAGTTTGGAAGCTCGTTGTTTTCCACAGTTATTTCCAACAGGTCGAGGTGGACGATATGACGATCGACCAGTTCAAATTCCTGCAGCTGAATACCGGACTTTAAGATTATATGCTGAAGATACAAGGTTTCGTCAATGCATTCCGTATTTGTTTCATCTACTGTATGAAAGTGATTTGTCTGGGCTTTCTTATGCATTTAATCATATACTGAAAAGTGGAGCTCATCTGCAAAATGTTTTGGCGAGGGACTTCATGGAGAAAGTCAATCTGCAAGACAGTATTTTGGAATCTAAGCTAATCAATCTCATGGCATGTCAGCGTGGAACAAACGAGTATTGGTTCCGTCGTCATGGGGAATTGAAATGTATGCTAAGAAACTTAGGAACTCCTACATGATTCCTCACTCTTAGCTGTGCTGAGTATGCATGGGACGACTTACTTCAATTTCTACGAGAGGAAAATGGAAACATACAAAATATAGAATTGAAAACACCCTAGGAGAGGTTTTGGATTTCTTTTGGAGGAAGGACTTATCAAGCGAGAGGTGCTCCTCATATACATATGTTGTTATTGATTAAAGATGCACCCAAATTTGGAACTGATTCGGATGACACAGTTATGAGTTTCATTGAAGAATATTCAACATGTGCTGTTCCGAAAACTACTGAAGAAAACTGTTTAAGGCAACAAGTTTTACGTTTTCAATCTCATCGTTGTGGAAAGTACTGTCGTCGAAAATTCAAAAACAAGGAAAAGTACTACATGAAATGTCGTTTTGCGTTTCCACGCCCAGTGATTTCTAAAGGAAGAGTAAATAATTTGATGTCATCTCTACGACATACTGTGACGAGGAAATCACCCAAAAAATACATATAATTTAAAAAGAAACGAAGAGTCCAAGTACATCAACGACTACAACCCAGTGATTTTGTCCATGTGGAATGCTAACATGGATATTCAGTTCGTTGCTGACAACTCTATTGCTGTGGCTCGATATGTGACATCTTACATCACAAAAAAAGAAAAGACAGAACCGAAGGAAATGTGGGAGGACATTTCACATGAATAGAGTCTAAGCAAGAAATTATACAGTTTCAGTCTGAAGATGTTGTTGCATCAAGAAATTGGAGCATATGAATGTTCTGATCGGTTATCATCAGCAAGTCTCTATGCATGCCAAATCAAGAACAATCATTTGGGTGAGTCTAGGTCTTGCTGCAACACAAAACCGAGTTTTGAAATCTGTACAAGAAATTGAATATTTGGCGGAGAAAGAACCAAACAGTACAGATATTTTGAAGACAAACATGTTGGATACATACTATCCAAATAGAAGTACTCACCTTGAGAACACTTGTTTGTATGAAGTTCTGCAAAACTACAGTTATAAAAGGAAAATCACAGAAGATATCAATAATGGAAAATATGCTGTCATTGGGTATGAAGGATGTCTAGTGAAGCAGAGAAAAGGCCATTTGATTAATCATCATAAATTGAGTTGCGAAGCTCCAGACAAAAGAGAATTTTACTATTTAGCTCTTTTGCAACTCTTTAAGCCATGGCGTACAGAAGAGGAACTACTTGGAGATCTTCTCTGTTATGAAGACTCTTTTAATGCAACTAAGGATACCATAGAATGTCCTGTTTTTCCAAATTATCTGCAAATGTTGAACGAAGAAATAGAGAAATAAATTGCTGAAGAGATTGCTAGAGACAGTTCTCAAGACAGTCAGAGTTCTACTTCATTGAGTCAGGATCCACTAGGAGGACCAATTATCCAAAATGAAGCTGCAACTGCCATGGATGAGGTGGAAAGAGCTATGGAACAAGTTCAAGAGGATGTAGTTAACTTAAAAGATTTGGTAAAGCAACTAAAAGTTGAGCAGAAAAAGATATATGATGAAGTCACACAACAGATTGAACATGGATTCAGACATGAGAAAAAGGTGTGCTCATGTACATCATTTAAGCCTGTTCGACTGTACGTAAGTGGAGAAGCGGGAACAGGAAAAAGTTTTCTGATTAAAGCCATTGCAACTTATTTGCAGAAAAGGACTGAATCACCGCTGTCTTGTGTTGTAACCGCTCCAACTGGACTGGCAGCACATAACATTAAAGGGATTACTCTACATTGTTTACTGATGCTGCCAGTTGAGCATGATAATAAATTGCATTACAACAAGCTATCTGGAGATGCGTGTTCTGAAGTTTCCAGAGTCTTGAAGAAAATGAAACTTCTTATCATTGATGAAGTAAGCATGGTCTCAAATCTAATGCTTGCTTTTGTGCATTTGAGAATGCAAGAAATTCTTAGAACAGAGTATGATGTGTTATTTGGAGGAAAATACATTATTGTTTTTGGAGATCTACTGCAGTTGACTCCAGTAAAAGGACAACCAGTGCTTAAAATTCTTACGCATGAAGATACCAGGAAGTCCCTTGGAAGCATTGGAAACGTTAATATATGGTTACATTTTAAATATGCTGAACTGCTTCAAAATATGCGACAGGCAAAGGATGAGGATTATAAAAATATTCTACAAGATGTAAGAATTGGAAAAGTAAGTGAGCTTGGGAAAGAAGCTTTACATGCTCGATTAATTTCAAATTTGTATCCAAATGAAAACATTCTTCCAGAGAATATTTTTTTTAAAATGACTGAGAAGAAGTCTGGGATATGTTTGATGCCAACTCTGCAAGAATGTTCCATCTTCAACAACAAAATGTTAAAAGTTAGAAAATGAAGAAATTGTGAAACTGGAAGCAATAGATAAAATAGAGCATATGGGTGCAACAATTGTTTTGTCGGAAAATTTGAAAACAAAATTGGATTCATTAGAGAAAAGTATTTTTAAAACAGCTGGTTTCGAAAAGACTCTGAATGTGTGTTTAAATTGTCGTATCATTTTGAGAAGGAATTTAAATGTTGAAAGAGGTCTGGTAAATGGAGCAATGGGTTATGTTGTTGATTTTGTGACTTATAGAAATAGAGATGGAATTGAATTTTTAAAAATAAAATTTGATGGCATTGAGCAAGTACAACAAATCAGTAGTTGTTCTGCTAGATTTTTGCTTGTAAAAGACTTATATGTTCGCCGAAAACAGTTTCCTGTGTGTTTGGCATATGCTGTGACAATTCATAAATCTCAAGGTAGATAGTGCTTTGGTGAACATTGGAAGATCTGTGTTTAAAGAGGGTATGGCATATGTGGCATTATCATGAGTCAGAACTTTATCAGGATTGTACTTGATTGAGTGTGATGAGACAAAGATTTGTGCAGATCTAGATTGTGTTAAACAATACAAAAGGTTAAGAAGAGAGTATGCTCCACATTTGCCTCAATATCCTCTGTTTGAAAAACGTGTGGTAGGCCGAAAAAGAAGAAATGAGAATAATTGCAGTGAGGTAGTAGCAAAAAGACAAAAAGTAGATGAAATTGTAATTCAAAACAGAAAGAAAAAGGATTCTGATGAAAATTTTGTTGGATTTCAGTTTGAAAACAGTTCTGGTGTCAACTGCTATGCTAATGTAGTGGTTAATGTTGTTTTTTTACTTCAAACTTTACAAGAACAGATTGTTGAAAATCGGGATCAAAGATTGTGTGGTTTATTGAATTCTGTGTTTGAGAAATGTAGCAGTGATAGAGCAAAAATAGAAAGTGTAACAGAAATTCAAAATATTTTAGACATGTGTTCTGGTCAAGATAAATTTTCACAGAACATTCAGCAGGATTGTCAGGAATTTTTAATGTATATGTTTGGTGTTTTGGAAGATGAAGGTGTAGATGTAGATAATCTTTTTAGCCTTTCTTTTTTTTTTTTTTTTGTCCTCATTAGCCATAAAGCCGATCCAACTGTGCTCCTAGCCGCAAAAACACGAGGCCGACCCCCCTGTAGCACGAAGAAGCCCAATACTAAGCTCCAAGTACCCAGAGAGTCAGCCCCGATGTCACCAGCAGAGCTTGGAAGGACGTTCTCCCTTCGGACCAGTTCGGCCAGTTGTCCAATACCTGTACGGTGCCTCCCTTTGGAGAGAGAGATTTTAGGCCTAATCATCGGACCCGGGAAAAAAAAAACCCGGGTTGGCTAACTATCCCTTCTCCAATTGATCAAAAGGTCCCAAAATCTCAGAGATCGAGGGCTACATGTTCTAGATAGGTCCAGCTTTGATGCTGCATATAGTGAGGACAGCCACTCTACATGTGTTGGAGGATTTGTGTTGACCCAGTTTTTGCAGATTTCTCTTCTTGCCAGTAAGATGGCGTAGAACAAATAATCTCTCTCTAATCCCTTGATGTTATTGTTTAGTCCGAAGATGATTAAAGACCATGAGCACGGGATAGATGATCTGAGGATAGATTCGAGTGTTGTCCTGACTTCTTGCCAAAAGGTGGCAATGTTCGGGCACTCACAGAACATATGAAGATCTGAGGCTGCTGGAAAAAAGCAGTTGCAGCAACACTTCCCGGGTTGGAATTTCAACAGCTGTTTAGGAGAGTAATACGCTCTGTGAAGTGTGAAGAAATGGTTACGCCTCAGCCATGCTGGCTTAATGATTTTATAGAGGAGGGTAAAAGATTCCTCCCATATGTGGTTCTCCCTCCGCACCCCAAAGTTTTTCTGGAAGGTTGAGGTCACGCTCTCCATCCTTTATGATGTGCCAGTAGAAGAGTGCAACTTCCTTTCTTCCCGCAGGTCTCTCAACTAGGATGTTTTCTAAAGGACTATATTCTCCCATCATTGCTTTCTTCTTAGTTTGGGTCCGAAGCCAGCTGCCTAATTGTAAGTATACTATCCAAGAGAGTGATGATGTTGCCTTGAGCTTGAAAATATCCCAGTCCATGATTGATCCTTCCACCAGCAGATCCCCCCACTGTGTTATACCTGCGTCTAGTAGGACTCTCTTAACTGCATTGGCTTCTTGTGGTGATAGCCCAGGTAAGTCCCAAATCGGGGCATGTTTAGATAGATATCCTATCCCGGCCTTAGATTTTATTTGAAACCATTCTTTTAAAGTGCCCAATAATGACTTTAATCTAATTTTTTTAAAGAACTTCTGGTGGCCGAACTTGAAGAGAAAGCCGTTCACTGGAAGGTCCAAACCTAATAACATTGCCTTATACATAAGCCCATTTGCATTTTCCCAGGGGATCATGAGTAGCATCCTGGAATGGGACAAATGAAATGCCCAGGCGTAGTATTCCAGGCCTGGCAATGCGGCCCCCCTTTTTCTCTTCTCCTTCTCAGTTTTTTCCAGGCCAATCTGCTGGATTTATATCCCCAAATAAATGAATTATTGTTTTGCTGACATTTTGCAAGCTGTTTGGTATCAAAGGCTAGCGGGATGAAATTAAAAATAAAAGTAAAATTCGGGAGAATACACATTTTTATCAAGCTAGTTCTCCCGTAGATGGTAAGCGGGAGGAAAGACCAAGCTTTCATCAAGGTTTGGGATTCTCGGGAGATACGGGCTAAGTTATTTTGAGCCAGGTGTTCCAAATCTTTGGTTATTGTAACTCCCAGGTACCTCATTGAGGATTTTACCGGGAGTTGAAGATTGTGAATGTTCCAGACCATAATTTGTAATTGTGATAAGAGACGCCCATGGCTTTACAGCTCTTTGTCTCCATAGGTCGATTAGACCAAGATTCGACATGCATCTAAGCAGTGTATCCCTCATATTACTGTGGGCCACGGCCCTAGAAGTAGGAGATTTGTCTAGTTTTGGATCTAGGACAAGATTGAAATCCCGACCCATATTATGGGATCAGAACAGGTAATCAGATGATTCTGCAGGATGTTTAAATAAGAAGGATCGTCCTGGTTAGGTCCATAATAGCTGATAATGGTAAAGCTCTTCGAGTATAATTGAGCATTGACTATCAACCATCCACTGCTCGCATCTGTTTTCCAGTCCATGATCTGGGCCCTTGCTGCTTTTTTAAAAATGATGGCAGTACCACGAATACTAGCGTTGTGGTCCGTGCTTACAAATTTATCAACCCATTTGAGCTTTTTAAATATATCTGTAATCTCCTGTTTGTTTAAATGTGTTTCCTGGATCGCGATGATCTGCGCGGGTGAGTCTCGTAGGTATTGTAAGATTCTATTTCTCCTAGCCCTAACACGCAGACAATTTACGTTCCAGGATAGGAATTTAATATCTGACATTAATTTTTAGGCTCTTTAACATAGTTTTCCAACCCTCAACTCTGATACTTTTTTTGCAAGGCTGCCTGACATTAGCTATATCTCTTTCTATTTTAGCCAAACAGCAGCTTTGAGACAACATTGGATCCATATTCTTCGTGATTATAGAATTCGGTTTATGAGGACTTTTATATTTTGCCTTTCCCTTCCCACCCCCCCCACCCCTGGAACCCCCCCCCCAACTTACTCTGGCATGATTTTTAAAAAAGCAGCAAGGGCCCAGATCATGGACTGGAAAACAGATGCGAGCAGTAGATGGTTGATAGTCAATGCTCAATTATACTCGAAGAGCTTTACCATTATCATTGCCAGCTTGTCATCTCTGACGTGTTCCTGCTCCATGCCCTAATATCTATCTTATCGGTCATTATGCTTAAAATATAAGCAGTGGTGATTAATGATTAGTAAAGCTGTGGTTTAAGTCCCTTATCTAGTAGTTATTTTATAACATATTGTTGCTATTGATGATCCTCGAATAACCAAGGATGGGTTTGGGCGATGGTGTAGGAATTAAAAATAGGCGCCATTGTAGCCTAGTAACTCAGATCTTTTGACAGTGAGTATACTGGGGGTTGAAGTCTATAGTGAAATTCCCGTATTGATAAGCATTTATTTATTTATCACCCAATACTATTTTGGTTTCCTACGTTTTAATAACAAAGTTGTGTATGTTTTATCTTTTCCTCTTTTTTTTTGGTGTATTATTTCGCCCATTTATCATATATTTCCCTTATTTATATTTTTTTCCCTTTTCTTCCCCCTTTTTCCTCTTTCTTTTGCTTTTTTATTATTATTATTATTTTTTTTTTATTGTCCTCACCCAAGTGTTCGTGATTTCATGATTCCCCCCCCTTTTCTTTTCCCTTTTCCTTTTCCTTTCCCCTTTTTTTTCCTTTTTTTTTATACGCATTATCACCTTTTTTTTTTCTTGACTCATTTTATAGATTCCTCTATTATTTTACAAGGATTTTACACGCGGTCCGGGGGGTTTGCGTGTTCACTAATAGTGACAAGTAACTCATCAGCTTCGAAGGGAGACTTGACATTGTACATTTTATTATTGTACATTATCCTTAGAAAGGCAGGAAATCTCATTTGCATGGTAGCTCCTAGGCTTCTGAACTTTTCCATCCTTTGACCTAATTCCCACTGCCTATCTAGTGTGGTTTTAGACAGGTCGGACCTCACTTCAAAAGAAAAATCAGAAGCTTTCAGAGTCTTGGCTTTCAGAGTTGTGGTTAAAATCTTCTCTTTCAGAGAATATGTTAAAAAATTCACCAGGATCTTCCTTGGTTTATCTCTGCCCGGTTTAAGGCGGAACGGATCCCGGTGTACCCTCTGAATATCTATTTCTATCTCGGACAAGGTTTCATCCAGATTTAGAGAGTCTTTTAGTATGGTTGCTACAAAATTCTTTAAGTCTCCTCCTTTCCCTCCGGAATTTTTAGGAGCCTTAAGTTATTCCTTCTGGAGAAATTTTTGAGGGACTCAACCCTCTCTTTGACTGTCTTGCCTTCCCGTCGTAATGTCTGAATCTTCACCTCAACAGACTCCAGTTTTGCCTTGAGCTCTTCAACACAGTTCTCTAAGCCTCCGGTTCTTAGTGAGAGACCATCTACCTTAGACTCTAAGTTTTCGCAGATTGTGCGGATCTCTGATTGAGTATGTCTGGACTCCTCGAAACATCTTTTTGACTCCTCAAACCCATTTCTAATCTCTTCCCTCATGCTGAGAAGTATAGCTTGGAGGGTATCGTCGCTACCATTATCTTCGCAACCCCCACTACATTGATCCAAGTCTTTTGTCTCACTTCCCGCTACTGAGGTGAAGGCTTGCTGGTCCGGAGGAGAAGTTGGATTAGCGACTCGCTCTACTGGGTCCCCCATCTCTACGCCGCTAGCTAACTCTCCTACCCCTTCTACTTCCTCTTCTTTTTCTCCCAGGTTGCCAAGTATAGTTGTAGAAGAATCTTTTTAGCCTTTCTTATCAATGGCAGCATGACTGCCACAACTGTAGTTCATCAAGTACTACTAGAATAGACACTGAAAGATTTATATATTTGAATTTACCAGACTGTAAATCAGTGTCATTTAATAATCCAGTTAAAGCAGCAGATCATAATATGGTGTGTACCCAATGTAAGTGTCCAACGCTGTCCACATTATTTATACAAAGTTATTGTCAGTATATCATTTTAGTTTTCCAACGATGTAGACCTGATGGAACTAAATTGACAACTTGTATCAAAAATGTTGTGGCTTCTCAGTTATCAATTTCAGGAAGAACCTTTACAACTGTAGCTATTATCTACTTAATATGTCAAAAAGGTTGGAGCTACTGCAATGATTCTCATTTGACTTGTAAACAACGTTTGGCTTATGACTTTAAAAATTCTTACCTAGTGTTTTTAAAACCAAAGTTTTAGTAAAGGTAATTGGCCTTTGAAGACGGGAGTAGTTAATAAAAGTTAGTAATGCACTGCTGATGACATCACATATTACATCACTCAATACATGGTCAGTGACATCACTCATGACATCACTGATGACACCATCCTTGTGACAGAGTGACTGACCTCCTTTCACTGTAAAGTAACTCTTGAAACACATATTCAAAAATAGAAACTAACATTTTCAAAAAAGTGGAGATACCTATACCAGTTACAACAACCAATTCAGTAATTCCACCATTTATATACACATCCACTCATTCACCAACAGTTCTATATAGTCATTCATACATATGCTCACTCATCATATGTAGTGAGACACCTATACATCCGTTAACACACCGACAGTCTTCCAAAAGTTGCTCACACACATACTCACACATGCAAATAAACTATTGAACATCCATTTTTTTGCATATACAGCTATACACACACTACCACCTTACTTCTAAGGAAACCTACACATACTTACTCTCTTAAACAATCACTTATAGAAACACATACTTGTTAAAACAAGAACTCTTTCAATCTCTCACTCTCACATAAACTCACTTATATACATCAATACTCACATATACTAGATTAAAACATATGTAGTTACTGATAAAGACACTAGTAAGACAGTCATTCACTTACTAACACATACATATACACACTCATTCACCCATACAGTCCGGCACATATGCTGTCTTCAAAACACATTTACAACAAGGGGTGGTGAGGGACAGAGTCTCTGAATTAAGCAGAAAGCTCTCACCCAGTCAAGAGATCAGGGCTAGATCCAACACCGTTTTTTAGCTCACTGCACCATCCCAGTTTCAGAACCTGGCTGTATGCAAATTAGTCTGTTCCTGTCCCAGTGCATGATGGGAATAGGACAAACCAAACTACAAAAGCCATTTTCTTACACTGGGAAGGAAACAAGCTCCCGGGGACCGATTTCTGGCATTACAGCCGTCTTCGGCCCGGTTAGCTTGAATCCTGATGGTGCAATGAGCAAGGGTCTCACATCTGAGAATACCCTTCCACGCTTAGGGTGGACAAAAATATTTACAACAAGGGGTGGTGAGGGACAGAGTCTCTGAATTAAGCAGAAAGCTCTCACCCAGTCAAGAGATCAGGGCTAGATCCAACACTGTTTTTTAGCTCACTGCACCATCACAGTTTCAGAACCTGGCTGTATGCAAATTAGTCTGTTCATGTCCCAGTGCATGATGGGAATAGGACAAACCAAACTACAAAAGCCAATTCTGGACTGGGTAAGAGTGGTCTGCTTAATTCAGACACTCTGTTCATCACCACCCCCTTTTCTGAATCGTTTTTGGCCACTATAGGTGTGGCAGGGTACACTCAGACATGAGTCCCTTTCTCACTGCACCATCAGGATTCAAGCAAGCCGGGCCGAAGAAGGCTGAAATGCCAGAAACCGGTTCCCGGTAGCTTGTCTCCTTTCTGGTGAAGAATTGGCTTGGTAGTTTAGTCTGCCCTGTTCCCATGATGCACTAGGCCAGGGACAGACTGATTTGCATATAGCCAGGTTCTGAGCTGGGATGGTGCAGTGAGATAAATAACGGTGATGGATCAAGCCCTGATCTTTGGACTGGGTAAGAGTGGTCTGCTTAATTCAGACACTCTGTTCATCACCACCCCCTTTTCTGAATCGTTTTTGGCCACTATAGGTGTGGCAGGGTACACTCAGACATGAGTCCCTTTCTCACTGCACCATCAGGATTCAAGCAAGCCGGGCCGAAGAAGGCTGAAATGCCAGAAACCGGTTCCCGGTAGCTTGTCTCCTTTCTGGTGAAGAATTGGCTTGGTAGTTTAGTCTGCCCTGTTCCCATGATGCACTGGGCCAGGGACAGACTGATTTGCATATAGCCAGGTTCTGAGCTGGGATGGTGCAGTGAGATAAATAACGGTGATGGATCAAGCCCTGATCTTTGGACTAGGTAAGAGTGGTCTGCTTAATTCAGACACTCTGTTCATCACCACCCCCTTTTCTGAATCGTTTCTGGCCACTATAGGTGTGGCAGGGTACACTCAGACATGAGTCCCTTACTCACTGCACCATCAGGATTCAAGCAAGCCGGGCCGAAGAAGGCTGAAATGCCAGAAACCGGTTCCCGGTAGCTTGTCTCCTTTCTGGTGAAGAATTGGCTTGGTAGTTTAGTCTGCCCTGTTCCCATGATGCACTGGGCCAGGGACAGACTGATTTGCATATAGCCAGGTTCTGAGCTGGGATGGTGCAGTGAGATAAATAACGGTGATGGATCAAGCCCTGATCTTTGGACTGGGTAAGAGTGGTCTGCTTAATTCAGACACTCTGTTCATCACCACCCCCTTTTCTGAATCGTTTCTGGCCACTATAGGTGTGGCAGGGTACACTCAGACATGAGTCCCTTTCTCACTGCACCATCAGGATTCAAGCAAGCCGGGCCGAAGAAGGCTGAAATGCCAGAAACCGGTTCCCGGTAGCTTGTCTCCTTTCTGGTGAAGAATTGGCTTGGTAGTTTAGTCTGCCCTGTTCCCATGATGCACTGGGCCAGGGACAGACTGATTTGCATATAGCCAGGTTCTGAGCTGGGATGGTGCAGTGAGATAAATAACGGTGATGGATCAAGCCCTGATCTTTGGACTGGGTAAGAGTGGTCTGCTTAATTCAGACACTCTGTTCATCACCACCCCCTTTTCTGAATCGTTTTTGGCCACTATAGGTGTGGCAGGGTACACTCAGACATGAGTCCCTTTCTCACTGCACCATCAGGATTCAAGCAAGCCGGGCCGAAGAAGGCTGAAATGCCAGAAACCGGTTCCCGGTAGCTTGTCTCCTTTCTGGTGAAGAATTGGCTTGGTAGTTTAGTCTGCCCTGTTCCCATGATGCACTGGGCCAGGGACAGACTGATTTGCATATAGCCAGGTTCTGAGCTGGGATGGTGCAGTGAGATAAATAACGGTGATGGATCAAGCCCTGATCTTTGGACTGGGTAAGAGTGGTCTGCTTAATTCAGACACTCTGTTCATCACCACCCCCTTTTCTGAATCGTTTTTGGCCACTATAGGTGTGGCAGGGTACACTCAGGCATGAGTCCCTTTCTCACTGCACCATCAGGATTCAAGCAAGCCGGGCCGAAGAAGGCTGAAATGCCAGAAACCGGTTCTCGGTAGCTTGTCTCCTTTCTGGTGAAGAATTGGCTTGGTAGTTTAGTCTGCCCTGTTCCCATGATGCACTGGGCCAGGGACAGACTGATTTGCATATAGCCAGGTTCTGAGCTGGGATGGTGCAGTGAGATAAATAACGGTGATGGATCAAGCCCTGATCTTTGGACTGGGTAAGAGTGGTCTGCTTAATTCAGACACTCTGTTCATCACCACCCCCTTTTCTGAATAGTTTTTGGCCACTATAGGTATGGCAGGGTACACTCAGACATGAGTCCCTTTCTCACTGCACCATCAGGATTCAAGCAAGCCGGGCCGAAGAAGGCTGAAATGCCAGAAACCGGTTCCCGGTAGCTTGTCTCCTTTCTGGTGAAGAATTGGCTTGGTAGTTTAGTCTGCCCTGTTCCCATGATGCACTGGGCCAGGGACAGACTGATTTGCATATAGCCAGGTTCTGAGCTGGGATGGTGCAGTGAGATAAATAACGGTGATGGATCAAGCCCTGATCTTTGGACTGGGTAAGAGTGGTCTGCTTAATTCAGACACTCTGTTCATCACCACCCCCTTTTCTGAATCATCTTCAAAACACATACAAACAGTGAGTCAGTCATTGATGCATCTATGTGCTAAGTAACACCCCCACCAAATCATACAGACACTTATACTGATACTAAAAAAAACATATAATAACTCATATACACACACACATGTAGCTACTCACCAACCCATGCAGCCACTTATACACAAAGTGAAACACTGATACAAACATTTAAATATTTAAACAATACTCGCTAATATATGTATTCACTATGATACACTTATTAAGCCAGTTAACCAATCAAAATCTTTTTTTAAAACATCCATTAAGACACTTATTGAAACATTTATTCTTCCATCGACCTTTACATATCTATACTACTATTATAAAGAGAGAACTGTGTTCTTTGAGCCAGGTAAACTCGAAAAGTACACCACCAATCACAACACCCAATACAGCGTTAGAAAGGGGAGGTCCAGGAGATGGACATAGGCTATATAAATGGACACCATATACACTAAAAAGGGGGGGCGCCATCAGTTGTAAAGTAGTCCCTTTTGGGCGTTAGGTGTGGGCGTTACCATTCAGAGAGGCAAGTTGTGGGTGTTACATGTGGGCGTTAACATTGTAGTTCACGGTGCAAAACCAAACAGTGAGGAGTTGTGGCCATGAGATTTGGGCGTTAGATGTGGGCATTAACATTCACAGAGGCAAGTTGTGGGTGTTAGATGTGCGAGGAGAACATTGAGATACGAGGAGATGTCACGGTGCAAAACCAAAACACACCATTCGCACTCACAGTGCAGAGTATTTCAACCATTCATGCTCACAATGCAGCGTATTTCAAACGCGCAATAATCACACTGCAGCATATTGCAAACGCAAAATATTCACTCACACACACTTCGGGGAGGCAGATTCGTTGACCTGGGTGTTACCCTTGTATGCTGACATCAGGGATGGGGCGCGGCCTGCATTCAAAGCCGACCAATTATGCCACATAACTCGCATAACACATGCAAGCCTTGCGAGGGATATTTTATAAACGATTTCACCATTGTTCACGCTCATGTTTGTCACTGGGGGATGACCTCAAACAAAAGAGATGCAGCTTACACGGCGTTTCACGGATTAGGTGAGTAAGCGTTCTGCCGTTCTGAAGCACGGAGATATCATACTTTTTAAAAAACAGGCTTTTGCATGGCCCTTAAGCAATTCAGCGTTCACCACAGTACTTGTGTTCTAAACCTAAGAACAAAACTACGGATTCACTCGCCGCTATCTGTGTTACCACTGTAACACACCCACTTATTGCGGCGCTAAGGAGAAAACTTGACTTCAGGGCTTAAATAAATATTTCACTTGCTAACATCACCAAGTGCTACATAAAATATCGTCTTGGCAGAAGCAACAACATTCTCACGGGAGGGCAAGGATAAACAAGGAAACACGAGTAACATTAACTAGAGGGACCTTTCGCCAACAAGATTACACAGTTTACTTTTCGAACCCGGACAACGTCGGGACGGGCTGCTGGAACATATATAAAACATGTTTATTTTTCAGAAAGACACACATTCACTGGATGGTGTCATCAGTGATGTCATGAGTGATGTCACTGACCATGTCATGAGTGATGTAATATGTGATGTCATCAGCGGTGCATTACACGCGCAAGTTATAGTGAGTCCAACTAACTATAACGTGGGAATTTCAATGGTTTTATGTCAGTAAAATTTCCAGGTAACTATAACTGGTGTGAAACCTATGTTTTTTTCAGTGAATATATATATATATTCGTATCAAGACGGTGAGGACTTGGGGGAACAGAACGCCGAAGGTGAGCTAAAATTCGAAATAACTGCAGTGAATGAAGTGACTTGCGGGGCACAAGCGCAATGGATGATGGACTTTGTGGTACAGAGATGCAAAAAACTGAAACCTGAATTGGGACCTTCGAACATTTTTTCACAAAATTGGAACTGTTACTAGGTACAAACAGAAAGGTCATTAAAAAACCAAGGGTTTTCAATTGCGAATGAAAAACACGAAGATAAGAACTTACTAAACAGACTACAAAGTGCAACCGCGTTTGAGTCCTTCCTCACTGTTGCTCGAAAATGAAGAGCACTTAAACCCGAAGTGTCCGACTTCCCCATGTTGCATATGAATAAGACCCGACGGGGTCGAAACCGGTCATGCAATTTACCTGCTGAAATAAATTGGTTTCCTCGCAACGTTCGGCTGGCGGGCTTGTTTTCTGCGCTGCAAGAGGTGCGAAAGTTTTGAGAATATGTATATATATATATATTCACTGACCAAGCCATAGCAATTTTGTGTTAAAATTTTAAAAATCTGGTGTTATCATCAAGAGTTATTGCCTACGAGTTTGGAATAAGAATGATTTTCGAATTAATTATTATTTTTTAATATGTGCAAAATATTGTGATTGTAAAGATACACAAACAATGAGTTTTCTGTATCCCCTACATTTGTTTGTTTATATACACAAAGAGGGCGCCTCCCTTGAATTACTGTTTTGGAGTCTGTCATTTATATTTAGTTGTTCTGAACCGGAAGCGCTATGTGTGGAACCGGATATATTTACGTTGAACTATATGCACTTTGTAAACAGTTGGAAAAAGGCGCGAAGCCTAAAAGTGTCCTGTGTCTTATTCTCGGTAAATAAAATAACCGAGTGGAACCTTGAATGAGTGCGGTCCCTTCATTTGCGCGGCGAGATGAAGTATTGAGCCGGATAAATATATATATATATATATATATCCAGCTCAATACTTCATCTCGCCGCACAAATGAAGGGACCGCACTATATATATATATATATATATATTCACTGAAAAAAACATAGGTTTCAGGCACGTTATAGTTAGAAATTAGCATTTAAAAAATCTTAGAAATTCACTGAAAAAATCATAGGTTTTAGGGACGTTATAGTTAGTTGGACATTTTACTCGTACAAAACCATAGAAATGTCCCCGTTATAGTTAGTTCAGCTAACTATAACTTGCGCCCCCGCAATGCACTGCTGATGACGTCACATATTACATCATTCATTACATGGTCAGTGACATCACTGATGACATCACTGATGATATCTCAAATGACATCATCCAGTGACGGTGTGTTTCTGTAAAGTTTAAATATGTTTTATATATATGCCAAGGTGTATTTAAGAATGAGTGGGTGTATAAGTGTCTGAATGAAGGATTTAGTAGGTGCATAACTGACTGTATAAGTTAGTGATTAAATTTGTCTTACAGAATGCATGAGTTAGTGACTAAACTGTCAGAGTGTGTGTATCAGTATGTTTGTTGTTGTGTAAGCTGCTGCATGTGTTGGTCATTAGCTACATGAGTGTCTATATGAGTTATTGATTGTTGTCTGAGTATTTGTATGGGAGACTGAGTGTGTGGGTGGGTGGGAGGTATGTGACTGTGCATAGATGTGTGAGTAGTTAATTCATCGGGTGTATGGGTTCTAGAGTGCATGTGGAAACAGCTGTATGGGTGGGTGAGTGTGTGTATGGGTGTGTTGGTGAGAGATTGGATGTCTCAGTGTTAAATGTCCAAGTAACTACATATGTAAAAGGTAGTGTATGTGAGAGTTGGCATATATAAATGACTACACGTGAGAGTCAGTGATTGTGAGAGTGGCAGTATGGATGAGTGTGTACTGGTATCAGTGATTGTATAAGAGAGTAAGTATGTGTTAGTATATGTTTGAATAAGTGAGGTGGTATGCGTATAACTGTATAGGTGAGGAAATGGGAGTGTGATTGATTCTTTGCATTACTGACTAGGTGTGTGAGTAACTCGATGGATGAGTGACGGTGGGTGAATGTCTGCATCGGTGTATGAGTGCATATGATAGTGTTGGATTGATGAGTCACTGTATGTATGAGTGATTGTATGGGTGAATGAATAGATGTGTGTGTAGACCTAGGAATCAGTGAGTGTGTTTCTAGTAGCTGGTATTGGTGTGTCGATGGTTTTGAAAATGGTAGTCTGTATTTTACAGTGGGTGTATCAAAGGTTATATTAGAGTGTGAGGAGGTGCATCAGATTTTGACGTGGATGTTGTCATCAGTGATGTCATCAGTGATGTCATTTGAGATGTCATCAGTGATGTCACTGACCATGTCATGAATGATGTAATATGTGACATCATCAGCAGTGCATTGCGGGGCGCGAGTTATAGTTAGATGAACTAATTATAACAGGGGGATTTCTAGGGTTTTGTACAAGTTAAATTTCTAACTAACTATAACATGTCTGAAACCTATGTTTTTTCCGTGAATTTCTAATTTAAATGCTAATTTCTAACTATAACGTGCCTGAAACCTATGGTTTTTTCAGTGAATTTCAATGGTTTTTTAAATGCTAATTTCTAACTATGCCTAAAAAGGTATGACATGTGAAGAAGAAGAAGAAAAGCACAGTAAGAAGCAAGACAAATGCTGCAAGAGTCAAAAGAAGTCCAGAAAGACTAACAAAAGTGCAGGAAGAAGCAAGAGATGTGCAGGAAGAGCAGAAAGTCCTCCTGTGCCCCTTAACTTTTTACTGACGGGTACTGGTGGAAACTGACTCTTACTAACCAGGACCGGAGACAGAGCTATGCTAAAAGACACTTAGAACACAGTGAAATCACCTACATATACTAGGGAATACGATGTGTTGGGGTACCCCTGTAATTAGCATGACCTCCTTTGTTTTTTACATGAGTTAGTGCCTGGGTCATTGCTTGAGTACATGGGTACTGAGCGGATGATTAGAGTACTGCAAGGAGAGTGCATGGTGAATTTATAAGTCCTTGGGTTTTGGCGGAGTGATTGGATAAGTACATGGTGCTGGCTGGGTGATTGGAGGAGTGCTTGGGTAGTGACAAGGAGAGGGCTGGACTACATCAGTAGTGCTCAGTGGATTGTAGCAGTGCATGTGTTAGTGCCTGGGTCATTGCATGAGTAAATGGGTAGTGATTGGATGATTAGAGTGCTGCAAGGACAATACATGGTGATTTTATAACTACCTGGGTTTTGGCGGAGTGCTTGGATAAGTACATGATGCTGGATGAGTCATTTGAGGAGTGCATGGGTAGTGACAGAGGGATTTCAGGACTGCATGGGCACAACCTGGGTAATTGGAGGACTGAATCAGTAGTGTTTAGGTGGTTAGAGGTCTGCATAAATAGTGCACAGGGGATTGTAGCAGTGCATGTGTTAGTGCCTGGGCCATTCCATAAGCACATGGGTACTGATTGGATGATTAGAGTACTGCAAGGACAGTGCATGGTGAATTGATAAGTGCCTGGGTTTTGGCAGAGTGATTGGATAAGTACATGGTGCTCGCTGGGTGATTGGAGGAGTGCATGGGTAGTGACAGGGCGGTGACTGGACTGCATGGGTACTGATCAGGGTATTGTAGCAGTGCATGAGTTAGTGCATGGGTCATTGCATGAGTGCATGGGTTGTGCCTGGATGATTAGAGTACTCCAAGGAGAGTGCATGGTGAATGTAGAAGTGCTTGTGTTTTGGCAGACTGATTGTATAAGTACACACATGTCACATCAGGCTCGCCCCTTCCTTCACATCTTTGCAAACTCGCCTCCTGGTGGGTTCTAAGTTGGGGGATAATTCCCCTTGAATCCTGAGGGTCCCTCTGGGCCAACTAGTACACCAGGTACCTCCAATAAGCGCCACAGAGCTGAATTGCAGAGAGGTGGTCAGGGGCCATGCCCCTTTTTACACCTCTCTGCAAACGCAACTCTTTGGCGCTTACTGGACGTACCTGGTGGGCTAGTTGTCCCCCCGGGATCCTCAGGATTCAAGGAAACTTAATCTCTAAACTTAAAACATGCCACAGGGCGCGTTTGCACACTTGTCACATCAGGCCACGCCCACTCCCTGCACCACTGTGCAAACGCACCCCCTGGTGCATTGTAAATTGGGGAATTAAGTCTCCTTGAGTCCTGAGGATTCCAGGGGGCCAACTAGCCCACCAGCGACCTCCAGTAAGGACCACAGAGCTGCACTGCTGAGTGGTGTAAAAAGGGGGCATGGCCTTGGACCACCTCTCTGCAAAGCAGTTCCCTGGTGCTTACTGGAGGTACCTGGTGGGCTAGTTGGCTGCCAGGGACCCTCAGGATTCAAGGGAACTTAATCCCCCAACTTAATACGCACCACAGGGCACGTTTGCACACATGTCTCATCAGGCCACACCCTCTCCCAGCAACACTGTGCAAATGCGCCCCCATGGAGCTTTGTAAATTTGGGTTTAATTCCCCTTGAGTCCGGAGGGTCCCTGGGGGCCAACTAGACCAGCAGCTACCTCCAGTAAGTGCCATAGAGCTGCGTTGCAGAGAAGTGTAAAAATGGGCATGGTCTCTCAACACCTCTCTGCAACGCAGCTCCCTGGCACATACTGGATGTAACTGATGGGCTAGTTTGCCATTGGGACCCTCAGGATTGAAGGGGACTTAATCCCCCAATTAACAATGTGCCAGGGTGTTCGTTTGCACACTTGCCATGTCTGGCCCCACCCCCTCCCTTCAATACTGTGCAATTGCACCCCGGCACGTTTTAAGTTGGGGGATTAATTCCACTTGAGTCCTGAGGGTCCCTGGGGGCCAACTAGCCCATCAGCTATCTCCAGTAAGTGTCACAGAGCTGCATTGCAGAGGGGTGTAAAAAGGGGCATGGCCTCACAACACCTCTCTGCAACGCAGCTCCCTGGCACATGCTGGAGGTACCTGGAGAGCTAGTTTGCCCCCAGGGATCCTCAGGATTGAAGGGTACTTAATCCCCCAATTTACAATATTCCAGGGGTGCATTTGCACACTTGCTATGTCAGGCCCCACCCCCTTCCTGCACCACTGTGCAAACGCGCCGAAATAAAAAAAAAATCTTTTTTGGGCCCTGGAGGTCCTTCTGGGACCGCCTGAGCAGGCCTAGAGGGTAAGGGTGTTTCTACCCTGCCCCCTTCTCTTGTTCTATATCTTTGTTTCTCTGTTGTCTGGTGACTCGCTTCTACCGAAGAAGCGTGGCTCACCGGTTAGAGCAGGCAGACCCTGAAGCAGAGGTCAGACCCGGGACCAGGGTTCAATTTCCGACGCGGCAGGGTCTTGAGCGCAAATTTCCATGGACTCGATAATTCTCGCTTCGGTGCCTGACCTAATCATGGGTTCACACTCTGCAACTCTGGGCATTAAGCTTGCTTAATCTCCACAACAGCCCCCCGCGGCGGGATGCCTGGCTTTCACCTTGGGGATGCCCTGTAGGGGCTATCTCACAGGGAAAAGCCAGGACGGGTTCCCAAGGCAAGCGCGGAGATACCCCTTCGGGGGTCGATTCAGGCGCTATATAAGAAACATAATAATAATAATAATAATAAGATGACTTCCAACACTTCCTGGTTTGGAGTGTTGAGAGCCAATTAGAGTGAAGCTCGTCGTCGTGGCAGCCAATTAGAATTAAGCTATTGGTCGGGAGGGGTCGCAAATCCACCACTGCCCTAGAAATCAAAACTTTTATTTTTGAATTTCTCAGCAACTACTGAACGGATTTTCACCATTTAAAAAAGGTCGCTTTCTGATCCAAGCACTACCTTTTTGACAACTTTGGAGTGATTCCATTCAGTAGTTTCGGCTGCAGCCTTGTCCAAAATTTCCTTTGGGAAATTGAATTTCTCAGCAACTACTGAGCGGATTTACACCATTTAAAAAATTAGTCGCTTTCTGACCCAAGCTCTACCTTTCTGCCAAATTTGGGGTAATTCCGTTCAGCAGTTCAGGCTGTAGCCCATCTCAAAATTTACTATAGAAATTAACATGGGGAAAATGCATTTTGGGACTCCCCTTTATTCTCAGCCCCCGCTTGACGAATCACCCCCAAACTTTCAGGATAGGAGCTGACTTGAATAGACCTTTTCTTGGGAGAACTTCGTGAATATTCGTCAAACTACGCCAATGTTATTAGCAAATCAAAGAATGGTTTTCCTATGGAAATTAGGTTCTAACTATAACTACCTACTGCCGTCAATATATTCACTGAAAAAACCATAGGTTATAGACCATATATAGTTAGGGAGTAGCATTTACAAAACCTTATTTTACTCGCACAAAACCATTGAAATTCGCATATATAGTTAGTTGCACTAACTATATATCGCGCACCCACAATCCACTGCTGATGATGTCACATATTACATCATTCATGACATGGTCAGTGACATAACTGATGACATCACTGATGACATCTCAAATGACATCACTGATGACATCTCAAATGACATCACTGATGACATCTCATTTGACATTACTTATCACATCACTGATGATATCATTCATGTGGTAATACGATGAACCTCTTCAGATTCTAATATAACCTTAGATACAATCAGTGTAAACAGACACTCACAGACTGTCACTCATCCATGGAGTTACTCACACACCTAGTCAGTCATGCAAAAAATCAATCACACATCCATTTCCTCAACTATACAGTTATACACACCTTACTTATTCCAACATATACTAACACATATTTACTCTCTTAACAATCCTTGATACAAGTTTACAATGATCCAAACAGCCACTCACACATTCACTGGCTCTTATGCACAGTTATTTATATATGTCAACTCTCACATGTACTGTGTTTTACATATGTACTTACTTTGACATGTAGGACTAAGATATCAATTCACTCACCAATACACTCATGCACACAGTCAACCGCCCATACAGCTAATTCCACATGCACTTTTGAACCCATACATCTAGTGAATCAACTGTTCACACATCTATGCACAGTCACACACCTCCCAGCCACCCATACACACACACTCAGTCTCCCATACAAATGCTTGGGCAACCAATCAATAACCCATATAGTTACTCATATAGCTACTGATCAACACATGCAGCAGTTTACAGAACAACAGACATAATGATGTACAAATTAAGACAGTTTAGTCACTAACACATGCACTCAGTGAGACACATCTAATCACTCACTCATACAATCAGTCATGCACCTACTAAATCCTTCATCCAGACACTTATACATCCACTCATTCTTCAATATATAAGACATATTTTAACTCTACAGAAACATACAGTCATTGGATGTTGTCATCAGTGATGTCATCAGTGATGTCACTGACCATGTCATGAATGATGTAATATGTGACATCATCAGCAGTGGATTGCGGGTGCGCGATATATAGTTAGTGCAACTAACTATATATGCAAATTTCAATGGTTTTGTGCGAGTAAAATAAGGTTTTGTAAATGCTAATCCCTAACTATATATGGTCTATAACCTATGGTTTTTTCAGTGAATTTTTAAGGTTTTGTAAATGCTAATTCCTAACTATATATGGTCTATAACCTATGGTTTTTTCAGTGAATTTCAATGGTTTTTTAATAGCAACTATCAAAAGCTGTAAAATGTATTCTTATTCTAATGCAAAAATATATTTTATATTTTTGTAATATCATTTTTTTATTTATATATATTTTTTAATTATTTTTTTTTGTTTCGCTGCCGGTCCGCGAACCGGGCAGCTTCCCGTTAGCTTCATTTTGTTCCGCGACCCGGTCCGCGAACCGGTAAACGTTCCGTTAGCGCAACTACCGCGTTAGAAAGCAACATCGTGACACGTCGCGTAAGTGCGACGTATCGCGTTACCGCGTAATGCGACTTATGACGCACCGCGTTAGCGCACCTGAAAGCACTCCGGAACGCGAACCGAGGCGCGAAGCGCAGCGCCCCGGTAGCGCTCCGGGTGCGTAGCGGGACGCATAACGTAAGCATAACAGGTCATGTGACTTGTTCATAACACTTTTCATTGGTTCATTTTACTTTTGGTTTCCTAATGATGTAAGGCTTGGTCATATGACCTAAAAATAACACTTTTCATTTGTTTAGAACATTTTTTTTCCCAAATGATGTAAGCCCCACCTTTTTTCCTCACTCTGACTTTCATTTTTATGAGAGAAAGACCTACTTTGAATACCTTAGAAATGGCTTCATTAATAGCTGCAGCTGGTGCACCACCCCCCCACCACCACCACCTCCTAGGAAGAGAGGACCACCTCCTCAGGTTATCCTACAACAAGAGGAGGAAGAAGAGGAAGAAGAGGAAGAGGAGCAAGGGACGAGGAGGTTTTTACCTGAACAGCCGAGGAGGTCCCATGTCAAAGAAAATTATATGTGGCAATTTTTTACATTTCCCCAGGGACAAAAAAAGGTAAATGCCCGGTACGTTACCTGTCTGATCTGTAAAAATGAACTGTCCAGAGGGACAGAAAAGGAATACAGTTATGGCAATTATACCATGCATCGGCACATGGAAAGGTGGCACCCTATAAATTACAGTGCTGCACAAGTACGTGATCTGCTGGATTACCCCCCACCTGTGGCAGTACATCCAATGAAGAGGCAGTGACGGGACCAGAGGCGAGGGAGATGGTCCCAAATATCCAAATGAAATTTGGCAATGTGAAGCACGTATGCATTTTTTGTGGCCAACTGATTTGCTTCAGGGAGAGTAGCATACATTTAATCAATTAAGCAATTAACCATCACAAATGTCCAAAACGCCCCAGAAAATAAATTATCTTTTTTTTTTGTTGCTCCTGTTGAGCCCTTCATAATGAATCATTTTCATTTCTCCCCCATCAAAAAAACAACAAAAAAAACGTTCAAAAAATACAAAAAAAAAATGTTCAGAAAAAAAATAAAAAAATATAAAACAACAAAAATAATAAAAAAAAGTTCTTTTCAGAACTACCTCCCCTTTATAAGAAATTGCTAGAATGTTTAGCACTCTGACAACCTCTATTTCTTTTGGTTCGCTTCACGGTTCGCGCGCCAGTACGCGAACCGGAAGCGAACTCAAAAAAAATATTTTTTTTTAAAAAGAAGAGTAAGTAAACTGAGAGTAATGTTAAAAGAAAGACAGTTAGAGGGAGTAACACAGAGATACTGTTTAAAGAGGGACTGAGAAAAGGAGTGGAAAGAGTAGAGTAAAAAAGTAATAGAAAAAGGAATGAGGGAAGTAGCAAAGGCACGAAACTGAGGGTTAAAGAAATGAAGCAGTGGAACTAATAAAAGTTAAATGTAAAAGAGATGTAACAGAATGAGTACTAAACACTTACCTTATAATTATTGTCTCCCTGGACAGGCCTAAACCTCATCTGCACAATGTGATTAGTAATGTTAGGAAACACAGGTGATGTAATTGAAAAACGTGTAATTATTTTTGCTCATTTCACAATCACATCACCTGTGTTTCCTCAGCTTAGGTATCTCATTGAGAAGATATAGTCTAGCATATCCAAGAGTACACAGAAGGTGAGGACTGTATGCAACAGTGCAATGTACATAATTCTCCTCTAATGACAATTACAGAAGCCTCATCATATCCATGCCTCCTAAACAGTCCTAAATGTATATCATAATTATCATAGTGACTATGAAACTCTACCAGTACATATTGTAAAACCTAAATGACTTCAAAAAACGAGTTTTTAAACCATCAAACAAGCAAATTATTTTCCCATATTCATGTTGAGAAATAAAATATTTATTTAAAAAAGCAAACCCCTTGTTGTCCTTCTCATAAATGTGAAAAGTATTTCTTTTTTTAAAAAAAACGATGTTCTGGTCATCATTTCAAAACACAGCACAGCTCCTATGTACAAGCACACCCTAGCTGGCTTCCTTATTTTCTCCAATAAGCATACTAATCTCCTTCTAAATTAAAGGAATCTTTTCTCACCTTAGCACGATTTTTAAACAAATCATGTAAGCAAATTAGTCTCCCAGATTCATGGGAGAAGTACCTTAAAATTGTCTAGCACACATAGGGGCGTATTTACAAGGCACATGCACCAGGGGAAAATGACTTAAATTTGCAAAGCACTCATGAGGGTGTATTTACAAGAACCTTGCACCACCTTTAAAGCCACTTTTAAAATGGGGAAAATGACGTGAATGTGTCTCATAAGCCTTGTAAATATGCCCCCATGTTGACTATGTAACTCTTGCAAAACATATTGTGAAACCTAAATGACGTCAAGAAACGAGTTTTTAAACCAACAAACAAGCAAATTATTCTCCCATATTCATGTTGGGAAGTGAAATATTTATCTAAAAAAGCACACCCCATGTTGTCCTTCTCATAAATGTAAAAAGCATGTCTTTTTTAAAAAAAACGATTTTCTGGTCACAATTTGAAAACACAGCACACCTCCTATGTACAAGCACACCCTGTAAGTACTAATACTTCACATTATCTATAATTATAATTTGGCAAAGAAGCAAAATCTTTTTGGAAAAAATAATGAAAACACTTGACACAAAACAACATTTTAAATGTACAGCTGACTTCCGTATTTTCTCAATAAACTATACTACTCTCTATCTAAATTAAATGATTTTTTTCTTACCTTAGCAAATGCTTTTTGAATTTCAAAACAGCCTCAGAACCACACCAATTTTTCTTTAGCAGAGCAAAAGGTATGCACTCCAGAGGCTGCAACCAACAAAGGCACTGAAATGCTGAAATTCATCACACATATCTCTCATGTGACCCAATCAAAACTCTTCCCTCACTTTTTTCAAATCAACACCCTTCCCCCCTCTGCCCTTTCTGGCCTTTTTCCATAGCAACTACCTCCTGCCAGACCTCTCATGTTTACAAGTTCACACAACAATGTTTCAAATGAACTCTGAACTCTCAGTACACCTGCTAATCCACTGCAATCTTTCTTAAAATCAAGTTTTCTTAACCATTCAAATTACATGTTTCAAAGAACACATCCATGCACCCTAACTTTCTGTTTTCAGCAATGGAAATCCACCAATCACTGCTACTGAATCATTAGCACTGAAACTCTACAGTTTTTTTTCTTTACAAACTCCTACTGTTTCAACTGCCATTTCATTCCCACACTTCATCTGACTGCAGCAGAACCTCCTCTTACCATGTTTTCTGTCTGGATTGTTGGACATAGTTACATCCACTGGGCTCACTGGTATGCTGATAACAGAAATTTACACAACCTCAATTTACAAAATGTGGAAATCAAATCGATTGGCCAAAGAGGATTGAGATGTCACCAATTGATACCATTGGTGAAAACCTTTTTACATTTGCCAAACGCTGACCTCATAATAGTGCACTGTGGAGGAAATGATTTGGGCACTTTGACTGGGGTAGGTCTGGAAATGCTCTTAAAGGACACCTTTGAGCAATTAATGGCACTTTTCCCTCAAACTGCCTTGGTATATTCCAATATATGCCAAAGACAGAAATGGAGGTGGTCCAATCAAATTTGTCCACAAATTGAGAAAGCGAGGAAGCATGTAAATAAGTCTGTTTCAGCTTATTTGAGAGACCATGGAATGGGCGCCATCTACAACAATAACTTGCGTTATTACATGCAAGATATTTACAGAGGAGATGGTGTGCACTTCTCAGATGAGGGAAACAGAGTTTTCATACAAAATTTAAGACTGTGTATTGGTACCTACTTATAAGTACCTAGAACTTACACAGAACCCAAAAGCTCTTTTCAGAGCTACCTTAACTATAATTACTTTTTTTAAATTTCAAATGTACCTTTTTTCACTAATTTTCACTTATGTTCGCTTCCCGGTTCGCCACCCGGTTCGCGTATCGGCAGCTAACCGCGCAAAAAAATTTAAACATTTTTTGTTTCGACATATATGAGCCTCCTCAGCTACCCTCAGAAAACCTAGGGGGTCAAAATGCGTCTCCCGTGCCCCCTTATACCCATTTCCCACATTGTTATTCCTCCATCTTGTGATAAAATTTATCCAAAACACAAAATGGCGAACTCCCGTTACGCTACCGGTAAGCTACCCGGGGCACTTTAATATCCCCCTCATCCATCCTAGGGGGACAGGAGGGGTCTACCTTTCCCCCTTTCATTAAATTCCCCCTTTGTTTTTCTCCACCTCTTGTCTCTCGATCCTACCGAGAGACAAGATGGCGGCCGTTCCGGACTGTTTAGAATGTTGACAGACACCGGAAAGCCAATCAGCTTCGCTTCGCGAAGTTCCGTTACGCGTCAGGTACGCGAACCGGGGCGCTAACCGGAGCGCTGTTACAGATATATCTGTTTTTAAAACGCTAATTTCTCAAAATCCACTGGACCACATATATTGAGACATAGCAAAGGCACGTCGGGCAAACCATATCTACAATTTTGCCAAGTTTCGTGTAAATCCATTCAGCCGTTCGAGCTAAAAGTGATTCCAACCGCCCTATGGAAAAATGAATAGGAAAAACGTGTTTTGGGACCCCCCTTTTTTCTCAGCCCCCCTTGACGAAACCCCCCCAAATTTTCAGGGGCTGCTCAGAAACAAAATGTGCCATCTTCCTGAAAATTTCAGTCAATTCCGTCCACAAATGCCAAAGTTATTCGACATAGAATTTTCAGAAATCCCATAGGAAAAAAATCCTAACTATATATACCTACTGGCGACCGCCAGTAGGTAATACATATATATATATCGAAGCACACGCAAGATACCCGGCACTGAGGAAGGCAACCGCCGAAACGCGTCTGCCAGGGACAGAGAACTGTGTGCACTACGCGTTATTGATGCTGTAACTTGGAGGCAATAAATCATTGTTGAGCAACCCCAGCATGTGTCGGACCCGTTCTTAATCAGGGCGGGACTGGAGGAGTATGGAAGCAGAGGCCGGCTAGGCATTTCCGACACGCCCCTCGGTCAGGAGCTCCACGTATGCTGGCAACTTTCTGGATTTGGTGCACAGACTGCACAACGTGGCGCCCCCCCCGACCTGGACTGTTGGCAAAGGTATCGGGGAGAGGGAGCAGATGGTCTGCTAACGGGGTTGCCTGGCAACGATGTAATCCTCCAAGCAGATCCCGCTAATAAAAGGAGCGCCGCAATTGAGGACATTATTGTATGCCAGGGCGGGTCACTGTACCTCACCTTGGACTCAAGAGGCATGTTCCAGGTAGCAGGATCTGGCCACGGCATCCGGGGACTTCGGAGTAAGAAAGCGGAGAAAACACTCGAGGAATGGAACTTTCCCTGTCCGCTTTCTATGGCTGCAACATCCAGCCAATGGGAGCCCTCGGCAGGACTTATGAAAAAGCCCCGCGAAAGAACATCATTTTGAAGCACACGCAAGATACCCGGCACTGAGGAAGGCAACCGCCGAAACGCGTCTGCCAGGGACAGAGAACTGTGTGCACTACGCGTTATTGATGCTGTAACTTGGAGGCAATAAATCATTGTTGAGCAATACCAGCATGTGTCGGACCCGTTCTTAACCAGGGCGGGACTGGAGGAATATATATATATATATATATATATATATATATATATATATATATATATATATCCAAATCAACTGCCTTTTGAATCTGCTCTTCGTCGACTAATATATTTACAACAAGGGGTGGTGAGGGACAGAGTCTCTGAATTAAACAGAATACTCTCACCCAGTCAAGAGATCAGGGCTAGATCCAACACCGTTTTTTAGCTCACTGCACCATCCCAGTTTCAGAACCTGGCTGTATGCAAATTAGTCTGTTCCTGTCCCAGTGCATGATGGGAACAGGGCAAACCAAACTACAAAAGCCAATTCTTACACTGGGAAGGAAACAAGCTACCGGGGACCGGTTTCTGGCATTTCAGCCTCTTCGGCCCGGCTTGCTTGAATCCTGATGGTGCAATGAGCAAGGGACTCACATCTGAGTATACCCTTCCACGCTTAGGGTGGACAAAAATATTTACAACAAGGGGTGGTGAGGGACAGAGTCTCTGAATTAAACAGAATACTCTCACCCAGTCAAGAGATCAGGGCTAGATCCAACACCGTTTTTTAGCTCACTGCACCATCCCAGTTTCAGAACCTGGCTGTATGCAAATTAGTCTGTTCCTGTCCCAGTGCATGATGGGAACAGGGCAAACCAAACTACAAAAGCCAATTCTTACACTGGGAAGGAAACAAGCTACCGGGGACCGGTTTCTGGTGTGGCAGGGTATACTCAGACATGAGTCCCTTTCTCACTGCTCCATCAGGATTCAAGCAAGCCGGGCCGAGAGGCTGAAATGCCAGAAACCGGTCCCCGGTAGCTTGGCTCCTTTCTGGTAAAGAATTGGCTTGGTAGTTTAGTCTGCCCTGTTCCCATGATGCACTGGGCCAGGGACAGACTGATTTGCATATAGCCAGGTTCTGAGCTGGGATGGGGCAGTGAGATAAATAACGGTGATGGATCAAGCCCTGATCTTTGGACTGGGTAAGAGTGGTCTGCTCAATTCAGACACTCTGTTCATCACCACCCCCTTTTGTAAATCGATTTTGGCCACTATAGGTGTGGCAGGGTATACTCAGACATGAGTCCCTTTCTCACTGCTCCATCAGGATTCAAGCAAGCCGGGCCGAAGAGGCTGAAATGCCAGAAACCGGTCCCCGGTAGCTTGGCTCCTTTCTGGTAAAGAATTGGCTTGGTAGTTTAGTCTGCCCTGTTCCCATGATGCACTGGGCCAGGGACAGACTGATTTGCATATAGCCAGGTTCTGAGCTGGGATGGGGCAGTGAGATAAATAACGGTGATGGATCAAGCCCTGATCTTTGGACTGGGTAAGAGTGGTCTGCTCAATTCAGACACTCTGTTCATCACCACCCCCTTTTGTAAATCGATTTTGGCCACTATAGGTGTGGCAGGGTATACTCAGACATGAGTCCCTTTCTCACTGCTCCATCAGGATTCAAGCAAGCCGGGCCGAAGAGGCTGAAATGCCAGAAACCGGTCCCCGGTAGCTTGGCTCCTTTCTGGTAAAGAATTGGCTTGGTAGTTTAGTCTGCCCTGTTCCCATGATGCACTGGGCCAGGGACAGACTGATTTGCATATAGCCAGGTTCTGAGCTGGGATGGGGCAGTGAGATAAATAACGGTGATGGATCAAGCCCTGATCTTTGGACTGGGTAAGAGTGGTCTGCTCAATTCAGACACTCTGTTCATCACCACCCCCTTTTGTAAATCGATTTTGGCCACTATAGGTGTGGCAGGGTATACTCAGACATGAGTCCCTTTCTCACTGCTCCATCAGGATTCAAGCAAGCCAGGCCGAAGAGGCTGAAATGCCAGAAACCGGTCCCCGGTAGCTTGGCTCCTTTCTGGTAAAGAATTGGCTTGGTAGTTTAGTCTGCCCTGTTCCCATGATGCACTGGGCCAGGGACAGACTGATTTGCATATAGCCAGGTTCTGAGCTGGGATGGGGCAGTGAGATAAATAACGGTGATGGATCAAGCCCTGATCTTTGGACTGGGTAAGAGTGGTCTGCTCAATTCAGACACTCTGTTCATCACCACCCCCTTTTGTAAATCGATTTTGGCCACTATAGGTGTGGCAGGGTATACTCAGACATGAGTCCCTTTCTCACTGCTCCATCAGGATTCAAGCAAGCCGGGCCGAAGAGGCTGAAATGCCAGAAACCGGTCCCCGGTAGCTTGGCTCCTTTCTGGTAAAGAATTGGCTTGGTAGTTTAGTCTGCCCTGTTCCCATGATGCACTGGGCCAGGGACAGACTGATTTGCATATAGCCAGGTTCTGAGCTGGGATGGGGCAGTGAGATAAATAACGGTGATGGATCAAGCCCTGATCTTTGGACTGGGTAAGAGTGGTCTGCTCAATTCAGACACTCTGTTCATCACCACCCCCTTTTGTAAATCGATTTTGGCCACTATAGGTGTGGCAGGGTATACTCAGACATGAGTCCCTTTCTCACTGCTCCATCAGGATTCAAGCAAGCCGGGCCGTAGAGGCTGAAATGCCAGAAACCGGTCCCCGGTAGCTTGGCTCCTTTCTGGTAAAGAATTGGCTTGGTAGTTTAGTCTGCCCTGTTCCCATGATGCACTGGGCCAGGGACAGACTGATTTGCATATAGCCAGGTTCTGAGCTGGGATGGGGCAGTGAGATAAATAACGGTGATGGATTAAGCCCTGATCTTTGGACTGGGTAAGAGTGGTCTGCTCAATTCAGACACTCTGTTCATCACCACCCCCTTTTGTAAATCGATTTTGGCCACTCTAGGTGTGGCAGGGTATACTCAGACATGAGTCCCTTTCTCACTGCTCCATCAGGATTCAAGCAAGCCGGGCCGAAGAGGCTGAAATGCCAGAAACCGGTCCCCGGTAGCTTGGCTCCTTTCTGGTAAAGAATTGGCTTGGTAGTTTAGTCTGCCCTGTTCCCATGATGCACTGGGCCAGGGACAGACTGATTTGCATATAGCCAGGTTCTGAGCTGGGATGGGGCAGTGAGATAAATAACGGTGATGGATCAAGCCCTGATCTTTGGACTGGGTAAGAGTGGTCTGCTCAATTCAGACACTCTGTTCATCACCACCCCCTTTTGTAAATCGATTTTGGCCACTATAGGTGTGGCAGGGTATACTCAGACATGAGTCCCTTTCTCACTGCTCCATCAGGATTCAAGCAAGCCGGGCCGAAGAGGCTGAAATGCCAGAAACCGGTCCCCGGTAGCTTGGCTCCTTTCTGGTAAAGAATTGGCTTGGTAGTTTAGTCTGCCCTGTTCCCATGATGCACTGGGCCAGGGACAGACTGATTTGCATATAGCCAGGTTCTGAGCTGGGATGGGGCAGTGAGATAAATAACGGTGATGGATCAAGCCCTGATCTTTGGACTGGGTAAGAGTGGTCTGCTCAATTCAGACACTCTGTTCATCACCACCCCCTTTTGTAAATCGATTTTGGCCACTATAGGTGTGGCAGGGTATACTCAGACATGAGTCCCTTTCTCACTGCTCCATCAGGATTCAAGCAAGCCGGGCCGAAGAGGCTGAAATGCCAGAAACCGGTCCCCGGTAGCTTGGCTCCTTTCTGGTAAAGAATTGGCTTGGTAGTTTAGTCTGCCCTGTTCCCATGATGCACTGGGCCAGGGACAGACTGATTTGCATATAGCCAGGTTCTGAGCTGGGATGGGGCAGTGAGATAAATAACGGTGATGGATCAAGCCCTGATCTTTGGACTGGGTAAGAGTGGTCTGCTCAATTCAGACACTCTGTTCATCACCACCCCCTTTTGTAAATCGATTTTGGCCACTATAGGTGTGGCAGGGTATACTCAGACATGAGTCCCTTTCTCACTGCTCCATCAGGATTCAAGCAAGCCGGGCCGAAGAGGCTGAAATGCCAGAAACCGGTCCCCGGTAGCTTGGCTCCTTTCTGGTAAAGAATTGGCTTGGTAGTTTAGTCTGCCCTGTTCCCATGATGCACTGGGCCAGGGACAGACTGATTTGCATATAGCCAGGTTCTGAGCTGGGATGGGGCAGTGAGATAAATAACGGTGATGGATCAAGCCCTGATCTTTGGACTGGGTAAGAGTGGTCTGCTCAATTCAGACACTCTGTTCATCACCACCCCCTTTTGTAAATCGACTTCGTCGACTAAAGCATATATATATGTACATATATATGTGTGTGTGTGAATTGTATGTTTTTTAATTGAGATTAGTTAAGATTCTGTCAAAAAAACGATGCAAATGTGGGGAGCTAACATTTAGAACTTTTTGTTGGCAAGTGTAATTAATGTCCTTAACCTCACTTGTGGGTTGGGGGAGAAATTCGTTATGAGATGAAGACAAGTTTTCTGGTAACTTATCTGCCCTCCTAAGTTTGAGAGTATTCCTTTATTTCTTTAACTGTGTTGTTGTTTCTTTGTATTGTTACAGAACATATATCTCACGCACTCTCTCATGGTTCTCCTTGTATCTCAGGCCACATTTCCAAAGTTGGCCAAGAACACAAGTTTGGAAAAACTTAGATATTCATATTCGAGCACTGTGAGAGCTCAGCCAAATGTCACAATACGACTGTGACTTCTCTCTCCCATAACATACAAGTCAGTGTTCTTACGATGGCCTACATGTGGTCACTTTGTGCTCAGTAACTTAGAATGATTAGCCTTAAAGGGCACTTGCTAGTGTTTTGTCCTCGTTCCTCCGCACAGATGTTCCCAGCTCTTAACTGTCTAAAAAAAATGGTATCAGCTAATGTTAGGCAGCACCTCCTCCTGTTTCTCCCACACCCGAACATGTCTGGGATGAAGATACAATTGTGTCTATACAGTTGCTACGGTTCATATGCCAGAGCCCTGGGTCCAAACCTTAGAGTCAGTTGTTTACTTCAGGTTAGAATACATGATGTCACAACTCAGTAGTAGCTTTGTAAAAGCCACCAGAAGTGGGACCCTGTCTACTCCCTCGGCTACAGAAGTGAGCGTCCATGTACACAAAAACGTGCTATTTTATGCACAAGAGCGCAATGCCTATCAGAACTGTGGAAGACTCATGTTGCAGCCTCTCAAAAGAGGCAATACTCTGCATGTCAGATGCTGTCAGAGAGAACATAGGTGACATCTGGGAGAGCCACATTCCACTCTCAGGAGGGAGAGCTGCCAGGCACAACCTCTTCTGAAAACAAGCATTGGTCATCACCCCTTTTCGTTTTGCCAATTCTTGTTTTGCTTTGTCATAGTTTGTGCAAAATCTTATCGTTGGGGAGGCAGGCAGGTCATCATCAATCTGAAAAATAATTGAATAAAACCATTGGTTAAAAAATGCACACATTACAGAAATAGTTCCTGACACTGAAGGGGATTACTTTGTGAGTGGATGTGCTCCTTGAGAAAAAACTGTGTGTTGTAAATCAAAGTGAAATCAACCAGTGGCTGAGGTGCGCTAATCAACTGCCCCATGATGTATGCTGCAGTAGCAGGATACAAATGTGGCTGATACAACAGTAGATGAATTAATGAAGTCCGGCTGAAAACTCTGATCGGTAGCTATGTTATACACATAAGTGTAGTAAAATCAAAAGGAGTTGGCTAACACCAGACCTAAAAAAGCCAATTGATCTGGCTTTGGCTGCCAGCCTCTTGCCTTTGGTAATGCTTTTTTGTAATATTTTTAGAAAAATGTTTTAAAAATAGTAAGAGAGACTTACAAAGGCATATAGATCAAGAGGCTTGCAAAGACAGAAAGAGACGCTTCCAAAGACAGATTGATATCATGGGTTCTATTGGTAGATAGATAAATATTGGGGCAAAGATAAAAGGATAGTATTTTCACAAACAGACAGATAGAAAAATGGATGGATGGATTTGCAAGGATACATAAAGAGACAGATAATGTTGCAAAGAGAGATACACAGAAAGACAGAGTTGAAAGATAGATATACAGATGGTAGATAGATAGATAGATAGATAGATAGATAGATAGATAGATAGATAGATAGATAGATAGATTGCTAGATAGACAGATAAGCAGGCAGACAAACAGACAGATAGATGGATAGTACAGGAAATTGGAATAAATGGCACAGCTAAAATTAGTAAAATGATAGTTAAATGTCTATATTATTATGACATACAAATATGACGACATACAAGAGCACTAAAAACAAACTAGAACGCCAAACCAGCAGGACATACATGCAAATTGGTTTACAAAAATAACAGTAGTCCTCAATTAAAATACATATCAGCACGGCACACAAGAGGGCAGTTATAAATGTACTTCACTGTATGCAGGAAGAACAGTTTCAAATGGACACAATGTGCTGTGCTGTTCAGTTTATTAACTTTATTTGGATAACTTGGTATCCATAAAAGCACAGCATCATAGCAAATTGAATAGCAAATGGAGAGTAAAAATGCATGCTATTAAATAGCAGCAATTGGATAAAGAAATGTCTCTCTAAAAGTCATTTAAAACAAGACAGGAACAAGAATGTGTCCAGTGCTCAGAATGGAAGAGCTGATACAAAACGTCATGCTATCACAATCAGACTCTAATCCCAAAGGCAACACCAAAGCAATAAAGTGTTAGAATTTGGATTTCTGGTTGACTAGGGTGTCATCAGGCACTAGCCACAATCTAGTCAGTGTAAGGCACCAGCAAACCCCATATTAACCTGTGCTCATCCTCTGGTAGCTTGGCACAGAGCAGTCAGGCTTAACTTAAAGGCAATGTTTAAAGTATTCGTGCAACATGTCAAACAGTACAACAGTGAAAACATCACACAAAAAGATCCCACTTCAGGTCTAGAAATTTAGAGTGATTTTTAATTAAAATAAACAAGACCAAAGCGATAAAAATCCAATCAGTAAACCCAGGGATATTCAATTTGAAGGTTTTAGGTTGTAATAGTGGCAAAAAGCACAAAGTGCCAATAAGGATTCTGGTCACACCAGACAGGGACAAAGTCACAAGTTCAGGCCAACTGCGATGTAGAGTGGACCGGCTACAGGGACCCGCTACGCCTGCTGAACAAAGTACCTTAAATCCTGGTTGCAGAGCTTTGCTTGGATCAGGGTCTGAGAAGCGCTGTGCAGCTGAAGAGATGCGTCGGTTCTAAGATGTGGTGAGGCTGTGGTGTTAGGTCCTGTTGCTTCATCATCTAAGATTTTGCAGACGAGGCTTGCAAAGTGAAGTCTGGAGTTGGGGATGGAATGCACAGTTGGCGATGCATGAGTTCCAAGGAGCTGGATGTGGAGTCCGGCATCGTCGGCGAGGATCTGGGCCAGAGATGCGCCGCACTTTTGGTTATGCATTGGTTCCAAGGACTGCAAGGGTGATGCGGAGCTTCTGCACAGGCCCAATCCAGGCAGCAATGGCGATGCATCAGTTCTGCACGGGATGCGCCGCTCAGCATAAAAGATGCATCAGTTCGGCTGGTAAGTGCCTTAGGCATGCTTCCACTGGTCTAGGACTGGGGTGGCACCACTTGGCAGGATAGACTCAAAGATGACAGAGTTCTGGTGCAGGGTGGTTGGAAGCCTGTTATGTGCCTGAGTAAGTTATAAAAGGGGGTGGCCCATAAGACTCTTAGACCTGGGTCATTATATAGGTACAAGAAAACGTGGTCCGAGTTATAAATCAATTTGCAAAAAACGTTATTGGGTATTACTTCATACCAATATACACCACATATTTGTTAAATGCAATTAAATGAAGATAAAGTTGCACAATTCCAGGTCAGTTTGCATTTGTTCTTAACAAAAGTTTACTCATATAGATTTCATCAAAGAATTTATCATCAGCGCTCATCATTGATTCAATGTAATTGTACAATCATTACATTAAACGTGCTCTATATATATTTATATTTTTTTTAAATCAAAAGATCACCCGGAGGGACTGCACCGCCAACCAGATGGGAGGAGGCATCATCATCATCCACAGGGACACCATCCGCATCACGACTTACACCGACGACATCCTGACTACCGCCGAACACCTACACTTCCAGACCCACACCGACCCGAAGACCACCCTCAGAGGCACCCTGATCTACCGACCCCCGGGACCACGCACACAATTCAGCGAGGACATCGCTGACTTCGTCAGCCCGCATGCCCTCCCCTCCGCTGACTACATCCTCCTGGGGGACCTCAACTTCCACCTGGAGAACAACAACGACGGCAACACCATCACCCTGCTCGACAACCTCGCCAACCTCGGACTCAAGCAGCTGGTGACCACCCCCACCCACCTCACCGGACACACACTCGACGCCGTCTTCTCATCCAGCAAAGACATCGCCTTCAGCCACGCCACTGGACTCCATTGGACGGACCACAGCTGCGTCCACTTCACCTTCAGAAGAACGACGATCCACCACCACCAACAACAGGTCGCCCGCAGAAACTGGAGCAAGATCACAGTCGACCAGCTCGCCGCTTCCCTGAGTCAGCACCCTCCCGCCAGCTCAGCGAACCCCAGCCAGGCCGCCGACAACCTCACGAAGTGGATCAGCAACTGCGCGGACGAACTCGCCCCACTGAAGACCCCGCCCAGCAGACCCGGCAGCAAGAAGGCCCCATGGTTCACCGACGAACTCAAGAGCTCCAAGAGGAACTGCCGAGCCCTCGAGAAAGCCTGGAGAAGGGAGCCAACACCGGACAACATGACCACCCTCAAGCTTGCCACCCGGAAGCACCACCAGCTGATCCGCGACACCAAGAAAACTGCATTCAAGGACCGACTGGACAACAACGCACACAACTGCAAGGAACTCTTCAGCATCGTGAAAGAGCTCTCCAACCCCAACGCCGGAAACAACGACATCACCCCATCGCAAGAACTCTGCAACTCCCTCGCCTCCTACTTCCACAACAAGATCGCGGACATACACGACAGCTTCAACACCCAACCGACGAACGCCACGTCCGACTCGACCGAACCACCGCCCCCCACCACCACCCTCCGCGCCTGGACTCCTATCAGCACCGAAGACACCATCCGCATGATGAACTCCATCCACTCCGGATCTCCGACCGACCCCTGCCCTCACCACGTCTTCAACAAGGCCGACGCTGTCATCGCACCCCACCTGCGGGACATCATCAACACCTCATTCGACACCGCCACCTTCCCTGAGAGCTGGAAGCACGCCAAACTCAGCGCTCTACTCAAGAAACCAACAGCGGACCCCACCGAACTCAAGAATTACCGCCCCATCTCGCTCCTCCCGTTTCCAGCCAAAGTCATCGAGAAGACCGTCAACAAGCAACTGGCCGCCTTCCTCGAGACGAACGGATCCCTCGACCCCTCACAGTCTGGCTTCCGAGCCAACCACAGCACCGAGACCGCCCTCATCGCTGCCACCGATGACATCCGAACCCTGATGGACAACGGAGAAACAGCGGCCCTCATCCTCCTAGACCTCTCCGCGGCCTTCGACACCGTCTGCCACCGCACCCTAGTGCAGCGCCTCTACAACGTCGGAATCCAGGAGAAGGCACTGGAATGGATCATCTCCTTCCTCGACGGAAGAACCCAGAGAGTCCGCCTACCACCGTACAAATCAAAGGCCACCGAAGTCATCTGTGAAGTAGTGTGGCTCACTGGTGAGAGGCGGCAGACCCGAGAGCAGAGGACGGCCCGGGACCAGGGTTCGATTCCCGGTGCGGCAGGTTTCTGGACCAGGGTCAGTGGACTCGATAATTCTCTCGCCTCGGTGCCCACTCTGATCAGCGATCACACTCGGCAACTCTGGGCATTAGCTTGCCTCATCTTCACTAACGGCCCCACCAGACCGCCGGGGATGCCTGGTCTCACCCTGGAGATACCCATTAAGGGACCATCTCTCAGGGAAGCCAGGAAGGGTTTCGCAGCGGTCGAAGCGCCTTGGGACCCTACGGGTAAGTAGTGCGCTATATAAATGCCAATACACATTTACATTTACATCTGCGGCGTACCCCAAGGATCCTCACTGAGCCCAACCCTCTTCAACGTCTACATGAGCCCCCTCGCGGCCATCGCACGCCAACACAACCTGAACTTCATCTCCTACGCCGACGATACCCAGCTGATCCTCTCCCTTACCAACGACCCCGCCGCTGCCAGAGCCAACCTTCACGAAGGAATGAAAGAGGTAGCCGAGTGGATGTCGACCAGCCACCTGAAGCTGAACTCGGACAAGACGGAAGTCCTCATCCTGGGATCCTCGCCCTCCGCCTGGGACGACTCCTGGTGGCCCCCCGCCCTGGGAAATGCACCCAAACGGACAGACCACGCACGCAACCTGGGCTTCATCCGACTCCTCCCTCTCCATGACCAAGCAAGTCAACGCCGTCTCCTCGTCGTGTTTCAACATCCTGCGCATGCTACGGAAAATCTTCCGGTGGATCCCCACCGAGACCAGGAAGACTGTCACCCAGGCCCTCGTCACCAGCGGACTGGACTACGGCAACACCCTCTACGCCGGAACCACCACCAAGCTCCAGAAGAGACTCCAACGGATCCAGAACGCCTCAGCCAGACTCATCCTCGACATCCCACGACACAGCCACATCTCCGGACACCTAAGAGACCTGCACTGGCTCCCGGTCAACAAGAGAATCACCTTCCGTCTCCTTACCCACGCACACAAAGCTCTCCACGATCAAGGCCCGAGCTACCTCAACAACCGCATCAACTTCTACGCTCCCAAACGACACCTCCGATCAGCCAGTCACGCCCTCGCCGCCGTCCCCCGCATCCGAAGAACGACAACAGGAGGAAGGTCCTTCTCCTACCTGGCCGCCAAGACCTGGAACTCCCGACCGACCGACCTGCGCCTGACCCAAGACCACCTCGCCTTCAGGAAGAAGCTCAAGACCTGGCTGTTCGGGCAGTAGCAGCACCCCCACCCCCCATAGCGCCTTGAGACCCTCCGGGTAAGTAGAGCGCTCTATAAATGTCTATGATTGATTGATTGATTGATTGTGCCTAACGCCCGATCGAAAAGTACAGCAGCCGCTCAAGCAACCTGTGAGCAGCTGGAATGGTGAGAACTCCAAATGCAGGGTGACCACCTGACTCCATATCATCAGGGACTTTATTTGCAGTCCTGGATTTTTAACATTCCAACCAAATGCATTCTGGGAATGTTTACTTAGTTTATTTCCTATGAGTGAATTAGACTAACACCGCTGATTTCAGTGATCAATGGGTTCAAAGACCAGCACTGAAGTAAGGTCCTAGATGACTTAAGTTTAGTGATCATCTTTCCCGCATGTCAGGCAAGGGGCAGGAAAGAAGGTGGGGACCACGGTTGCTGACACACTGTTTGTATTACGCGAACAGTGATCATATTTTTTTCAGAAAGTAAGTGAAAATTAAATCAACAACAAACCCTTCGATAAGCTCTGATTAGTGATACATTACTCAGGACCCAAGGCACGTTTAATACCCACCCTTACTATTACTATTTCATACAAGAAGGTGCTTCCGCGGGTGCAACAGATTTGCAAAATAACTTTTTTATGTCATAATCGGGAATGCTGGAGTCTTGAGGGACCCATGAAGGGAAGCCTGCGGCTAGCTGCAACGCATCAGCTGGGCTTTGCTTTCAGCCCCCTTTTGCTCTTGCATAACACAAGCTTCAGTATATGTTTTCTTATCGTAACATCAGTGTATTCAAACCAACACGAGAAGACAAAAGAAAAGTCTGGCAACAGTTTCTTGTCAGAGGAAAGCTAACTATCTGCTTGGTATTCCGAGTAGCTGCTGTCATTCCTCTGGGTCTCTCTGATTACTCACAGTTTCGGCTGCCAGAGATGATGTGTTGCCTGTTTTAATAAAAACTTCCTTTTCCCATTATAAATAAGTCAGAGGGAGGGGAACCCTTTGATTGAGCCGCGAGAGATGTAGCGTGGGCAGAGAGTCCTGTGAACCCTTTGATGCCACTGTCACTCCCAGCAGTATTCATGGTCTCAGCACCTGACTCACAGCCTTGGAGACGTCACAGCGCCTCTTACATCTGCCTCCAACATAGATCTGTCCTCGCCCACGGTGACCTATCATCAATGCAGCCCCCGCTCCAGGTTCGGTCTCGCGTCGAGGACTGTCTGCGAGGAATGACTAATCCTGCATTATTAACTCTCGAGCCTTTTGTCTTCGGGGATAATCTCATAGTTTCACTCTCTACTTTTTTATAAATGTTAGAAAGTTTCGCAGGATCGCTACCTTTTTTTTGCTAGATGTTGCTGATTTTAGCAGTGCAGTGGGCCCTGCTGACCAGGCCGTATTTCATGTGCTGTGACCCCTCGAAGTGTATGTACAAAATTGGCTAATACCTGATTGACATATTCAACTATTTTACGTCCTTAATTTATTGTGCAAAGTGTACTCAAGGTTACTAAGGTAAATGGCACTAGTGGACTGCAGCACTGATTGTGCCAGCACTGCAGTGACAAAGGGAGAACATAGGTTCTAGGTCTGCCACTGCAGTCTAGCCTGACAGCTGTTAAACTGCCAATACCACCTGGCAAAATAAAAAAAACGTTTTGCCAAGGCTAAACATTTCTTTTTAATATTTAAAAGTCATCCCTAGGAAAGTCCTTAGTATCCCATACGGCATTGTGCCAAATATTAGAAAGCAGGACGAGTTCCTTTTATGTTTTACATATACTGACAGGGAAACACGCATTTGTTGTTTTCACTGTAGCAAGGCCTGTAGTCCCACTGGCTAATGTAAGGTTACTCTAGCCCAAGGGGTAAGTGCTAACTTCCATTTGGAACTATCAGACATAGAACTCCTAGGTATCAAATGAATCATTACATTTAACTGAACATATTACTCCAGTCTGATTTAATGTAGTTTTTAATGAAGAGGTGACTTTAGGAAGTCACCACTTTCTTTCCTCAAGTTCTAGTAGCCATTTCTGATTAACTAAGCAGTATGGCCGGGATGCCTGTCACCCCCTCCCAACGCAATCCCCAAGGATGGGAAGACGGACACAGTTCTGAACTTTTGGAAGGCGGGAGGGAGTTACCCTCCCGGCCGTATTTATTAAAATATGAAACAAAATTAAAACATTAAAATAACAGTTTCATATCATGTACAATTTTCATTTATTACATTACGATACAGACACGTTCATTGGCTAACCTTAACAATTCTCTAATACAAAGGTTTTCCTAGCCGAGTCTAAACATCCTGCAAATGCATACTTTCTAAAAATTGTACATCCTAGCATTACGGGCCAACGGCAAGGTCGCAACCGGTGTCAGATCCCTACTACCAGAACTCCCCCCTCACGGTGTGAGGGGCGGGCGCACAGAGGACTGTACCTCTGTGCCAACTCCAATTTCCCTTGTCTTTGCGGGGGCCCCCTATTTAACTCGATGCCATCTTAGTGGTCGTCCGAGGACTCGTGTGAGGTGTCTAGAAGGTAGCGTGGACCCCCCTCCCACCCCACACTGTTCATCACATCCGCCGTCGTGGATATCCTGGCCCCGGGAAATTCCTGTAGGAGGGGCATCTAGCCGCCTCCTCCCCTGGGAGGGGCCTATGACCGCCTTCCCTTAGGCGACCCCATACTTAGTGGGTGCCGCCTCCCTGTGTGAGGGGCCAATGGCCGCCTCCCCCCGGGCGCTCCCATCCATAATGGGTGGCGCCCCCCCTCTAGGGACCTTGAAATTACTGCTCACCGATCATGACCTTACCGCCCGCCAAAAAATAAATACGACGTTTTATGAACCTATTTAAGAAAGAAAATCAACTTCACATTGCGAATTTACCTTCAACTAGACTGTTATACTCCGCTCTACTAAGGGAGAAAATGAAGCAAATCATTTTATTGCAATACCAACATTAACATTTTTATTAACCACTAAACCAGGAGAGAAAAGACATTATCAAAGCAGATCAATTTCACTGCAGTACTAACATTTGCCATAAGGGGCTGGTGGGTGGGTCAAAAAATTGCTCCTTGTTCCGTCGAGGGCTCACGTGCAACGAGAGGGTGCAGCTTCCAAGCACAGGAACAAGAGGATGCTTCTTCGGGTTGCTGCTCCTTTTATTCCTCTTCGGGAGGGCGTGTACCCTCCTCCGGTACGCCTACGGGGCGTGGCCAACGGTGTAGGTGACTAGGACAACCCTTCTTGGGTGGGAAAAGGCGCGCCCCGGCTACGCCGCTTCGGGCATACCAGCCGAGACACGCCCCCGCCCAAAATGGCTTCCCGGGGGGATCCGGGCCCCCAACCATACGTTCGGGGGGACCGAGTGGTCGCCCCTTTCCATTATCATCTGAGACAGCCAGCTACCCCCCTGCTGGAAGGTGTAAAGCACTCCCAGGAATAGGAATTAAAGGACTATTTTTGGTGGGTGATGTGTGACCTTCTCCAGTAGGATAAGCAGAAGGCTTTGGCCACAGATGGCTCAGCTTCAAAGGAGCTACAGCCCCTGGGAGACAAATGCAAGACACACCTTTGATTGATTGCTCTTTTGTGTATGTAGACAGGCTAGAATCTCCACTAGAGGAGGAAAACCTGTGGCAAAACCTGTTTTCCAAGAGGATTGGCTAATTATATTGGACACACCTCACCTGTGTGCCCATAACTCTGACTCATGGAAGAAGGGTCCTGACAGTTGGTAATTGGCCAGAAATGTACTGAGTGGCTGTTTAGTGCCACCCCCACAGAAGATTTTGCCAGAAGGGGTAGGGTTGCCCCATGGGAAAAATGTGAGGGATGCAATGCTTGAATAAATCTCAGCCACTGCTAATTACACACGGCTGCATCCAAATCCATTGTTATTTTATACACCATACCACCACAGTTTGGATCCAGCTATATGGAAATCAGTCTTCACCCTGCTCCAGTGAGAACACTCCAAACCAAACTGCCAGGACAGGTCCTCCCTAAAACGGACCACCTGCAACCCAACACAGGTTATTTTGACTACTAGATATAGAGTTCATGATGACCTTATAGATAAAGCAGTTGGTCTACAAGCTGATATGGGCATGTATATGAAGCCTTTGGAATGCCATCAGAGTTAGAGAGATGTGATCATCGCTCATCCCCAGTGCTGGATAACAGTGTGTCATGCTTAATGCTACAACCACCCCCAGAATGGAACAGGGTGCGCAACTGGAAGAAAATTGATGCCGCCAACCTGGTAGAAGCTCCTCACAGGTCCCAACACTTAAATCAGGAAAACTAGATTAAGAGAGAGAATCCCTGACTAACACCTCGCGCCAAGCCATAAATAAGGTAGCCCCAGTGAGAACAATTGGAGCTAGAAACAAAGGGAAGGGAGCGCCTGGCTTAATGAATCCCTAAGAGTTCAAAAGCAAAGCCTCCGCCATGCCGAGAGGCAATGGCAGAAAGCCTATGAACCAGAACAGCTGGCAATGTTTAAAACCCAACTCACCCTATACAATAAATGTATCACTGACAGGAAAACTGAATATTATGAGGCAAGGATTACCGCTGCTTCTAATAAGCAGAAATAGAATTTCAAAATACTGAAAGAACTTAGTCAAAAAGCCAAGGTGAAAACTGCCAATGTCTTTTAGACTGTAATACCTTCCAGTCCTACTTCCTGCAAAAAGTTAAGGACATCATCATCAAGATCAATAGTATCCCAATCAATCAAAACATGACAGTCTACTTTCAGGCACCTCGACCTTCTGTCGATCAACTTACTGTTTTCCCTCCATTGGACCACACATCACTAACACAATTAATGAATTGTAGTAAATCAGGTTCCTCTGCCGACCCCTGCCCCCGAGTATCTTCCTTATGGCTGCTCCTGGCTTAGAAAACCTGTTTCTTGCACTACTAAACAACTCTTTGGGGACTGGATACCTGCCTTCCAACCTAAAGGAAGCAAGAGTAACTCCCCTTCTTAAGAAACCGGGAGCCAACGCCGCCAGCCTCAAGAACTATGGACTCATTTCCCAGATTCCCTTCCGAGCTGAAGAGATAGAACAACACGTCCTAAAAACTCTTTCTCTTTTCCTGGAGGAACACCAATTTCTCCAATTGCAACAAGCGGGCTTTAGAGCACACCACAGTACCGAACTGGTGATGCTCTCTGTCCTCGATGACCTAAGAACTATGGCTGATATAAAACAACTGAGTGCCCTCATCTTATTAGATCTATCAGCGGCTTTCGATACGGTCAATCACACCCGGCTCCTGGACCACTTAACAGCCTTAGGTCTTCAAGGATTGGAATATCGGTGACTGGAATCCTTTCTCACAAGGCGAGCCCTGAGGAATCAGCTGGGGGAACGGATATCGAACAAGGGTGCCCTCACTTGTGGCGAACCACAGGGCTCTGCCCTATCCCCGCTCCTCTTTAACATCTACCTACAACCCCTAGTAACAGCCCTGGCCCACATGGACTGCTGTGTCTTTAACTATGCAGATGACACCCAGCTCATTTTCCAGATTGACAACACCGTCCCGCGCTCAGGAAGCAGCACAAAATATTCTCAGATTCACCATAAATTGGATGACCGCAAATTCATTGAAAATTCATCCTGAGAAATCTGAAGATCTTGTGATCTCCACAAAAAGCAACCCATGGAGTGACTGTTTTTGGCCCCGGGAGCTAGGCGATACCCCCACTCCAGCCGTAAAAAGCCTAGGCATTAAACTGGACCAAGAGCTCTCCATTGACTAACCAAATCATCACGGTGGTGGGCACCTGTATAGAGCTTCTAAGACAACTACGGAAACTTGCACCCCTTCTCTCCACTACTTCCCTACTTGTTTCTAGACAGGAGTATGGAAATGCGCTATATCTAGGCCTTCCTCAAAAACTCATCAACAAACTACAAGTATTGCTTAATGATGCAGCTAGGTTGATCTTTAGGCTGCCCAGACGAGCCCATGCCTCCCCCTTGCTCCATAAACTTCACTGGCTTCTCATTAGGCAAAGAGTGAAGCTGAAATACCTTTGTATTGCCCCTAAAGCGATCTATGGCAAAGCTCCGGCCTACATTAAGGAACGCCTGAAGATCTACATTTCAGGGTACACTGCGGTCATCGGAAGCCTGTAACCTGGCTACCCCTAGATGCAAAACTGCATCTAAAGGGGGTAGAGCCTTTTCCGTTGCACTCCCACAACTCTGGAATCAGCTGGTATACAACCTTCACAACACAACTTTTACCACGCAGTGCTGTTACAACGCATGTATTACAACAAAAACCATTACAACGCATTACACTGGGAATTACTATCCAACACCTTCCCTAGTGTCCACGGGCACTGGATTTGGAATAGTAAATTAAACTATTCACTATCCAGCACCCCCAAGTGTAATGCGTTGTAAAGGTTTTTGTTGTAATAATTGCGTTGTAACAGCATGCATGGTAAAAGCATGCGTTGTAACGTCATACATCCGAATCAGCTACCACACCACCTGCGCAAAGAACCGGCGCTTCTCTTATTCAGGAAACAACTCAAAACGCTCCCGTTCGGAGAAGCACTGATTACCGTCTAACCGCTTCAACAATGTGGGGCCTCTTTTTGATCTGCCCACGGCCTCTGGCCTCGCCTCCAATAGCGCTTAGAGACCTGCCAGTGATTAGCGCTATACAAATACAAATACCTGAAGAATAACCGTGAACCACAAGAGCATAACACCTTTATTACATGTTGTACATAGCATTTATACAACATTTCCACTTTTGTTTAAGTAGATCAAATGATGATGGTTTTAGGTTACACATCTAATTGTCACTCAGATATAATGGAATTTAGTGCAAAGATTGAAAAAATATAATTTAATAATTTGATGCTAATAATTTTCTTTCATAGTTTATTCTCGCAAATTGTTGTCTGTTCATAACACTTTAAATATCAGATGCCATCAAAAGTATAATTTTTATACAATCAACCTCAGAAGAATTAAATGTGAAGTCCACAAGTTGGGTTTTTAATGTATGGCCTTTAGATTATCAGGATCTCTACAATCTGCACCATCCTCTGTTATTTCATTTGAGTTCAAAAAGGTAGAAAGGCTCAGACTTGACTTGACTTGTTTTCCGATGTTTACTTTCCAAAGGATCATTAAGGTGTTGCACTATTTATGACATTTGGAATCAAAAGGGGGGTCCATGGGTGAAATACTTTAAACTGATGCACACCTTAAGAACAAATTCTAAAAATTTGAAAAAATAGGCTGATAATTTATGCCTGGAACATCCACCATAGATGGTGAGCTTGCCGAAAAAAAATGGATGGTGCTGGTTCTTATAGCTTTGTAAATGATACAGCTAATTTTCAAGATGATGCATTCTGGCAAGGAGATCCAATGGCAGGTGAATGGGGGTGATATCATCACATTTCTTCAGGTCCTGCATGAGACATACTGCAACATGAAGAATGCCTCTAAGTGTTGCCATTGTGGCATCTTAGAGACCATGTACTAGGGCCATACCACCATCCAGATGCAAGAATACAGGGCTTTGAATACCAGTTCTGAAGTACTTTGTATAAGAAATGGCTTCAATTTCTTGAGAAGAGAGAGCTGGTACCAGGCCATATTTGTCTTTTTTGCAATGTGGTTCTGGAGGTTGAGGTTGGTGTCCTGGGTGAATCCCACTGACTTGTCATTCTGTTAAAGCTAGGGCTCAAAGCAATCAAGGTTTATATCATTGAGACGTGTTTGTACTGTATCTTGTTTATTGTTCTTGGCAAATAACAGGAATAGTATTTTGGTTGGGTTGAGCTTAGGGTAGCGAGGGAGTCGCACAGGGCTTGCAATGGTGGGGTGTTGTTGGTCCTGGGGCTGGGGTTGAAGAGTTCCTTCACGATGGTGAAGAGCTCCTTGCTGTTGTGAGCATTGTTGCCAAGGCGGTCTGTGAAGGAGGTCCTTTTGGCGGTCCAGATAAGGTGGTGGTGGTTGCGGATGGCGTCTTTGTGGGCAGCGCGGCTGTCCGGCGTCTTGTCGCTGTGCCACATGTTCTCCAATTTCCAGTAGGTGCGCTTTGAGTCGAGGAGTTCTGGGGTGAACCAGCTGACTCTTTTGCGGGTGTCTCTGATGGTGGGTTTTTTCAGCGGGGCTACGGTGTTGGCGCAGTCCTTCATCCAGCGCTCGAGGGTGAGTGCACCATCATCGGGGTTGGTGGGGTTCGTCGGAGGGTTGAGTGCAAGGCTTGTCTGTAGTCGTTCTTCAGTAACTTTGCCCCAGCAGCTGCGGGGGATCTATAGGGTGCGGTGGTGTGTGAGGTGTTGTCAGAAGGAGAAGTGGATGCAGTGGTTGTCTGTCCAGGTGAGATCGGAGGCGTGGCTGAAGGTGGGGCTTGAGGAGAAGATGGCATCAGTCTGAGGTTGGCGAGGATGTCGATCAGGGTGGTGGAGTTGTTGTCGTTGTGGTTCTCGAGATGATGGTTCAGGTCTCCGAGGAGGATGTAGTCGGTGGAGGTCAGCGTGTGCGTGCTAATGAGGTCAGCGATGGAGTCGCAGAATTGAGGCCGGGGTCCTGGCAATCTGTAGACGAGGGTGCCTCTTAGGGTGGTCTTGGGGTCCGTGTGGATCTGGAAGCGCATGTGTTCGGTGGTGCTGAGGGTACAGCGGCCAACATATATGGGGAGGATGGGGAGGGAGGAGCAGCTGGGAGGCGGGAGGCAATGGTTGGGTGGAGCGAATGGATGTGGAGGGGGCGGGGCCACAGGGGAAGCAGCGACAGGAATGGGGAAAAGGAGACAGCTGCGAGGCACTGACTCAGGAAGGGGGCACAGAAGTCAGTACAAGGGGTACAAAGTCAAGGGGGCACAGAAGTCACAGAAGTCAGTTGGTACAAAATAAAAGGGGGCACAGAGGTTGGGGAGGGGTACAGAATTCAAAGGGGGCACAGAAGCAAAGCGGCGAACGGGGGCCAGGGGGGCACAGAAGAGGAGCGGGCAGACAGTTACAGGCAAACGCATCAAGCGGCAATGAACCTAAGGCCACCACTGGCCACCAGGGATAAGGCGCAGGTGGATGCCTGCGGGTGGCGGAGGGCCTCAATTTTACCGGTGGCAGTAGAGACAGCGGGGATGCAGGCGGAGCTGCAGCGGTGGGGGAGCGACCTACCAGGGAAGGTCAAGGGTCGCTCAAGTTAAGAATTCGTCACGTCCCATGAGTGTTACGGACGCATTCTCAGAAAAGTTCCCGCATTGCTGCCGCCATTTTAAGACACTCGAGTTATGGTTAGTAGAAATGTTGTGTGGTACATTGTTAGTAAGACAAAACATGTTGATTAAAATATTATATGTTATTTCGAGAGGGTTGAATACAAGCAAGTCTCTTTACGAGTGAAACCTTGCTCCACCAAGACTGCCCTAGGTTTGCTGTCAATTGCTCCTCCAGAATAATTCTGATTTCTAAGCATAAGAGGGTACAGTGCTTAATTTAAAAAAAAAAAAAAAAAATAAGTCCTGGAGCTCAAACTTTTTCTTAGGAGGCAGCCGCGCCTGCTTCCAGTTAATTCACCCTGCTACATTCCAGACACCAATCAATTGTACAATTGTCATGGCCACCGCCTTTGTGGACAATGCGAAAGCCGCAAAAATAAAAAATAAACTACTGTTTGAGAATCATGACTTAGATTATAACAGCCAACTTATTTCACAAAACTGCATTTATTAAAACAAAATGTATTTGAATGAGGAACATGATCCTATCTACCAAAATGTACAATGCCTGAGCAGAAACCCAGTGCCTGAACTATGAATTGAAGTCTCGTGTTCTTATAGTTGTAAGCGTGCCCCTTAAAATTACATTATAAAATATCGCTAACGGTGCTTCCTTGTATATACAATAAAGCCCCGTCCAGTTTAGTGCTGACTTTTCTTGCGCTAACTGGGCCTTAAAGCTGGAATTGAACGGCTGTTAAATTCCAGACTACGGCACACCTGACATGGGAGGTGGATTGTGTGGCTAAGACATTTTCCATGGAACATCGCTGGAAAACCAGGGTTGTTCCATGGAAAACGGCAATATCCCCGCTATTGCTGGAATATTTATTGCCATAGTGCTAAGCGTTGTTAATACAACGCTAACATGGTGATAAGTTCCAGCGGTAGCCTGCGATAGGAAAATGCACGCTAAGCGCGTTCAGCGATATCGCTTGATAATATGTCCCTCAGTCTGCTATCTTTTTTAGTTGTGTGTTCAATAGAAGAACTACATCTACACACATTGCAGTGTTGTTGATGAATTTAGTTAATGTCCTTAAATCTTTGTGTGTTTGGTAAAGCGCCACTTGCCAGGGAGGCTGCTTCCGAGGACTGAAGTGCCCGGGCAAAAGTTACAGTCACAGCACTGAGGTGCCCTGGCACAAGTTACAGTGACCAGACAAGAAAGAACAGTTTTCCCTTACCTACCACATAATTGAAAAATGCAACTACTACAATATAGGTGACAAGAACAAGACCATAACTTGCAATATTACAACAATATATATATGATTTATTTCATTTTTATAAATATATGCTCCATAAATTTACTTCAAATAACATTGTTTCAAAAATTCATCAGATATGGTAAAATTTATAATTTTTATACAAACAAAATATTTTTATAAATACAGAAAAAGAGAACACAAGAAAATAACATCAAATGTAAATGAGTCAAACATTTATAACAAATCAATTGACTGAAGATTAATGCATGTATGAAACAACCCCTGGAAAAAAGAAGAAAGATAACAACATCCAAACACATTCATAACCATCTCCACATTACCACTCAAACTTCACACATTCCCACAACATTAAAACACGGAAGAAAAATCATGAGTGAAGGTCTCCAAGGTCAATGAGAGACCCCGCACTTGGTCAACGCGTTTCGGCGGCTCAGGGCCACCTTCTTCAGGACCACTTCCGGTAAAGCAACCCAAATATCCAGGGGGTCTACAATATATAAATAATGACATTGTCACCAAAAAGAAGTATATATTTCACATAATTGAAAACAACAGTGAGACATCCCGATAATACAGACCAGCAGAACATGAGAAAAGACAATCAGATAGCACAAGCTGCTTGATACATGTACAAACAACAATGCAGGAAAATTAAAAACATGCATGAATTAACCTGTAGGACATACAGAGGTCTCAGTAATGTTGTCTGATATCTAAAAAGAGGGAAGACGACCCCCTCATACCCTGCACACTCACACCCTGCAAACTGGCTTTGATGTAAATTCAGGGTCCAACTGATAAAAATCATTAGGGTATGGATACTCACAAAGAGGAGCGAGGGTTGACAATACTGTTGAAGATCTAGTGATACAATCCAATTACAACATGTCCTGAAGGTAGTATATCATCTATATTTCAGATAATGATCTGCAAAAAGAACATGCCATAAGCCAGACGTGTAATATGTCTCTCGTGTACAAGGGATTAACACTGAGTGCATAAATAGCTCTTACCCCTATATAGATAGATGTTGGAGTAAATCGGGTATTCTGAGATTACTGTGATCAGTATAATCCTTGGCCTTCTATTTATTGAAAAAAACCACCAATAGTTAGGTCCCAGCTAAGGATAAGAATAAAAATAAAGAAGAACTAAATGGAAGAATCAATGATGATTTCTCGCTAACTACGTGGCTCTAAAAAAGTTGTTACAATACTTACCTCTATTAGATTACAATTATGTCCATGAGGTTTTGTTAATTCATTTTCTATTCAGAACACTGAGGGTATTGCATCCCAACTATGGAGCGTCCTAGTAAATAAAAGTAAAAATCTTAGTAGGCTGATATGCAATGATACCTCCCGTGCATGTTATATACATATTTATTTAAAGCACCACTACATGTATGCTACTACAATGTGGTGAAAGCGATACTGACATGCCATAGCTCAAAGTGATTAAAAGAAAATGAGCACGAGTGGTATTTCAAACCACAAAATCCTAGATCTAATATGAATTCAATGTACATTCCTTATTCCCATTAGCTATTTAAGGATTCTCAAACTAGATGAAGGCTTACCGATATACTAACAACACAGGAAAAAGAACCCGAGTTGAGCCCATACAGGAAACGGAAGCACACAATTGCTGACTACTAAAGTATTATAAGAATAATGAAAAGGGAACGGCATGTGTCAGAATATATCCCTAGAAGTGATTGTCCGTACGATCTAATGCGATTTAACACTGATCAAATAGACACACACGCTTGACGCTGATTAAATAGAAACACACAGCCCCGTGAGGAAAAACCATATAAAGCGACCGAAATCGGCGTTTTGGATTTTAAAGTGAGCCACCCGTAATAAGAGCCGTTCCTATATCCCGAGTACTAACGCTCACCTGATAAAATATTAGCCTCGATTATAGCGTGTCCGCATCTAATGCAATCTCCAACGCAGGGAAGGAATCTCCGACATTAGGTCACTCATTTTAAACACTCGCGCAACAGCGTAATCTCGCGATAAGTCCTGGAACCCAGGGAGCGTAAACAATGACCTCCCTAAATGAAAATAAAGGACGTACTTCAGTGACACCATGATGTGATGGGCACTGAAGTAAATCACTTAACGCAGCGCAAAAAGTATAATGCAAGGCCGAGTAAGGAGAAAAATTTATTCAAAATGTGGGATCGAGACGCCAGTAAAATGAATGTATTTCATAATAGCGTATCGCATATAAGTAAATAATTCACAAGGAAGTAAAAGAATGCCCACTTAGGGAATACATAAAACACGCTAGGGTAACGCCATCTTAGAATAGGCACCACGTCATGGAATACAATGTGTTCAGTACATGCATAAGATGAAAAACAATAAGTGCCATGAATGATAAACTGAACTCATACAAAGATGAAATAAGTAGCCTGAGTAATGCAATAAAGGCAAGGAAAATAGGTTTTAAGGACATTTATTTGCAATAGAGAGAAAAACTCTAATTGGAATGATCTGTGTGTAAATACGATACCTATAAGATAGACATAAAACATAGTCATATACAGCAGAAAAATGATCAACTGTATTAAATAAAGAAAAAAAAGGGGAGTCTTTTTAAACACAAAATAAAACACAATCATAGGGATAATGAAGTATCATGGGAAAAGACCCCATAGTGTTGTCAATATAGATTACAGAAGAGCAACTATCTAGTGACGTACCAGTTTATATCTTCATTGAGGCCACGTTTAACGCAATCAAGATGGAAAATCCAAAACGTTTCTCGTTTTTTACGAGTGACTTCCACTGGTTGTCCTGGTAGGGGTTGAAGCTTTTCAAGGATTGACCATTTAAGATCTTTTTCATTATGGTTCATGTCTGCACAATGTTGTACTAATGGTGCTGACAATTTCCTAGTTCTAACTGCAGACTTGTGCTCACTAAATCGTAAGCGGAATTCGCGATCAGTTTCTCCTATGTAGGCTAATCCACAACTGCAGAACAGAATGTATATAACATTGTTACTGCGACAGTTGGAAAGATGCCGCAACTTGATTTCCTTTCCATTGTATGAGATGCCGTCTGATACAATGGCTGCCTCACAAGCGTGGCAAGAACCACACCTATGGTTGCCTAGTATGATAGGTAGGCCTGTAATGGATGTTTGATTCATGCATTGCAATTTTTTGCTGGGGCGTGAATGAACTAACATGTCTTTAAGGTTCTTATTACGACTATATGCCCCCAAGGGCAATGGTAACGTAGGAGCATTGTCATCATAGTTTAAAATCTTCCAATTTTTATTAATGACATTCCTCATTTTGAAATTTAGCGTAGAGTGGTTAATAACGCAAGTTATCCGGTCTTGTTTGGGGCGTCTCGACCCCTGTAATAATGCCTGACGGTCATAATATTTGGCTCTCTTATAGGAGTGTCTCACAAGCCTGTGAGGATAGCCCCTTTTAAGTAGTCGTTCTTTTAGTGCCTCTCCATGCACATGAAAAGAAGTCATGTCCGTACAATTACGGCGGATCCGCAAGAATTCGCCAAACGGGATGGATTCCCGTTGACAATTCGGATGGTAACTATTGAAATCTAGGATCGTATTCTTGGCCGTGCTCTTCCTAAATAGACTAACCTTCAGATGTCCACTAGGTCCATCAATCTTGATGTCCAGGAAATCCACCTGAGCATGGCTGTAATTCGCCGTAAACTTCAGGTTTGGATCACTGGCATTAAGCCAGAGAATAAATGATTGCAATAACTCAACAGAACCACTCCAAATAAAAAAAATGTCATCTATAAAGCGTTTCCAAATAGATACATTTTCAAAAAATGGCGCCATTTCATTATAAATGTGCTGTATTTCCCACTCTCCCATGAATGTATTAGCCACACTAGGGGCACAAGAAGCCCCCATTGAGGTACCCTTAATTTGTTTAAAAAAGGACCCATTGTAGTCAAAAAAGTTATTCATCAATACCGTCTCCAGGCACTGAAGAATAAAGTTATCAGGCCGATTATCCGGGAATCTTTGAAGTAAGGCCGACACCGCAAGTAACGCTCGACACTGAGGGATGTTGGTATACAAAGCCTCAATGTCGAGCGTTACCAGGATGTCAGTCACTTGATTGAATGGGATGCCCTCTATTTTATTGATGATGTCACCAGTATCACGTATGAAAGAAGTGTAGTGATGGGTTAAGGGGCACAGAAATGAGTCAACATATTTGGATATTGGTTCGGTACTGGAGCCAATAGTTGAGATAATTGGTCTCATGGGGGGGTCAGTTTCTGATTTATGAGTCTTGGGAAGACCGTAAAGAACAGAAATGACTGGACAGGTTTTATTAAGAAAAACATATTCGTCATCACAGATGTATCCCTCAGTGAGGGCTACCAGAGTCATGTCACGGATCTGGGCATTGAGTCTATCAAGCTCTCTGCATTGAGCTGGTCTATAATGATCGGTAATCGCAAGCATACCAGTCATTTTTTGATCATATGTATTCTTATCAAAGATGGCAATCCCTCCACCTTTATCGCAAGATTTAATTACGAGACTAGAATCATCTTTCATTTTTTTCAAGGACAAGCTTTCTGACTTAGATAGGTTGAATGAGGGTTTGTACGGATTGTTCACAATACGGGCAGTGTCACGCAATACACTTTGCTCAAAAATACGAACCTCAGGTCCCACCATGTCAAGTGTAGGAGTGAAGGTGGACGAAGGTTTACATCTGGATAGATTGTTGTCTTCCTCCATAGGAGCTCGATCAAGGAAGAATCTGTTGAGTCTGACCTTCCTGAAGAACGAAAAAAGATCTTCATACAACTTGAATTTATTAAGACCCGTACTTGGAACAAAAGATAAACCTCAGCTCAACAACTGTGTATCTTCAGGTCTCAATATTTGGGATGATAATTTGTAAATAGGTAAATCCCCTCCAGTACCCGTGGTAGAAATGGAGTTATTATCTACCACCAGTACTGTTGATTGCGAGTTCTCACATATTGTTGAGGAGGTTGCGGGCTCATTGATTGCTGAGCTCCCTGGTCCTGCCATCTCACATTTCTTCCTCGATATGGGCCCCTGGGTAAAAAACCCCTTCCCTGGAATGTTCTCTGAGTAGATCTTCCTCTAAAGGGTCTAGAATTAAATTGACCACTGCCTACGTCTTGGTAGTTATCACCATCAGAACCTGAGGATCCTGAATCAGAGAAATTTGTATATCTCCTACGTTGGTACCCATTATAGTTGGTATTATAATTACCCTGTCCTCCATCTTGGTAGTAGGTAGGGTTAAGGTATGGGTAAATTTTTTCTTTTGTGAACCATCTCACATCTTTTCTTAGCTTTTCTGTTTTCTTATTGGTGAGATAGGTATCAAAGTCTTTCATTTCTATTTGGATTTTATCCAAGCTATTTTTAGCCTCATCAACTGCTGTGGAAGTATTTAATTTAGTTTCCAGATCATTAATTTCTTGCAGCAAGGTAGATGCCATATCCTTTGCTGTTTCGATGATGAGCATCATCCAGTCCCTGGAGCAGCGGTTTGAAATGAGGGACCACCGCTCCAGGAAATTTCTGATCTCAACAAATAATGCAGGGGCATTGCGTACTCTCAATCCAGTGGGAATGACACCTTCCTTAAGATACTCAAACATATAAAATGCATGAGATTCAATGTGTTTAAGTTTTTTGCGCATATTTAATGGGTTTTGCCATTCACTATTTTCAAGGTGATGTGAGGTAGTGGCCCCTGTATCTCCAGTCACTCTACCCATTAATGAGTTAAAGTCATCGTCAGTAAAGCCAAATGTTTGGAATTTATCCATGATTGTTATATGTTAGAAACTACAGATATTCTACTACGCATAAACGCTCACCTTAACTATCAAATTAGTCAAATCCTAGAAAGTATAAAACAAAAAAAAGGGGGAAGGATGAAAAGATATAAGCAAGAACCAAGTATTGAACCACAAAACACAAAGTGCAACAAGGAATAACAAAGTGTGAACAACTGGTCATACGGGAATGTCTAAAGTTGAGATCAAGGTAGTGAAAAGGTATATACTACCTACAACAAAAAAGCAAACAAGTCAAGAAAAAAACACTTTAAATCCCACGGTTGAAAAACCGCGAATGTTATTAGCAATAATGATGGGACCCCCTCAAGACAAGTTACAGTGACAGTACACCATATACACAAAGTGGGCCTGGTGCAATACCACCTAGGAGGCGTACGCTTTTTGGTGCACAAGGTTTAAATTCTTAAGATGTATTTGTTTGTGGGGGTAGTCCATTGTGCCTAGCAGTACTTTCTGCACTCCAGAATAGAAACATGAAGTGGCTTTGGAGAAGTACGCTTGCCTACTAGCCCCAAAACTAGCAATTATAAGTATCAGGCCAGTGTAATGCCCACAGCAGGAAGGGTGCTGGTATAATGCAGGGTAGGCATTCTTAGCACAGTGGTACAGTGATGCAGCCTGCAGTGGTAGTCACCACGAGCGCAGGGTGTCAGTGCTCACCACATACTTTAATGTCACTGGGCACAGGCCAGAAGAAGAGGCCAAGCAAGTGAAGTTTTCAGCTGAGTTCTAATCTCAGCTTCCTAACTTGCCTTTATTGTGTGATCATACCTATTTTCCTTCATCTCCTTGCATCAGTTTGCCCCTCAAGTGCTAAACGAGTGCTTAGAAACCCGTTATTGACCAAAATGAAGCGCTGCATAAAAAAACATGACAACCTCCAAACCGGAGCTCTATACTTCTTTACGAGATGAGGGCAGAAGACAGACAAGAACAGAACTCTGTCTGAGGAGGGATGTTGTGCCTTTAGCAGATTTTTCCTTGATTAAGTGGCTTGGGAAGTCTAGAGTTCATCTGTTGCTTTATCCCCTGATCGGTAAAGTGGAAATATTGTCGAACTTAACATTTACTGCAGTTCAACCACAGAATCACACAGATCATTACCCTTCTGCGCTTTTTGAGACTGCACAATGCAGACCTTGTGCAGACATGTGTGCTCAGTACAGGCAACACTTGAAGAGTCTGTGAGTCAAGATGGGTCACAGACCCGAAAAGTAACCCTGATGGATCACTGAAAGAATATCAAGGAGCAAAATATCAACCTGCCAAAATATTGTGGCAAAATATAGGAAGCCATAATATCGAATTCCTATCTACAAACAGGTAATTACAAAAATATTGAATCCAAAATATCGTAGTAAATAATATAGTTTGTTAAAATATCAATTTTTTTAATGTTTTTAAAGTAATGTAAAAGTAATAAAATAATAAATATAACTAAAACATTTAAAAATGCTTTATAATCTTAAAACTAATAAATAATTAATGTAAGTAGAAAGAAGCATGCCTTTTTATTTTTTAATACATATATATATATTAACTTAATATTAAAAACAAATATTCAATATGTTTAGCGTAGGATAGCAGGAGGATAACATTTACTATTCGCACTCCAGTGAGTGCATCAGTAAGGAAAGTGTTGAATAGCGGGAGGGTAAAAATTTGTATTCCCTCTCCAGTGAGTGCAACAGTTGGGAAAGAGTTGTATAGCGTAGGGGTAAAAATTACTGTTCCCACTCCACGGAGTGCAGCAGTAGGGAAAGCGTTGGATAGCGTAGGGGGAAAAAAAATGTATTCCCACTCCAGAGAGTACAACAGTAGAGAAAACGTTGGATAGCGGGAGGGTAAAAATGACTGTTCCCACTCCAGAGAGTGCAACAGTAGGGAAAGCGTTGGATAGCGTTGGGATAAAAATTACTCTTCCCACTCCAGAGAGTGCAACAATAGGGAAAGCATTGGCTAGTGTAGGGGTAAAAAATACTATTCCACTCCAGTGAGTGCAACAGTAGGGAAAGCGTTGGATAGTGTAGGGGTAAAAATTACTATTCCCACTCCAGAGAGTGCAACAGTAGGGAAAGCATTGGATAGCGTAGGGGTAAAAATTACTATTCCCACTCCAGTGAGTGCAATAGTAGGGAAAGTAATGATATAATATTTAAATAAGAATACATTAATTATCAATACCAACAGAAAATGTATTAACATTAATTACCAATTACAAAATGTTTAAAAATTAATTATTTAGAAATACCAATCAATATTATTTATTAAAAAATAATTACCTATTAATAATTAATTTACCAGCAAATAATTTCCAATACCAAAGTTGTAATAAGTAATTGAAAAATCACCAATTAATAATTAATTGACAATAAATTAATTATTAATACACAAAAATTATTTCAATAATTACGTAATTAAAATTAAATTACTTCCTACCCTATTCCCCCATAAACCCACAACCCACTCTGAATAATACATTAATACAATTAACATAATTATCAATTAATTAGTTAAATACAATTAATTAACAATTAATAACAGTTACTTACCAATTAATAATTAATTAACAATACATTTATTATCAATACAAATAAATACAAATAAATATTTACTTAATTACAATTAAATTACTTCCCACCCTATACCCCTATGAGCCCACAACCCGCAACAGAACTAAAATGCAAAATTAAATTAAACATAATTAATAATTCTTAAAAATTTATATTTAATTTACTATAATTAACTTACTTCCCACCCTATTCCCCTATAAACCCACAACCCGCTACGGAATTAAATTACGCAAAAATTAAATAACATAAAATTCATTACTTTAAAAAAATTAAAAATACATTACAAAATGATTATACACTTTTAACACATATACTAACATACAAAACACTTTAAAAAATTTTATATTATAAAAATTCAATATATTTTAATGCCTATATTATGTACTTCAATATTTTGACAGTCGATAATACTTACCTGCATTTCGATATTATTAACCACTATATTATGTCCATTCGATATTATGTCCATTCTATATTTTGCATTCGATATTCTGTCCATTCTATATAATGTTTTCTATATTTGTCTAGTTACCAACCCTGATGCACAATATGCATGCATCATTCCTGAATCAGATATAGCCAGGCTGTGAAAACCTATAAAGCAGCCATCCAGACAGGCATATTTATTTTGTAATGTTATTGGGAATTCTGACCGAGGGAGAAGAGATTTATAGTCATGGTCCTCTGAAATAAGGACCGATGCTGAGTACCGTAAACGACCGGCACAAATTAAGCACTGAGTTGCTATCTATGTACCCTTTGTACTTCGGTCTCCAAATGACAAGACATTCCGGGATGGCGGTTCTTAATAAATCAAGCATGAAGTACCTAATATCATTGCCTTCTGCCCCCTCCTACATTCCAAGAAGACGGAGATTGTTTCACCTCTGGTGATTTTCAAAATCCTCAATCTTCCATAATATATCCGTCAGTTGATATTCATGTGTCTTGACCTGACCTTTGAGTTTCCCCAGTTCAACATCAGCCTCTTTTGTCCTCTCTTCTATAGCGCCACGCTTCTCCCTAATCTCGACACATGCCTTAGCTACTTTTTTGACTGTCCCTTGTAGCTGTTTAGTAGCGACTCTGGCTCTATGTCTCTCTGATCTTGTTGACTCTGCTTGGTGTTCTTTGATTGTTTCCAAGGTAAGTTTTAACATGGCCTAATTCGCTTCTTCTTCACCGTTGCCAGGGTCCTTCATGCTAGGGGCGTTTTAACTCCAGAGACCCTTGTCCTGGCCCATTAATTGTATATTTGAATAGTCCCATTTTAATGCTTCTTTTGGCTGGGAGGGTTTTTCAATTGGATGCAGCTCTAACTTTCTTAAATCTTCTGTGATGTTGTGTCCTTATTTCGTTTCACAGTGCCCCCCTGGATTGTGGAAAAACTGCTGCCACTTGCTCCCAAGGGGAGTCACAAGGCTTCTCCTCCCTTAATCCCAGACTTAGATCAGAGGGTTCAGATTCATCCAGAAGGGAATAGCATTTTGTGACCCCGTCCTGAGACAGATCCAGGTTAGCCCCTGACCCACAGGGTTCCCAATCCCTGTTTTATTTTTACAATTCACCATTTCTGTAGGAACAGATGCCAATCTGTGCTTGGAATCTCTTGTCTTTTCAGGGATAAACATTTCCAGGGGGGTCCCTCCTAAATGTTGGCCAAACTTCTGTCTTAGTCACGGTCACAGAGTCACTTCGCATCTCTTTGAGATTTATACTCAAAAACAACATCATGAGAGGTCTCACCTCTACAGCCTCGGGAGGCATAACTCACAGTGGTACCGCATATGCTACACCGGTTTTGTCCCATCCAAAAGACCCAGGGTTCACTGGTGGTGCAGTAGAGAGAAAATCCAGTATTGCCACTTGTTGAGCTTGTGAAGATGTCCGCATTCTGTCTTCCAATTCTGTAGTCTGAGCTCAAATTATTGCAGCAGCTCCTGCTTTTGCTGCTTCAGTCTCCCTGTGGGACTCAGCTCTGCCCCCAACCTGGTCTTGCTTCAACCGGTTGGTAGCTGTAATCACTGTACCTGTCCCCCTGTAGCCAGAGCTCTCCATCTTGTCATAGGCCGTTTTAGCGGTTTTTAGCACCATTACCGGGCCGCTCCCACACTCGGCTAGGAGTTTGAGGCCGGCGCAGGTTTTCCATAAGCTGAAACCGAAGCCTTGATGATGGGCACAGTTACGGAATCCCATCCAGTAAACAAACCACTGGTGATTTTAAAATCAATAACCGTGCAGTTAGTCCACATTCCGACACTCCAGGGCCGCTATCCTAAAAGGAAACCCTTCCCAGCCTTCAGCACCGGGGATCGGGATCTGAGGTAGGTGTTGACACCCAAAGCACTAGAGCAATCGCCATCTTGCCTCTGTACGGAAGCTCCTAACCCCTGCAAACCTCCATGCAAGGAATATATTTTTCCAAGTGAAGAACGCACCTACCATACACCCTTAAGCTTTTGTACAGCTCCATTGCGACATAGTGGTGCAGCACAAACCACTGATCATCTTGTAACATGTGGAAAAGGTAGCTTTATTGAAACAGATGCACATTAACAACTTATTCCTGGGCAAACGCCTTACACAACTACCACCTCGCTAAACATCCAATTAACTTACCAATGTCCTACCCCCACCCCTACTTTTCTACCCACAATATCCAACCACTAGTATCTAGTTGCTATTGAAGTGCATTTCAACATTTCCAATCCTAACTTTCCCCTTCAGCCCATGACTGCAGGTATTAAACTATAAGTAACTAAACTTCTTAACCTTAAACTTCCTGCCTACCCTCTCCTTCTCCGTGTTTCACCAACAGCACCACTCCAACTTCTGTAACCTCCTGGTAATCTTTCCGGGCCATTGCCACCCAGGAACTTTGCTTACTGACTTTTTCCTCCCCCAATGTAGCTGACCTTCCCAGGGGCTCCCTATTTATGTACAAATGTTCTGAGGTAATGCCACTACGACCCTCAACTCCAAAATGTACATTCCTAAAAAAACTCAATGTTGTCATGCTTGGCAGATGCAACCAAAACCTATTTCCCTGCAAAACTGACCCATCTCCATGTTATTCTTGTCAATCTTCCTGTGCACCCTGTCCACTGCTTCTGGCTTCTCAGCTCCCCTTCACTACCTGCAGTGCATAAACTCTGTCCAGATTACAAAGCAACCAGATCACAGGGCCTTTAACTGCCTTACGTTATGTTCATAGCCCCCATACAAACCTAATCCTTCACTAGTACACGATAATTACCCCCAAATGGAGACCCAACACATCTGAGCATTTTCCTCCCACCAGCATACCATTTAAACACCTGATCAAATTGCGCCATCTCATGCCCTCTCTCCCCTGACAGGTAACAGGAAACAAGCCATGATCGAATCCAAAATCCCTCTGAGACATTTTACACTCCATCCATTTGAAGAAGAAATGCCCTACTACACAGATGGATACATCATCCACCGCCTGTCCGGCAAGTGAACCTGAAACAAAAACAGCAGTAACTATTCATACAGAAAGCAATCAGAAGACCAGCACCCCAAACTTCTGATGTCCTACCATGCTTGCCTGCAATTTTTTCTGTCTTGGTCGCAGCAATCCTGAAAGAATGTGTCCGATATTCAGCCGGGGGAACCCCAATGCAGAAAGCGCTTTATGCAAAACAGGAGCTTGAATGCTGTGACCGTTGCACCTGCTGGTGCCGGAAGACTAACCTCCCGGTAGCCCTGCATTGTGCAGCCCACTGGTCACCCCATGCCTAACATCACATTCCTCCCTTAATCTCTCTGGTCAGTCTTGGAGCTGTGCAGCCTTCCCTCCAATCTATCCTCCCTCCTTGTGGCATCCTCCCATTTCACTCTTTCATTGTTGCTGCAGCCTAGCAACTCAGACACTCTAGAGGTGCCAAAGAACTTTCACAACATCAAAGTGGAGAACAAGCATACTTCTTCATCTGCTCTGCAAGCTCACTGCAGTTCCTGTAGTACCTGGCGGAACTGATAAGGGTGTCCGAGTTCTCCCAAAGTGACCTTGCACTCTTGACCAGTCCTCGAGCATCCTTTTCCCTAGTTGCCCGGCTGATGGGGCATAGTCCTAAAACAATTTACCCATAGAGACAATATCCACAAGTTACCCTGCTATTGTCACATGCTACAGGCCCTTCTCTGTATATATATTGATACTTGTATAGCGCACTACCGACCCGCAAGGGTCTCAAGGCGCTTGTACGAATACCGCTGTGGAACCCATCCTGGCTTTCCCTGTGAGGCGTCCACTCCTGGGCACCCCCAAGGTGGAGGCCAGGCATCCTTTGCGTTGTGGTGGCTGTTGTGGAGATTAAGCAAGCTATTGCCCAGAGTTGCAGAGTGGGACTCCATGCTTGGAATAGGCACCGAGGCGAGAATTATCAGGTCCGTGGAATTTTTGCGCCCAAGACCCGCCGAGGCGGGGAATTGAACCCTGGTCCCGGGCTAGACCTCTGCATCAGGGTCTGCCGCTCTAATCATTGAGCCACACTTCTCCACTGAGTGACATGTTTCCAGGGCCCCAATGAGGATGGGATCCCATCAAGCAGAATTAGGTAGAGACAGGGAGGGAGGGGTCCCTGGGGTAAGGGGAGGATCCCTGGCTGGGGTGTTGAGACTGGCTGCACTGGGCAGAGGGTGGTCCTTGGGGGGCAGGAGGGATTGGGGGTTGATGGCTGCAGACCAGCTTAGGGTGGGGCGGGGCAGCCTGGCACAGGGAGGGGTAGGGGGCTTCCACGATGCAGGGGCTGGCGACTACATTTATGGCAGCCTTGCATGAATGGAGTGGGGAAGAAGAGGGTGCAGAGCCAGATGACTAGAAGGAGGGGGGCCAGAATTGAAGGGGAAACAGTCCAGATAGGCAAGAGCTGAGGGGGTTACCCCTCAAGTGACAGGACGGCAGCTCTGGCAGGGCGGGTGGTCTTGGGCCCCAGAGGTCGACATGGGTGGGGATAGGAGTGGGGCTGGTGCAAACTCACCAGACCTGTCCCATTTTTTGCAAAAAATGGAACAGGTCTGGTGAGTTTGCACCAGCCCCACTCCTATCCCCACCCATGTCGACCTCTGGGGCCCAAGACCACCCGCCCTGCCAGAGCTGCCGTCCTGTCACTTGAGGGGTAACCCCCTCAGCTCTTGCCTATCTGCACTGTTCCCCCTTCAATTCTGGCCCCCCTCCTTCTGGTCATCTGGCTCTGCACCCTCTTCTTCCCCACTCCATTCATGCAAGGCTGCCATAAATGTAGTCGCCAGCCCCTGCATCGTGGAAGCCCCCTACCCCTCCCTGTGCCAGGCTGCCCCGCCCCACCCTAAGCCGGTCTGCAGCCATCAACCTCCAATCCCTCCTGCCCCCCCAAGGGCCACCCTCTGCCCAGTGCAGCCAGTCTCAACACCCCAGCCAGGGATCCTCCCCTACCCCAGGGACCCCTCCCTCCCTGTCTCTACCTAATTCTGCTTGATGGGACCCCATCCTCATTGGGGCCCTGGAAACATGTTCTGAAGCTCCCACCTGCCCTCAGTCCTGCTGCTCAATATTTTCCCAGTGGATGGCACTGCAGCTGTCTCCTGCTCCTCTCTACGTATTTGTCTGTGTGAGGCTCATCAGTTGGCTCCCCTCTAGTGTGGTCCCCTGATCAGCAGGAGGTACTGCATCAGCCTCATGCGAAACTGATTACCTCAATTTTTTGGTCCTGTACACACGTCTTGGGTGCAGTCAGGTCGCTGCCAACTCCTCAGAGGGAGGTACCGCCTTGCCCATTTCAGACACCTCCTGAGTGTCTGCTCTCCTGCCCCATCTGTCCCTCAGCCTTCATGGCTCAGATGCAGGCCTCCCGGGAGCTGGGGCGCTGTCTGTTTTCTTCTCACCCAGCACTCCCCATATCAAGGCCTCACAGCGCACCTCGCAAGGCAGCTCACAGTGGCACGGAGCAGCTTGAAGACCTGACCTGTGGGGCGGTGCACATGCAATTATGACTCAGCCAGGCAGTCAGAGGCCTGCCTCACTTGTCTCACTGAGCCAGCCTTGTTTCCACCATGCACCACCAGGTTCATCATCTCCGCTACTTTGTCTGCACCAGAGGCCATAGTCTGCTCAAATTTGCACACCGATGGGGTTCAGGAAAAAGGCTATCCGGGCTTCCTGTCACCAGATCACCTGAAACCTAAAATGGTGGCAGGGAGCACAAAAGAAGCCCCCTTGTTGGGCTCCATTGGGCTTCATTAGAGCCCAAGCATCCTTTCCCAAAATCCCCAGAGGCAGACCTCCTTGCCAAATCCACATTCTCTTCCTACTCATGTTGTTGGAGTAGATTTCCATGCATGTATGGGGCAGGAAGGGCACTACAAAAACTGTTTTCCGAATATCCAAGGTACAAACCTTTGGTCATAGGTTAAAAAGGAACTTGACAATATGTTAACAATCCAATCTTAAATACATGGGCTCTGCATAGTGGAGTGTTCGGCCACTTCTTTTATGCATATGGACTACTGTTTTTAACCACTTCTCAAAGAGTATACATCTATAGGCACAGCTGTGGCGCCACATCGCAAAAAGCACAAGTATGATTTTACAATCGGATGCTCTACATGTAATCCTACCAGCCTTGTTAAATATGTGCTGTTGAGTTTCATAACAGCAACACGTGTTACTTACAGCGCAAGAACACTGTGGTTGCAAGATAAATAGAACACAAGATGTTTATAAGCAAAGCCGGGGAATAGGGGAGAAGGCAAGAGAAATATAATAGAAGAAATGTTAGTATACTTTTCAAATCACCTTTAATTGGTTGCCAATGTTTTAGGGGGTGTCTCATTCCCAAATAACATGTGTTTTTTCCTCTCTATTCTCATTATTACTTCTGTTCCTGAAAGTCTGATACCTATAAAAGATGCCATGTCCAGTTGTGTTTAAGTGATATGACATTCTCTGTCAGCCTCCCACAGATGCCAATGTCACCTTTAAAGAGCAATAGAGATCAATATGGGCGGCTCAACTTAGTCTTCTCATATTTGCATGCTTTCTGCACTCATATAAATTCAAAGAAGAATGGTTTATGAAATTATGAATTCCTTCGTGCCCATTCAGGAGCTTCTAGTCCTCCAACAACTGGAATAAAATGATTTTATTTATAGAGAAGGAACATTTTCTTCCAGAGATCGCCACCAGCGATACAGGTTGCAAGAAAACATTTTTTTATTACATTTTTAATTAATTATTTATTCTTTCATAAATATCACTATTTAATTCGCTAGATAATATCTTGAAATAAAATACCTTACATTTCTTTACCGATCACTCTTTTTGTTATATATTCGAAACCACCTGGTTTAATAGGCAATTGAAAAGTATTAATGCATTTCAGATGCGAATAATCCCTCAACAGGTTTTGCCGAGTTATTACATACATTTCGGAACCTTTTCCTATAAAATGAAAGCAGAGAAAACAAATGTTTAAAAAACATGAGAAAATTCCTGGACCTCTTCCTTAACGGTCGCTCCCCCACTCTCCCTGGATCCAGCTCGTGATCCTCACTATAGCGCCCACAGCTGAAGCACATTGTTGCTCATAATCGCCTTGCAGTTTCTGGTATCGTAGCATTATTTAATTAATAGCGCTTTGAGCATTATTTAATTAATAGCGCTTTGAGATCGTATTATTATTTATTTAATCGCGCTCTGGGATCGCAGCATTATTTATTTGATTTCGCTCTCACCCGGATACTCTGAAACAACACGCTTTTAATCTTTGTGCATTCCCTGTGATTACAAGTACTGTACTGTGCCCTGTTACGCTTTCTATTTCGCCCACCATCTTGTTGTTGTGCTTTCCCTTGGCCCGCCTCCCCGCTACCGTCTCCCAGCTGCCCCTCCCACGCTCTGCCCCCCTCCAATACCCATTTAAGACAGATGACTCAGCGTGCAGCGTCCACGCGCAGCGGTCGCGCTGAAGGTGCGCCAAAGGTAAGCCTGTCTACGCCCGTCCACACCTGGACCGCGCCCAGCGCCAGACTCCCGGTCCCCACCGTACCCAGCCCACTAGAGTCACATATGATGCCGCAACTCTCCTCGCCCTCAACCCCGGACGCGCACCACAATGCTGCGAAGCCACCCCAGGACGTACCCACGGCCCATTCGCCTGCCTCTCCTGCAAGTTCAACTGCTTCAGGACCCTCACCAAATCCACTTCCTCCAAACACAGCTCCGACTCTAACCGCCTGAAGTGCATCCTGCTCAACACCTGCTCGGTCCACAGACACGCAACGGAACTCTGGGACCTACTCGACACTGCGTCACCGGACATCGCCTTCCTTACAGAAACATGGATGAACACATCATCAGCACCCGACATCGCCATAGCCATACCGGACGCTTCCAAGATCACCCGTAAAGACCGCACGAATCAAACAGGCGGAGGCATCGCCATCATCCATAAGAACACCATCAAAATCACGACCAGCTCCGATGATAATCTTGCAACTGCCGAACATCTCCACTTTCAGATCCACACCGACCCTAGGACCACACTTAGAGGCACCCTCATCTACAGGCCTCCAGGTACCCGCAGTCAATTCAGCGATGACATCACCGACTTCGTCAGCCCATATGCCCTCGCCTCCGAGAACTACATTCTTTTAGAAGACTTCAACTACCACCTTGAAAACAAACACGACAGCAACACCACCACCCTTCTGGACAACCTGGCCAATCTCGGACTCAAACAACTTGTTGACACCCCCACCCATGTAGCCGGACACACGCTCGACCCTATCTTCACCTCCTGCAAGAACATCTCCTTCGATCGCACCACAGCTCTCCACTGGACAGACCACAGCTGTGTTCACTTCAGCTACAAAACCACCCTGACCCACAACCGCCCACAACCTATTCCTCGGAGAAACTGGAACAAAATCACCTCAGACCAACTCCTCACATCACTCAATCAAAACCCTCCCACCCTCTCATTGGACCCAAACCAAGCGGCCACCAATCTCAAGCAATGGATCACCCACAGTGCTGACGAATTAGCACCCCTGAAAAAACACCAGATCAAATCAGAAAGCAAAAACACTCCCTGGTTCAATGATGACCATAAAAAATCCAATAGCTATGCCGCACCCTGGAGAAAACATGGAGAAAAAACCCAACCACCGACAACATGTCCACCCTCAAGGCAGCCACCCGCAAAAACACCACCAACTGATTCGATCCGCCAAGAAATCAGCATTCAAGGATCGTCTCGACAACAACACTCACAACAGCAAGGAACTTTTCAACATCATCAAAGAATTCACCAACCCCACCGCAGCATCTAACGACATCACTCCCTCCCAAGACCTCTGCGATGCGTTATCCTCCTTCTTCTACAACAAAATTGCCGACATCCACAACAGCTTCGAGAATACTCCCAGCGTTCAACCCTCCCCACCCCCCTCAGATCCTACTCTGCCAACTAACCACCTTACCGCCTGGAACCCAATCACCACTGAAGACACCATCCGCCTAATGAACTCCATCCACTCTGGCTCGCCAACTGACCCCTGCCCCCACCACATCTTCAACAAAGCGGACTCCATCATCGCACACCATCTCCGTGATGTCATCAACTGCTCGTTCAACTCTGCCACCTTTCCAGAAAGCTGGAAACACACCGAACTTAGCGCCCTTCTGAAGAAACCCACAGCAGACCCCTCTGAACTTAAAAACTACCGACCCATATCCCTCCTCCCATTCCCGGCCAAAGTCATTGAGAAAGCCGTCAACAAGCAGCTTGCCGCCTTCCTTGAATCCAAAAACTCCCTCGATCCATCTCAATCCGGGTTTCGAGCCAAACACAGCACCAAAACCGCCCTCATTGCAGCAACTGACGACATCCGAACACTACTGGGCAACGGTGAAACAGTGGTCCTCATTCTACTCGACCTCTCCGCCGCTTTCGACACAGTCTGCCACAGCACCCTTATACAACGCCTCAGCAACATTGGAATACAAGGAAAAGCCTTGGACTGGATCACCTCATTCCTCGCTGGGAGAACTCAAAGAGTCCGACTTCCCCCATTCAACTCTGAGGCCACTGAAGTCATCTGTGGCGTAATACAAGGATATTCACTCAGTCCCACCCTCTTCAACGTTTACAGGAGTCCACTCGCCTCCATCGCGCGTCAACAGAACCTTAACATCATCTCTTACGCCGATGACACCCAGCTAATCCTTTCCCTCACCAAAGACCCTAACACCGCCAAAACCAATCTTCACGAAGGCATGAAAGAAGTAGCCGAATGGGTGAAACATAGCCGCCTAAAACTCAACTCAGACAAAACGGAGGTGCTCATCCTAGGATCTTCCCCCTCTGCCTGGGACGACTCTTGGTGGCCTTCCGCTCTGGGCACAGCACCCACATCCACAGACCATGCACGTAACCTTGGCTTCATCCTAGACTCCTCTCTCTCGATGTCCAGACAAGTCAACGCAGTCTCATCCTCCTGCTTCAACGTACTTCGCATTCTCAAAAAGATCTTCCGTTGGATCCCCCTCGAGACAAGAAAGACTGTCACCCACGTACTGGTCACGAGTCGACTGGATTATGGTAACACACTATACACCGGACTAACATCAAAATTACAGAAAAAACTCCAACGCATCCAAAACGCATCAGCGAGACTCATATTAGACATCCCTCGCCAAGATCACATCACCGGACACCTAAAAGACCTCCACTGGCTTCCCGTCAACAAAAGAATTACATTCCGCCTTCTCACCCACGCACACAAGGCCCTCTACAATCTAGGACCCGAATGCCTCAACACTCGACTGTCCTTCTACAAACCCACCTGCCAACTAAGATCATCCAATCAAGCCCTCGCCGCTGTCCCGCACATCCAAAAATCCACCATGGGTGGCAGATCCTTCTCCTTCCTTGCTGCCAAGACCTGGAACTCACTCCCCACTCACCTCCGCCTTACTCAAAACCACATCTCCTTCAGAAAAGAACTTAAAGCCTGGCTATTCGACAAATAATGAACCCCTTACCCAAGCGCCTTGAGACCCTCTGGGTGAGCAGTGCGCTATACAAATACCCGAACTTGAACTTGAACATTTATTGAAACGAAAGTAAAATATAGCTGATCAAGGACACCTCAAAATGTCAAGTTCGATCTCAATAGCTAAAAACAAAATATCAAAAAAGAGAATTAATATTGCTAATGAAAGCCATCATCAGATAATCAGCCTACCAATCCTTTCACTATGCATTCTGAATGCCACCATGCACTGCTAGCAAGAGTATTTGGGGCCGTATTATGGAAAGTGCCCCGGGGGCACAACTGCAATGTATGCCCACTTTGTGAGACCCCTGGGCGCTTTGCTACCAGCAGATGCCTGTGCAGTCCCTTCTGCAATTCTGATCGCACTGATGTATTTGTAACACCAGAACTTTCAGACGGAGTGCTCTCGTTTCATGGGGATGTGGCCACATGCATCACTTTGCCTCTGCACCCAGTGCTGAGGCACACAAGCCTTTAGGAGAAACACTGAAAGTGTGCCACAAAAGCTGCCATACTTCTCAGTGTACCAACTGAGGGCAGCCCTCTAGATGGGTTAAAGGGAGTCCCATAGAGTCACTCTCTGCGCAAGCATGCAAGGTGAAATCTCTCCCTCCTCTTCAAAGTGCAGTAAGTTGCCCCCTGCACAAAGAAACATGGATTGACTCTTTAGAATCTGCTCTGAATTTCCTTGGGGCAGTGCGAGTGTGCGCTATCCATGCTTGAACCTAGAGCACCTGTTTAAAGGTGCGCCATGCCACAAACAAGGAAAGTGTGTCCTATTTGTACTAAGACTCCTGTTGTCATTTTATACTATTTACAATCCTTCAAATATATCTGTTCATTATGGCCACTATCAATAGCTATTGCTAATTTCATTTGCTTGAATGTGTATTTCTAGAAAAGGAGTTAGTCCAATTTATTGGTACTATTCTCTTTCAAACATTACTGTGCACTATGAGTGATTAGCATTTATTTTCAAACAACCCCAAAATTGTGTCAAAAACAAACATGTATTACAATGACTGTACATTGCACTATATAACTTTGTTTCTCATAGGGAATGCATTTCTCTTCAGAGAGAACCCCACACTATATACTTCTAACAATCTTGAGGGTGTTCCTTTTCCCTTTCTGCCCTGAGCAGGAATTTACTCCTGGCTTTGGCTGAAATAACTCTCCTACCAAACCCAGGGTGAGGACAATCTAGACCTTCAATTTATCTAACCATGCATTTGCTACCTCACCTCCCCATCTTTCCTTTCTCTTTTTCAACCCTGTTCCCTCTACCTCACCCTTCTTACTATATTTACTCCTTTTTCACTACCCCTTTTTCTCTGTCTATCCCTCCTACTCTATGTCAACTCACTTTTTCATCTAATCGCTCATCTTTTAACGTTATACTTCTGTACTACTACTTCAGTTTCCTAGTTCGTTTACTATTCCTCACAACTGTCTCTCTATGTATCATCCTCATCTTTCATTCTTCACAGTTTGTCTACTTTACCTGTATTCTTTCTACATCTCATCTCTGTTTCTAAAATTCACACGTCTCAACATTTCTCCCTACCTCACTTATCTTTACTGAACAAGTCTCTATGGGCCAGATGTAGGAGCCCTAATACCGGTCGGATGTTTTCAGATGTAGGGGGCTGAAAAATACAGAATCGTATATTTACCGATTCGGTAAAATTACCAATTTGGTAAATTACTGAATCAGTAAATATACCGATTCTGTAATTACAAAAGTAGGTGGCACAGTTTACAGTGCCACATGCCCTTGAGAGTCGGTATTTTACCACACAATCCTATTGTGTGGTAAAATACCGAATTCAGGTGTGCATGCACATCTGTGCATGCACACCTGTGCAATGTGACACACAGACATGCCCTTAGGGCATGTATGTGTGCCACATTGCACACAAGCCTGTACTTGGGGTGCTAGAGGGTGTCAAAGTGACCCCCCCTGCACCCTTGCAGGATTTGGTATTTACCGATTCTGTAAATACAGAATCGGTATTTTCCATTGATTCCTATGAGCTTCAAAGCCCATAGGAATCAATGGGAAATACCGATTCGGTATTTACAGAATCGGTAAATACCGAATTTTACAGATTCGGTAATTCAGATTTTAAAATTACCAACATCTGCCCCCTTCCCATTTACAGACTCTTAAATACCGAATCGGTAAAATTTGGTATTTAAGAGTCTGTAAATGGGAATAACCTACATCTAGCCCTATATCTCTTCCAATGTTGCCCCTCTATCTACTCACCATTCCCACCCTACCTTTCTTTACTTCTCTCACTACCACAAATATCTAACGGTCTATCTCTACTTCTGTATTCCTCCACTTCTCTTTAACTCACCCCTTTTTTTTTTACCTTCCCTCTCTTTACTTTACCCATCGGTGTACAAAACTGCCTCCCTCTCTTTATATTTATTTCTTACCTATGTCTAATTGTCTCCTGTCTCTCTCTCCTTGCCTCATCCTAAAACATTGCCTATTTCTTGACTTCTCTTTCTCTACCTTCGTCTTCCTCTTTCCACTATTCAGTATCTTTCGTTCTGACAACCTCGCCTTGGTGTCTTTACTTATTATGTCTCTATGTCATTTCTATCTCTATTTCCTTTCTCCCATAGTTCATCTCTCCCTCTAAACAATTCTCTTAGCATCTCTCTCCTTGTGTCTCCAAACCTTCCCATTTGCCTTACTCATCAGAGTTGCCGTCTCTGTCTAGCCAGGAATGTGTACACAAAGGGCCTAGGCAGGGGAGCAGGATTAAGGAGAACATTATGATATTCAGTCTGATTGAATGGTAAAGATCGTTTCTCAGTGCTTAGATTTTTTCACAACTGCAGCAACAATGTCAATTGTGAAGGGAGGTGTATTTGTGATTATGAATATCTGCAAATAAGCCTACAGTTTCAAGCATTATGTGCAAATATAATATTAGTCCACTAGTTGGCCAACAGCCAAGTAGAAACTTCTTGTTTAAGCTAGATGATGTAGTGATCCCTGTATCGAAATCATTCTCGTATCTTGGGGTTATTTTCGATAATAAACTTAGCTGGGGTCAACATCTTGTCAAGAAGAAAGGTGAATTGGCTAGGGTGAATGCCTCCATTTTTTTCTTTGCGGGTAATTAGGGAAAAAACCTACCAGTGCCAAGATGAAACTTTATAATGCGAAATCAGTGGCTACTGCTGTCTATGGCAGTGAACTGTGGGGATATGTCAGGGGGGAGCAGTTACAGATCGTTGAAAATTCCTTCATGAAACGCCTATTGTGTGTCCCAGTTGGAACTTCTAACTTTGCAGTACATGAAGAGTTGACATCTTTTCCTTACGCCCACTGACATGTTGGCTAAATCTGTGGCTAAATGAGGACATTCCACTGACTAATTTGATTATGAAAGACTTTTTATCCCAGGATAAGGCACTGGGCACCCCATGGTTAAAATACCTTTAATCTAGTTTCTCCAGGCTCGGACGTTTGGATCGGTTTGAACATCCGAGCAGGATTGTTAAAGGGGATGTGGAGGTAATTAAACAGGCTTTCCTTATGGACAGGAGTATGCAAAGGGAAGGTGTGGAGCTTCAAAAAGCAACTGTAAGAAAATCTGTTATCCTTAAAACAATTGAATCAATGGAGCCATATATGGCTCACTGTCCTCACATGAGAAATTCTTGCTAACTAGGTTTAGGTTTAGGTTAAATCTGTAACATCATCTGCTGTTTAGACCAAAAAGTGACATTTTTAATAAATATGCAGCGCCCTGTGGCTGCGACGGAAAGTCTCCACAGGATATGCTGCATTTTATATTTTTATGTAGATTTTATGAATACCCACGCAAACGCTATCTGGTTGCTCTTTTTAAAAAACTCAATTTTAATTAGATCAAACCAGCCCTTATGTACCTACAACGTCTGCATAAGGACAGTATTCTTCAAGTTAATGAATTTTTAAAGCTATGTATAAAGCTGAGAAACTGTTTGGATCAGTGATGGTCCTTTCTGATGATTTATATCTCTCATGAACTTATCTATTGTACGTGAATAACTGATCCTTGTACTTTCTGCACTTTACCGTTTATTTTTATATATTGAATTTTTTAAATGCTCTGTTGTATAAGTACTTTTATGGTTTGAATCAAAACCGAAATAAAGTCTCTATTGATTGATTGATTACTGTAGTTTTCCTTCAAAGAGACTAACAGGCTGGTTAAACTCTGAATTCCACCAAAAAGAATGTTTTAAACAAATGCCAGGCAGCTTGAACATTTAAGGTTTTATTGCATCTCCCCATTTCTGAAAATGTAGGTTATAATTCAATACTCTATGGCATCACAAGGGCTTACATAGCTGATATAGGTGATACATTCAAATTTGTTCTGTACAAGGGGCCCCGAAATATGTCTTGCCTGGGGCCCCAACAATCCTTAAAATTGCAGTGTTCTCAAGTTCATCTGAAATTTTGTTAAAGGGACTCTTGACACATGGTTCTCTCAATGAAATCAGATGAGAACTGTTTAGAATGGACACCAACATGGCTCCCCGCACAAGTGTAACCAAACTGCTTGGAAGAGTGACGATTCACAATAAATATCCTTTTTGATCTAATCCCAATACCTGTTTGCTATTTTTATTCATGTATTGATAAAGTGCCAAGTGTAAATTTAGCCCTGCACCTAACCGTAGCTATTACATTAATAACATATGGCTCATACACATCTTACATATTTACAAACGTCATTATTTTTCACATAACAGCAATAACACAGAAAGAATACATAAAGTAACTTATGCTGGCAAGATGCATGAATTAACGTTCGGTGATGACGTCTGGGCAAGTTCTGAGATCGGATAATGGAAAGACCAACTAAGATTTCCATGCTTCCTAAGACGATAAATAAAGCATTGTTAGATTGGATAATAGTGACATTTCTTAGTTACAGGACTTAAACATGGTAGAAGTGTAGTACTATATGAAAACAAGTTAATATTGCACCGTCTGCTTTCTTTCCAGCAAAATATTTCATTCTCATCTGTTTGTTAGGACTTCATTATTTGCTGGTGCCGTTAACAAATATTTAATTAACAAACCATGCTCTTAAATCAACAGAAGGATTAGTTACTCCTATTAGGCTAGTGAAGTATTATTGAATGTTTTTTAGAGCGAATATCAATTTGTCACTTCTCCTTTCAGAAATGAGGATGGATATTTAGCAGAAGGAGGGAATTACGCTGGGGTATAGCCCATTAGTGCTGGATTGTGTTTGTTTTGTTAGCACAGAAAATAGCATAGAGCAATAGTCTTCTTAGTTAGACTACAGAATAAAGCCTTGAGACCCCCATCCAATAACGGTTGCCCCAGCAGGCTTATGATAAGAGAAAACACTTTCACTTTCCAATTAGCTAACAAATAATTTTAAATGCAAATGCTAATTAATAGTTTGACATTGACAGAGTTGCAAGACATATTTATATATTGATTTATTGGAAGATGACTAATCGCCAAAAGCAAAAGTAGTGCTGTGAATACTAAAAAAACATACATTGCATGGCATTAGGTTGAGTCCTAAAAAAAGCAAGCACCGGATAAGCCAATAGGTGTTGGCTGTAAAAAGTTGAGTTATTGGCTTTACCATGATTGTTGTTAAACACATGCATGTGCATATGTCAATACACGTGTGTTAAGGATTTTTGTGCATTTATCTTTCCGTTCAATATTTACCTGGCAGCAAGAGAACAACAGCGTATCTACGCTCCCTCTATGCCCGAAAATCCTGACATTGTTCAGATCCCCGCATATCTCCCATAACTCAAGACCGCATGCAGCACCGAGTATTCTCATACCGAGCTGCCACCCGAACTCAACACGCTGATGACCGCCTATCATTCTGCGCAAGCCTCCGCACAGTGAATTGAGCCTCATTACCCGAGCTCTCCTAATTTATTGTAGCTCCGCATGCTATCCCTAGCACTGCGAACCCTCTGATTAGAGGCGTATTATCTATACCAGGCAATATAACCTTGTTTTAGTCCTGATGATGATCCTTTCTGATCAGAGCAATTGATCAAAACGTCGACTCTTTTAAGTAGACATACATGCAACCACTGTGTATCACTGTGTATGTTCTACTCTGGAGAACACTCCCAACACTGATTTAAAAAGTGTCCAGATTGCTGACTTTCTTTGCCTGTGAAAATTCTCTCTCTGTATTACTTCCTTTCCTTCCACTGTGTTTCCTTCACCAGTACGGCACAGGACTGTGCCCTACTTTAAGAATTGTTGTCTTTGTATTCAATATTATTGTTTGATTCCTAATTCCTGGTCCGGCTGGACATGGAAAAATATATAGTAACTTATTGTGTTCTACATTTCATTTGTTTATATCTTTAATTTGTTTAGGACCTTTGTCTCCTTCAATTGACTTATACCCTTGGTCCTTAGCTACATTTTGAGTCCCCCTTGTTTCTATAAAAAAATGTTGCAAGAGTAAAGCACTGACTGTTTTGAGTTGTAAAAAGGTTTGCGATCACTCGCAGAAGAAAATCTAACATCTCCAAAGAAAACAAACAAATAGGGAATGTGAAATCCAAAAAGAAAATAGAACCATGACAAGGGACGGAAAGGTGGGCTTACCATAGACTAAGTACCTGCTCCTGGGTGTGATGACAGGCAGAGAGGCAGTCCCGCCCGAACACCCCCTAAAATCATTAGATCACTCCTTCCTAAATACAACCCAATCAGGGCCTGGATCATCACATGGACGACCCACCCACCTGAAAAGCCTGAGGAGACCAGGCTTTGTCAATCTCCACCTGTGCCCCCATCAGGTGAGACAGCACACCAAAAATGCAATCCACACCATTCAAAGGGAAAAAGGCTGCTTTAATAGCACAATGTCTGGAATACCAGAAACATAATAAATTCCCTAGGCAAAATGCCTTACAAAACTATGTAAGCCTCACTAATACAATGTTTTTTCCTCTTCTAAAATCAAAAGTGACCCCTCCATATACTACCCTTACCCTACCCTTCACACACATGTCCCACTACTCATGCACCCAACAGATGTGGCCTCACTGGGCTGTGCTCACCCACCTTGGTCCATCATACCAACCCCTATGCTGTTGCCAACCAGTAACATCCAGAGATGCTTTCCTGTATCCCTACCCTGCCTACATGTATTTGCTACACCTTCCAACAAAAAGAGCCTAACAGCCTTATTCATGAAGGCTAAATCGGCTCGCAAAGGGCCGGATTCTGAGAATCCGGCCCTTTGCGAGTGCGATTTTTGCTTTTGGGATTCAGCATCCCAAAAGCAAAAATCGCTAATTGCGATGTCGCAAATGTGCGAGGAAATGACATTTAAGGAATCTCTATTTGAGATTCCTTAAATGCTATTCAACATCCTATTTCAATTTGCGATTTCGCTATTTCTAGGCGCAATTTACCGCGAGGTCAGACCTCGCGGTAAATTGCGAAAACTCAGAAAAATGCATTTAAATGCATTTTTCTGAGTTGCATGTTACACACACACATGTCCTGATCATTTGAGGGGTGCTACAGGGTGTCCTGTGGACACCCCTGGCACCCTTCAAATCGCAATCTTATTTGCGATTAGCTAATTGCTAATCGCAAATAAGGAATACTCCCCATTCATTCCTATGGGCCTTTTGGCCCATAGGAATGAATGGCGAGTTATTCCTTATTTGCGATTAGCAATTTGCTAATCGCAAATAAGGAATCAGTAGGAATCGCATTTTATTATGTGATTCCTACATGATTACCGTTTTGCGAGTCCTTAATAGCGAATCGCTATGATTCGCTATTAGGGGCTCGCAAAACGGCCCCTTCATGAATAAGGCTGTAAGACACTTATGCATTTTCTCCCAGTAACTGTGCGATTATCAAAAGCAACTCCAAAAGGTAATTTTCATTGCCTAAAAAAGACAGATGGACCATGTCCTGCTGAAAAAAGTGACTGGTCTTCTTTCACAATTTAGTTATGCTTGAAAACAGAGATCCTGCTATTCATACAAAAATCTTGCATCTCTCTGTTCATCTTCCTTCTCTGTATTTCAATAACACTTGCCTTCCAAGCACCTCACCATACCTATCTCTGTAATAACTGTGTTTGGGCTGTCTCTCCAAACTTCCTTCATTCGGAGTAAATCTGCCTTCATAGCTTTTATTAAACCAATTATAGAAAATGAAACCAAATCATATTCACCAAGATAGATAACCAATAGTTCCAGGCCTGTCTTTCCTGCGATAAGTTTAATTAACTACCAAACAGCTCACCCTACTGCATACCCTCTTCTCCTACCATGACACAATCACAGTGGCATCACCCAGGCCTAGCTGACTACCATAAGTCGTTCTTACAGCTTGCTTGGCAGCCAAACGAACAAAGGAATGGCCAACAATCCATACTTCAGAAGTATTAGTGGGATGACCAACTGCATAACCTAGAAAAGTGACAAATAATTAAAAAACAAAATCCTAAACTGTTAAATCCAGTTATTTGTCCTAACATACATACCGTTTAAAACATAGAGATCTCCATCTAGTTGAGACTTTTATACTTTCTTCAGAAACAACAAAGCACTTTGCCTCCATTGCTGCCACAATCCTACAAAAATAGGTCTGTAATCTTTAGACAGCAAACCCACCACTTACTTTCTACATAAGCTCCCATCTCTTTGTGTCCTCAGCAACTCAGAATCATGATAGCTCCTTGATACAGGCAAACGATGCAAAAATAAAACAACAACCAACCCCGATAGAAAAAACAAATAGCTGTTAACTTACCTATAAATCTACCCAAAATCGGACTTGAAGAGGAGCTTCTCCTGTCTTCTCGCACCCCACCTTCCCCCGCCCAAAATGCCAAAGTTCGTCTGCAGACCTCACTCCCGATGGGATCATAAGCCCAAAAGCATTTCCCATAAAAAACAGAATGGCCACAGCTTAACCTAGAATGATTACTGATGAAAGGTCATTGTGTATTTGCCTCATAATGAAGTTAACTGCATAAACGTGTCTCAAAAGTAATTAATTGTCCTCCAAATCGCATTTAACTGAACTGCAAATCAGAGACTCAAACAAAGCATGTTTATATGCTCTTTTAGTTGACATTGATAGAGACCGTTCAATCAATTCCAGAATCCCACCCCACTAGCAGCCACAGATCATATGGAATCTTGGTCTTCTCCTTAGCCACTTCCAGCGCTAAACCACAGAACTCCTGTCACTGTAAATGAGATAATGCATCTGTGATATCATCCATTCCTAGAATGTACCTCCCTCTGAAAATAATGTTGAATTGTAAACAGCCAGGCAGGGAAACCCTTAATCAACGTACAACTCTCTCATCTATTGCTTTTGTGTAATAACCAATATCACTACAGTCTGAATATCAACATTAAAGTGTAACACTCCTGTTGGTTAACAGTTCACCCCTAAACTCATTGCCATCACTAAAGTAAAAAAATCCCAAAATGCAATGAACTTTGTAATATCCGTGTGGTAATGTGTGGCATTTTGACATGGGTTCCAGATTGAAAGAGGTGATTGTAAGACATGTCAAGATTCCAGACGAGGCAGTTAGTCCAGTTTGTCCCTTCTGTCCAGGAATCCAAAATATGTTTACTACTCACTGCATGAAGAAGTTACTTTATTTGATGATTATGACACTGGTGATGAGTGGGCACACAGCAGGAACACAGAAAAGAAGCCTGGCGCTCAGATGGAGAAACTTCTTGTGTATTATCACCAGACGAAGGAATCCCAGACAATATCCCAGAGCCATGGGAGTTCGGAGTGTACAGGCATCCGTATAGCTGAAGCTGCAGAGAGGTTGCTTACTGGTGCAGTAAAGTCGACAAATTATTTTATTGACATTTAGCCAGATTGGGATTTAAACAGCATTGAGCTGCATGCATGCCTGTGCGAGTCCTTATAAAACACTATCGGCACAAGGCATTCATTGTTCCTAAAACAAGCATTTCCAGTGCGCATCGGTATCAAACAACGTTGGCGCACTGGGGGAACGAACCCAATTTACCAGTGAAAACGACGAGTTTCGACATTTTGGCTGCCATTTTGGAGGGTAGGGAGGGTATAATCCCTGTAGTGCTGTAATATGGAATACACAGAGAACTCCAAGATGGCGTCCTGTTGGGCGCCCGACAGTGAAGCACTCAGCAGTCTAGTGGTTGAGAACAGCAGGAGAGAAAACGACGGTTATCCCAGGTGGGATGGTGAAAGATCATCAGACGGAGCGCGGGAGGAGGAAAAGGAAGGAGCCGAAGAGAGGACAGCGAGAGAGGTGCCGTCGGAGGCGTCGGGGGACCCCCGGACACGAGAGGAGACCACCAGAACCCCAAAGTACAACGCGCTAGTATCCGGTAGTTCCCTGAAGGCACAGGACGCCGAGATACCGACTGCTACGGTCACCAGGGACCGTAGCCCCAGGCGAGTAATGGGAAAAGAAGGGTGGAAGCAGAGGTTGGAGGCAAAGGGGTGGTGGGGTTTTTGGCGCAAATAAGTGCATGATATAGTTCTCAAACCCCCCCCCCTGTTCTCTCCATTCAGTTAAACCCTTACCTCACTTGTGGTGAACCTAGAAAACTGGTGAAGGGGAGCACCTTAGATAATTAAGTCGAACAGATAAGTGACTGTAGTGTCCTTTTCTTTTCTCGAGTTTGCCTTGCCTACGGGAAGTACCGGTCTGAATAGAAGAGTGGATCCTGCTGGGACAACGAACTCTGCTCACCCTAAAAGACTGTTGTGTGATTGAAAGAAACTACTGGATAAAGTGGTTTATTGTCTATGACGAATCTTGTTGCACTCCAACTGTCTGTTCTGAAATAAATAGCAAATTCTACTCATTTCAATAGAGAGCTGTGTCTCCCTCCAAGGCTGTATGTGCATACTCACCTAGGTTAAAGTGTAAAAACCATCACAGTGGTGTCAGAAGTAGGATATTGTCATCTGAAACAAGATGACACAGCCTGTAACAGTCCAGGATATGATAACCCAATTGGCAGAGGGACAGAGACATTTGCAATTGATATTTGAACAACAGAATGAAAATGCACGAAAAGAAAGAGAATCTTTTCAAACAGCGATAAAGGAACAGGCTGCTCTGCTAACGAATAACCAAAAAGTACAGGATACGGCTATTCTTCGACTCACAGATGTCATTTCCAATACGCGCGTACAACCTAACATACCCGGGAGTGTGTTACAGAAGTTTCAGGAAGGGGAGGATCCTGATTTCTTCTTTACTAACTTTGAGCTGGTAGCTGCCACCGCTACGTGGCCCCCTGAGTGGTGGGGCCAATATATAGCACCCCTCCTTTCAGGAGAACTACAGGCGGCATATCAAGCAGCTAACCCAGCTGGAGTGACCCCCTATCAGGACATAAAGAAAGCAATATTAGAAAGATTGGGTTGTGACCATGAATACTATCGGTCCTGCTTTCGGAAGGAAAAGTGGGTTAATGGAGATAATCCCAGAGCCTTGTATTATCGAGTTCAAGATCTGGGTAATCGGTGGCTGAAACCTCATGCTTCCTCAATAGAAGAAGTCACTGAACACATCTATCTCGAACAGTATCTGGAAGCCTTACCCCCAAATACCAGAGCATGGTTAAAACAGCATCCAGGACTGACCACTCAATCAGCCATTGAACTGGCTTGTGCCTACCATAGGTCTCCTGATTTTAAAGCTCTCCCAGGCCGAGCACCTATTGCTTTTCCAAAACCTACCCCGAGAACACCCATTGAGAGTGGAGAGAAAGGTCCTAATTTCACGCCTAAAGTCAGTCCAAAACCTTTTAAAAAAGTTAGCAGTCCGGTGAACATGAGTCCCCAATGTTTCAGATGTGCTGAGTGGGGACATATTTCCCGTAATTGTCCTTTGAATAATGATGGTACCGAACCCATGGAGGTGGGGTGGACTAGAGGCAGAGTACTAGTCACTGGGGTCCCTAGGAAAAGGTATAAAAAGACCATTCGCCTTAATGGGAAAACCATTGAAGCACTATTAGATACTGGTTGCCATCAAACTGTAGTAGTACAGGACTTAATACCCTTACAATCCATTTGTCAGGAAGAAACAGTCTTAGTTTCCTGTGTACATGGGGATGTTAAAGAATATCCTTTGGCCGAGGTATTGTTGGAAATAGACGGAGACCCTCAAGTAAGGAAGGTGGGAGTGGTTCCCACATTACCCGAAACTATTCTGTTAGGTACTGATCTACCCAAGTTTGATGAATATTTAATGACGGTATCCAATTCAGAGGTAGGGTCGGAATGGTTACAGGAAGCTCCCTTTTCCAATGAGAATATAGCCTGTCCCCAAGATAGAGAAAGGAAATCTAAAAATGAAAAGAGAAGAGACAAAGAGAGATATACTTCTGCCTGTCAAAATTTTGCCTCATGTCTGCTCTTTTCTCCAGAACATGGAAATACTCCAGCTCGGAGTTTTCGTGCTGATCAGAAGGATGACAGTACACTCACGAATGCCTGGAGTCAAGTGCAGGAGTTTGAAACAGAAAAGGTAGGACCTTATTTCTTTGTAAAATGTAAATGTAAACGTAAATATGTTTCTATTTATATAGCGCAACACTTTAACCCAGGGGTCTCAAGGCGCTTGCTTAGGGAACCCGTCCTGGTATTCCCCTGTGAGATACCCCGGCCGGGTATCCACAAGGTGAAAGCCAGGCATCCCGCCGCGAGGGGCCTTAGTGGAGATTAAGCAAGCTATTGCCCAGAGTCGCAGAGTGTGACCCTGTGAGTCGAGTAGGCACCGGAGCGAGAATTGTCGACTCCGTGGAATTTTGAGCCCGCGAACCCTTGTCAACGGCCGATCTCAGCTTCCGGGTCTGCCACCTCTAACCACTGAGCCACGCTTCTCCAACCACTGAGCCACGCTTCTAAAAAACGGATTGTTGTACAGAGTCAGTGAAGGAAAAGGAGTAAAGACGGAACAGTTACTGGTACCTATGGCCTTCAGAGAACAGGTACTGCAGTTAGCTCATAACCAGGCAGGGGGAGGACACTATGGACAGTAGATGACATTGAAGTACTTGTTAGAGAAGTTTTACTGGCCAGGGGTGTATCGAGAAACTGCCAGATTTTGTGCCACTTGTCCCCAATGTCAGTTAGTTAACCCCTCCACAGACAAAAGAGTTCCTTTACAACCGTTGCCCATTATTGACGTTCCTTTTCAACGGGTCGGGATGGATCTAGTGGGACCTCTACTTCCCTCTGCTAGGGGACACCAATACATACTAGTACTAGTAGACTACGCTACAAGATACCCTGAGGCCATTCCTCTCACAAGCATGACTACGATGGCAGTCGCCCAAGCTATGGTGTCTTTCTTTTCTCGAGTAGGGTTTCCTGCGGAATTGCTGACTGATCAGGGTACTCCTTTCATGGCTAAACTAATGAAGGAGGTGTGTTAGGTTCTAGGCATTCAGCAAATCCGGACGGCGGTATATCACCCCCAAACGGATGGGCTAGTGGAAAGATACAATAAGACGATCAAAACTATACTCAAGAAGCTGATAGGGGAATCAGGAAAAGATTGGGACAGGAAATTGCCCTTACTGTTATTTGCAATTCGGACTCATGAACAAAAGTCCACTGGGTTTTCCCCATTTGAGCTCTTGTTTGGGAGAAAACCCCACACTCTCTTAGATATGGCGGCAGAACAATGGACAGAGGAGGAAGATGAGGGCAAACCTCTATTGGGGTACATTAAAACTCTGAAAGAGACCTTAGCTACGTTGTGGGACACAGTTCACCAGAACATGGAAAAGGCCCAAGAGAGACAGAAAACTCAGTACGACCGCTCTACACGTATGAGGGAGTTAGCCGTAGGAGACAAGGTTCTAATACTTCTTCCCTCCTCAGACAAGAAGTTGTTGGCAACATGGCAGGGACCCTATACTGTAATTCAGAAAGTAACTCCAGTTTCTTACCGGGTGGCTGTGCCTCATACAAATACAATAGGACAAACTTATCACATTAACTTACTCAAGAAATGGGAAGAACCAGATGTGATCAATACGGACCAGAGACCAATCCAAACAATCAGTCAGGTGACTCTTCATAAAAAGTTAGACACACCTCAAAGTTTCGAGGTAGTTGGTCAAGACGAAAAACCCACTATGGGACCTAAACTGTCTATTGCCCAAAAACAACAGTTGGAACAACTGTTGAACCAATATCCGGGGCTGAGTTCAGGCAACCCGGGATTGACGTCTTTAGTCACGCATGACATTATCACTCCGCCGGGAAAGGTGGTAAATATAAAACCGTACCGTATTCCTGAGGCTAGGAGAGAGGCAGTTGATCAGGAAGTGGAGAAGATGCTCCAAGCTGGTATAATCGAACCATCCAAGAGTAACTGGCGTTCTCCCATTGTGTTAGTGCCCAAACCGGATGGAAGCATCCGTTTTTGCATAGACTTCCGCCAAGTGAATGCTAACTCTAAATTCAAAAATTATCCCATGCCCAGAGTAGATGAATTGATAGAGAGACTGGGAACGGCAAGGGTCATGTCTACTATCGACTTGACCAAAGGTTATTGGCAAATACCCCTATCCCAATCGGCTCAGGAGAAGACAGCCTTCTCGACCCCCTCCGGGTTATATCAGTTTAGAGTCATGCCATTTTGACTACACGGGGCTCCAGCCATGTTTCAGAGACTCATGGATGTTTTATTGCGAACACACCAAAAATATGCTGTCGCATATTTGGATGATATAGTAGTGTACAGCCCAGACTGGGAAACACATTTGGAACATCTTGGGAACTTATTTGCCACTTTGACTCAGGCAGGCCTCACTATGAACCCAAAGAAAACCACACTGGGGACCCATCAAATTGATTATTTGGGATACACTATCAGTGAGGGCACCCTGAAACCCCAAATAAACAAGTTAGAAGCCATTCAAAAGATTCCTACACCCACAACTCGAAGAGAAGTGAGGGCTTTCCTGGGACTAGTGGGGAATTACCGAAGATTCATTCCCCAGTTGTCGGAGGTAGCCAGCCCCCTTACGGATCTGTTAAGAAACAAACCCTCCAGGGCAAAGATTCAAAGGGGTCAAGCACAAGAAAAGAGTTTTGAGACTTTAAAAGCCCTGTTATGTCAAGCTCCACTATTAACCTGCCCTGATTATTAGAAATCCTTTGTTCTCCAAACTGATGCCTCAGACAGAGGGTTAGGAGCAGTCTTATCACAATCAGATTCCCAGGGTATGCTCAAACCAGTGCTATTCTTAAGTAGAAAACTATTTCCACGAGAAACTCGATATGCCACAATGGAGAAAGAATGTCTTGCCATTAAGTTGCCCAAGGAATCATTGCAGTACTATTTGTTAGGACACACGTTCTTCCTGGTAACAGATCATGCCCCATTGACATGGTTAGCCACTAACAAGGACACCAATGCTAAGGTTTTATGCTGGTTCCTGGCCTTACAACCTTTTTCATTTCAGACTTTGCACATGCCTGGAAAGTTGCAAGGAAACGTGGACTACCTATCCAGATTCCCTGTTTCAGAATGGCCCGATCGTCCATCCCAAGAAGAGAGGCAATGTAATATCGAATACACAGAGAACTCCAAGTTGGCGTCCTGTTGGGCGCCCGACAGTGAAGCACTCAGCAGTCTAGTGGTTGAGAACAGCAGGGGAGAAAACAACGGTTATCCCAGGTGGGATGGTGAAAGATCATCAGACGGAGCGCGGGAGGAGGAAAAGGAAGGAGCCGAAGAGAGGAGAGCGAGAGAGGTGCCGTCGGAGGCGTCGGAGGACCCCCGGACGCGAGAGGAGACCACCAGAACCCCAAAGTACAACGCGCTAGTATCCGGTAGTTCCCTGAAGGCACAGGACGCCGAGATACCGACTGCTACGGTCACCAGGGACCGTAGCCCCAGGCGAGTAACAGGAAAAGAAGGGTGGAAGCAGAGGTTGGAGGCAAAGGGGTGGTGGGGTTTTTGGCGCAAATAAGTGCATGATATAGTTCTCAAACCCCCCCCACTCCTGTTCTCTCCATTCAGTTAAACCCTTACCTCACTTGTGGTGAACCTAGAAAACTGGTGAAGGGGAGCACCTTAGATAAATAAGTCGAACAGATAAGTGACTGTAGTGTCCTTTTCTTTTCTCGAGTTTGCCTTGCCTACGGGAAGTACCAGTCTGAATAGAAGAGTGGATCCTGCTGGGACAACGAACTCTGCTCACCCTAAAAGACTGTTGTGTGATTGAAAGAAACTACTGGATAAAGTGGTTTATTGTCTATGACGAATCTTGTTGCACTCCAACTGTCTGTTCTGAAATAAATAGCAAATTCTACTCATTTCAATAGAGAGCCGTGTCTCCCTCCAAGGCTGTATGTGCATACCCACCTAGGTTAAAGTGTAAAAACCATCACAAGTGCTTATTTCTGAAAGAAGTTACGATTGTTGTAAGGAGACTTATTTATTATGAGTCTCTAGTGTGAACTACCACAGCGCGAATCGTGCATGCAACAAAATTGATGCACTTCCATATTAAATTGTCTAGCGAGAAGGGAGTGTGTAGTGTACACCAGTGATTCGCACACTAAGCAACACGGGTGCAGTTATATTTATTGAAAAACCTATATAGGTTTAATAGTAATCTGAGATTACTGATAAAAAAACATTTAGGAAACAAGGAAATCACCTACAAGAGATGTCAGTGATCTGCACACCATATATTAGTGCAAAAACTGTGATTCACAAACGTCAATAAGTTGGCATGTAATTATAAACCTTTTTTTTGTCAGTTCTCAAAAAAAGGAAATTAGGATTTTTAAAACATTGGTTGGGGTCTGAAGTGTTTCGCTTCAGTTACCAAAAGTGGTACTTGATGATAAAAATGAAGATGAAACTGATGTATTTGAGGTGGCTATTCAGCAATTGGATATAGAGTATAAAAAAACACGAATGTCGTACCCAGACACAAGTTGATGGGAATAGGTCAATTACCTAATTAATCTATTCATTCATTTGTAATTAATCTGTGGGTACTAACCACAAAGTGTGATTGTGGTTCCTTTGGGGATCAAATGATACGTGATCAGTTAGTGCAAAAGGTTGCTGACATTTAAGCATGGGCGGAAAATCCGTTTCGCTCGCGGATTTTGCGGATTTTCGGTAAATTCGCAATCCGTGAGATTCGCGAATCTCCCGCAAAATCCGCAAATCCGCGAGCAGCGGATTTTGCTCGCACTGTTCGCGTGAGTTCGCGGCTTCCCAGTACAACTTCGCGCCCCGCGAATAAGCGCTAAATTGCAGAAATACGATCTTAGCAAAACTGAAACTACTTACCAGGTTCAAAAGTTCAGGCTCATCATTAGTAGCCATTTCCTGTAGTGCTTCCTGAGGGGCCCCTCCAGAGTTCAGTTGCCTACTTGCAACTATTATGTGACCATTCTCTGAACCTCAGAATAGTTACACATATGCCACAAAGGTCCTGAATTACAGCTAAGGGAGACAAGCAGGAGCCAGGCTGGAAGTTCAAATCCATTAATCAGTCCCTAATTCATTATTGTCAGTTGGGGCAGGGCAGGTGTTGTAACTAATTTTGCAACAATGAAAGCACTTAGCAAGTGCAAAAGATCACTAATCAGGAAGCACTAAGGAAGCAGGTGCCAGCTAAAAAAATATTCTGTGACACATTAATCAGCCCCAAATTAATTCAGGTCACTTGAGGCAGGGAAGGTGTGCTTTGCTTTGCCACAATAATGTACACTGACTGGACAACCAGAGGGTGCTGTGATGAAACAGAGGGTGGCATGGGTGGGCCAGAGGGTGGCATGAGTAGTCAGAGAGTGGCAGTGGTGACAGAGAGTGGCAGTGATGAAGAAGAGTGTCCCAAACAGGCTGGACACGTAGAAACAACAAGTTCGCAAAACTTGCGACCCGACAGGTAAGTTCGCGTTTGCGAAAATTGTACAAAACCCTTGCGAACTGGCAGAAACCCGCGCGAACACACAAAAAAAAATCCGCAAATTCGCGAGAATTCGCGGATTTTGCGAATTGCGAGTTCGCAAATCCGCAAAATTCGCGAACGCGAGATTCGCAAAATTCGCCCATGCAGCTACAAGAGAAACTGCTGTTAGTGGAAGATTTGATGTAAAATGATAAACATAGCACATCAATTTGAGGAGATGAAATTCGGAATGAAAGTGTTTGCTCCTAAAGCGATAGAGGATGTTCATGTAGTAAAAAGAAGTCAACCAGCTAGCAAATCTAGCAAGAGTGGAGAAAACAACCCCACGATAAAGGAATAAAACAACATAACTAATGATAAAAAGGGAGTTGTGTGATTCAAATGTGGTCAAACTGGCCATTATACTAAAGACAAGACATGTCCGCCTGTTGGACAGTTTTGCCAAAATTGTAGAGTTAAAGGTCACTTTGTTAGAGTTTGGAAAAATAGGAATCACACTGTTAATGGTGAAATTAGCAAACAAGGTAATTCTGCTCTCTTACAAAACATAATCTTGAGTTTGCCATTTTTCTGGCATTGTGGGACCCTGACTGGGTTTTAATAACGGCGATCTGAGCCAATGAAAAGTCTGGACCTGACTTAGTTGATGACATTCCGTTGAATTACTCAATCTTAATAGTGGACAGGGCATTTAGGCCGTGAGGCGGATAGGATATTGTGGTTTAAGCTCAGTATGAATGTCTGACGGAATATGGGGTTGACTTAAAGACTTGTGAAGCCCAGCATTTTCAGCTTATACTATCAGCAACATCTTCGTTTGGTGGTCCGCTAGAATATAGACCTACAGGACCCAGAATCCCTTTTTTAAATGAGCTAAGCTAGCTCATTGAACCTTTTGTAGCGAATAGGTGCCTGACCATCCTGGGCGATTTTAATTTTTATCTTGAAGAGAACAACAACCAAGACTCTCTAGCACTCAAAACCTTGTCCAGCGTGGGAATGACACAACTTTTGTCATCTCCCGCACATGAGGCGGGTCACACCCTGGAAGGTATATTCTCTAATTATACTAGGGTGTCCCATCAATCAGTCACTCCCCTTAGATGGTCTGACCATGGTGCAGTTGTCTTGACTTTTAATCCCCCCTTCATAGCTAGAAGCTGCCAGCATCCTAAGAGTAAGACCTGGGCAAGACACTGGAAAGGGGTTTCGTTAGAAGCCTTGTCCAACACTCTGGATGACATACCCATTGAGCTTTTGGAGGATGTAGGCAGGGGCGCTGATGCTTTTGCAGAGTGCCTGCAGATGGTGGCCAACAGGCTAGCCCCCCTCAGTGAAGTCAAGCAAAAGAGGTTTTGTCCATCAGCCCCCAGGTATATGATAGACTCAGAACAATCAAGTAGGCGTCAACAGCAAAGAGCAAATCTGGAGAAAAAAATCAGGAAGAGCAAGAAAAATTAATTTATAGTGCTACAAGTGAGACATCAGAAAGTATGTGAAAGGACCTATGTCAAGTCCTAGCAGAGTTTGGGAGAGAGTATCCTTGGATTTTGCAGGACCTGTGTGTTCAGCCATGGGTCAAGTGTTTTGTATAGTTTTGATCGATCAGTTGTCCTAATGTCCTGAAGGGGAATGTATCAATCAGATGACATCTAAATATGCAATTCTAATTTCAAAGGAGGTATTTGAAAGAGAAGGTTTCCCTAAGAGTTTAGTGACAGATAATGGCATCCAATTGAGATCTCAGGAATGAAATCCTTTTTATCTCTTCATACGATTAAACACATTCGCACATCAGTATATTATCCACAAAGAAATGGCATTTTGGAGAGGTGGATAAAGGTATTAAAGAAAGGGTTGCAATTGGCTGTGGTGTGTGGGAAAGATTGTCATCAAACTCTCAGAGAATTTCTTTGAAGTTATCGCAATACCCCTAGGGATGCGGGAGAGAAGTCTCCATTTGAAAACATGCGAGAAAGGTCTACTGGATGTAATACGAAACAGTTGCGGATGATGGATGTATTTGACAAAGTTAAGAGGGAAGATAAGCTGAATATCAGTAGTAGATGGCATGATGAAGTAGCCTCCAATCCTGGTCAAAGTCGAGGTGTGGCCATTAAGGTTGGTGATTGGGTTTGTGTGAAAAAAGGGAGGTATGTAAGAGTAGGGGAATCCCAGATCTCTGAACCTATGAAAGATGTTAGAGTATGAAATAATGTGGTGGAATTATCCAATCAGAATATGTGGAGTATGAGCAAAGTGTTCATATTAAAAAATTGTATATGTCCAAAAGAGGGTGTAACAAGCAAGGATACATCAGCTAAAGTGGTGAGAGGAACTGATATGAGTGTAGACAAAAGACGTGTGCATAATCGTTATCTATTGTCACTAGTGGCGAAATGCTAATAGAAAAACTATTGTATATAGGTTTTGAAGATGCTTAAAGTATTGTCTGAAAATTATTGTACAAATGTTTATTTAAATTCAAACCTTTGTGTTATGAATGGGAATGTGTAAGATCCTCATGGTAATGTGTGGAATCTTGACATGGGTTACAGATCGAAAGAGGTGATGAAAAGTCATGTCAGGATTCCAGATGAGGCAGTTGGTCCAGGTAGTCCCGTCTGAGCAGGAATCCTCTTCTAAATATAAGTACTACACACAGCATGAATAAGTTATTCTATTTGAAGATTACAACTCTCCTCTTACTGACCAATCCTCTTGCCATGGCTCAGTAACCCAATGGGCATCACAAGAGGGAGACATTCCACGGGCATCTAATGCATTTAAAAATAATTGCACTTGCCATAACCATTCATCAACATTGTAACACCATTAAACTTCTTTAAGAATGTTGTCCACATCCCTAGTTCTCCCTTTAAACCTACCTTCCACCCGACCATATGGCAGGGCAAGTTCACACCTGCAACTGAAAATCCCATTCTCCCACAAAAAACTCTTATAGCTGGAACCACCTGGCATACAAAATTCAGGAGCAAAAAGAGACAATTTCCTGTCTCCATTGCCAGCTTATTTTTAACCACTGCCTCCTTGAACATCTGCAACAATGTTAACACCTTCCTGTGGCAAGCACACTTCCGTCGTTACAGAGTCAAACTCGATACCCGAAATTCAGACTGGTAAGCTGACCTTCCATTTCTTCAGCGGCCAAAGGCACATCCCAACTCCTCCATTGCCTTCTGATAAGCTTTGGGAGTCCTATTGCAGTCCCCTGATTCCTCCTTGGCCACAAAAAGAAAATCATCTAAATAATGAGTAACTTTCGTAAAGCCTTAACTGAACTTGAAAAGAAATCCATTGCAAGAAGGTGCTACAAGGGTCTAATATTGAACTGGAAACGCATTGGCAACATTCTATCAACATACATTCCACCTTCAAAATGGTAAACCTAAACAAAGCCGGAAAGGTGACTTAATATCAGACTTTGTCAATTGGGTGCCCCTTCCTCAGTCCCTCAACAAGGCAACAGAATCATCCACTGGTGCATATTTCACACCCACATCCTAGCTGGCAATAAAATCATTAATAGACTCACTTTCTGGCCAGACAGATGATGTAGGAGCCTATCTGTAGTAAAATCGTGTGCATTGCTCCCTAGCGGAGCCGCTCTTTTAGCCTTACATATTCCTGACTTGGCACAAGGTGGGGAACATGTTTTTATCGCTGCTACTACCCACTCTGAAGACACCCTTTTTGCCTATGTAACCTAACTGAAAATCCACTTTTTTAGCCACGTAAACCCATGCATGCCTGCTTCAGGACTCACTCCCCTTGACCCATCAATATCTGAAAAGAGAACTACCTACCGGCCCCTGGTTTTGACAATGGCCAAAGAGACCATCCCACCCACAACACCGTATAATAACTAATGTGCTCAATTCTCCCCATTCCCCTGAAACCAACAGGATCAGGGTCTTCAGCTTCATATGGACATGTTCACCCACTTGCAAAGCCAGAGAGAGACCAGGCTTTGCCAAAGTCCCCCCTGGGCCCTAGTGTTTTACCCACTTGACATATTCCCTGAGCTGTTGCTTGTGTCTGGTGTTCTGGCTGATGTCCAACATATTGTAGAACATGTTGCCAGGATATTGTGCAACATGTTGCCCGGATATGGGACAGGGCAGATCTCAAAGTAGTAAGATGTGCGCCCATTGTCCCAGATATGCCGTAATGGGTGGTGAAACCAATTAGACAGAAAGCAGACTCCATGTTGGTGAGGAGATGATGAGAGGGGGGATGTCACCAGATGGGAGACCTTTACGTTCCTGGGAGATTTATCACAAGGGTGGAAGCAGAAGCTAACTTAGCTTTAGGAATGGGTCAATTCTTACAATATAGGAAAATATCAAGACTGGCATGCGAACTGTGTCCATCATTTCCAGTGGAGTCCACTTGCACTAACGTCTTGCAAACTATACTAACTATGTCACAGGGCAATCAGTTAATCTAGCATCTATATCGCTCACTCTGGGAGGATGACCTGGGGGAACCTCCTCACATCCAGGAAAAATGGGAGACCATAATTGGGGAGCCTCTAACTGCCCCAAAGTGGAAGAAAATTCATGAAGGAGTTAAAGCCGCAAATACTAATGCACGTTTTAAACATATTCAAAATAACTGTATACATCAAACATATCACACCCAGTAGACTCTGAGCCGGATCTACCCAGAAAGCTCAGGCGAACGGCCTAGATGTGGAGATATAGACATAAAGTTTAGTCATATGGTATGGGTATGCCAGCAGCTGTCGACATATTGGGTGCCGGTCCTGACCCGATTGAAGGAGGCCACAGGTGGCCAGTATTCCCAGAAATAGGGACACAGACAAAAAAGAAAGCTGAGTAGGAAATTCCTTCAGCTGGGTCTGGTCCTGGTGAAAAGATGAATTGCGATAGCTTATCGAAGCACCTTGCCCCTGACTGTAGAGCCTTGGCTAAGGGACATGGGTGAATGGGTTGCTGCTGAAGCAGCCCACATGAAACGAGTCGGTAAGGACAACTAATTAGAGGGTGACCTTTGAGCATGGGCAATAATGTCAAAGGATTTACAAAATAATCCAGTTTCAGGAGAAACAGCAACCTAGGGTGGAGCCCCAGCCAAAATAGTTCGGGGACAATTCTTTCAGGAAAGACCCACTGGGACCCTCCTTGATTATGAAGAGAGGGTAGGCATACGTTACATTTTATAATGAATAACCACTAAATGGAAAAGGGAAGGGTGTGGGAATGTTAAGGAGTTAACAGTTAATGACAAACAACATGGAAGGCGAGCATGGATGTTAATGTTCTCATTGTGTACAATATTTGAAAAAGGTTTGTGTTAGATTTGGGGGTCTCTGGTTGGCAAAGGTGAGTACTTGTGGCAAGCAGGGACCCTCACCTCTAGACAGGGCAAGGGACTTACTCTAGAAAATAACCCCCGCTCACCCTCTAGGCGGCGTGGCGTGAGCAGACAAGGCTAATCCCCCAGAGCCTTATGGGTTAAGCATTTTTAATAATACACAGTAATTAAGCATGGGCGGAAAATCCGTTCCGCTCGCGAATTTTGCGGATTTTCGGTAAATTAGCAAACCGGGAACTCTCACGAATTTACGGAACATCCGCAAATTCGCACGCAGCGTTTTTTTTCTTGGTGATACAATATTGCGGCGTGCGGCGTTCACTTACCGTCATTCAGCGTTTGCCGAGTTGTTTTTCTTGATATTTAGCGAGTGCTGCGCCATTTTGGATCTTGCTGCGGGATACCGCAGGAGTTTGGCGACGCATCGCGAGAGTTCGCAATTGCGAACATGTAGGTTCGGTGGGCAGCAACAATCTCGCACTCGCGAAATTACTAAATTTGCAATTCTGCACAAGAAATCCACTAGCAAGCAGCATAGACCTTCTGAAAATGATGATTTTTATCAGAATAACTCCTCAGGTTGACATTTGCCTGCACTTTTTTGGATTTGAGGCCTTTTGACTTTCTTTGGATCACTTTTGGATTAGAAATCAACTTTCACAAGTAAGTTTGTTTGGGGCATTACAGTTGCTGTTCTGCAGAAAAACGAGTTTTGCAAAACTGAAAGCACTCAGCATGTGCAAAAGTTCACTCATCATTAGTAACCATTCCCTGTAGTACTTCCTGAGGGGCCCCTCCAGAGTTCAGTTGCCTATGTTTGTTTGGGGCATTACAGTTGCTGTTCTGCAGAAAAATGAGTTTTGCTAAACTGAAAGAACTCAGCAGGTGCAAACGTTCAAACTCATCATTAGTAACCATTCCCTGTAGTGCTTCCTGACTTGGGCCCCTCCAGAGTTCAGTTGCTAGTTGCAACAGTTCTATGACCCTGCTCTGACCCTCACAGCAGGCTCATAGAATAGCTACAAGTAGGCCACAAAGGTCCTGGAAAAAAAATTGCACTGCAACAGAAAGCAAATTACAGATAAGGAAGCAGGTGCCAGACTGGAATTTTAAAACAGTGACACATTAATAAATTAACCCCGAATTAATTCATGTCAGTTGAAGCAGGGCAGGTGTGCTTGCTTTTCCCCCCATAATCTACAGTGATAACCCAGAGGGTGGCATTGATGTACCAGAGGGTGGCATGGGTGAAACAGGGTGGCATGGGTGAAACAGAGGGTGCTGTGAACCTGTGATGATGAACCAGACGTAGAAACAACATAGTCGCGAACGTTGCGAGCCGACAAGTAAGTTCGCAATTGCAAACTGGTACAAAACCCTCGCGAACTGGCAGAAACCCTTGCGAACACAAATAAAATGCAAATTTGCGAGAATTCGCGGATTTTGCGGATTGCGAGTTCGCAAATACGTAAATTAGCGAACGCCAGATTGGCAAAATTCGCCCATGCTTAACAGTAATCAGCTGACACACTACAGATTGACACAAGACTTGCTTTATGTAAAAAATATAAGTATTTTATAGGCAGGTTCAAGCAGGCTTATTACAAGTCACAATAACACTAAAAAGTTTCCACAATACTATCTGGCGGTAATCAGTTCTTTAGAAATGCTCGTTTAACAGTCTGTGCGAGTCGTAATCTTCCTGTGAGACTCGTGCAGTATTAACAGAAAGGCTTGCCAGAGTCTCACGCACCTCGGGGACACTTCAGTCCGAGGTGCGGCACACAGTACGAAGCGTACACAGTACCTGTTTCTTAAACAGGGTACGATGGGGACCGTGCGAAGGCCAGACGTCCCACGTCGTGGTGCCTTCCTGGTGCGGTGTGAGCTACGGCTCGAGGGGCTCAGTAGTCACGTTGCTCTCAGGGCAAGGATGTGTTGTGGGGGGTAGGCTTCTGGGGCAGCATCCGCTCCGGTCCTGGAGAGGGGGCCGGGGCCTGAGCACAGTGCGGGGCAGGGACAAGGCTCGAAGAGGTACGAGGCGTACCTACAGTGCTACGCGCCGCAGCTGTTCACGAATAGTGGCGGGGGTGCTTCAATCGGGACGGCAAAAAGTAAAAAGGGCGGGCACAAGGTGACGTCTGTTCGTTGCGTTGCGAGCTACGGCTCGGGGCCAGGTAGGCGCGGTGCTCGGACCAGACAGGTCCTTTCTTACGTTGCGAGCTTCGGCTCGGCCAGCAGGTGTCCCAGTGCTCGGGTCAGCGGGGCTGGTCCTTATGATGCGAGCTACGGCTCGGCCAGGCAAAAGTCGCTTTGCTCGGTGGGGCAAGTGCACACAACTCTTCAGAGTGTGCGGTGGATTTCCACGAGGAGCACTCGGTTTCCTTTGATAATACTGCGGGAAATGCAGCATGCTCAGTAGCTTCTCTTCCAGGGGGGGTTAGAGCCCAATGGTTCTGGAGCTCAGATCAGGGGGCAGGCTCATACGCAAGCCCTAGGAGATTGTATAGAAGAATGCCCAAGTTGAATCAAAAAGTCACTTCAGTCTTTCTCCTCTCCTTCTTGCAGCAAGGCACCACCCCAGGCCAGTCTCCCAGGTCAGAGACAGTAGTCCTCCATGCAGCTTTTCCAGGTCCTTCTCTTCGGGCAGAGGTTCTTCTTGGCGTAAACAGGATCTGATTTCTTAGGAGCAAGGCTCCTACTTTTATACACAAAATCCTTTGTTCTTTCAGGCCAGGGGGGCCTTTGCCTAATCCAGTCCGGTTCCTGAGCACTTTGTTTTGCAGACTCTGGCTTCTCCTTTCAGTGTGCAGGGCAGAGACATCAGACACTCTCCAGGGGGTGGAGCCGGCATTAAGGTGGCAGAGCACAGCCCTATTCAGAGTCAAGGGGCACTCCTCCCACCCATCCTGGTGTAATCTCTATATTCTCCACCTGGCAGCCCAGACTGTCTCCTGGAATCCCCCAGTGCTGTCACTCACAAAAACCAGACAGCAGATGCACATTCTAGCAGAGGTGAGCTGAAATGGTTAGGCAAGCAAATACTAACTTTCTAAAAGTAGTATTTGCAAACACAGGATATTAAAATAAACTTTACTAAAAGATGTATTTTATTATTCTGAGTTCAGGCATACTACACTTGACTTTCTACCATGTTCCCTGAGCCTGCTGGGATTATAGTGTGTAATAATTCCAGCAGCCCATTCTGTCCTATGAGAACAGGTAGCCTTACAATAGTGAAAAGTGAAAGTGTCTGTAATTCACTATTAAGACATGCCACACACATCAGGGCTTGTCCTACCGTATGCTTACAATGCACCCTGCCCGTGGGCCGACCATAGGGGTGACTAATATGAAGTTAAGGGAAGGGTTAGGGACTGGCAAGTGGGTGCACTTGCCCAGTCAGCATGACAGTACTAGACTGCACGCAGGTTCCGCAATAGCAGACTTTGGACACATTTTACTAGGCCGCTTCTGTGGGTGGCACAACAAGTGCTGCAGGCCCACCAGCAGCATTTGTATTTACAAGCCCTGGCACTCCAGGTGTACTTTACTGGGGTCTCACAGTAAACCAAATAAGCCTAACATGGAATCCAATCACATATAACAATTTACACGTAGGGAGCACTTGCACTGTGGCACTGGTTGGCAGTGGCACAGTGCTCTGAGCAGCTAACACCAGCAAAAACATATGAGGCACATCAGCAAAAAGTGGAGGGGAGACTCACGCCAAGGTGCCAGGTCTAACAGTTTGCTTTTGGGGCATAAGGGAAGGCTGAGGGGAGGGGACCAAAGAAATCGCCATGCTGATGGATCCTAACATGTACATACATGTTCCTACGATTGAAATGTCAATTAAAAAAAAAGAGTTTTACAAGCACGTTTACTGAATGCAGGAACAAGGACGCAGTCCTAAAACGCTACTAGATCTCTTGACCCGTGTTAAATCTGGCTTCCCCAGTGACCATTGTCCTCCTTCGGTCCTCAGGGATGTTTTCTCTGCATTGCCTCATAGTATTCTCCCTTTCCTGAATGAGTCCCTCAGTAAAGGGGAGGTACCTAGCGCCTTCAAAAATACCACGGTAGTCCCACTGCTAAAAAAAACCTGGGGCTGACCCCAGAACCCCTTAAATGATCGCCCTATTTCCCTTCTCCTTTTCCTAGCCAAGATCATAGAGACCCATGTGGCCAGGTGCCTCTCTAACTTTATAGAACAATCAGAATACTTGGAGCCAAATCAAGATGGCTTCCGGCCCGCGCACTCAACAGAATCAGTCATCCTTGTGGTTATTCATACGCTGAGAGCTAATGCTGACATGGGGGTTTCCCAGGCTCTGGTGCTCCTGAATCTGTCGGCCGCGTTTGACACGGTGGATCATAACATCTTATTGAACCGTGTCGAGCAAGCTGGCATGCAAGGCCCTGCTTACAACTGGATCAAGTCCGTTCTTACAGGTAGAACCCAAGCAGTATGCCTTGGCACCTTTACGGCCCCCAAAGTATCCACCTCTTTTGGGGTGCCACAGGGTTCTTCCCTTTCCCCTTTGTTGTTTAATCTCTACCTTAGGCCACTGATCCACTCATTAAAGGATAGGAACGTAACCGTCTTTAATTACGCTGACGACCTCCAGCTGTTTTTTTCTCTAGACTCCCCTAACTCTGTTACGGAATTTAAAACCACTATGCTCCATATCCAACGTTGGATGGACCTTAACCATCTGAAGCTGAACCCGGGCAAGACGTAACTTGTGTTGCCCGAGAAAAGCGGTATCAGCTGGGGCCCGCACTTCTGGCCAAGTGAATATGCCCCCCTACCCCTTCCCCCTTTGTGAAAAGTTTAGGGGTCATCATAAACGCTGATCTCTCACTTAGAGGCCAAGTGGGTTCTGTGGTATACGCCAGCCTCTTCCAATTGCGAAAAATCAGAAAGATCGCTCACTTGCTGACCCACCGAGCCCTTGTGCAGGCGGTGTTAGCACTGGTTCTCTCACGCCTTGATTTTTCTAACGTTCTTTACATGGGCCTGCCTCTATGCCTGCTCAATTGCCTTAAAATAGTCCAGAACCAGGCGGCAAGGCTAATTTACAAACAGCCAAGATGGCAATCGGATAGACCTTGTCTGCAGAAACTCCATTGGTTGCCGGTGGTGCAACGGGCTGCATTTAAATCGGGCTGCCTTGCAAGAGCCCTAAGTTCATCAACAACATGGTCACTAAACATGTCCCCATACGCAACTTACGTTCTTCCCACCTGCACCTACTATCCAACCCTGCCGTCAAACTCAAGCGACAGGGTGGCTGCAGGTTCTCCTACCTAGCCCCCACATTTTGGAATTCTCTCCCATTGTCAATCAGGAGTTGTGACAACCTAATGGGATTCAGAAAGGCCTTGAAAACGTGGTTGTTTAAACAAGCCTACTAACAACCCGTTCACAACGCAATTACACAGCATCAGCGCCAAGATACCTTTGGTGACTGTGCACTTTATAAGCTTCTGATAACATAACAGTTGTAAGGATCACCAAATTACTAGATACAAAGGAGATGATGCAGGAGTGCTTTTCCGGTAAGGTCCCAATTTCTATGAATTGATTTAATACGTATTTTGTGGCTGGCTGTATTTCTTCCATGTGGTGGAAAATGTTAGTACTCTGCAACACACTTTATTCCCAATGGTATTGATTTTGTTGCTAAAAGCAGGGACCTTTTGTGCATTTTTGTGTGTACTATTCATCACCTGCCGCTAATTACCACTGTTGCTAGTTAATTATGGCAGTAATTCCTTCCGTTTTCAATTCAACAAAGCATTTATGGACCGGTGGTACGCGGAATTGAATAAATGCTTCCTGGATTTAATCTTGTTGATAGTCGAAGAACTATCCAAAACAATCAAGGACCTGGAGGAATAAATCTTCAATACTAAACAAGAGTTATCAAAACGCATTGAATCTGAGTATTGGGCACATACACTGGAACAAATGAACATCAAACTCGACAATTTTGAGCAGGAGTTACAAGAATGGAAACTTTGAAAATTTAAAAGAGACACCATCGACTACCGTCTCAATGAAGTTTACATGTTGGCAGAAATGTATGCCCAACGCAGACCTTATAAAAATCCGAATGCCTCCTCTGAGGAAAGTGTTGTATCTAATCGTGAGACACAAATAACTAGACAACCACTGCAAACTGCTACCACAAGCAATGATGTTGCTGGCACTAGTGCGACACAAGAGATCTCCACCTTAAGTTCAACCAGTGACCCTACTTTTTTGTCCAAAGGCCCACCACCTCCAGGAACACCAGATTTAACTTCAGGAAAAACAAGAACAAGCACGTTAAAACCAGGCGAGGAAAAAGAAAAAATCAAGGAGAAACAACGTCAAAATTTAAGGAGCCAGAGACAATAATTATCAACAACTTTTTTCAGTCTCTCAGTATCAAACAAACACGTCTTCTTAACAAAGATACTACCTTTGTTCCTACGTATAAAACCACCTTCCATGAAACTGAAATCGCTATATACTGTTTCATGCGCACGTTACGATTAAGGCATTTCTTTGACAATGTTGTAACACACCGCTAACTAAAGAGGAACATGAGTTTCTGGAATTCAAACCCAAAAGCACCTTCACTGCACCTGTCTCTCACAAAATACTTGACTGTTTTGAATCAGTGGTCAAACAAGACCTGAGCAAATTAGAGTACCACCAACATAGAAGTCACAATTTATCCACCAAGGAGAGAAAAATGTTAAGAGTTCTTGCAAATAATGAATCATTAACATTTCAACATGCGGATAAAGGAGGGTTACTTGTGATGATGGATTCTTCTTATTACCACCAAAAAGTACTTGACCATCTTTATTCTAAGAATACTTACTTGAAATTAGACCATGACCACCCTGCAGAAATCATTCAGGTTTTAAAGGATATTTTGGAAAAAGCGCAAAACATGGACTGGATCTCAAACAAAACTAGAACATATCTGTTGCAACAAAATCCAAAACAGTCACATATCTACATGTTGCCAAACATTCACAAACACAGCATTAATCCACCATTCAGCCCAATAGTATCGGGGTGCGGCTCACTTTTTGAACCACTCGGAGCATACATTAATAATTTTCTTCAACCTATTGTACAAAACTGTCACACATACATAAGAGACACCACTGATTTTTTAAGTCAACTTAATCAGTTAGATTTATCCAACTCTTCTGATTTTCTTCTATGCACCATAGATGTGACATCATTGTACACCTCCATCCCGTTACAGGAGGGACTTGAGGCTGTTCAATGAGCCCTTCTCAATTAACCAGAAATAAAAGCACACAAGGTCTTCCTCGTGGAATTGCTACAATTTGGCCTGCAGCACAGCTACTTCCACTATAAGGAGGACTTCTTTCTGCAAATAAGGGCACATCGATGGGTTTTGGGGGGGTGCCCACATACGCCAATATTTACATGGCCGCATTCGAAGACAGATACATCCTGAACAATCCAGAATGGAGCAGGCACTTGAAGACTTATTGTCGCTACATGGATGACATCTTTTTAGTTTGGTCTGACACTGAAGAATCACTCTGTAAACAGATTGAAAATCTTAACACCCGCAATAACCACATTCAATTCACCTTTAACATCAGTACCACAAGTTTATCATTCTTGGATGTACTTATGGAGAAATCAGAAGAGGGTATCAACACCAGCGTGTTTATCAAACCTACAGATCGGAATAACACTCTGCTGTTTCCATTCGCCAAACGTATTCAAAACTTACCATACTCTCACATGATCAGATCTAAGAGAATATCATCCACAGCTGAGTCTTTTCAAACTGATCTCAAAAAAGATCAGGACCAGATTTTCACAACAGGGTTATTCCACAACAATCATGCACCATGCAGAGGACAGAATCACAGGAGTGGACAAGAATAATCTTCTTGCCATCAAACAAAAAACACCAACAAAACGTACAGTCTTTGTCTCTAAATTCTCTACTAAGTCACAAAACACCAACAACATTATTCTCAAAAGATGGGAACTATTTTCTCAAGAACCAGATTTTGGGTCTCCATTCGTGCAACCACCACTATTTGCTTACACCAGAAGTCAAAACCTCAAAGAATTATGGACCAGAGAGCAGTTGGTCATTAAAACAAACCACACAGGCAAGAAATGTTATAACTGTGTACACTGCAACAACGTCATGCAACAAACATCTATCAATCACCCTAGGACAGGAACTAAAATCTAACTCAACCATTCCTCTGACTGCAATACCACCAACGTAATATATTGCATCAAATACCCGTGTGGTCTGCTATACGTAGGCAAAACGGAAAGAAAGATTAAAATTCAAATTGGCGAACATAAAAGTATGATTGGAAACAAAAACACCAACTCCAATCTGATGGTTCATTAGCTTGAACTGGGTCATAACATTTCTCAGGTTCGCTTTCCAGTCATAGAGAAGGTGCTTATTAAAGAAGGAATGGATAACAGCAAAAAACTCTCACAGAGAGAAGTATTTTGGATCCGCAAACTGCAGACAATGATGCAACAAGGCTAGAACAACAAAATTGATTTCAGTTTTTTTGTAAACAACAGTCATTCGTTTTCTTTGACACAGAACCCCATCTACACATCCCTTCACATTTTTTAACATCTCATTATACACATGTCATACACCATTAGAGATGAGTTGAGCTTAGCCTAGCAGATCAAGCATATTACTTAGTGATTTGTTATGACATTTTATTGTATGCATCATCCATGTTTGTATACACATTTACAATGCAAACATTTTTTATGATGCATTCACCGATGTTTGTGTATTACTTTTTCCTTGCACCCTTTCCTCTGGTTGGTGGCACTTTTATATTTGACTTTCAATCACCAGTTTTCCACATACTTTTCTTTACTCTCGAGCCCCAGTTTGTATCTACAGGCATCTGCTCCTCTTTGAAGGAATCCTTTTAATATGGCGGCCATCTTTGTACTACTGCACCAGCAACTCTTTTGAGCACAGATGCAGCTTCCTCCCATCTTTTTAGCCTTTTTCCTCAGCCTACTAGGTGTCATGCTTATTTTTACATCACCTCTCATGATTTTAAGTATGTTGTGTGCTCCTTTCGAGCCACCAGGTTTGTGTTATACATGTAGCTCTTTAATCAGTTCCGACGTGGCAGCGCTTTTTAAGTTTCGGTTCTAGTCCTTTTTCATTTTCAGACTCTGTTGATCACGTGATCACGCCGGCGTCCTTCATCTTCGGTTCTCCATCGCGTTCGTCTCTATGAACTCGGGACGTCTTCCTTGTTTACAAGCGGTCTTTGGTAATAGACTCTGTTTGTTGTACGGCGCAATGTCATTGCCCGGTCAGGATGTTTTTCAGCTAATAACACAGGGCTTCATTGACTTTTGTTTTTTAGATTTCTGTTAAACGGCTTTGGAACTTGAATAAGTCCCTACCAGGTACGTGGCTTACCGCTGGATTCTCACAGGCATGTGTCCAGTTACCATTACTCGCGACTTTATTGCTCTGTATTTTCACATTTTTTTCCTTCAGAACTCGATATTACTGGCTCCATTCAGGTATACAGATTCCGTTATTGCTTTCCACATTTTTTGGCACAACGATATTTTTACTCTCCATTCACTTTTTTGATTACACATGCGCATTTTAACTTTCTATACACTTGCAATTTTGTATTTGAGGCAATTTGTGCATTCTAACGCTGGTTGTCACTGGGGGTGTGCACAGCTTTTCAGCTCTTTATTTTACTCATTCTCTGTTCTACATTGGTGATGGCACAGCATTCCCTGACAGGATGAGTTATTTCATGTTTAGACATGACATTGCCCCCGTACCAGGAGAGGTACGGGGTCAATGTGATGAAACCCTGTCTTATGAAACATCACTTTTAAAACAGTGTAAATAGATTATGTCTTGGTGGGGACATAAAATGTTTGGGAATTGTCCGTTTTTAACTTTGAGGCATTTTAGAAGCTCTCCGGTCCACCGCAATCGCATTAGGTGATTGTTTGTGTGGAGAGAGCTGACTTCCAGTCTTTTTTCCATATTATTGGTTGGCGGTTAGCGCTCTAGTCGCCCACACGCCCACCCCATAAATTCCTGCACCTGAGTGGCCGCGCACGAGGAGAGGTACGGGGGCAATGTGATGAAACCCTGTCTTATGAAACATCGCTTTTAAAACTGTGTAAATAGATTATCTCTTGGTGGGGACATATAATTGTTGGGAATTGTGCGTTTTTAACTTTGAGGCATTTTAGAAGCTCTCCGGTCCACCGCAATCGCATTAGGGGATTGTTTGTGTGGAGAGAGCCGACTTCCAGTCTTTTTCCCAAATCATTGGTTGGCGGTTAGCGCTCTAGTCGCCCACACTCCCACGCCATAAATTCCTGCACCAGAGTGGGCGTGCACAAGGAGAGGTACAGCGGAAATGTGATGAAACCCTGTCTTATGAAACATCGCTTTTAAAACTGTATAAATAGATTATCTCTTGGTGGGGACATAAAATTGCTGGGAATTGTGCGTTTTTAACTTTGACGCATTTTAGAAGCTCTCCGGTCCACCGCAATCGCATTAGGTGATTGTTTGTGTGGAGAGAGCCGACTTCCAGTCCTTTTTCCATATCATTGGTTGGCGGTTAGCTCTCTAGTCGCCCACGCCATAAATTCCTGCACCAGAGCAGGTGCGCAGCGGACGCGCGCAGCGGACACGCCTAAGGCTTGCCAAAGGCAAGACCGTCTGCGCCCGTCCGCGCCTGAACGCCGCCCGCCACCCAGGATGCTGCCAGTTGTTCAGCAGGGGTATGTAGGGGGAGAATTACATACACACGTAACACACTCCTGGAATTTGGATATGCGCCAGTATGCAATAGGAGAAATGGTGAGGACCAAGCAACTAGAAATAACATGGCCCTAACCCCTCTGATTCTGCCACTCTGGACCCGGATCATCAACAGTTCTCTACATCAAGGGTGCATCCCTGACGTCCTCAAAATAGGGCAAGTCACACCAATCCTAAAAAAAACCACAGCTGACCTGATGGATCTTAACAACTATCGACCTATTTCAAACAGCCCTATCATAGCCAAACTCTTGGAAAAATGCGTCCTCCAACAATTGACAAAACATATTGACCTCTTCAACCTCCTTGACAATCACCAATCTGGCTTTAGAGCAGGGCATAGCACCGAAACAGCCATGACTCACATTATCGATGAGGCGCTACAAATACTCCACCAGAATGGATCATGCCTACTCATCTTGCTAGATCTCTCCTCTGCCTTCGATACGGTCAAACATGAGAACCTGACTGAACTACTGAACCTCAAAATGTGGCTATCAGGGTCAGTGCTTAATTGGTTTACCTCCTTTCTTCATAACCGAACCCAAAAATTCAAGGTCAATAACTCCTTCTCCAAACCAGTACCAGTAACTCTTGGAGTCCCACAAGGGTCCGCTCTATCTCCCACACTTTTCAATCTATTCATGGAACCTCTTACTGTCTTGTTGCAAGCATCCAATGTCCAATTTCACATGTACGCAGATGATACACAACTCTATCTGCAGATTCATACTCCTGAAGATGTCAAACTACTCAATCAAACACTGTTGAACCCCCAAACATGGCTAACTGAGAACCATCTCAAGCTTAACGCACTCAAAACTGAATTCCTACTTATAGCTCCACCCTCCAAAACTCCCCTCTTCCAGGATTGGTTCAAACACCTCATGGCATTCAACATGCAACCAACAATCATTGACTCAGCTAAATCTCTGGGTATCACCCTTGATGCCAACCTCAAAATGCATAAACACATTGCCAACGCAACAAAAGGAGCACATTTTCAGATTAATTTTCTAGGGAAACTTAAACCCTTCCTACCAAAAAACGACTTCAAGACAGCAGTTCAAGCTCTAGTTATCCCCAGGATCGAATACGGAAGTGTCTCTCTCTGCGGTCTCCCCAAAGCCACAACAGCACCTCTAAGAGCCACCATCAACGCTGCAGCCAGGCTCATCACGGGCTCAAAAAAAAGGTCCCACTTCTCCCACGACCTAAAAGCATTGAACTGGCTAGCATGGGAAGCCAGAATTAACCTAAAAATAGCATGCCTGACCCACAAAGCCATTCACCATAAAGCACCCAGTTATCTCTCTCGGAAACTGTTTTTCTCGGGAGGCAAGAGATCCACAAGAAGTGCAGAAAGCCTATTACTGAAACCACACAGATTTAATAAGGCAAAAACTTACAAACGCTCCTTCTCAGGGATAGCCCCTAGGATCTGGAACGCACTACCCGCTGAAACCAGACTTACCACATCTACTGCACTGTTCAAAAAGGCAAAAAGGAAGAAAAGGCGATTATCATGGAAAAATTCACATGAGCCTCACTGAAATTCACGACCTATATAGATGCAAACAGACAATCTAAATGGCACTTTGGCTCTCTCGGCCCGCACCTTTCTCTGTATCCCATTTAGCTCAACTTAGGATTCAGTTTTTTTTGTTGTTTTTTTTATCTACCTCTCTTGTCTGTTTTATTTATGCACTCTATATCCACACATGTCTGTATTTCTGTACTGTGTACTTCTTTATTATGTTTTATATCTCCTACTGTTTGATATATACTGTTATTGTGTACTGTTGCTGTATACATTTTATTGCTTGTAAAGCGCTCTGATATCCGCAAGGGTCTGGTTCGCGCTCTATAAAACTTTCTAAATAAATAAAATAAAATAAATAAATGGCCACTACATATGATGAGTGCACCAGTCAGGATTGGGCAGTGGCAGAATACTCAGCCTCTCTCCCGAATCCTCTTTTGTCTGCACAGCCACATCAAAGGCTGCAAGATGAGAACTGTGAGGAACCTAGCCGAACAGGGCTGCACACACAGAGAAATCACATGCAAGGAGTTTATCTGAATGTTAGATCTATCTCCAAACATGCTTTGGTAGATCTATCTCCAAACATGCTTTGGGACCTATTAGAGGAATTGAAACCTGATATCTGTCTTTTCACCGAAACCTGGCTTAGCAAAGACATCACCCCGGTCCTAGCAGTTGCATTTCCAGAGGACTACTCAGTCACCAGGCTGGACAGATCGGGTAAACGTGGAGGTGGCTTAGGGATCACCACTCGACCCCCTTACTACTTAAGGGCACTGGATAGGGTGTCCTCCCCCAATCTGGAGCTTCTAATATTCAGAGTAGAACGTGATCAGGCCACCATTTGGACTGGTGCTCTGATATACCACCCCCGGGAGGCAGTAAAAAGGAATTCTCCATCGCACTACTAGACAGACTGGCTCCTCATGTCTTGAAAGCTAATAAGTTTATACTGATTGGAGATTTCAACCATCATTTAGAACTACACATCAATCCGGACACTGCCAGTCTTATAGCAGCCCTGGAATCCCTTAATCTGGCATTAAAGAAGACCAGCCACATGCACAGAGCAGACCACATGCTAAATGCCATCTTTTCTAACATATCTGAGTTGGCAGTCGATCCCCCTCAAATACTCGACTGGACCGATCATCTAGTCCTACAATTCCGGGTGATGCAAGTGCCATCTGCAAAGCGGGCACAGGGGCATGAGACCTCGTGCAGACCATGGTCAAGAGTAACGCCGGCCACGTTTGGTCAGGTTTACAAGGATCCTGCTTTTGATTCAGTCACAGATCCTAACTGTCTGGCCGCACTCAAAGCATCCAACTTGACACTTTTGTATCGCAAACCACTGAGTTGGGCAGGGGAGTTCCGCAAGGGTTTGTCTTGAGTCCTACCCTGTTCAATGTATACAAGACCCCTCTGGCTGGCATCATCAGAGGCTATGGTTTTGCGACCACCTCTTATGCGGACGACACGCAACTCATCGTCCCCATTGAGGAGTACATCATGGCAACTCAATTAAAATTTAAGAGCTGCAAGTCCAGCATTGCCAATTGGATGAGGAAAAATTTCCTACAACTTAACACCTCGAAAACAGAGATTCTACTGTTTGGGAAGGCCAATACCATCTGGTCTCCAGAATGGTGGCCCTTTGAGCTGGGGGAAGCCCCCTCTCCCCAGGAGCTGGGCCAAGAACCTTGGCATAAAAATAGACGACAAACTGTGTATGAAGGAGCAGGTCAAGACTGTGGCCGGGACCTGTTTTAGCACCATGAAGATGCTTAGGAAGGTCTTCCCATGGGTTCCCTTGTCAGCGGGAAGAATCCTTACCCAGTCACTCCTGGTGAGTCAGCTGGACTACGGTAACTCGTTGCTGGTGGGGTCGAGGGTGGATCTTCTATCAAGGTTCCAGGTGGTGCAGAAAACGGCGGCCCATCTTGCCCTTAACAAACCTGCACAGACGCCCTATGCTCCCTTGTTGAATCAAATACTCTGGCTCCCGGTTAAGAAGCGAGCCATCTTCAAGAGGCTCTGCGTGGCTTTCAGATCATTACAAGGTAGAGGCCTGGCGTACTTCATAAATAAAATTAGTTGGTACCAGCCTGTGCGACAACTAAGATCTGGTAATGCGAATCTCCTGTGCTCCCACAGAATACATAAGGTAAGGATGGGTGGCAGAGCCTTTGCCCATCTAGCAGCCAGCCACTGGAATAAACTACCACAGAACATCAGAGCCTGTAACGAGATCACCATGTTCAAGAAACTTCTAAAGACATGGCTCTATTAGCTGCATTTGCCCAGTAAGTCTTTCTCCCCAAAGCGCTGAGAGATCCCTTTGGGGATGATTTGTTGCGCTATACAAATCCACAAGTAAAGTAAAGTAAAGTAGACCTTGTGTTGCCTAATAACTTTGGTAGCAATATATGTATGTGGCTAGAATGTATGCTACACCTTCTTGTGTACAAGTTGAATATATACATATTTCTGTGTTTTTTTTCTTGATTTCAGTGGCCCCTGAAGAAGGGACGCGGTGTCCCAAAATGCATCTGGCCACCTTGGTATGCAATGCATTGCGTTTTTGTACAAACTTTGAGTCATAATGTCAGTCTATTGATACAATGTACAAGTGTTTACCATACTATTGTATGATGTACACAGAGGTTGTTTTTGATTTCGATATGTGAATTGTGCAATAACAAACAATATATCAGTTGACAACAATCTTGTGTTGAAACTTTTTTGTTCAAACTAGGCTCAATAGGAGCAGTTTCATGTAAACCGGTATATGCTGTGTACTTTTGTGAAACTTGCATGTAGTAGTGCACACAGGCACTCAAGTGAGAGCTCTCTTGATTTTTTATGAGTAATTCCTTATTGCCAGAGAAAATGCTTAATGAAATATCGCAGAGATTAAGCACCTGGTGAATGTCGATCTTATGCAAGCTGTAATAAACTGTGACAGTAACTCTTACATAACAAAGGCCATAATGTCTCGTTATAATGAAGTTTCACTTAACCCCTTGTATGCTCATGACGGCTCCACGCCTTCATGAGCCACGGGCGGCGTGTGCTCATGACAGCGTGGAGCCGTCATGCCGCCACCGCTCCTCTCACGCGGCACTAATTCCCCGCCTGTGCGGGCGGATTAATGAGCGGACCTAGTCATGATGGAACAACGCCACCATGAGCACACGCCGCCCATGACTCATGACGGCGTGGAGCTGCCATGAGCACTGAAGCGCCACACTCACACCCTAGCCACCCCGTGCCACGGTGGAATTCGCGGCCCAGGGAAGGGGTTAACCATGGAAAACACAAGTGTTTCCTACTATCGAATGTTAATATACTTGAGTGTTCACATAATAATAATAATAATACTAAAACTAATATTAATATTAATAACAGTAATAGTAATAATGATAATATTAGAATGAGAATATACTACTGCTATGAATAACAATAACAATATTAATAATACTGATTATGATAATAATAATAATAATAATAATAATAATAATAATAATAATAATAATAATAATAATAATAATAATAATAATGATAAGGTGAAGAAGAAGAAGAAGAAGAAAAAGATGAAGAAGAAATATACACATTTTCTGACTACACATAGCTTAAAGGTATTGTTTGGCCATTTTATTAATATGATGCTTTATTTGCTCTCATTGCCTACAAACATATATTTTATAACTTTTTTGGGGATGAATACGTTTTTATTGTTCTTATTATAGCAGAACAAATCACATGCAAAAAACCAATTCACATCACTTACAATTAGGAGTAGAGCCAGTGTAATGTATAGTTCAGCACATAATAGAATGTTCAATATAACTACAACAGAGTTATAGCAACTTAGCGCCCACACCCAAGTCCCCAAGACATTTACCCCAGACCTTGACATGGTTAGCAGGGCACCAATCTACTCTGTATCTCCACCTTGACAACTTCAGCACTTCAGTTGCCCTCCAATGAGAAACAATGACGCTTTTAACTACCACCAAGACAGTACCAAATAGAGCGCTGTCTGCCCAGGAGCCACCCACCATGTTATCCACCTCTAACAGAACCAAGAGGGAAGAGAGTTCCACTTATTGGTCTAAAACACCAGACATCTCAGCCAGCACCCTCTCCCAGTATCAAGTTATTAATGGGCAAGACCACACCATGTGAAAGAAATTTTCTGTGGATGGGGAGCAGTGGCCACATCCAGGACAGGACCTGAGACGCGCTCGGAATAGCTTGTTAGGGGTGAGGTAAGCACAGTGTTGATAGTATGTCTGTACCAATCAGAGCCTGGAGGAGATTTTAAGGACTCCGTGGGCCATTAAGGTATCTCACCAATCCTTGTCCTCTAAAGTCCCCAGCTATGTCTCCCAGCGGGTTCCGAGGGCGTGAAGTGTCTTGGGCCATTAATAATCAAGTTGCGATAAATCTGGGAGAAATCTCTCTTACCCAGGGCTCCCATCATTAACTGGGCCTCAGTGAGGCTAATTTCAGGGACACTCATGTCTGAAGGGATGTGAACTCTTAAGGCGTTATGTAGGAGCAAAGATTTGTGGAACTGCATGCTGGATAATGTATATGTTTGTTGTACCTCCTGACTGGAGACCAAATGAGATCCTGCCCAAATATACCTCAATAGAGTGATGCCTATGGTGTTTCAGTGCACAAAATCCTCCACGGTCGGCCCCTCTCAAACAACATGCTATGCCACAAGGGGTGTGTTGGGTAACTGTCCTCCATCATCCCTTGTTGTAGTGCATCCCTCCACCCACTGAACAACAGCCGAGTCATTTCTGGAAGGCTTTGGGGTATGGCGCAGCTATGAAGCAAATCCAGAATTCAGCGGAACCGCAGAGTGGCAAGTTCATGTCTATAGGCTTGATCCAACCGTCATCCACTGAGCCAATCATTGACAATCAAGAGGTGGGATGTCCTACCCAGTTTTCCGTCATAAGAAGCATATTGACAAGTAGGGAACGCTAACCAGGGTCTAGAATTGTCCCATAAGGACATATAGGGATAGCGATTTCTCCTGAGGCGGTAGCCGGGAGTAGGCCTGCTTGCATGTTTTAAAATTTGAATGTCACATATTACTTGCTGATTTTATCTGTTCACTCTCCATTTGCTCAGGGCGCCTCATGCTCCTAATATCACCGCGCAGCGGAGCTTAACGCTGCCGCGGGACCTTGCCATTGCCGCCATCCCCGCCGCCCACACAGGCCACGCCCCTCTTTTGAGAGGCCACACCCCCTATCACCGCTATTAAAGACGCTGAGTACAAGCGCCACGTCGATAGCGATTTCTCCTGAGGCGGATGCCGGGAGTAGGCCTGCTTGCATGTTTTAAAATTTGAATGTCACATATTACTTGCTGATTTTATCTGTTCACTCTCCATTTGCTCAGGGCGCCTCACGCTCCTAATTTCACCGCGCAGCGGAGCTTAAAGCTGCCGCAGGACCTTGCCATTGCCGCCATCCCCGCCGCCCACACAGGCCGCGCTCCTCTTTTGAGAGGCAAGGCCCCCTATCGCCACTATTAAAGACGGTGAGTACAAGCGCCACGTCGATAGCGATTTCTCCTGAGGCGGAAGCCGGGAGTAGGCCTGCTTGCATGTTTTAAAATTTGAATGTCACATATTACTTGCTGATTTTATCTATTCACTCTCCATCTGCTCAGGGCGCCTCACGCTCCTTATTTCACCACGCAGCGGAGCTTAACGCTGCCGCGGGACCTTGCCATTGCCGCCATCCCCGCCGCCCACACAGGCCACGCACCTCTTCTGAGAGGCCACGCCCCTATCGCCATTATTAAAGACGCTGACTACAAGCGCCACGTCAATAGCGATTTCTCCTGAGGCGGATGCGGGGAGTAGGCCTGCTTGCATGTTTTAAAATTTGAATGTCACATATTACTTGCTGATTTTATCTGTTCAGTCTCCATTTGCTCAGGGCGCCTCACGCTCCTAATTTCACCGCGCAGCGAAGCTCTAAGCTGCCGCGGGACCTTGCCATTGCCGCCATCCCCGCCGCCCACACAGGCCACGCCCCTCTTTTGAGAGGCCACGCCCCCTATCGCCACTATTAAAGACGCTGATTACAAGCGCCACGTCGATAGCGATTTCTCCTGAGGCGGAAGCCGGGAGTAGGCCTGCTTGCATGTTTTAAAATTTGAATGTCACATATTACTTGCTGATTTTATCTGTTCACTCTCCATTTGCTCAGGGCGCCTCACGCACCTAATTTCACCGCGCAGGAGAGCTCAACGCTGCCGCGGGACCTTGCCATTGCCGCCATCCCCGCCGCCCACTCATTCCACGCCCCTCTTTTGAGAGGCCACGCCCCCTATCGCCACTATTAAAGACGGTGAGTACAAGCGCCACGTCGATAGCGATTTCTCCTGAGGCGGAAGCCGGGAGTAGGACTGCTTGCATGTTAGAAAATTTGAATGTCACATATTACTTGCTGATTTTATCTGTTCACTCTCCATTTGCTTAGGGCGCCTCACGCTCCTAATTTCAGAGCGCAGCGGAGCTTAACGCTGCCGCGGGACCTTGCCATTGCCGCCATGCCCGCCACCCACACAGGCCACGCCCCTCTTTTGAGAGGCCACGCCCCCTATCGCCACTATTAAAGACGCTGAGTACAAGCGCCACGTCAATAGCGATTTCTCCTGAGGCGGAGGCCGGGAGTAGGCCTGCTTGCATGTTTTAAAATTGAATGCCACATATTACTTGCTGATTTTATCTGTTCACTCTCCATTTGCTCAGGGCGCCTCACGCTTCTAATTTCACCGCGCAGCGGAGCTTAACGCTGCTGCAGGGCCTTGCCATTGAGGCCATCCCCGCCGCCAACACAGGCCACGCCCCTCTTTTGAGAGGCCACGCCCCCTATCGCCACTATTAAAGATGCTGAGTACAAGCGCCACGTCGATAGCGATTTCTCCTGAGGCGGATTCCGGGAGTAGGCCTGCTTGCATGTTTTAAAATTTGAATGTCACATATTACTTGCTGATTTTATCTGTTCACTCTCCATTTGCTCAGGGCGCCTCACGCTCCTAATTTTACCGCGCAGCGGAGCTTAAAGCTGCCGCGGGACCTTGCCATTGCCGCCATCCCCGCCGCCCACACAGGCCACGCCCCTCTTTTGAGAGGCCACGCCCCCTATCGCCACTATTAAAGACGCTGATTACAAGCGCCACGTCAATAGCGATTTCTCCTGAGGCGGAAGCCGGGAGTAGGCCTGCTTGCATGTTTTAAAATTTGAATGTCACATATTACTTGCTGATTTTATCTGTTCACTCTCCATTTGCTCAGGGCGCCTCACGCTCCTAATTTCACCGTGCAGCAGGAGCTTAACGCTGCCGCGGGACCTTGCCATTGCCGCCATCCCCGCCGCCCACACAGGCCACGCCCCTCTTTTGAGAGGCCACGCCCCCTATCGCCACTATTATAGACGCTGAGTACAAGCGCCACGTCGATAGCGATTTTTCCTGAGGCGGAAGCCGGGAGTAGGCCTGCTTGCATGTTTTAAAATTTGCATGTCACATATTACTTGCTGATTTTATCTGTTCACTCTCCATTCGTTCAGGGCGCCTCACACTCCTAATTTCACCGCGCTTCGGAGCTTAACGCTTGCCATTGCCGCCATCCCCGCCGCCCACACAGGCCACGCCCCTCTTTTGAGAGACCACGTCCCCTATTGCCATTATTAAAGACGCTGAGTACAAGCGCCAAGTCGATAGCGATTTCTCCTGAGGCGGAAGCCGGGAGTAGGCCTGCTTGCATGTTTTAAAATTTGAATGTCACATATTACTTGCTGATTTTATCTGTTCACTCTCCATTTGCTCAGGATGCCTCACGCTCCTAATTTCACCGCGCAGCGGAGCTTAAAGCTGCCGCGGGACCTTGCCATTGCCGCCATCCCCGCCGCCCACACAGGCCACACCCCTCTTTTGAGAGGCCATGCCCCCTATCGCCACTTTTAAAGATGCTGAGTACAAGCGCCACGTCGATAGCGATTTCTCCTGAGGCCAAAGCAGGGAGTAGGCCTGCTTGCATGTTTTAAAATTTGAATGTCACATATTACTTGCTGATTTTATCTGTTCACTCTCCATTTGCTCAGGGCGCCTCACGCTCCTAATTTCACTGCGCAGCGGAGCTTAAAGCTGCCGCGGGACCTTGCCATTGCCGCCATCCCTGCTGCCCACACAGGCCACGCCCCTCTTTTGAGAGGCCATGCCCCCTATCGCCACTATTAAAGACGCTGAGTACAAGCACCATGTCAACAGCGATTTCTCCTGAGGCGGAAGCCGGGAGTAGGCCTGCTTGCATGTTTTAAAATTTGAATGTCACATATTACTTGCTGATTTTATCTGTTCACTCTCCATTTGCTCAGGGCGCCTCACGCTCCTAATTTGACCGCGCAGCGGAGCTTAACGCTGCCGCGGGACCTTGCCATTGCCGCCATCCCCGCCGACCACACAGGCCACGCCCCTCTTTTGAGAGGCCACGCCCCTATCCCCACTATTAAAGATGCTGAGTACAAGCGCCACGTCGATAGCGATTTCTCCTGAGGCGGAAGCCGGGAGTAGGCCTGCTTGCATGTTTTAAAATTTGAATGTCACATATTACTTGCTGATTTTATCTGTTCACTCTCCATTTGCTCAGGGCGCCTCACACTCCTAATTTCACCGCGCAGCGGAGCTTAACGCTGCCGCAGGACCTTGCCATTGCCGCCATCCCCGCCGCCCACACAGGCCACACCCCTCTTTTGAGAGGCCACGCCCCCTATCACCACTATTAAAGACGCTGAGTACAAGCACCACGTCGATAGCAATTTCTCCTGAGGCGAAAGCCGGGAGTAGGCCTGCTTGCATGTTTTAAAATTTGAATGTCACATATTACTTGCTGATTTTATCTGTTCACTCTCCATTTGCTCAGGGCGCCTCACGCTCCTAATTTGACCGCGCAGCGGAGCTTAACGCTGCCGCGGGACCTTGCCATTGCCGCCATCCCCGCCGACCACACAGGCCACGCCCCTCTTTTGAGAGGCCACGCCCCTATCCCCACTATTAAAGATGCTGAGTACAAGCGCCACGTCGATAGCGATTTCTCCTGAGGCGGAAGCCGGGAGTAGGCCTGCTTGCATGTTTTAAAATTTGAATGTCACATATTACTTGCTGATTTTATCTGTTCACTCTCCATTTGCTCAGGGCGCCTCACACTCCTAATTTCACCGCGCAGCGGAGCTTAACGCTGCCGCAGGACCTTGCCATTGCCGCCATCCCCGCCGCCCACACAGGCCACACCCCTCTTTTGAGAGGCCACGCCCCCTATCACCACTATTAAAGACGCTGAGTACAAGCGCCACGTCGATAGCAATTTCTCCTGAGGCGAAAGCCGGGAGTAGGCCTGCTTGCATGTTTTAAAATTTGAATGTCACATATTACTTGCTGATTTTATCTGTTCACTCTCCATTTGCTCAGGGCGCCTCACACTCCTAATTTCACCGCGCAGCGGAGCTTAACGCTGCCGCAGGACCTTGCCATTGCTGCCATCCCCGCCGCCCACACAGGCCACGCCCCTCTTTTTAGAGGCCACGCCCCCTATCGCCACTATTAAAGACGCTGAGTACAAGCGCCACGTCGATAGCAATTTCTCCTGAGGCGGAAGCCGGGAGTAGTCCTGCTTGCATGTTTTAAAATTTGAATGTCACATATTATTTGCTGATTTTATCTGTTCACTCTCCATTTGCTCAGGGCGCCTCACACTCCTAATTTCACCGCGCAGCAGAGCTTAACGCTGCCGCAGGGCCTTGCCATTGCCGCCATCCCCGCCGCCCACACAGGCCACGCCCCTCTTTTGAGCGGCCACGCCCCCTATCGCCACTTTCCTTCCTCTATAAAAAATGTGTATTTTTCGTTCGCGCAGCGGACGAGCGCAGCGGGCGCGCCGATTGCGCGCCGAAGGCGCGCCTAAGGCAAGCCCGTCTGCGCCCGCCCGCGCCAGGTCGGGAAACAGGGAACAACATTCTGCGCAACCTCTTACATATACCTCCGACCAACTGTGCTCTTTAAAAGCCAATTGGCAGCTGAATCCGGCCACATTGTCCTGCATCCAAAAGCTTGGCATTGCTCTTCCCATGCCCACCACACACACCTCTCCCCCTCTTCCCACTACTGCTTTCCTTCTTAACACAAGATCAACCGTCAAGCACCAGACCGAAATATATGACCTTCTGGATTCTATTTCCCCAGACCTTTTGTTTCTAACTATAACCTGGTACAGGCCCGATTCCTTGCCAAGCGTCCTTGCCTCCCTCCCACCTCACTACTCCATGCTCCGCGCCGATCGACCTGAGAGCAAAGCAGGAGGTAGGGTAGCCCTGATTGCTCGCAAGGATCTTCATTTCCAGACCTTGGCCTCGCCCACACTACCAGCAGCAGACTGCCTTGTAGCGCGATCGACCTCCCTTAAGACTCCTGTCACTTGCGTACTAACCTACCGACCGCCTCAATCATCCCCGACTTCCTCTCTGCCTTTCAGAACCTACTAGCCACTCTGGTGATCAACAATGCCTCTGTGCTTGTTTTGGTCGATTTTAACTATTGGCCCACGACCCTGCCGAGGATTCTACTGCCAAAGACTTCACTCAATCGCTCCTTAGTCTTAATTTTACCCAGCACGTTCAAGGCCCCACTCACATTCGGGGCCATACCCTAGACCAGATCTGGACACTTAACATCCCAATGTCCACCCCTACCATCTCGCCCTGTTCCTGGTCGGATCATTCCTTGCTTGCCTTTTCTCTGGACTTGAGCCATAAAACATCTCTTCCTTCTCCCAAAAACATCTGGGCTAGGAATTGGCATAAAGTTGATATCCTTTCTCTTTGCAACTTGTTAGCAGCCACCTGTCCAGATCTTACGGGTTTGGACCCTCATTCCCAGGCTGCCACACTTGATCGGTGGCTCACTAGTGCCTGCGATCCTGTGGTCCCCTTAAAGCGGACTACCATCAACCGTTCTCATAATGCCAACAAATGGTTCAGCCCTGCTCTCAAAACTAAGAAATTAGAGCTAAGGCAGGCTGAACGAGCCTGGAGACGAGCATACTGCCCCACTCGCAGACAACATTTTGTTACAATGCTCAACGAATATAAAGTAGCCATTTTGACAGCCAAGACCGAGTACTTCTCTGGGCGCATCTTAACGGCAGAATGCCAATCTCGTGAGATATTTTCCACCGTCCACGAGCTGGCATCGTCGGATAGAAATCTACCCAAGATCCCTCCTCCCAGGCCTTATGCGACTCGCTCAATGAGTTCTTCATTGACAAGATAGCCCTCATCAAAGCCAACATCCCCCCTCCCCTCACTTTCACTCCCCCTCAACCCCCTGACAATAACCGCTCCCTCACCATTATTCCTCCACTCACAGAGAATCCTTCACCTCTCTGCTCAGCCATGTCAAGTCGGGCTCTCCAGCTGACAACGGCCCGGCACACATTCTCAGCCAGTTTTTCTCGGTGTGTCCATCTCCCGCCCTTGCCCTCCTGAACAACTGTTTTACCTCTGGCTCTGTTCCGGCCTCCTTCAAGACTGCCATAATTTTTCCTATATTAAAAAAACCAGGAGCCGACCCTTCTTCCCCTGCAAACTACCGCCCTATATCCCTTCTCCATTACTTGGGAAAAGTAGCAGAGTCCCACGTCACCCAGGTGCTCAGCTCCTTCATAGAGTGCAGCAACTATCTTGCACCCTGCCAGGCGGGCTTCCGCCCCCGGCATTCCACTGAGAAGGTGGTCATCTCAGTTATGGACCAACTCAGGGAAGGACTCGATACCAATACCCCTCAGGCTTTGGTTCTCCTCGACCTATCCGCCGCTTTTGACACAGTAGACTATTCCATTCTTCTGTCCCGTGTCAAGGCGGCGGGTATAGGGGAACAGGCTCTCCCCTGGATAGGATCCCTCTGCACTTAAATTGATTGTTATGGCCATGGTTTTATCTAAGATCGATTACGGGAACATCATTTACAACGGTGATCCCGCCTACGCACTTCAACGCCTCCAGATGGTGCAGAACCAGGCAGCTCGCCTGGTGCATGGCCTATCGAAATTCCATCATTCCTACCCTCTTCTCACGGCCCTTCATTGGCTCCCAATTAAACAAAGAGCCCTTTTCAAACTTGGCTGCCTCACCTTCCAAGCCCGGGCAGGCACAGCCCCCCCATTTATCAATTCCGCCATTATCAATTACAGCCCTGCCAGAGACTTACATTCTTCCTCCTAGTCCTTGTTAGTCATCCCCCGGTTCAAGAAAAAATGATCCGGTGACCAGAAATTTTCGGTACTTGAACCTACTTTCTGGAATTCCCTTCCCCTCCCTCTCAGATCCTCACCCTTCTACATGGAGTTTCGCAGAGCTCTTAAGACCTTTCTGTTCCAGCAAGCTTTTAGCCCATAGCCTCTGTCTTTACCCTTCAGTTTGAAATCCCATAGCGCCAAGAAACTGCCTAGTGAATGGCGCTCTACAAATAGCTAAAAAATTCAACAAAAACAATATTCAATGAATCATCTCTTTAAACAAGTGATGATAGATACTGTGGGGACAATTCTGAATGAGATACAAGAATTGGGGTAGCAGCCCAATAACGCTTTCCTTGACTTGACTTGATTATGTATTCTGATATTTGAAATATATGGTTCTTGTGAAAACTGGATCTCGTAAAACAGAAAATAAACAATGCACATTAAATTGTTGAGAAATGTTATAACAGACTGTGTTTACATTCTGCCAGTGCTTACACACCCATGTAAGATCAAAGTGAGCCTGCAATAAACTGTTGACTTGGAGCCATAATTACACTTTAATGTCTTTAGAACTGTGGAAATATTTATATATGGAAAACTATTCTGGTAATATGTGACAAAGTGGAAAACTGATGTCAAATAAAATAAAAAAATAGTCATTTGACACCTTACTCTCTTATTAGCTTGTTCGTTACCAGCCCATTAGTAATTATTGATATGCATAATGAATCACCCATCACGCTTTGTCTTTCTTCCCTCAATCCCCACCAGAAGCTGTGCTCTCTGCTCTCCATTGAAGCAGAGAGCCAGTGCCACAATGATAAGCTGTCAACGAGTCCTGCTAGAGCAGGCTGCAATTCCTTTATGACATGTTAACCAGGGGTAAACAACTGTTGTTCCTCATTGCAGCTATGTCATTGTAGTGACAAACCCAGTTTACAATGTGGTAAACGTGGTAAGGCTTCCAATGTTTGCCATACAAAATGTCCAGAATTATAGATGGGTAACATTAAATAAGGGGGATACTTTGCAATGAGGTATTCTGGGTGGCAGCAAGTACACAAAGACAGTGACATTTGAGTTGTTTCTAATGTCAGTCAGAACCCTGAGGTGAAAAACATCTTTATTGTTCACTTTTTGCTATACATAATTTTACATTATGCATGACGCCCAAATCAGTGCACAGACATAATATCGAGTTTTTATTTTCGAAGTACAAAATATTGCGTTGGAAATATCGAAGGGACAGAACATCGACATCAAGAATATCGGTGACCAGAATATTGACATGAATGTAAGAAATATTGTTTTTGTTAATGTCGAAGTCTGCAATATTATTTGTAAAAATATTGTTGTTAATAATAACATCGATGTTTATATTAGTGTTATGTATTTTAATATGTATTTTAAATGTATGTGTTCTATATTTTTAATTAGGTATTGTATTTTTTTTAAATATATGTATTACCTTTATAGAAGCTATTAATTTTTTTTAAAGTACGTTTTGCATTTTCGTTTCGTAGCGGGTTGTGGGCTTATAGGGGAATAGGGTGGGAAGTAATTTAATTATAGTTCATTTAATAATAGTTTTTTGAAATTATTATTTTTAATTATGTTTTGCGTTTTTATTCTGTACCGGGTTGTGGGTTTATAGGTGAATAGGGTGGGAAGTAATGTAATTATAATTCTTTAATATTTTTTATTAAGTTATATTTATATATTTGATATTTTATATTGTTAATTGTGGTAATAATGTATTATCAATTAGATATTCATTGGTTGTTAATTATTATTAATTTGTTTGCAAATTTCCTAATTGTGTTATTTTCTTAGGAGCAGGTTGTGGGTTTATAGAGGAATACAGTGGGAAGTAATTTAATTATAATTAATTAAATATTTTCTATTAATTAATAATTAAGTATTCATTATTTAATTATAATTTTATATTGGTAATTGTGGTAAATAATGTATTATTAATTAGTAATTAATTAATTAATTAATTAATAATAATTAATAATTAATTGGTAAATATGTAAATTGTGTTTTTTAGGAACATGTTGTGGGTTTATAGAGGAGTAGGGTGGGGAGTGATTTAATAATAATTACTTTTTTTATATTTTTAATTATTTAATATTTATGTATTTACACATGTATATTATAAATCGTGGTAAATAATATATTGTTAATTATTTATTAATTGGTTAATAAAAATTATTTATTAATTATGTTATTTGTGTGATTTTTTTTAGAGTGGCTTGGGAGTAGGCTGGGAAGTAATTTAATTAATATATATCTTTTTTTTTAAACTATTATAAAAAGTATTTTAAAATGATTTGTACCGTTAATTGTGTGAATTAAATTAGTATTAATTGTTTTTAAATTGTTTGTTGTTTTTAAATAATTAATTGATTAATTATGAATTACTTATAATAATAGTGCTATGTATTACAATATTGGTGGTGTCATTTATAGGGGAATATGGTGGGAGGTAAAAAAAAAAATTATTGTTTGGTAACTATTTTGCTGGAGTGGGAATAGTAAATTATTGCTCTCCGCTACCCAACACTTTCCCTACTGTTGCACTCTATGGAGTAGGAATAGTAATTTTTACTTATACGCTATCCAACACTTTCTCTACTGTTGCATTCTCTGGAGTGGGAATAGTAATTTTTATCCCTACGCTGTCCAATACTTTCCCTGCTGTTGCAATCACTGGAGAAGGAATAGTAATGTGTACCCCTCCTCTATTCAACACTTTCCCTCCTGTTGCACTCTCTGGAGTGATAATAGTAATTTTTACCCCTATGCTATCCAACACTTTCCCTACTGCTGCACTCTCTGTAATGAGAATAGTAATTTTAACCCCTACACTATCCTACACTTTCCCTACTGTTGCACTCACTGGAGTGGGAATAGTTATTTTTATTCCCAAAACTATCCAACACTTAACCTACTGTTGCCCCAAACGTATTATGAGTTGTAATGGTATGCCTTGTAATGATATGCGTTGTAATGGTAGTTTTTCAAAAAATGCGGTGCAATGGCATGCGTTGTAAAATCATGTGATGTAATGGTAGTTGCGATGTAACATCTTATATTCACTCCAAATACCATTTCCAGCTAGTTAAAGATGTCACATCCAACCTCTTTCATGAAAGAGAAACTTTAGTTTCTTCAAGTCACTCCTCAACATATGTGTCTATGATGCATGCAAGGCCACTGACTTATTGTCAGTAAAATTGCTATCCCACCCTTGCAGCTCCACCATCAAGTGAGGCCTGCTCATGCACTCTTGAGTGTTGGTTGGAGGCACTCCTCCACTCGCAGGTTGCACTGCTCCTCATCCCTGGTGGTCCAGTGGACCTCTTTCTCCTTCCTCTCGCTCCGCTTACACTTGTTTTTCACTCGTTTTTTCTCTCCTCTCATCTTTCACCCTTCTGCCCTTTTCTGAATTTCTGCTGTTTTTCTGCATGTCTCTTCTGCTTGATTTTTACTTTTTTACCCTTTTTCTTTTCCTTCCATCTCCCGCCCGCTTTATCCACCGCTGCTGCCCCCGCGGCCCCTCCCCCATCACGAACAGCGCAACCAATCCAGCTCCCCTCCCCGCTCCCGCCTCCCAGCTGTCAAGACCTCTACTTAATGGTAGCCGCGCCGCTGGCAAGCCAAAGGCACGCCAAAGGCAATCCATCTGCAGCCATTCGCGACCCATCCCCGACCAGCGCCAGGAACCCTGGACCTCCACCCAGCCAACTCTATGACCCAGCAGCACTCCATGCACTCAACCCAGGCCACAACAATAACTGCAAGCTAGCTTCGCCACCAAACACCCACAGACCCTTCAGCTGTCACCGCCAAGATCATGGACCCAGCACAACCCAACCGCAAGAACACACCTGAACCGAAGATCCTACAATGCATCCTCCCCAATATCCGATCAATCCACAAACACACCACCGAAATCTGGGACCTCCTCAACAGAACCACCCCGGACATAGCATTCTTCACCGAAACATGGACCAACACCACCTTGGGACCGGATATCGCCATCACCATTCCCCAAGGGTACAAGATCTCCAGGAAGTACCGGCACACCCGCCCGGAAGGAGGAATTGCCATAGTCTGCAAATCCACCCTCTGCCTGAGCACACTCCCCGAAGAGCCCACAGACATGACGGAACATCTACACCTCAAGATACAGACCAACCCTACAACCACTCTCTGAGGGACCCTCACCTACTGACCCCATGGACCCAGCGGACCGTTCGCCAACTCCATCACAGACATCATCTCCCCTCATGCCATCGCTTCCACCAACTACACCCTGCAGGGAGATCTCAACTTCCACCTCGACAACTAACTGGACCACAACACCACATCACTCCTGGACAACCTCCACAACATTGGATGCCGCCAATCATGACCAAACCCATGCACTCAGCACAACAAACCCTCGACCCCCTCTTCACAATGGGAAACTCCATCACTTTCAGCCACACCAACAAACTCCCATGGACCTACCACCGATGTGTCCACTTCACCTTCAGAACACCCACCATCCTTAGACACCAGCACCTGCTCCCACGAAGAAACTGGACCAGAATCACTGATGACCAGCTCACCGCCTCACTCTGCATCTCCACCCCAACCATGAGGGAAAATGACGACCCCAACAGAGGGGCCCGATCCCTGCACAGATGGATCTCCAACAGCACCAACACTATAGCCTCCCGCAAGAAAAACAACAACACCCACACCAAAAAAGCCAGATGGTTCACCACCGAACTTCGAGAGTCCAAACGCACCTGCCGCCGCCTTGAAAAGACCTGGAGGAACACCAAATCCACAGAATCTCACAACAACTTCAAAGCCGCTACCAACGCTCACCACCAACTCATCAGAGAAACGAGAAAACAAGTGATTAAAGACAGAATCTCAGAACATGCACACAACAGCAAAGAACTTTTCAACAACATCAAGGAGTTTGCCCAACCCACTAGCGAGTCGACTGACATCCCTCTCTCACAAGACCTCTGCAACTCACTCAGCACCTTCCTTCACCACAAAATCAAGAACATTTACAAAAACTTCAACATAGACAACCAACACACGGAACCCCCACCAACCACCCCGACACCTCGAAGCCAACGCTTGACAGATGGACATTCCTCACCACCGAAGACACACTGAAGATGATGAAGTCAATCCACTCTGGGGCCCCCACGGACCCCTGCCCCCACCACATCATCAACTGAGTTGCTGACACCATCGCACCCATGCTCCCCAAAGACCATCAACCACTCAGTGTGACCAGCGCGTTCACCGACAACTGGAAGCACGCCAAGGTCGACTCCCTCCTGAAGAAACGCCCGGCGGACCCCACCGAACTACAAAACTACAGACCCATCTCTCTGCTCCCATTCCCTGCAAAAGACATCAAGAAAGCCATCAACAGCCAACTCGCTACATTCATCGAAGAGCACACATCCTCGACTCCTCCCAATCAGGCTTCAGGAAAAACCATAGTATGGAAATGGCCCTCCTCGCTGCAACAGATGACATACGCACCCTATTGGACAAAGGAGAAACAACAGTCCTCATTCTCCTCAACCTCTCAGTGGCATTCGACACAGTCAACCACCGCACCCTAAGATGCAGACTTCACGACACAGGGATCCAGGACAAGGCCCTAGACTGGATCAGCTCCTTCCTCTCTGGCAGACCGCAGCGGGTCCAACTCCCCCGTTCCCTCTCGGTCCCTACACCAACCACCATATTCACCAACCACCTGTGGAGTCCCTCAGGGGTCCTCCCTAAGCCCGACGCTCTTCAACTTATACATGGCTCAGATCGCCCCATCGTCAGAACCTACGGACTAAACATTGTGTCATACACCGACAACACCCAACTCATCCTCTCCCTATCCAACAAACCCAACACCGCCAGACAAACTTTCTAGAAGGTATCATAGCCATCGCCAAATGGATGAAAAACAGCTGCGTACAACTAAACACCAACAAGACGGAGGTGCTCATCATGGGCCCAAACCCCGTCACCTGGAATGACACCTGGTGGCCCACCTCCCTCTGAAACCCGCCCAGATCAACTACTGCTTCCACACCCTCTGCCTCCTACGCAAGATCTTTAAATGGATCCCCAAAACAGAAAGACCATCACTCATGCCCTGGTGACCAGCAGATTTGACAACGGCAATGCACTCTACGCCAGAATAAACAAAAACCACACCCACAAGCTACAGAACATCCAGAACACCGCAGCAAGACTGGTCCTCAGCCTGCCAAAACACTGACACATCCCCCAGCACCTGTGCACACTCCACTTGCTCCCGATCGAGGCAAGACTCACCTTCAAGGTGCTCACCCATGCACAAAGGGCCCTCCATGACACCGGACCAGCATACATGAAGAGCGGACTCAAATTCCACCCACCCCAAAGGACCCTGCGACCAGCGCAGCTCTCCTACGCCGTGGTCCCATGCACCAGAAAAACCAGATCGGGAGACCGCTCCTCCTGCCTTGCAGCCTGGGCCTGGAACGCCCTTGCACTCCACCTCAGACAGACATCGCTCCCCATCTTCACAAGAGACCTCAAGACCTGGTTTTCGACAGACCACCTCCTTGATGGACTGGAACCTGCACCCCCCACCCCCAGCACCTTGAGACCCTTACGGGTGAGTAGTCACGCTTAACAAACGCTTGATTGGTTGATTGAATGATTGTTTGAAGCATCTCTTCTCTTTCGAGAGGTTTGGAAAGCTTGAATCTCAGATGCACAGATAGTTTTATCAGGGATACTTGATCAAGATCCTTCCAGGTTTTCCAGAAACTCACTTTTTTTCAGACAAGTTGGCCACAAGATGTGAAAGAGAGGACAGCCCTTAAGAAGATCATCACTCTACTGCCACACAAGACAGTTATTATACCTGCGCCTCTCCTGGAGATGGGCCAAGGATGTTATTCTTGGGTTTTCCTTGCCCAGAAGACACCTGAAGAGTTCAGGATGGTTATAGATGTGCGTCTCCTGAACCTTTTTGTACCTATGGCACACTTCAAAATGAGTGCCCTGCAGAGGGTTATTTCTTATATTTCATATGGGGACTTTCCAATAAAGATCAATCTCCAAGATGCTTACCTGCACATACCTATTCACCCAGCTCACCAGAGGCAAAGCTTCAAACCCTCTTGGAGTTTGAATTCCAGATCAACAGAGACAAGTCTATTCTTAATCCATCACAGAGCAGATTACAAAGCAATTACATGACACAATACTGCATCGGGTCCTTCCTCTTCTCTCCAGAAACACCAAACTCAGGACTTTAATTCATTCAAACTCTAAAGGAACAGAGGTTGGCTCCAGAAAGGTTCTGGCTCCAGGTACAGATGCACAAGGGAAGAGTTCTTCATTTCCCCTTTTTGCAGTTTTTTTAATTAGAATTGGTTGAGAAGAAAGATTAACAAACATTCCAATTTGTTTCTTTCCTTTTCTCGCAAGAAATGCACATGCATGGGCGCATGCGTGGGCGAATGTGTGGGCACGCGCGCATGAGCAGTTATCTCAAGGATACTGGTTCGACAAGGAAGAGGAGGAGGGCAGCCCAGGGATGCTGCAGTACAGAGGTAAGTGGTTTTAAGTTTCTTTTTAATTAATGTAGACTTACTTCTTAACAGGGGGGTGGAGGCAGGGGCTGGCCAACTCTTCTCCGCTACAGAGTGTGCAGAGATTTGCGTTCTCCGTGTTCTCTGCGGAACGCAGAGAAGGCAAATCTCTGCACACTCTGCAGGCAGAGCAGAGTTCTCCGCCCACGGTTAATTGAAACACTGCTGCTAGATAATATAGCTTGAAATTGGGAAGCCCCCACCTCCTCTATCTCTAGGAAGGCACAAAAATGCATTAACTCTTCTGGTTCTACCATAGGACCAAATAAATCTAGCAACCACCCTCTTGAATAACTTGAACAATCGATGTGTATCTCCAAAGGAATTGTGCAAAAGATATGCAATCATTTTAGTAGTATCATCATTTTCACAAGGTTGCACCTCCCCATTATTGAGAGCTTCAAGTTATCCCATCGGCTTCTCCATTATGGAGCAAGATTTAAATCTACTATAGTTTCAACCCTTGCTGTGATGTTTATTCCTAGATATTTTGCTTCATCAACAATCCTACTATTAAAAGCGTAGTGTAACGGGGCGGGCATGCAGACTCCCCCTGACGGTATCGATAACTCTATACGGGATTCTAGGACCCTGCAGGAACTCTCAAACCAACCCCCCCCTCTTCTCATCCACAGCAGACGGACTTCAGCAGGGCTGATTACAGACTTGGCTCCCGCAGTGAGGAAGGTTGTGCCTGGCCCTTTAATTCCCCTCGGAGGATGAGTGGGAGGGACTTCAAGACGACGTGTTGCCGTCAAATACGGAAGTGCCGGAAGACCAGGTGGGCTTGCTCACCCGGAGAGGAGAGGATGCGGGGAGACGGAGAGAAGAGGAGCGGAGCGGTCGGAGAAATACGGAAGAGGAGTTGAGAGGGACGGAGGGAGTTGCGAGCGGAGGAGGAGAGGCACCTGTGACAGAGGAGACGCCAGGAGGCCAACGTCCCCACGAGCCACCCGGCCACACACCCGGGGGAGGTATGTGGCTAGCCCAGGTGCTTGATAAGATATGGGGCTGGGTGGGACGGAAGGGCGGTTCCATTGTATGATAGTGGTATCCCCTTGTCCCGGTTCCCTTTTCGCGAGCACTACCCCTCCCTGCACTTGTATATAGTAGCCATTCACGGGTTGTTGCTCTTTATTCCTCCAGGACATCTGCACAGTTGAGAACGCTGATTTCACGAGTTGCCCTCTTTTGTTTATTTGTCCTGAGAGCCAAAAGCCAAGGCGGACCCTGACGGAAGAAAGCCCAGACAAAGCCCGGAAGGCTATCGGAGGAGTGAAACCACCAAGCCCCGGAGTAGGAGGACCAATAGAAGCCGCTCCCCGCGTAGGACTGTCCCTACCAGGAAAACGTGTATGGACTACCTTTTTGCAGCAATAAAGCCTTCCTTAACAAAGACACGCCTATTGCCCATTACTCCTGTGCCCCTTGTGCCTGCGCCCTTCACACAGAGGTAACTCTATTGATCAGAACCTCGATTTTAGCCCTATTCAACAGGAACCCTGACTGATTCCCAAAAATGTCCTCTATTGTTCCCCAGAACGCAGCACCCTGCCAGGGTCAGTAGTATTTATGGCCACATCGTCGGCATAGGCCAACATTTTTGTGTCCCAGCCCTGAAGGCTGTCAGGAGTGATATCAATGGAGGCTTCCAACCTCCTGAGAAAGGATCTATATACAATGCGAATAACAACCGGGAGGAGGGACAGCCCTGTCTTGTTCCCCTTTCGATTGAAAACGGCTTGGACTCCTCCAATTTTTCATAATCGAGCGGTGGGATTACTATACATGACCTGCATTGCATCAATAAAGGATGTCCCCAGTCCATGAGCCTCCATGATCATCCATAGATAGTCCCACGACACCCTGTTGAAAGCCTTCTCAGCATCAAACAGAGCGACCCCCATGGACTTCACAAGAACCTCAGTGGCATCAAATAATGAAATTACCCGCCGCACAAGGTCTACTGTTTCCCTCCTCTGAATAAAACTGTGCTGCTGGGCTGAGACAAGATGATGTATGTATTACATTACTAAACCGACTTACAAATATTTTGGAGTACAGTTTAGCATCGCTATTTTAAAAGTGCGATTGGCCTATAAGAGCACAGGGCTGTAGGATCTTTACCACTACAATAGTGTCCCAGGAGCCTGCCAGTGAAGCCCTGTCCCTAATTTCCTTAAATAGCTCCAACATTTCCAGATACATTTCTTTATAAAAAACTTTATAAAATTCGAAAGGAATACAATCGGTTCCTGTGGCTTTTACTGAGGCAGGGGCCTGAAGGGCCACATGAAATTCTTCAAAGGACATATCTGCCCCAATGAAAGTCTCTCATCCTAGGAGACACTAACCCTAGGTGTGAAATCCGAGACCTGAGAGTCCACTAGAGGCCTTATAAAGTTCCTTATAAAATTCCCTTAAGCCTCCCTGACCTCAGCAGGATCTGAAACTGCCATACCTTGCATGTGCCTAATCTGCTTGATATGCCCAGCGGCTTACTGCTATCTTGCCCTAACTGCAAGGTTTTGACCAACGCGTTCACTATATTCATAACACTCCTGACTCTTGGCCAAGAACCTCCCAGCATTTTTCTCTGCAGTGCAATCATTCAGACATGCCTTAGTAATAGCTATTGAATTCAATACAGGGGACAAATCACCCCTCTAGCCACCATGATGATTTATTCCTGTCTCTAGGAGGCCAAGTTCTTGGTAGAGTTCTGGAATCTGTCTCTGCTCCCTTTTTTGATTAGCTAGAATATACCACAGAGTTTCTCCTCTTGCCATGGCCTTAAAAGCATCCCAAACCATTCCAGGGGAAGTGCTATTCTTATTAATATTAAAATATCCCACAATCCAGCCCTTCATATAATTCACGTATTCTAGGTCCCATAAGAGTGCCCTCGAAAAACGTCCACTTTCTAATCTCCTTTCGTAATGCATCAAGAGGAAATTTCAGAACGACAAGCTTCTGGTCCGACACTACTCTGGGGAAAAAGTTTCACCTGAGCCCCTTAAGTAAAACCAGTGACACTAGAAAATAATCCAATCTAGCAAACTTTATGTAAGAGCAGAGAGGCGCACTCAGTGAAGTCAATAGTATACGAGAGTCCAAAAAGAATTGTGGGTCTTCAGTTCTTATTTGTAAAAGTTTTCTTTATTTTCATGTACAGCGGCACAGCCAACGCGTTTCATTCCCATTCGTGCCTTGGGAATTTCATCAGGGCTGCAAAAATACATTGACATGTATAAGTATTTATCCAATATAAAAAAGACATTTGCCCAAAGGGGGCACCAGTCCAAGCCAAATTGCATAAACGTGCGCACCCATAGATCCAGATTTGTTGACCAAGTTAAAAAACTGCTAAGTGTCAATTTCAAATTTAAAAATACCTAGTGAAAGCATATACCCCCTCACCGGTACTATGCAATCACCGGGCCAGTACAAGCCAAAATGCTTGATCCTGATTAAAAACACCACACCATGCCTATTGGAGAAAATAGGCACCCGAAATGTGCAAGTGTTCGAGCCATGCGGACCATCGGAAAAGAGAGATAGAAAGAAAGGTTGTGGTTCAGATATCCTTATTCCCAGTATGAAAAATAAAGGTCAAAGTGAAAGAATGTGAACCGACTATCCTGTGCTCAAGCTTAGAATCCCAAAAAATGTTTTTGTACAGTGAAGACCAAGGAAAAAGGAGGGGTCCCTTGTGAAGAGGTCCAGAGTGAAACGCATGAAGAAATGTTTGAGAGAATGTTACCGCTCACCATATATACAGACAATCTAGTCTATGCGGTGTCTCTCGACGTCGTACTTCTTCGAAAACCGTTTAAAGGACAGTCACGGTAGGTCACAGTGTGTACCTATAATAAGAATATTGTACAAAAGTGCATGAGGGCAATATTATTTGCGGATTTGATTTATCTTGCGGGAACATTGAGTTCCTGTTCATCTAAGATTCTGAACTTGTTTTTTAACAAGAATGACCTTTATTGATATGAGTGATAGGGGGTGGCCAAAAAGGGTATTTAAACTGATCCCTTTTGGATCATTATATCAAAAAATGAGGGTATATAATACCTGCAAAATACTCCGTTTTAGGTTCCAAGTAGAATGAAGATCCAGGTCCCCCCGAAATGTCAGATGGCTGTTGCTATGGCAAGTCAATGAGGGTAGAGGTTCCGGACCCCTGTACGTGAGAGGTTAAACGGATATGTAGAAGTTAGTCCCGTATATATATATATATTAAAAGATACATCCTTGGAATCATAGTCCTGCATGTGAGAAGAGATAATGATCACATTTATATAGGTGTCATGGACCAACATGCATCTCTTGGTCCTATTTGATGTCCCTATTCATGATAGCCAGTTTTAAGCCCCCTAATATTAATTATTTCAAGTAATGTAATCTCGGTATGGTTTTGGAGAGCATTTAAATAACTGCGCTTTTTTGTTGAGCAGCATGTAAATCTCAAAGGTCGGAGCAATATCGCTTTGTTATACATCAAACATCCCTGTCAAATGGGCATAAGGCAATAAAAACTGGTATTTACAAAGAGAGTAGTGTCAGAGGTAGTCTTCTAACAAGAGCCACATCTAAGTTATATCTTTACAGGTAAGCTCCTGGTCCCGCCCCAGTGTTCTGTTTCCCCCAGCAGGCTGTCATAACCCTTAGCGTAGAAGGTGTACCTTGGGGGAACTCCGGAGGGTAACAGGAGTCCAAACGCTCAGAACAATATCCGATTTCAATATGAGACTGCAGAGGCGTAGTGACGCGACGGTGCCTGTAAGTAATACACAATGCCCGGTTATAACGCCTTATCTGAGGACGCCCTCGGATGCCCATTTAGTTTAGTCCAACAATCCCTGGAACTCTCGCTTACCTTAGGTATGGCCCCCGTTCTCCGCTGCTCCTCCTCCCGGAATACTGGACGCACCGGACATTCGTCGTGCGCCGTGTTTTAAAGCAAAATGCGTCGTCACTCAGAGATGGTCACATGACGTCGGGATCAGCCCTTGTCATAGGTAACGGGATATCTGTCCTAATGTGGCGGCCATCTTAGAGTGTTGCCGGCAAGGCGATTTACATTGCAATTTAGTATAATAGCGAAGCATACTTGCCAGAATAGTCGAAATGTTCCGTGATATAGATTTAGTCGCTTTAATAAATCGAGCAGACATGGAAATCTATGCTCTTTTCCGCTCATACTGTTATAACGATTTGAATCGGTTTGGACAGTGATTGGTGTCATACTGATAATTGAAAGTCAAAGTAATACATGATTGGAGGCCAGTCGCTCAAACAGATCAGTCAGCCAGACAAATGCAAATTATCTTCGATTGGTGCTTTTTAAGTACAGTGAGTTGACATGAAAGGCATATAATGTCAAAATAGTAAATAGTCTAAAGAGTAAGGCATGGTTAAGATTCAGTCGTTTAAGTGGACAATTCTAACTATAAGAGTCAATACTATTTTCTTAATGTAGTTCCATGGGTCGGCTCATAGTAGTTGCCATATTTAAGCGGTATGTGCCAACACCAGGGCATTATTGTTTAGTAGAACATGGTTCATGCTGTTTGCTAGGGCTAGAAGGTTTAGAGGGCATCCACTTTTCTGAATTCAGAAAGCGACCGGGTTGTGGTCCATGATGTTTGCCAGGACTAGAAAGTTCGAAGGGCATCCATATTTCCATGTTCAGAGAGCGACCAATTTGCGCTCTATACCAGTATAATACCTTTTTAATTGGCGCAATTTCGGAGGTCAATACCTAGTAACATGTATGATCAAGAAATGAGAGACAGGGGAGGCGCATCCAACAGTGATATCACCAAACTCCGGTGTGAACAGAGGATTGTGGTTCCCAAATGAGATAGGTGTAATGTAATATCATAACATGCAAGGTATCAGAGTGATAGAGTATCCCTCATGAAGAGTCCAGTGGGGAAAAGTTACCACATTAGAAAAACTCCGTAATAGGCGGTCAGGTGTGTCTTAGAGAAGTTACAAATTGTCAGGTATCAGAAAGAGAGAGGATCCCTCATGAAGAGTCCAGTGGGAAAAAGTTACCACATGAGAAAAACTCCGTAATAGGCGGTCAGGTGTGTCTTAGAAAAGTTATAAAATGTTCTAAGAGTAGTTATACAGGCACTGCAGTTTAGAGGGAGAAAAAGGGGGGTTACAACATGAGGCAATATTGTACAGCATTATGAAAGTACTAGGCAGAAAAAATTATTACAATATGTATGAGAAATAACATATTATTGAGCAAAAGATTATAAATTCAAAAGAGAGAATAGAGGATATACCTGTGAAAAAAAAAGAAAAAAAAAAAATATATATATATATATATATATAAGAAAAGGACATGGAAGGAAAGGTGTTATATCAGTTTGTTTCTTACAGAGCGACATAATATCCTTCCATTAGTTCAGCCTGGTTACATTAACATGACCTGTGTATTGAGGGAAGCAAAGCTCCTAATTGGAATTACAGATATGGAAAGGGGGAGTCTTATTGTGCTGGGGAGAGGTTACATCAGAAAGTAGTGAAGTTCTTTATCTGTATTGTGTCCCCTTTGTGTCGCACGCAAATGGCAAATCCATTTGGCTTCCCTCTGTCTAACAGCTAGCTCACGGTCACCCCCTCTTTTATCCAAAGGTATGTGATCGATTCCATGGAACCAAAATGAGGTATCATTTGGATGTTTCTCATCATAGTGAGAGCTAACTGGGTAGCGGTTGTATTTGTTGATGATTGCCCTTCTATGCTCTTGGATTCTTAATTTTAGAGGGCGGATGGTGCTCCCCACATAAATGATGTTACAACTACACCCTAAGACGTAGATCACGTGAGTCGTGTTACAATTAATAAAGCTATTAATTTTATAGTTTTTCGAGGTGTTGTACGTGAAGCTCGTCTTTTTGTTTAGGCCTGAGTCACAGACAATACATGACCCGCATGTGTAAAAGCCTGAGGGTTTAGGTGGAAACCATGACTCACGTGGGGTGGTTACATAGCTCTGGCATAGATCATCTCTGAGAGATCTGCCTTTCCTGTATGAGATGAGTGGTCTGTTAGGTATTAGGTCTCGTAACCCAGAGACATTTTGCAGTATATCCCAATGTTTCCTCAATACATTATGGATTCGATTGCTGTTGGAATTGTAGTGGGTTGTAAAGGTGATACTGCGGTCAGTTTCTTTATGTTGTCTTGCGTTAGTTGTTGTGTTTAGGGTATCTTCTCTGCATAGGTTTTTAGCTTTCTGTATAGCTGTGTCCACCACCTTTTGTTTATAGCCCCTTTTGAGGAACCTATTTTTTGCACTGGCCAGATTTTGGGTATAGGTGTGTTCCTCGCTACAGTTTCTACGTAGTCTTACCATCTCGCCGTATGGTATGTTTTCCACTACAGCGCGAGGGTGAGCACTGTCTGCATGCAATACAGAGTTGCAAGAAGTTTCCTTCCTGTATAATTTACTGTGTACCACCCCCTCCGTTACGTAAAAACAGATGTCTAGAAAGTTGATGGTTTCTTTGCTGTGTGTCATGGTCAATTTTACGTTATGTTTGTTGCTGTTGAGGTATGCGTGGAACTGCAGTAAGGATTCCACCGAACCAGACCACAATACGATAATATCGTCGATGTACCTCCCCCAGAACACAATGTGTTCGGTCCAGGGGGAGGCACATTTGTTCCAGGCATGCACCCTCTCAAAATGACCCATGAACAGGCAGGCGTACGATGGTGCTGCCTTTGAACCCATGGCCGTGCCACGGGTCTGGTGATACCAGACGGAGTCATGTAGGAAGTAATTATTACTGAGAATGATATCAGTCATGTCCAGTAACATGTTATTGAAATCGTGCTTGTCCGCTGGTTCTCTGTCCAAAAAAGATTGCAGTGCCTCCATGCCCGTGTCTCTGTGGATACAAGTATATAAACTTTCAACGTCAAATGTGACGAAGGAAAGTTCATCTGACCACTGAAAATTGTTTAGCTTTGCCAAGATATCTTTGCTGTCTTTGACATATGATGGAAGATTCATTACATATTTCTGTAAGTGGAGATCCACAAACTCTGAAATTTTCTCCGTGGGGGACCCAATTCCGGAGATGATTGGACGTCCTGGTGGAAAAGCCCCCCCCTTATGGACTTTGGGCAGGATATATATGCATGGAAATCGTGGTTTGGTTACTCTAACATATTTTAACTCATCTTCCGATAGGAGACCCGTTTCTTTCCATTCTAACAGTTTAGCTGTTATCATACCCGTTACCTCATTGATAGGGTTGTGAGGGATGCGTTTGTAGCAACTCGTGTCGCTAAGTTGGCGATCAATTTCAGACATGTAGTCACAAAGATTCATAACCACAACATTCCCGCCCTTATCTGCCTCCTTGATGACAATTGTTTTGTCAGCCTTGAGTTTTTCCAAGGCCTGTCGTTGTCTGGCGGAAATGTTGTGATTAGGAATGGTAGAGAGTACTCCGGTGTCTTCGAGTTTGTACAGGTCTGCAGACACCCTTTCATAAAAGGTATCAATGCTGGGATGATAGTTAAAGGTAGGAGTGAACGTGGATCTGCATTTGAGGTGACTTTCCATACTGTAATCCTGCTCTATTTCTAAGTTTCTTAGCATGGTAGACATGTCTTGTTCCTGATCTTCATCTAGGTTATATAGTAATAGAGTTGTACGAATATCTGCCACTGTGTGTGGTACTGGAGGGGTAACCTCTTTCTGTGGTGGGACCCTAGGTGTTTGACGTGAAAAGAAATCCTTTAGTTTTAACAATCTGACAAATTTAAAAAGATCAATGTGTACATCAGTCATATCTCCATATTGTGCTGGGCAGAAACTGAGACCCTTACTCAGAACAGCCAGTTCATATTCATCAAGTATTTTATTAGACAGGTTAACAATCTTTAAGTCATCAGTACATTCTGGAACACATGTTTCCTGGATGGGAATAGGTAGAGTTGTTATTTCTGTTTGGCTCCCATCCCTGTCTTGGGTATTGCTCCTGTTTCTGTACCTGGCCTTTGCCCGCCTTCCGCCCCTCCTTGTCTTTGTATGGCCCTTGGGGGTTTGGGTTGGTCCTTTTTCTGTTGTAGGCGGCTGCTCGTCCGTATTTTGGCTAGCTCCTTCTGAAAAGAAGAAGCTCCTTCTTCTAAAGGGAGATCTATTGTTGAGTTGGACCTGGTGCTATTCACTGAGGTGGTGGATGCACCACTCTCAGAACGCGCTTCCTCGCTTATTTCCCTTTCTTCGCGCACCCTCTTTCTTTCTTCTGCCCCTTGAACTTGATCAAATTTCTTGGCGAACGTGTAGATCCGCCCATCTCTATAGTCCCTGTCGTCTCGCCTAATTTTTTTCATTTTCTTTTCTTTTAGGTACATTTGATGTTCCTCCATCACCTTTTTAAGTATGGCAAAGTTTTTCTCTATGAGATCCTTTGGTTCTAGACTATTAATTTCAATTATCAGTGCATCGATTTCGGCCATTAGTTTCTCACCCTTCTCCTGAGCATGACGGATTAATATTCTCATCATGACTTCAGAGGCCTGTTCTAAGTTACTTTCCCATTCTTTGAGTAGACCCTCTCCTAGGTCTTCAAATGTTGGGAATAGTAGGATTCTCAGGCCCCTAGGGACCTTTTTATTAGATAAATATTGCGTGAGGGTAGCCCCATCCCACCAGCGCGAGAGTTCTAATTTTTTTAGGCGCTCTAGTTTGAGGAATAGGGTTTTTAGGCTGGGTTTGCTAGTTTCAGCCGGAGTAGAAGTCTCATTGGATCTATTGGGACCAAAAAGGTTGAGAGCCATTTCCTCTCTCCCATCTGCAAAGTTAGGCATTATGATGAAAAAACAGTGTTTTCGAATAAAGTGAAGTGCAAAACAGTCAATTTAGAATACTAAACAGCAAACAAAAGCAACCAGCAGCTGACCAAGGGTTCGCACATCCACTTTGTCTGTTTCAAAATTATTAGGCGGTGCGGCTACTCTCACCATCCGCTGCCAAGGATGTAGATCAGACCAATAGTTATGTAAGAGCAGAGAGGCGCACTCAGTGAAGTCAATAGTATACGAGAGTCCAAAAAGAATTGTGGGTCTTCAGTTCTTATTTGTAAAAGTTTTCTTTATTTTCATGTACAGCGGCACAGCCAACGCGTTTCATTCCCATTCGTGCCTTGGGAATTTCATCAGGGCTGCAAAAATACATTGACATGTATAAGTATTTATCCAATATAAAAAAGACATTTGCCCAAAGGGGGCACCAGTCCAAGCCAAATTGCATAAACGTGCGCACCCATAGATCCAGATTTGTTGACCAAGTTAAAAAACTGCTAAGTGTCAATTTCAAATTTAAAAATACCTAGTGAAAGCATATACCCCCTCACCGGTACTATGCAATCACCGGGCCAGTACAAGCCAAAATGCTTGATCCTGATTAAAAACACCACACCATGCCTATTGGAGAAAATAGGCACCCGAAATGTGCAAGTGTTCGAGCCATGCGGACCATCGGAAAAGAGAGATAGAAAGAAAGGTTGTGGTTCAGATATCCTTATTCCCAGTATGAAAAATAAAGGTCAAAGTGAAAGAATGTGAACCGACTATCCTGTGCTCAAGCTTAGAATCCCAAAAAATGTTTTTGTACAGTGAAGACCAAGGAAAAAGGAGGGGTCCCTTGTGAAGAGGTCCAGAGTGAAACGCATGAAGAAATGTTTGAGAGAATGTTACCGCTCACCATATATACAGACAATCTAGTCTATGCGGTGTCTCTCGACGTCGTACTTCTTCGAAAACCGTTTAAAGGACAGTCACGGTAGGTCACAGTGTGTACCTATAATAAGAATATTGTACAAAAGTGCATGAGGGCAATATTATTTGCGGATTTGATTTATCTTGCGGGAACATTGAGTTCCTGTTCATCTAAGATTCTGAACTTGTTTTTTAACAAGAATGACCTTTATTGATATGAGTGATAGGGGGTGGCCAAAAAGGGTATTTAAACTGATCCCGTTTGGATCATTATATCAAAAAATGAGGGTATATAATACCTGCAAAATACTCCGTTTTAGGTTCCAAGTAGAATGAAGATCCAGGTCCTCCCGAAATGTCAGATGGCTGTTGCTATGGCAAGTCAATGAGGGTAGAGGTTCCGGACCCCTGTACGTGAGAGGTTAAACGGATATGTAGAAGTTAGTCCCGTATATATATATATATTAAAAGATACATCCTTGGAATCATAGTCCTGCATGTGAGAAGAGATAATGATCACATTTATATAGGTGTCATGGACCAACATGCATCTCTTGGTCCTATTTGATGTCCCTATTCATGATAGCCAGTTTTAAGCCCCCTAATATTAATTATTTCAAGTAATGTAATCTCGGTATGGTTTTGGAGAGCATTTAAATAACTGCGCTTTTTTGTTGAGCAGCATGTAAATCTCAAAGGTCGGAGCAATATCGCTTTGTTATACATCAAACATCCCTGTCAAATGGGCATAAGGCAATAAAAACTGGTATTTACAAAGAGAGTAGTGTCAGAGGTAGTCTTCTAACAAGAGCCACATCTAAGTTATATCTTTACAGGTAAGCTCCTGGTCCCGCCCCAGTGTTCTGTTTCCCCCAGCAGGCTGTCATAACCCTTAGCGTAGAAGGTGTACCTTGGGGGAACTCCGGAGGGTAACAGGAGTCCAAACGCTCAGAACAATATCCGATTTCAATATGAGACTGCAGAGGCGTAGTGACGCGACGGTGCCTGTAAGTAATACACAATGCCCGGTTATAACGCCTTATCTGAGGACGCCCTCGGATGCCCATTTAGTTTAGTCCAACAATCCCTGGAACTCTCGCTTACCTTAGGTATGGCCCCCGTTCTCCGCTGCTCCTCCTCCCGGAATACTGGACGCACCGGACATTCGTCGCGCGCCGTGTTTTAAAGCAAAATGCGTCGTCACTCAGAGATGGTCACATGACGTCGGGATCAGCCCTTGTCATAGGTAACGGGATATCTGTCCTAATGTGGCGGCCATCTTAGAGTGTTGCCGGCAAGGCGATTTACATTGCAATTTAGTATAATAGCGAAGCATACTTGCCAGAATAGTCGAAATGTTCCGTGATATAGATTTAGTCGCTTTAATAAATCGAGCAGACATGGAAATCTATGCTCTTTTCCGCTCATACTGTTATAACGATTTGAATCGGTTTGGACAGTGATTGGTGTCATACTGATAATTGAAAGTCAAAGTAATACATGATTGGAGGCCAGTCGCTCAAACAGATCAGTCAGCCAGACAAATGCAAATTATCTTCGATTGGTGCTTTTTAAGTACAGTGAGTTGACATGAAAGGCATATAATGTCAAAATAGTAAATAGTCTAAAGAGTAAGGCATGGTTAAGATTCAGTCGTTTAAGTGGACAATTCTAACTATAAGAGTCAATACTATTTTCTTAATGTAGTTCCATGGGTCGGCTCATAGTAGTTGCCATATTTAAGCGGTATGTGCCAACACCAGGGCATTATTGTTTAGTAGAACATGGTTCATGCTGTTTGCTAGGGCTAGAAGGTTTAGAGGGCATCCACTTTTCTGAATTCAGAAAGCGACCGGGTTGCGGTCCATGATGTTTGCCAGGACTAGAAAGTTCGAAGGGCATCCATATTTCCATGTTCAGAGAGCGACCAATTTGCGCTCTATACCAGTATAATACCTTTTTAATTGGCGCAATTTCGGAGGTCAATACCTAGTAACATGTATGATCAAGAAATGAGAGACAGGGGAGGCGCATCCAACAGTGATATCACCAAACTCCGGTGTGAACAGAGGATTGTGGTTCCCAAATGAGATAGGTGTAATGTAATATCATAACATGCAAGGTATCAGAGTGATAGAGTATCCCTCATGAAGAGTCCAGTGGGGAAAAGTTACCACATTAGAAAAACTCCGTAATAGGCGGTCAGGTGTGTCTTAGAGAAGTTACAAATTGTCAGGTATCAGAAAGAGAGAGGATCCCTCATGAAGAGTCCAGTGGGAAAAAGTTACCACATGAGAAAAACTCCGTAATAGGCGGTCAGGTGTGTCTTAGAAAAGTTATAAAATGTTCTAAGAGTAGTTATACAGGCACTGCAGTTTAGAGGGAGAAAAAGGGGGGTTACAACATGAGGCAATATTGTACAGCATTATGAAAGTACTAGGCAGAAAAAATTATTACAATATGTATGAGAAATAACATATTATTGAGCAAAAGATTATAAATTCAAAAGAGAGAATAGAGGATATACCTGTGGAAAAAAAAAAATATATATATATATATATATATAAGAAAAGGACATGGAAGGAAAGGTGTTATATCAGTTTGTTTCTTACAGAGCGACATAATATCCTTCCATTAGTTCAGCCTGGTTACATTAACATGACCTGTGTATTGAGGGAAGCAAAGCTCCTAATTGGAATTACAGATATGGAAAGGGGGAGTCCTATTGTGCTGGGGAGAGGTTACATCAGAAAGTAGTGAAGTTCTTTATCTGTATTGTGTCCCCTTTGTGTCGCACGCAAACGGCAAATCCATTTGGCTTCCCTCTGTCTAACAGCTAGCTCACGGTCACCCCCTCTTTTATCCAAAGGTATGTGATCGATTCCATGGAACCAAAATGAGGTATCATTTGGATGTTTCTCATCATAGTGAGAGCTAACTGGGTAGCGGTTGTCTTTGTTGATGATTGCCCTTCTATGCTCTTGGATTCTTAATTTTAGAGGGCGGATGGTGCTCCCCACATAAATGATGTTACAACTACACCCTAAGACGTAGATCACGTGAGTCGTGTTACAATTAATAAAGCTATTAATTTTATAGTTTTTCGAGGTGTTGTACGTGAAGCTCGTCTTTTTGTTTAGGCCTGAGTCACAGACAATACATGACCCGCATGTGTAAAAGCCTGAGGGTTTAGGTGGAAACCATGACTCACGTGGGGTGGTTACATAGCTCTGGCATAGATCATCTCTGAGAGATCTGCCTTTCCTGTATGAGATGAGTGGTCTGTTAGGTATTAGGTCTCGTAACCCAGAGACATTTTGCAGTATATCCCAATGTTTCCTCAATACATTATGGATTCGATTGCTGTTGGAATTGTATTGGGTTGTAAAGGTGATACTGCGGTCAGTTTCTTTATGTTGTCTTGCGTTAGTTGTTGTGTTTAGGGTATCTTCTCTGCATAGGTTTTTAGCTTTCTGTATAGCTGTGTCCACCACCTTTTGTTTATAGCCCCTTTTGAGGAACCTATTTTTTGCACTGGCCAGATTTTGGGTATAGGTATGTTCCTCGCTACAGTTTCTACGTAGTCTTACCATCTCGCCGTATGGTATGTTTTCCACTACAGCGCGAGGGTGAGCACTGTCTGCATGCAATACAGAGTTGCAAGAAGTTTCCTTCCTGTATAATTTACTGTGTACCACCCCCTCCGTTACGTAAAAACAGATGTCTAGAAAGTTGATGGTTTCTTTGCTGTGTGTCATGGTCAATTTTACGTTATGTTTGTTGCTGTTGAGGTATGCGTGGAACTGCAGTAAGGATTCCACCGAACCAGACCACAATACGATAATATCGTCGATGTACCTCCCCCAGAACACAATGTGTTCGGTCCAGGGGGAGGCACATTTGTTCCAGGCATGCACCCTCTCAAAATGACCCATGAACAGGCAGGCGTACGATGGTGCTGCCTTTGAACCCATGGCCGTGCCACGGGTCTGGTGATACCAGACGGAGTCATGTAGGAAGTAATTATTACTGAGAATGATATCAGTCATGTCCAGTAACATGTTATTGAAATCGTGCTTGTCCGCTGGTTCTCTGTCCAAAAAAGATTGCAGTGCCTCCATGCCCGTGTCTCTGTGGATACAAGTATATAAACTTTCAACGTCAAATGTGACGAAGGAAAGTTCATCTGACCACTGAAAATTGTTTAGCTTTGCCAAGATATCTTTGCTGTCTTTGACATATGATGGAAGATTCATTACATATTTCTGTAAGTGGAGATCCACAAACTCTGAAATTTTCTCCGTGGGGGACCCAATTCCGGAGATGATTGGACGTCCTGGTGGAAAAGCCCCCCCCTTATGGACTTTGGGCAGGATATATATGCATGGAAATCGTGGTTTGGTTACTCTAAGATATTTTAACTCATCTTCCGATAGGAGACCCGTTTCTTTCCATTCTAACAGTTTAGCTGTTATCATACCCGTTACCTCATTGATAGGGTTGTGAGGGATGCGTTTGTAGCAACTCGTGTCGCTAAGTTGGCGATCAATTTCAGACATGTAGTCACAAAGATTCATAACCACAACATTCCCGCCCTTATCTGCCTCCTTGATGACAATTGTTTTGTCAGCCTTGAGTTTTTCCAAGGCCTGTCGTTGTCTGGCGGAAATGTTGTGATTAGGAATGGTAGAGAGTACTCCGGTGTCTTCGAGTTTGTACAGGTCTGCAGACACCCTTTCATAAAAGGTATCAATGCTGGGATGATAGTTAAAGGTAGGAGTGAACGTGGATCTGCATTTGAGGTGACTTTCCATACTGTAATCCTGCTCTATTTCTAAGTTTCTTAGCATGGTAGACATGTCTTGTTCCTGATCTTCATCTAGGTTATATAGTAATAGAGTTGTACGAATATCTGCCACTGTGTGTGGTACTGGAGGGGTAACCTCTTTCTGTGGTGGGACCCTAGGTGTTTGACGTGAAAAGAAATCCTTTAGTTTTAACAATCTGACAAATTTAAAAAGATCAATGTGTACATCAGTCATATCTCCATATTGTGCTGGGCAGAAACTGAGACCCTTACTCAGAACAGCCAGTTCATATTCATCACGTATTTTATTAGACAGGTTAACAATCTTTAAGTCATCAGTACATTCTGGAACACATGTTTCCTGGATGGGAATAGGTAGAGTTGTTATTTCTGTTTGGCTCCCATCCCTGTCTTGGGTATTGCTCCTGTTTCTGTACCTGGCCTTTGCCCGCCTTCCGCCCCTCCTTGTCTTTGTATGGCCCTTGGGGGTTTGGGTTGGTCCTTTTTCTGTTGTAGGCGGCTGCTCGTCCGTATTTTGGCTAGCTCCTTCTGAAAAGAAGAAGCTCCTTCTTCTAAAGGGAGATCTATTGTTGAGTTGGACCTGGTGCTATTCACTGAGGTGGTGGATGCACCACTCTCAGAACGCGCTTCCTCGCTTATTTCCCTTTCTTCGCGCACCCTCTTTCTTTCTTCTGCCCCTTGAACTTGATCAAATTTCTTGGCGAACGTGTAGATCCGCCCATCTCTATAGTCCCTGTCGTCTCGCCTAATTTTTTTCATTTTCTTTTCTTTTAGGTACATTTGATGTTCCTCCATCACCTTTTTAAGTATGGCAAAGTTTTTCTCTATGAGATCCTTTGGTTCTAGACTATTAATTTCAATTATCAGTGCATCGATTTCGGCCATTAGTTTCTCACCCTTCTCCTGAGCATGACGGATTAATATTCTCATCATGACTTCAGAGGCCTGTTCTAAGTTACTTTCCCATTCTTTGAGTAGACCCTCTCCTAGGTCTTCAAATGTTGGGAATAGTAGGATTCTCAGGCCCCTAGGGACCTTTTTATTAGATAAATATTGCGTGAGGGTAGCCCCATCCCACCAGCGCGAGAGTTCTAATTTTTTTAGGCGCTCTAGTTTGAGGAATAGGGTTTTTAGGCTGGGTTTGCTAGTTTCAGCCGGAGTAGAAGTCTCATTGGATCTATTGGGACCAAAAAGGTTGAGAGCCATTTCCTCTCTCCCATCTGCAAAGTTAGGCATTATGATGAAAAAACAGTGTTTTCGAATAAAGTGAAGTGCAAAACAGTCAATTTAGAATACTAAACAGCAAACAAAAGCAACCAGCAGCTGACCAAGGTTTCGCACATCCACTTTGTCTGTTTCAAAATTATTAGGCGGTGCGGCTACTCTCACCATCCGCTGCCAAGGATGTAGATCAGACCAATAGTTATGTAAGAGCAGAGAGGCGCACTCAGTGAAGTCAATAGTATACGAGAGTCCAAAAAGAATTGTGGGTCTTCAGTTCTTATTTGTAAAAGTTTTCTTTATTTTCATGTACAGCGGCACAGCCAACGCGTTTCATTCCCATTCGTGCCTTGGGAATTTCATCAGGGCTGCAAAAATACATTGACATGTATAAGTATTTATCCAATATAAAAAAGACATTTGCCCAAAGGGGGCACCAGTCCAAGCCAAATTGCATAAACGTGCGCACCCATAGATCCAGATTTGTTGACCAAGTTAAAAAACTGCTAAGTGTCAATTTCAAATTTAAAAATACCTAGTGAAAGCATATACCCCCTCACCGGTACTATGCAATCACCGGGCCAGTACAAGCCAAAATGCTTGATCCTGATTAAAAACACCACACCATGCCTATTGGAGAAAATAGGCACCCGAAATGTGCAAGTGTTCGAGCCATGCGGACCATCGGAAAAGAGAGATAGAAAGAAAGGTTGTGGTTCAGATATCCTTATTCCCAGTATGAAAAATAAAGGTCAAAGTGAAAGAATGTGAACCGACTATCCTGTGCTCAAGCTTAGAATCCCAAAAAATGTTTTTGTACAGTGAAGACCAAGGAAAAAGGAGGGGTCCCTTGTGAAGAGGTCCAGAGTGAAACGCATGAAGAAATGTTTGAGAGAATGTTACCGCTCACCATATATACAGACAATCTAGTCTATGCGGTGTCTCTCGACGTCGTACTTCTTCGAAAACCGTTTAAAGGACAGTCACGGTAGGTCACAGTGTGTACCTATAATAAGAATATTGTACAAAAGTGCATGAGGGCAATATTATTTGCGGATTTGATTTATCTTGCGGGAACATTGAGTTCCTGTTCATCTAAGATTCTGAACTTGTTTTTTAACAAGAATGACCTTTATTGATATGAGTGATAGGGGGTGGCCAAAAAGGGTATTTAAACTGATCCCTTTTGGATCATTATATCAAAAAATGAGGGTATATAATACCTGCAAAATACTCCGTTTTAGGTTCCAAGTAGAATGAAGATCCAGGTCCCCCCGAAATGTCAGATGGCTGTTGCTATGGCAAGTCAATGAGGGTAGAGGTTCCGGACCCCTGTACGTGAGAGGTTAAACGGATATGTAGAAGTTAGTCCCGTATATATATATATATTAAAAGATACATCCTTGGAATCATAGTCCTGCATGTGAGAAGAGATAATGATCACATTTATATAGGTGTCATGGACCAACATGCATCTCTTGGTCCTATTTGATGTCCCTATTCATGATAGCCAGTTTTAAGCCCCCTAATATTAATTATTTCAAGTAATGTAATCTCGGTATGGTTTTGGAGAGCATTTAAATAACTGCGCTTTTTTGTTGAGCAGCATGTAAATCTCAAAGGTCGGAGCAATATCGCTTTGTTATACATCAAATATCCCGGTCAAATGGGCATAAGGCAATAAAAACTGGTATTTACAAAGAGAGTAGTGTCAGAGGTAGTCTTCTAACAAGAGCCACATCTAAGTTATATCTTTACAGGTAAGCTCCTGGTCCCGCCCCAGTGTTCTGTTTCCCCCAGCAGGCTGTCATAACCCTTAGCGTAGAAGGTGTACCTTGGGGGAACTCCGGAGGGTAACAGGAGTCCAAACGCTCAGAACAATATCCGATTTCAATATGAGACTGCAGAGGCGTAGTGACGCGACGGTGCCTGTAAGTAATACACAATGCCCGGTTATAACGCCTTATCTGAGGACGCCCTCGGATGCCCATTTAGTTTAGTCCAACAATCCCTGGAACTCTCGCTTACCTTAGGTATGGCCCCCGTTCTCCGCTGCTCCTCCTCCCGGAATACTGGACGCACCGGACATTCGTCGCGCGCCGTGTTTTAAAGCAAAATGCGTCGTCACTCAGAGATGGTCACATGACGTCGGGATCAGCCCTTGTCATAGGTAACGGGATATCTGTCCTAATGTGGCGGCCATCTTAGAGTGTTGCCGGCAAGGCGATTTACATTGCAATTTAGTATAATAGCGAAGCATACAAGCCAGAATAGTCGAAATGTTCCGTGATATAGATTTAGTCGCTTTAATAAATCGAGCAGACATGGAAATCTATGCTCTTTTCCGCTCATACTGTTATAACGATTTGAATCGGTTTGGACAGTGATTGGTGTCATACTGATAATTGAAAGTCAAAGTAATACATGATTGGAGGCCAGTCGCTCAAACAGATCAGTCAGCCAGACAAATGCAAATTATCTTCGATTGGTGCTTTTTAAGTACAGTGAGTTGACATGAAAGGCATATAATGTCAAAATAGTAAATAGTCTAAAGAGTAAGGCATGGTTAAGATTCAGTCGTTTAAGTGGACAATTCTAACTATAAGAGTCAATACTATTTTCTTAATGTAGTTCCATGGGTCGGCTCATAGTAGTTGCCATATTTAAGCGGTATGTGCCAACACCAGGGCATTATTGTTTAGTAGAACATGGTTCATGCTGTTTGCTAGGGCTAGAAGGTTTAGAGGGCATCCACTTTTCTGAATTCAGAAAGCGACCGGGTTGCGGTCCATGATGTTTGCCAGGACTAGAAAGTTCGAAGGGCATCCATATTTCCATGTTCAGAGAGCGACCAATTTGCGCTCTATACCAGTATAATACCTTTTTAATTGGCGCAATTTCAGAGGTCAATACCTAGTAACATGTATGATCAAGAAATGAGAGACAGGGGAGGCGCATCCAACAGTGATATCACCAAACTCCGGTGTGAACAGAGGATTGTGGTTCCCAAATGAGATAGGTGTAATGTAATATCATAACATGCAAGGTATCAGAGTGATAGAGTATCCCTCATGAAGAGTCCAGTGGGGAAAAGTTACCACATTAGAAAAACTCCGTAATAGGCGGTCAGGTGTGTCTTAGAGAAGTTACAAATTGTCAGGTATCAGAAAGAGAGAGGATCCCTCATGAAGAGTCCAGTGGGAAAAAGTTACCACATGAGAAAAACTCCGTAATAGGCGGTCAGGTATGTCTTAGAAAAGTTATAAAATGTTCTAAGAGTAGTTATACAGGCACTGCAGTTTAGAGGGAGAAAAAGGGGGGTTACAACATGAGGCAATATTGTACAGCATTATGAAAGTACTAGGCAGAAAAAATTATTACAATATGTATGAGAAATAACATATTATTGAGCAAAAGATTATAAATTCAAAAGAGAGAATAGAGGATATACCTGTGAAAAAAAAAAAAAAAAAAATATATATATATATATATATATATAAGAAAAGGACATGGAAGGAAAGGTGTTATATCAGTTTGTTTCTTACAGAGCGACATAATATCCTTCCATTAGTTCAGCCTGGTTACATTAACATGACCTGTGTATTGAGGGAAGCAAAGCTCCTAATTGGAATTACAGATATGGAAAGGGGGAGTCCTATTGTGCTGGGGATAGGTTACATCAGAAAGTAGTGAAGTTCTTTATCTGTATTGTGTCCCCTTTGTGTCGCACGCAAACGGCAAATCCATTTGGCTTCCCTCTGTCTAACAGCTAGCTCACGGTCACCCCCTCTTTTATCCAAAGGTATGTGATCGATTCCATGGAACCAAAATGAGGTATCATTTGGATGTTTCTCATCATAGTGAGAGCTAACTGGGTAGCGGTTGTCTTTGTTGATGATTGCCCTTCTATGCTCTTGGATTCTTAATTTTAGAGGGCGGATGGTGCTCCCCACATAAATGATGTTACAACTACACCCTAAGACGTAGATCACGTGAGTCGTGTTACAATTAATAAAGCTATTAATTTTATAGTTTTTCGAGGTGTTGTACGTGAAGCTCGTCTTTTTGTTTAGGCCTGAGTCACAGACAATACATGACCCGCATGTGTAAAAGCCTGAGGGTTTAGGTGGAAACCATGACTCACGTGGGGTGGTTACATAGCTCTGGCATAGATCATCTCTGAGAGATCTGCCTTTCCTGTATGAGATGAGTGGTCTGTTAGGTATTAGGTCTCGTAACCCAGAGACATTTTGCAGTATATCCCAATGTTTCCTCAATACATTATGGATTCGATTGCTGTTGGAATTGTATTGGGTTGTAAAGGTGATACTGCGGTCAGTTTCTTTATGTTGTCTTGCGTTAGTTGTTGTGTTTAGGGTATCTTCTCTGCATAGGTTTTTAGCTTTCTGTATAGCTGTGTCCACCACCTTTTGTTTATAGCCCCTTTTGAGGAACCTATTTTTTGCACTGGCCAGATTTTGGGTATAGGTATGTTCCTCGCTACAGTTTCTACGTAGTCTTACCATCTCGCCGTATGGTATGTTTTCCACTACAGCGCGAGGGTGAGCACTGTCTGCATGCAATACAGAGTTGCAAGAAGTTTCCTTCCTGTATAATTTACTGTGTACCACCCCCTCCGTTACGTAAAAACAGATGTCTAGAAAGTTGATGGTTTCTTTGCTGTGTGTCATGGTCAATTTTACGTTATGTTTGTTGCTGTTGAGGTATGCGTGGAACTGCAGTAAGGATTCCACCGAACCAGACCACAATACGATAATATCGTCGATGTACCTCCCCCAGAACACAATGTGTTCGGTCCAGGGGGAGGCACATTTGTTCCAGGCATGCACCCTCTCAAAATGACCCATGAACAGGCAGGCGTACGATGGTGCTGCCTTTGAACCCATGGCCGTGCCACGGGTCTGGTGATACCAGACGGAGTCATGTAGGAAGTAATTATTACTGAGAATGATATCAGTCATGTCCAGTAACATGTTATTGAAATCGTGCTTGTCCGCTGGTTCTCTGTCCAAAAAAGATTGCAGTGCCTCCATGCCCGTGTCTCTGTGGATACAAGTATATAAACTTTCAACGTCAAATGTGACGAAGGAAAGTTCATCTGACCACTGAAAATTGTTTAGCTTTGCCAAGATATCTTTGCTGTCTTTGACATATGATGGAAGATTCATTACATATTTCTGTAAGTGGAGATCCACAAACTCTGAAATTTTCTCCGTGGGGGACCCAATTCCGGAGATGATTGGACGTCCTGGTGGAAAAGCCCCCCCCTTATGGACTTTGGGCAGGATATATATGCATGGAAATCGTGGTTTGGTTACTCTAAGATATTTTAACTCATCTTCCGATAGGAGACCCGTTTCTTTCCATTCTAACAGTTTAGCTGTTATCATACCCGTTACCTCATTGATAGGGTTGTGAGGGATGCGTTTGTAGCAACTCGTGTCGCTAAGTTGGCGATCAATTTCAGACATGTAGTCACAAAGATTCATAACCACAACATTCCCGCCCTTATCTGCCTCCTTGATGACAATTGTTTTGTCAGCCTTGAGTTTTTCCAAGGCCTGTCGTTGTCTGGCGGAAATGTTGTGATTAGGAATGGTAGAGAGTACTCCGGTGTCTTCGAGTTTGTACAGGTCTGCAGACACCCTTTCATAAAAGGTATCAATGCTGGGATGATAGTTAAAGGTAGGAGTGAACGTGGATCTGCATTTGAGGTGACTTTCCATACTGTAATCCTGCTCTATTTCTAAGTTTATTAGCATGGTAGACATGTCTTGTTCCTGATCTTCATCTAGGTTATATAGTAATAGAGTTGTACGAATATCTGCCACTGTGTGTGGTACTGGAGGGGTAACCTCTTTCTGTGGTGGGACCCTAGGTGTTTGACGTGAAAAGAAATCCTTTAGTTTTAACAATCTGACAAATTTAAAAAGCAATACCCAAGACAGGGATGGGAGCCAAACAGAAATAACAACTCTACCTATTCCCATCCAGGAAACATGTGTTCCAGAATGTACTGATGACTTAAAGATTGTTAACCTGTCTAATAAAATACTTGATGAATATGAACTGGCTGTTCTGAGTAAGGGTCTCAGTTTCTGCCCAGCACAATATGGAGATATGACTGATGTACACATTGATCTTTTTAAATTTGTCAGATTGTTAAAACTAAAGGATTTCTTTTCACGTCAAACACCTAGGGTCCCACCACAGAAAGAGGTTACCCCTCCAGTACCACACACAGTGGCAGATATTCGTACAACTCTATTACTATATAACCTAGATGAAGATCAGGAACAAGACATGTCTACCATGCTAAGAAACTTAGAAATAGAGCAGGATTACAGTATGGAAAGTCACCTCAAATGCAGATCCACGTTCACTCCTACCTTTAACTATCATCCCAGCATTGATACCTTTTATGAAAGGGTGTCTGCAGACCTGTACAAACTCGAAGACACCGGAGTACTCTCTACCATTCCTAATCACAACATTTCCGCCAGACAACGACAGGCCTTGGAAAAACTCAAGGCTGACAAAACAATTGTCATCAAGGAGGCAGATAAGGGCGGGAATGTTGTGGTTATGAATCTTTGTGACTACATGTCTGAAATTGATCGCCAACTTAGCGACACGAGTTGCTACAAACGCATCCCTCACAACCCTATCAATGAGGTAACGGGTATGATAACAGCTAAACTGTTAGAATGGAAAGAAACGGGTCTCCTATCGGAAGATGAGTTAAAATATCTTAGAGTAACCAAACCACGATTTCCATGCATATATATCCTGCCCAAAGTCCATAAGGGGGGGGCTTTTCCACCAGGACGTCCAATCATCTCCGGAATTGGGTCCCCCACGGAGAAAATTTCAGAGTTTGTGGATCTCCACTTACAGAAATATGTAATGAATCTTCCATCATATGTCAAAGACAGCAAAGATATCTTGGCAAAGCTAAACAATTTTCAGTGGTCAGATGAACTTTCCTTCGTCACATTTGACGTTGAAAGTTTATATACTTGTATCCACAGAGACACGGGCATGGAGGCACTGCAATCTTTTTTGGACAGAGAACCAGCGGACAAGCACGATTTCAATAACATGTTACTGGACATGACTGATATCATTCTCAGTAATAATTACTTCCTACATGACTCCGTCTGGTATCACCAGACCCGTGGCACGGCCATGGGTTCAAAGGCAGCACCATCGTACGCCTGCCTGTTCATGGGTCATTTTGAGAGGGTGCATGCCTGGAACAAATGTGCCTCCCCCTGGACCGAACACATTGTGTTCTGGGGGAGGTACATCGACGATATTATCGTATTGTGGTCTGGTTCGGTGGAATCCTTACGGCAGTTCCACGTATACCTCAACAGCAACAAACATAACGTAAAATTGACCATGACACACAGCAAAGAAACCATCAACTTTCTAGACATCTGTTTTTACGTAACGGAGGGGGTGGTACACAGTAAATTATACAGGAAGGAAACTTCTTGCAACTCTGTATTGCATGCAGACAGTGCTCACCCTCGCGCTGTAGTGGAAAACATACCATACGGCGAGATGGTAAGACTACGTAGAAACTGTAGCGAGGAACATACCTATACCCAAAATCTGGCCAGTGCAAAAAATAGGTTCCTCAAAAGGGGCTATAAACAAAAGGTGGTGGACACAGCTATACAGAAAGCTAAAAACCTATGCAGAGAAGATACCCTAAACACAACAACTAACGCAAGACAACATAAAGAAACTGACCGCAGTATCACCTTTACAACCCAATACAATTCCAACAGCAATCGAATCCATAATGTATTGAGGAAACATTGGGATATACTGCAAAATGTCTCTGGGTTACGAGACCTAATACCTAACAGACCACTCATCTCATACAGGAAAGGCAGATCTCTCAGAGATGATCTATGCCAGAGCTATGTAACCACCCCACGTGAGTCATGGTTTCCACCTAAACCCTCAGGCTTTTACACATGCGGGTCATGTATTGTCTGTGACTCAGGCCTAAACAAAAAGACGAGCTTCACGTACAACACCTCGAAAAACTATAAAATTAATAGCTTTATTAATTGTAACACGACTCACGTGATCTACGTCTTAGGGTGTAGTTGTAACATCATTTATGTGGGGAGCACCATCCGCCCTCTAAAATTAAGAATCCAAGAGCATAGAAGGGCAATCATCAACAAAGACAACCGCTACCCAGTTAGCTCTCACTATGATGAGAAACATCCAAATGATACCTCATTTTGGTTCCATGGAATCGATCACATACCTTTGGATAAAAGAGGGGGTGACCGTGAGCTAGCTGTTAGACAGAGGGAAGCCAAATGGATTTGCCGTTTGCGTGCGACACAAAGGGGACACAATACAGATAAAGAACTTCACTACTTTCTGATGTAACCTCTCCCCAGCACAATAGGACTCCCCCTTTCCATATCTGTAATTCCAATTAGGAGCTTTGCTTCCCTCAATACACAGGTCATGTTAATGTAACCAGGCTGAACTAATGGAAGGATATTATGTCGCTCTGTAAGAAACAAACTGATATAACACCTTTCCTTCCATGTCCTTTTCTTATATATATATATTATTATTATTTTTTTTTTTTTTTTCACAGGTATATCCTCTATTCTCTCTTTTGAATTTATAATCTTTTGCTCAATAATATGTTATTTCTCATACATATTGTAATAATTTTTTCTGCCTAGTACTTTCATAATGCTGTACAATATTGCCTCATGTTGTAACCCCCCTTTTTCTCCCTCTAAACTGCAGTGCCTGTATAACTACTCTTAGAACATTTTATAACTTTTCTAAGACACACCTGACCGCCTATTACGGAGTTTTTCTCATGTGGTAACTTTTTCCCACTGGACTCTTCATGAGGGATCCTCTCTCTTTCTGATACCTGACAATTTGTAACTTCTCTAAGACACACCTGACCGCCTATTACGGAGTTTTTCTAATGTGGTAACTTTTCCCCACTGGACTCTTCATGAGGGATACTCTATCACTCTGATACCTTGCATGTTATGATATTACATTACACCTATCTCATTTGGGAACCACAATCCTCTGTTCACACCGGAGTTTGGTGATATCACTGTTGGATGCGCCTCCCCTGTCTCTCATTTCTTGATCATACATGTTACTAGGTATTGACCTCCGAAATTGCGCCAATTAAAAAGGTATTATACTGGTATAGAGCGCAAATTGGTCGCTCTCTGAACATGGAAATATGGATGCCCTTCGAACTTTCTAGTCCTGGCAAACATCATGGACCGCAACCCGGTCGCTTTCTGAATTCAGAAAAGTGGATGCCCTCTAAACCTTCTAGCCCTAGCAAACAGCATGAACCATGTTCTACTAAACAATAATGCCCTGGTGTTGGCACATACTGCTTAAATATGGCAACTACTATGAGCCGACCCATGGAACTACATTAAGAAAATAGTATTGACTCTTATAGTTAGAATTGTCCACTTAAACGACTGAATCTTAACCATGCCTTACTCTTTAGACTATTTACTATTTTGACATTATATGCCTTTCATGTCAACTCACTGTACTTAAAAAGCACCAATCGAAGATAATTTGCATTTGTTTGGCTGACTGATCTGTTTGAGCGACTGGCCGCCAATCATGTATTACTTTGACTTTCAATTATCAGTATGACACCAATCACTGTCCAAACCGATTCAAATCGTTATAACAGTATGAGCGGAAAAGAGCATAGATTTCCATGTCTGCTCGATTTATTAAAGCGACTAAATCTATATCACGGAACATTTCGACTATTCTGGCAAGTATGCTTCGCTATTATACTAAATTGCAATGTAAATCGCCTTGCCGGCAACACTCTAAGATGGCCGCCACATTAGGACAGATATCCCGTTACCTATGACAAGGGCTGATCCCGACGTCATGTGACCATCTCTGAGTGACGACGCATTTTGCTTTAAAACACGGCGCGCGACGAATGTCCGGTGCGTCCAGTATTCCGGGAGGAGGAGCAGCGGAGAACGGGGGCCATACCTAAGGTAAGCGAGAGTTCCAGGGATTGTTGGACTAAACTAAATGGGCATCCGAGGGCGTCCTCAGATAAGGCGTTATAACCGGGCATTGTGTATTACTTACAGGCACCGTCGCGTCACTACGCCTCTGCAGTCTCATATTGAAATCGGATATTGTTCTGAGCGTTTGGACTCCTGTTACCCTCCGGAGTTCCCCCAAGGTACACCTTCTACGCTAAGGGTTATGACAGCCTGCTGGGGGAAATAGAACACTGGGGCGGGACCAGGAGCTTACCTGTAAAGATATAACTTAGATGTGGCTCTTGTTAGAAGACTACCTCTGACACTACTCTCTTTGTAAATACCAGTTTTTATTGCCTTATGTCCATTTGACAGGGATGTTTGATGTATAACAAAGCGATATTGCTCCGACCTTTGAGATTTACATGCTGCTCAACAAAAAAGCGCAGTTATTTAAATGCTCTCCAAAACCATACCGAGATTACATTACTTGAAATAATTAATATTAGGGGGCTTAAAACTGGCTATCATGAATAGGGACATCAAATAGGACCAAGAGATGCATGTTGGTCCATGACACCTATATAAATGTGATCATTATCTCTTCTCACATGCAGGACTATGATTCCAAGGATGTATCTTTTAATATATATATATATACGGGACTAACTTCTACATATCCGTTTAACCTCTCACGTACAGGGGTCCGGAACCTCTACCCTCATTGACTTGCCATAGCAACAGCCATCTGACATTTCGGGGGGACCTGGATCTTCATTCTACTTGGAACCTAAAACGGAGTATTTTGCAGGTATTATATACCCTCATTTTTTGATATAATGATCCAAAAGGGATCAGTTTAAATACACTTTTTGGCCACCCCCTATCACTCATATCAATAAAGGTCATTCTTGTTAAAAAACAAGTTCAGAATCTTAGATGAACAGGAACTCAATGTTCCCGCAAGATAAATCAAATCCGCAAATAATATTGCCCTCATGCACTTTTGTACAATATTCTTATTATAGGTACACACTGTGACCTACCGTGACTGTCCTTTAAACGGTTTTCGAAGAAGTACGACGTCGAGAGACACCGCATAGACTAGATTGTCTGTATATATGGTGAGCGGTAACATTCTCTCAAACATTTCTTCATGCGTTTCACTCTGGACCTCTTCACAAGGGACCCCTCCTTTTTCCTTGGTCTTCACTGTACAAAAACATTTTTTGGGATTCTAAGCTTGAGCACAGGATAGTCGGTTCACATTCTTTCACTTTGACCTTTATTTTTCATACTGGGAATAAGGATATCTGAACCACAACCTTTCTTTCTATCTCTCTTTTCCGATGGTCCGCATGGCTCGAACACTTGCACATTTCGGGTGCCTATTTTCTCCAATAGGCATGGTGTGGTGTTTTTAATCAGGATCAAGCATTTTGGCTTGTACTGGCCCGGTGATTGCATAGTACCAGTGAGGGGGTATATGCTTTCACTAGGTATTTTTAAATTTGAAATTGACACTTAGCAGTTTTTTAACTTGGTCAACAAATCTGGATCTATGGGTGCGCACGTTTATGCAATTTGGCTTGGACTGGTGCCCCCTTTGGGCAAATGTCTTTTTTATATTGGATAAATACTTATACATGTCAATGTATTTTTGCAGCCCTGATGAAATTCCCAAGGCACGAATGGGAATGAAACGCGTTGGCTGTGCCGCTGTACATGAAAATAAAGAAAACTTTTACAAATAAGAACTGAAGACCCACAATTCTTTTTGGACTCTCGTATACTATTGACTTCACTGAGTGCGCCTCTCTGCTCTTACATAACTATTGGTCTGATCTACATCCTTGGCAGCGGATGGTGAGAGTAGCCGCACCGCCTAATAATTTTGAAACAGACAAAGTGGATGTGCGAAACCTTGGTCAGCTGCTGGTTGCTTTTGTTTGCTGTTTAGTATTCTAAATTGACTGTTTTGCACTTCACTTTATTCGAAAACACTGTTTTTTCATCATAATGCCTAACTTTGCAGATGGGAGAGAGGAAATGGCTCTCAACCTTTTTGGTCCCAATAGATCCAATGAGACTTCTACTCCGGCTGAAACTAGCAAACCCAGCCTAAAAACCCTATTCCTCAAACTAGAGCGCCTAAAAAAATTAGAACTCTCGCGCTGGTGGGATGGGGCTACCCTCACGCAATATTTATCTAATAAAAAGGTCCCTAGGGGCCTGAGAATCCTACTATTCCCAACATTTGAAGACCTAGGAGAGGGTCTACTCAAGGAATGGGAAAGTAACTTAGAACAGGCCTCTGAAGTCATGATGAGAATATTAATCCGTCATGCTCAGGAGAAGGGTGAGAAACTAATGGCCGAAATCGATGCACTGATAATTGAAATTAATAGTCTAGAACCAAAGGATCTCATAGAGAAAAACTTTGCCATACTTAAAAAGGTGATGGAGGAACATCAAATGTACCTAAAAGAAAAGAAAATGAAAAAAATTAGGCGAGACGACAGGGACTATAGAGATGGGCGGATCTACACGTTCGCCAAGAAATTTGATCAAGTTCAAGGGGCAGAAGAAAGAAAGAGGGTGCGCGAAGAAAGGGAAATAAGCGAGGAAGCGCGTTCTGAGAGTGGTGCATCCACCACCTCAGTGAATAGCACCAGGTCCAACTCAACAATAGATCTCCCTTTAGAAGAAGGAGCTTCTTCTTTTCAGAAGGAGCTAGCCAAAATACGGACGAGCAGCCGCCTACAACAGAAAAAGGACCAACCCAAACCCCCAAGGGCCATACAAAGACAAGGAGGGGCGGAAGGCGGGCAAAGGCCAGGTACAGAAACAGGAGCAATACCCAAGACAGGGATGGGAGCCAAACAGAAATAACAACTCTACCTATTCCCATCCAGGAAACATGTGTTCCAGAATGTACTGATGACTTAAAGATTGTTAACCTGTCTAATAAAATACTTGATGAATATGAACTGGCTGTTCTGAGTAAGGGTCTCAGTTTCTGCCCAGCACAATATGGAGATATGACTGATGTACACATTGATCTTTTTAAATTTGTCAGATTGTTAAAACTAAAGGATTTCTTTTCACGTCAAACACCTAGGGTCCCACCACAGAAAGAGGTTACCCCTCCAGTACCACACACAGTGGCAGATATTCGTACAACTCTATTACTATATAACCTAGATGAAGATCAGGAACAAGACATGTCTACCATGCTAAGAAACTTAGAAATAGAGCAGGATTACAGTATGGAAAGTCACCTCAAATGCAGATCCACGTTCACTCCTACCTTTAACTATCATCCCAGCATTGATACCTTTTATGAAAGGGTGTCTGCAGACCTGTACAAACTCGAAGACACCGGAGTACTCTCTACCATTCCTAATCACAACATTTCCGCCAGACAACGACAGGCCTTGGAAAAACTCAAGGCTGACAAAACAATTGTCATCAAGGAGGCAGATAAGGGCGGGAATGTTGTGGTTATGAATCTTTGTGACTACATGTCTGAAATTGATCGCCAACTTAGCGACACGAGTTGCTACAAACGCATCCCTCACAACCCTATCAATGAGGTAACGGGTATGATAACAGCTAAACTGTTAGAATGGAAAGAAACGGGTCTCCTATCGGAAGATGAGTTAAAATATCTTAGAGTAACCAAACCACGATTTCCATGCATATATATCCTGCCCAAAGTCCATAAGGGGGGGCTTTTCCACCAGGACGTCCAATCATCTCCGGAATTGGGTCCCCCACGGAGAAAATTTCAGAGTTTGTGGATCTCCACTTACAGAAATATGTAATGAATCTTCCATCATATGTCAAAGACAGCAAAGATATCTTGGCAAAGCTAAACAATTTTCAGTGGTCAGATGAACTTTCCTTCGTCACATTTGACGTTGAAAGTTTATATACTTGTATCCACAGAGACACGGGCATGGAGGCACTGCAATCTTTTTTGGACAGAGAACCAGCGGACAAGCACGATTTCAATAACATGTTACTGGACATGACTGATATCATTCTCAGTAATAATTACTTCCTACATGACTCCGTCTGGTATCACCAGACCCGTGGCACGGCCATGGGTTCAAAGGCAGCACCATCGTACGCCTGCCTGTTCATGGGTCATTTTGAGAGGGTGCATGCCTGGAACAAATGTGCCTCCCCCTGGACCGAACACATTGTGTTCTGGGGGAGGTACATCGACGATATTATCGTATTGTGGTCTGGTTCGGTGGAATCCTTACTGCAGTTCCACGCATACCTCAACAGCAACAAACCTTCTCGACCGAAGAAACCACCATGCCGGGAGGACTCTAGGATCGAGGGCATTAGCCGTAACAAGAAATATTTTAATATTGAAGAATTCGTTTTTAAAAATTTCGGACACTGTACATATCTGGAAATAAGAATTGTCAACGTGATTTAATCCATTTAGCCTTGAGAAAGCCCCGGCGCAATTCGCCAAGAGGGGGCGAAACACGTGTCGGCTGTCCTTGTCATATGAATTAAAATAAAGAAATTTTGCTACAAACAGAAATGTCTTTGTCCTCCATACTATGAACTGGATAAAACGGATATTAATCCTGGAAAACTGAATAAATTCTATGTGGAGATCACACTCACAACCTTTCAAAACAGTTTCCTTAAATTGAAGCCCAAGAGGTCCAGAGCTTCGAGTGTGTCTCCACCCACAGATTAACTATACTTATTCAAGTGTTGTCCAAAGCCTTAAAACCCTTGGGCCTTTGCTTCTCTTTCTACCCTATTATTTAGCGCTGCCAAACAAAAAACAAGTTAAAAATATTTTGCTGCAAATTAAATGCTAACTTTTCAATGCGTTTTCCCCCTCCTGCCCCCCCCCCACAGATCCCCCTCCTCCCACCAAACCCCCTGCCAATGAAAGCAGTCAGACCTACCAGGTCTGTGTGATAGAGATGGTTAGAGACACCACAAGCTCCCACCCCTAAACTCTCCTCCATGCCTCCACACACCAATGTGATAGAAAAATAATACCTGCAATAAGAATAAACAATGTGAGAAAACATTCAGATACACAGATGCTTTTGTTGTATGAAAGGAAAAGAAAAGAAGGCATGCCTCCCTAAGGAGAAACCCATCTAGAACACGCATAGCTCACATCTTCTTAAACTAATACACCAAAAATCTATACTTTCTGCCAAAGCCTTTTCGAGATAGTCTCTGGCTTGTATTTCAGAAGAGAAGAATTTTACAGTCCCTATGAATATTGTTTTCAACCTGGCTGGCACCAACAAAAAAGCCTAAAATCCAGCATCTTCATAAGGCTTAATAACCTGCCACAAATGCCATCTGCACTCCACTGTTATGTGGCAGCTATCCGGGCACACAAAAAAGAAGACCCTTTATATTTCCTTCTCACCTCTGGGCGAGCCTTCTCTAAAATAACTTGACACAGCAGGAAATTACTAAATAAAATGTAGACAGCCCTCAGTTGCTTTTGATCTCTGCTGGGCTTGGTGGCCTTGTGACGAGTGAATGGGAACAGGTGGTCCCTTTGGACTTCACATTCTCAGTCCCAACCTATGAGTTCGGGTAAAACTTCTTTGAGAAGGGCCAGGATAAAAGATTGAATGTCATCCTTTTCTCAATCCCAAGACATTATTGCTTCTCTGGCGATTCTCCAGGTCTTCCAATTTCCACATGGTGCGAATCTGTTGGGCGTAGTGGGATTTAGTCTGCTGTCACACAGCGATCAGCTCAGTCTCTATGACAATAGTTCTCTCCTGTGTGCTGTTAAGCCACTCGCTGATCTCCAACCAAGCCCTTCGTACTTTCCGAACTGCGCCTACCAGCTTTTTTGTAGCCTGCCTGGCTTTTTCTCAGTCTGTACGGGTCTCTGCGGGGTGTTCCTTAATCGACTCTAAAATTAAGGCCAAAGCTGGGTTTATAGTTGTAGTCTCTCCAGGCTCTTGTACGCAAGGGGGCGTCTCTGCCTCAGAGGGCGCCATTTCTGTGGTTCCAAGTGTCTTCGTATGGGAATAATCCAATTCAACCCGCTGCCAGTAGTGTGTCTCTCCCTGTTCTTCCATGGATCTATGTAGCCCTTGGAGCCCTTAGAGCTCCGACGCTGCTTTTGATGCTTAATGGTTGTCTCAGGTGCTTCAAGTGTGCTAGCACCCAAAGTTGACGAACTGTGACCAGAATTATAGACTTCCAAATGAGAGTTATCAGTGAGCGAGAAGAACTTGTCCACCCCGTCAGATGTACGATCAGCTGCTACTAACCTGTTAGTCTCTATGTTGCAAATAAATTGAGCCACCAATAGCACCGCTAAAAGAAACAGGCTTAGGGTTAGGTTAAGAATCATTCGTAACCCTGTGTTCTTTTCCTAGGGCCACCTGTATCATCTCTATGGAGGTACTGACCACCTCCAACTGTACACTAGTCTCACATAGTGAAGAAAACCCAGATACACAAGACATAGAACATTCGTTGGCTGCCCCTTCAGCCACCATCTCAATATTTTCCAGTTGCCTCGGAGCCAACCAAGACCGGTCGTCAGCTAGGAAGAGCACACTTTGATCTGACTTTTTAAGATCCCGATTCTTAAGAGTTCCCTGGGCGATTTGGCTTCCCCTCCATCCTTGATCTTAAAGAAGTGAGTGATAGCTGGCTGGGGTGATGCAAGAGGTGGATCAAGATTGTCTTTACTGGGGCCAAGACCCCCTCTTCAGATGTCTTCGTCACCCCCTAGTTTTTTAACCCCAACTTTCATGTGGTCTGGTAAATTCCTGCTCCTCCCTGTTCCCATGCTTTCCAACTGATTCTTAGCAGTGCTGGACTGATTTGGCTTACCTGCATTCTCCTCAATGTTAACTGGGGGACACTTCTGTCTTAACACCCCAGCTGTGCAGTAGCCTGTGAAGTAATCTCCCTGGGTTGTTTCGTCATTTTGGGACGCATAGTGCCAGGCTGAGGGGAGTCTTCCTCAGAGGGAAAGCACGATTCTGCCTTCCAGGCTGATTCAATGTTTCCAGCCGCAAGTCCCGCCCACTCCTTCAGGGCACATTGGCATGACTGAGCAAATCTCCCAGACAGTCAGCGCCAAGAGTGCTCTGAGAAGCCTCCTGCACCGCGCTGGGAACAACCAGCGCACCCCGCCCAAAAATGCCACTGGCAAGGTCTGCCTGGCCTGACTGAAAACCCAGCATCCCTCAAAACAACCAATCCATCCGGCCTCCACACACCGCAAGCAGGTAAGCCGTACAGAGGGAGATAGAAGGGGCTGGAGCGGGAGCTCGATCACGGGGTCCCTTGGATCGCCATCTTGCTTTCTCCAAATTCCCTGTTTCAACTCTCAAGCTTCAATGTCCAGCTATAATTGCTTTAAGGTCTTCTTGGAATAGTCTGTCCTATTACGCCCAAGGGTTCACTCCACCTTCCCTTCCTGGGACCTTCTGTTAGTATAAACTTCTCATCAGAGAAACCCTTTTGCACCTGTTGAAACTGTAGCAGATGAGTTTCTTACTTTCAAAACCATAATGTCTACTAGGTGTTTAGGTGAGCTGGGGACCTTGGTGTGCAGCAGAGGCGTAACTAGAGCAAAATTTTGGGGTAGGGGGCTGAGAAAATATTTCCGGGGGGGGGCTGAATTTTTAAGCAATAGTCAGAGTGGAGCTGCAGGGGCTCTTAGTAGGGATGAAACAACAACAATGCCTCATTAATATGCAAATTGTCTTTTAAAGACCTGTTAAGTGCTCGGGTGCGGCTCCCTGTGCGCCGGGGAAGCTGTCTCATCCCAGGCTGCCACACACAACTTGGGGGCTGAAGCCCTTTGAGTCCAATGGGTGTTGCGCGCCTGGTGTGCAGACACCTGTATTTGCAGATTAAGAGGACAGGATTGTTCTCTCCCTTGAAATGTATTCCAAAGGTTAACTCTACAATCCGCAAGTCTCATGAAAACATTCTTCCCCTCTTACGCGCAGATCCAGACTGTCAAGATCCTCTCCTCCATCTTTTAGACGTAGTGAGGGACGTCAAGATTCATTTGAAACAAACTGCTGCCTTCTTAAGGCTGATTCCATGTTCCTCTTCTTGGGGTACGTGAATTAAATCAGTTACATGCTTAGCATTTTTTTTTTTTTTTAAATATATTTTTATTGCAGGAATCAGTACAACAATACAGTAACGACCAGCATCATATTATAGCCAACATTTACAAGATATAGCCCACCGACCCCCTTCCATTGCATTGCTATACAGCCAAGCAGCCCATATCCCTGGGGTTGGGCGGCGAATGTAGCTGGGGTCAGTAGGATGCGGGAGCTGGTCCGGATAACACACTGTCCGTCATCCGCTTTTCTAAACAAACCCCAACCCCCAAAAAGATACCCCCCCTCAACCTTCCAGTCCTTGTGAAACTCCCCCCTCCCCCCCCCCCCCACCATCAGCGCCAGGGAGCTTATCACTTTAGGATCCACTGCTTGACCCACGGGGAAGGTAATAGTGCTGTTAATGCTAGTGTCTAACGGGACTCGGGTCTAGTTGCTTCTTCGCTTTCGGAGTCGCTGGGGGCACAATAATCCCTGAGGGCCTGCACTAGCGTTTCCCATTCTAACGCGGCCTCCTGCCCCTTCTCATTGCTTTGCCTCCAAGCCAACTGATATCGCAGCGCGCTCTCACCCGCCGCCCATTTCAAAAGTTCACCGTGCCATCTGCTGCCCGTAGGACCAGCACGTGCCTTCCAGTTCCTGGTCACCTCTCGCTTAGCAAGTAGGAGCCCCAGGTCGATAAATTTACTGGTGATTTTATTCCGGGGGGTATGGGGGAACCAGTGCAATAGCCCTACCGCCGCATCGAACGATAGGTGCCTCCCCGTCACCTCTTCCAAAGTCGCCGCCACCTCCTGCCAGTAGGACGTCAATCCTGGACAGGCCCATAGCATGTGTAGGAGGTCCGCCTCCTGAGCCGGGCACCTAGGGCATTCCGCCGAAGCCGTGGCAAAATAACGCCTGATCTTAACCGGGGTCAGGTACGCCCTATGGAGAACATAATAGTGGACCAGTTGGAAACGGGCGCTACGTGTACCCTTCCATGCTCGCCTCACCAGCTGGGACCAGGCCGTCTCCGGGATCTCCCTACCGATGTCCTCTTCCCAGCGGGACTTCAGTGTGGCGAGAGGGACCAACCCCTCGGTAATCAGCCTGCCGTAAAGGCAAGTGACCGCCTTCACTGTGCCCGCCGACATCATTACATACTGGCACACCTGGGACAATTGAGGTTCCTCTAGTCCGTTTTGCCAGTGCGCCTGGATCACTCGCACAATGGCCGAGTGCAGCAGGAAGTCGCCCCGGGGATCCCAAATCGGTCAATGAGATCCTGAAAGGACAGGAGCACTCCGTCCTCATACAGGTCCCCGACGAGCTGTAAACCCGAATCCTCCCAGTCCGCCAATCGCGACCAGTCTCCTCCGTGGGGGAGGGCCGTCAGCATCCCCAATGGAATTTCAGGTGCATATGGGGTCCGCAGGTGACCTCTGTTATGAGCCCGATTCCAACAGAGTCGGATAGTCCGCTCCTCCATCGACAGGTCCCGAAGGACTAAGCGCTGCCCCAGCGCGATAAAGGAGAGGACGTGCCTGGCCATACCCGTCCCTCTACCGTCTTCCGGGCCTCTGAACTCCCTGGCTATCTCCTGGGTGTATGTCTGGAGCTGCGCCGCTAGGTAATACTTCTCGAAGTCCGGCACAGTGAGCCCCCCCTCGTCCTTCGGCCTCATCAGGGTATTGAGGGCCACCCGCCGCCGGCCCGTGCCCCAAAGGAACCCGACCACCATAGAACGCAAGCGGCGAAACGTAGCCGGCGGGACCCAGATCGGCAAAGTCCGAAAGTAATACAATAATCGGGGGAGCGCCACCATTTTGAGCAGGGCGATGCGTCCTGCCACGGAAAGCGGCAGCGTGGCCCAGAAGTCCATGCTGCCTCGGAGTGCTCGTATGCAACGGGCAATGTTTCCGTCTAGGAGGTCGGGCTGGTCGTGGTACACAAATACCCCGAGGTATTTAAAGCAGTCGGGTTCCCATCTGATCTCCTTACTTAGCGCCGGAGTGGGGACACCCCTACGCATCGGGAAGAGGCAGGTCTTAGACCAGTTCACTTGTAGGCCTGAGACGTCCCCGAACTCCGTAAGCGCTAATTCCGCTCCCCGTAATGCGTCGACCGGATCCTCCAGGAAGAGCAACAGGTCGTCCGCATAGAGCGAGACGTAATGTGGGCCCGCCGCTGTCCATAAGCCCGTATAGTGGGCTCCCGAACGAAGATGCATCGCTAGTGGCTCCACCGCTAGTGCAAAAAGAAGCGGGGATAAGGAGCACCCTTGCCGCGTGCCACGCTCCACCGGATATCGCGATGAAATCAAAGGGCCCGATCTAACCCTGGCTGAAGCGGAAGCGTAGAGAACTGCTGTCCATTTGATAAATCCCTCCCCGAGGCCGAATTTCCGCAATACCGCGCTTAAGTAGTCCCACTCCAGGCTATCAAAAGCCTTCTCCAGGTCCACCGACAGAACTACCGGGGACGGGGCATCCACGAATGGTTCTCCAAGCAAGCGAAACAACCTTCGGATGTTCATGGTCGTATTTCGCCGTGGGATGAAACCGGCTTGGTCCTCGTGTACGAGGGAGCTCATATGTCCTAACAGCCTCGAGGCCAAGATGCTGCTCAATATTTTGTAGTCCACCGTCAGCATTGAGAGGGGACGGTAGGACCCCGGGTCAGACGAGTCTCGGCCTGGCTTGAGGAGAGGGACCACCAACGCCTCACACATCGAGCCGGGGAGGCGACCCAGCCTCTTCGCCTCCCTGTAGACCACCAGTAAACGAGGGGCCAGGAGGTCAGCATAAGCTGCATAGAACTCCACCGGCAGGCCATCTAGGCCCGGGGTCTTGTTCCTCGCCATCCGTTTGATGGCCCCGCGGATCTCCCCCAAGCCGATGTCCGATCCCAGGGTGTCTGCCACTTCTTGTTCCACTGTGCGGAGTTCCAGCGGGCTAAGATAGTTATCAAGCCGGTCTGGGTCACGCGCGGAGCGACTGCGGTATAAACATTCGTAATAATGCCGGAAGCAATTAAGAATCTCCGGTTGGGTGCACACCTCGGTCCCATCCGCCCTACGCATCCTAGTCGTCGTTTGGGACTGGCGCGTAGGGTTGGCCAACCACGCCAGTAACGCGCTCGATCTGTCGCCCTCCGCTATAGATCGGACCGTGTAGGCCTTATAATCGAAACAGCGGAGCCGTTCGACCCCCACCGCCACCTTCTCCCTCGCCTCTAGCGTTTGTGTTTGCAATTCCGGGTGTCCGGGTCGGCTAATTTCGAGCTCGCGGAGCGTTTGGTCCGCTGCGTCTAGATCAGCCAGGATAACACGCCGCATGCCCACCTTCTTAGAGATACAGTACCCCCTCACCACCACCTCGAAAGCGTCCCATTCGAACGCCCTAGTACTCGCGGAGCCGCCGTTGGATGCAAAATAATCCGTGATTCTCTCCCCTAGGTCTGCCTTGAAGACACTGTCCTCGAGGATCTCGGGGCGCATCTTCCAGGTGGGTACCGCCGGCGTCCCAGGGAACCAGCGAATGTCCAGCAGGAGGGGGTTATGGTCCGAGATGGTTCGCGATAAATACTCCGATCGGACCGCTGCCGAGACTAATTCGGACGAACCAAGAAAGCCATCCAATCTGACATGCAGCTCATGAAGGCTCGAAAAGTACGAATAATCTCTAGACGCGGGGTGATGCGCCCTCCAGACATCCGTCAAACCCCAGCGGGTCTGCCAATCTTGACGGCCCTTAGCCGTCCGCCGGACCGGGGAATCGGGGAGCGGGGGATGCGAGCGGTCTATGTCTGCATCTACTACGGAGTTAAAGTCTCCCCCCAGCAGGAGGGGACCGGCAAAAAAGTGAGCCAACGAGCCCGATAACCCGGAAAGGAAGGCAGTCTGGTCCACATTAGGGGCATACACACAGCAAACATTCAAGTCCCTCCCTCCCAGCGTGCCTGATATGGCCACGAAACGCCCCTCTGGGTCCAACACTGTCCTCGTGACCTGGAAGGGGACTCCTGCCCTGATCCATATTAGCGCCCCCCTGGCATAAGCAGAGTACGCCGTGGAAAAGACCTGCCCTCGCCACCTACGCTGAAGCGCCGCCCCTTCCGCCCTGTTCAGATGCGTTTCCTGCAGCAGCGCCATTTGCACTCCCCTACGCACTAAATAAGCGTGGACCCTGTGACGCCTGGACATAGTGTGAAGCCCCCTCACGTTCCAAGTAATACATTTCAAGTTAGCAACATCAGCCATTGTCCCAGAGTGTTCTTGCACAGTCTCCCCGTCCGGGTCCCCACAAAGAAAAGACCTCAATCCTCCCAGCGCTGACGGCGGCCATTTTCCCCAACCAGAACCAAACCCCCCAAAAACCAACAAAACCCCCTCCCAACCACCCCAGAACAGGACCCAAACTGCACCATCTAGATCCCATCCAAACTTCTACGGAGAACAACCCCAAAAACCCCACTAGTCCTACGGTCGCCACCGTAGGAAGGCCTTATGGGCCAGGTGCGGGCTGAGCGGAGGCAGTGGGCCCTCGTCGCCCAGGCCACCAGGACTATAATAAGCCCCCCCCCCTGTGTCAAGAACTTTCGGGGCAAGAGCAGAAGCCTCCCAACCCTCCCTCTCCCATTGTCAGCAATAAAGAACGGCAGCCGCCTCCCCCCTGTCGGGCCCCCACCCAAAACAAGGCAACCTATCCCATTACCCTTGTCCGTCCAAAAGGTCCTCCACCGATTTCGGTGTGATCACCGGTGTGTGGGTACTGTCTGCCACTGAGTCTTCCGAGTCCGATGGTGCCCCCTGAGCACCCGGGTTTTCTTCCTCCTCTTCGATGTCTTCGCCCCTTGCTCCCGACAGTTCCGACAGAACTTCCAACACTCCCCTCCGCTCAGATGATGTCTCCGCTGTCGAGGGCCCTCCCGTGCGGCCGCGGCGGTTCCTGACCCTTTTAGAGCACCTCCTTTGTTCCGGCTCCTCCGCCTGATGGGTCGAGGCGTTATAACCATCCTTCCCCGTTCGGTACAGTTCGAGCCAGTCACAGGCCTCCTCCGGGGTGTCGAAGAACTGGGTTTTGTCGTCGACAATGACTCGGAGCCTCGCGGGAAATAGGAGTGAATATTGGATGCCCTCACTCCTGAGTTCACGCTTAACCGCCAGGAAGGAGAACCGCTTGCGCTGCGTCTCGTTGGTATAGTCAGGGAAGATATTCACCTGACTGTTTGCAACCTGGAACGGGCCATTGTGTCTGGCGGCATTTAGGATCAGGTCTCTGTCCCGGAAATGTAGCAACCGCGCCACCACCGGCCTTGGGGCTCGTCCCAGCTGTGGGGGCCGCGCTGGAACTCTGTGGGCCCTTTCTAGAGTGTAAAAGGAGGACAGGCCCTCCGGGACCACCGTGTCTCGGAGCCAGGTCTCCAAATAGCGCACCATATCGCCTTCCTCGACCTTTTCCGGCAGGCCCACTACCCGAATGTTATTCCTTCTGTTTCGGCCTTCCGCCTCCTCCGCCCTCCGTTCGAGGGTCTCGATTCGGGACATGGCATCCTTTATCGTCGCAGCCAGGGTTCTCTGCGCCGGTTCGATAGTCTTCACCGTGCTCTCCACCTCCTTGACCCGGTCTGAGAGTTTACCATGGTCTGCCCTAAGGAGGCCCAGGCCAGTCGCCACCTGGGCAATGTCCTGTTGTAGAGCCGACCGAGTTGCCTCTATGGCTTCCAGTACACGGTCGAATTGTTGCTGGAGTGGTGCGCCACCAGGACGTTTAGGGTCTCCATGCTCTTCCTTGTCCTGGGCCTCAGAGTCCGAGGTGGCCTGGCTGGATCCCTTGGCTCCTTTAGGTTTCCCCATGCTGCCAGGGGCTCTCCGCAAAGGTCCCGGAGTAGGCGTCTCCGTGTGCAAGTGTCCAGCACGACTTTCCCGGGATTTCGCCCTCAAGTCCGGAATGGGCGATCTCCTTCTCCAGAGCCTGTGGAGATTCCGCCGTTTCGGCTCACGCCACCGCCACGGCGTCCGAGGGCACCGATAAGGGGGCGGAGACACCCGTCTCCGAGTCGGGCAGGCCCATTCACCCACTATAGCTCCGGGGCAAGGGCCACCAACTCCCCCGGTTGTCCTGTGGCGCCCGAGTGTCGCGCCATCCATGTAGTTGGGGTGGCCAGGAACTCGCAGCTAGTTGCGGAGTCGCGGTGCAGACCACCGCCTGGAACTGAAGGCACCCGTGCCCGGCGCCCTCTAACGCGTGGGCACCCGCCCGGTCGTCCAATCGAGTATGGTCCCGCTGTAGAGGGTCCGAACCAGCCAATGTCCAATGTCTAAAACCACTGAGGCTGGTGAAGCCGGGTGCCGGGCGACATCCGCGAGACCTCCTCAACTCCGTAGGATCGATCAAGGGGACAAAGGGGTCCGGGCGCCATATTGGGTCGCACTCCGCCACTCCGCAAACTTCGGCATTTCTTCAAAGCCACCTCCGTCCAAACTCCACCAGGGCCCTCGGCAGGGTGTCGTCGCCTCGCTCAACCGAATGCGGGGTCTGGGGTGCCCTTCAGCCTCCGATGTTCAGGATAATTTCGGGCTTAGTCCCGGAGCCGAGCTCTCAGGCGACCATCGCCATCGGCGCCCAAGCCACGCCCCCATCAGTTACATGCTTAGCATATAAGGAAGAGGGATGGGAGAGCTCTGGTTCTGTTATGCCTCACTCTTCTAGAGGCATTGCTGCTTCTTGGGTAAGAGGGCACTGGGCAGGTGTTTCAATTGAAGACATTTGTAAGGCTGCTTGCTGGACTTCATGTACTACATTCATTACACACTACAGGTTGCATGTGGCTCAGGGCTCGGAATTGGCTTTTGGTTTTCAGATTATTTTGTGTCCTATGTCCAAATAAAAGCATCTCTATCTCCCTCTTTCACTTTACTGAATATCGCGCAAATAAGGACACTCCACACGACTCTGCTAGATAGCATAAAAGGTCACTTTTATTATTAGGACAGCCAAAGACAGACTCCGCAACATTACCTTTATTAAACATACACCTTGTGAAATTTCCCCAAAACTTTTACCAAATTGGTATGCATCACCATTCCCAATTCTTTATTATTTGCCAACAATCCATAACTTGTTTAATACCAAACCAATATTATTTCCAACTTTTCCTTTTTCCTTCCCACCTACCCTTCCAACCCCGCCATAGAGAAAGGATGAATCCGCTCTAGATTATCCTATCCCCTAAGAACACGCATAACAAACATATAACACAAAAGGAGACTGTCAATACTGTCCTAAAGTGACATTTTTTCTCTCTTTTTCTTCTTTTTTTTTTTGTTGTTGAAAAAACAGGACAAAATTAACAGCTATAACTGACGAGCAAAGACCCTTCCCAACCCCTTAAAGGCTAGGGCGGGTGGGTGGGCCAAAAACACACAACGCCACTGCTGCCTCACTCTAGCTGAGTGACGTCGCACCTCCCGCTCCCTCCCCGCGCCTGAACAGCCCCTCCCAACACCCAAACAGCCAATCAGAGCGCATGGGACATCCCATTGCGCGAAATACCCCAGGGGGACATCGGCTCGTGCCAAGTCCCCCTGGGACCCATCGCGCAAATAAGGACACTCCACACAACTCTGCTAGATAGCATAAAAGGTCACTTTTATTAATAGGACAGCCAAAGACAGACTCCGCAACATTACCTTTATTAAACATACACCTTGTGAAATTTCCCCAAACCTTTTACCAAATTGGTATACATCACCATTCCCAATTCTTTATTATTTGCCAACAATCCATAACTTGTTTAATACCAAACCAATATTATTTCCAACTTTTCCTTTTTCCTTCCCACCTACCCTCCCAACCCCCCCATAGAGAAAGGATGAATCCGCTCTAGATTATCCTATCCCCTGAAAACACGCCACCCAGGAAAACCCCAGTTTTCCTGCCCCACCCAAATTTCTAACAAAGCACAATTTGATGTAGATGTGTTTTTTTTTATATTTCCTTCTGTGAACACCATGAATCCACACACCACAAGTTGGCCAATGCATCTCGTAGCTCCATAAGGTAGTACGCTTGCCCCATCTGTGACAGGTGCACACCATCACTTCTGAATAAATGAAGCATTTCGCTGGAAAAATGCTCATGCGCCAGAACAGTTATGCCCATAGCTGTGCAAACATTTTTTACAGCTCTGTTCAACTTGCGGCGAGCTTTTTCCACAGCCGCATGTACTCGGGCACCTCTCCAATGATGTCTATATACAAATTCAGTCCAAACCACCCTTGTTCCCACCCAATTGGATTTAATCACCGCCAGATCCAGCTTCATTTGTATAATCAGGGATAGCCCTGATAATTCCACCAAATCATTTTCACCAAGGTGTATTATTAGTAGGTCGGGAATTCCCCAAGCCGCGGCCTATTTAGATACAAGGGAAATAAGTCCTTCCATTTCATTCACCCCAGACCTTTCCACAACACTTCATGTTCTTTTCCATACAAACCTAAACCCCTTCCACAGATTTGCTGTTCAGCAAAAATTGATGACCATTTAGCTATGGAATGTCCCACAATCCAAGTCCTCTTTTTCCGGGGAAATCCAAAACTCGACCTGTGATACAAAAACCAACATTACAACCATATACACAACCATGAATGTATTTACAACCTCACATATCTGTAACAGCAGTTAGATTTCCAACGTCCTATGCATTGTAACTCTTCCTTCCCCCAACCCAATCTAGCGGCCTCAGTAGCCGCACCTATTCTAAAGGAATGTGTTCCGAAGCATGTTGGATTTTCCCCCACCAATGAAAGAGTTTTCCTCAATACTGACAAAAACTGAAAACAAGTCAACTGGTCCCCCTTTTTCTGACAAAAAATTGTTCCAGAACGGAACGTTGGACTGAACATATGACCCCCACTCTTCAAAGGGACAACAATCCACCACTCCACTCCCTCCCAATTTTACCCAAGTCCCTGTCCCCATTTGGTCTGTCTTTGACTGTCGCAGCCTGATCTGTAACATGTTCCCCTCCAATATGTGGATATCTGACGTCTGGTTCCAAGCTTGGTTCTTCAACCCAATAAGTTCCGAAATGCGGAAAGTTTCAAAGAAAAGCCAAATCATACACAACCTGAACCGTACTAACTCCCACTCGTTGTAACAACAACTAGGCAGAACTCCTAAAATGCGTCGTAACAGGTCAAATGTAATAGGGTCCCTCAACTGTTTAGCATGCACTTTGCTTCTCCCAAACCCTTTCAGCATCTTCCTCAAAATGAAACCTATCTGTACCATCTTTCCCAACAATAACTGGCTGTAAAATGAAATACCTGCAAGTTTGCCTGAAATCGTTGTATGAGACAAACCTTTGTCCTTTAAATATAATACAAATTCCAACATAAACTGTTCACTCTCAATTGCTGTACCGTCCCACTCAAGATCCGAAGCATAAAGCAAAAACTCAGGCCACGCTTGCTGGTAACTCCTTCTCGTGGACTTACCTATAGAATGTTCCACCAGCTCCGCAATCCTCACTCTCCCAGGTCCCAAATGGTCGAAGGGATCGCCGTCTTGTGTCTGTATGCTCTTGGCGCCAACTCTCGGAACTTCTGCCAATTGCAACGAGACAGAGCGTCGGCAATTGAGTTGTTCACCCAAGGAATATGTTTAGCCTTAAAAACAATATTCAACTTAAGGATTCGCAACATGAATGCCCTTAACAAGTGTAGAACCCTCACATCTCTCGCTCGTTGCCCATTAACCAGACCTACCACTGCCATTTTATCTATATGGAACAGTACACAGCGATCCTTGAACTCTTCTCTCCACACATGCAATGCAACAATCAAGCGGGAAAAATTCCAGGAAGGCGATGCTACGGCCCTGTTCTAACCAACGAGCCGGCCAAAGCTCCGTGCACCAGCGCCCTTCCCAGAATAACCCAAATCCTTGGGCTGCCGAAGCATTCGAGAAAATCTGGACCTGCCACACCGTGTCTTCATCCACAAAATTGACAGACACACCATTAAACTCATCCAAAAAGTTCAACCAAATGAGCAAATCCTCTTTAACTTTGTTCGTCAGGCTTATGTGATGATGCGGCAAGGAAGCCCCCGCCATGGCAAAACCAAGGCGTCTGCAAAAAGTTCTGCCCTCTCTAACTACTCTGCAGGCAAAATTAAGATACCCCAGAAGCCTCTGGACTTGACGGAGTTGCAACTTCTTTTCGCCAATAACTTCCTGCAAAAAGGACCTAATCTCTTGCACCTTAGCCAAGGGCAAACGAGCTACCATAGCTGTGGTATCGATCTCTATACCTAAGAAGACTAATTTCGATGTGGGACCTTCCGTTTTGTCTGCAGCCAGTGGCACTCCAAATTCACCCGCCATCTCTTGAAAGGAAGCCAGAACCTTGCTGCACTGATCACTTCCTGCCTAACCAACAAACAAAAAGTCATCCAGGTAGTGACAAACCGCTGCATGCCCAGACCTACGTATAACACACCATTTCAAAAACTTGCTAAAATTCGCGAAAAGGGAACAGGAAATAGAACATCCCATTGGCAACACACAATCCACATAATATGCATCTTCAAAGTACATGCCCAATAATTCAAAATCCAAGGGATGGATGGGTAACAACCGAAAAGCCACCTGAATATCACATTTTGCAAGTTGCGCTCTCATACCAGCCTTGCGAATCATCTGTAAAGCATTGTCGACTGAAGCATATGACACCGCCGAGTCCTCCGTCAAGATGAAGTCGTTTACTGATTGCCCTTCCGGCCAAGACAAATGGTGAATAAGCCGGAACTCACCTTGGGCCTTTTTATGGGGGGAATAACTCCCAGAGGCGATACCATCAAATTAGGCAGGGGACAATGTGAGAAAGGACCCACTATTCTACCCAAATTCAGTTCTTTCTGCAATTTAGCTCGTACCACATTGGGCAACTCTTGAACTGATTTTACATTTTCAGCCCAGCGCAGAACGCGAGGACCTTGATACCCAATGCGAAATCCCAACCTAAAACCCCAGATCAATTTAGCTGCAGCCTCATTATCCGGGTAGGCTTCCAGACACTGCAGCATCGCCTGAAGTCTAATTGGGGTAGGAGCCTTTTGGTATAAGTGGTGGAAGGGTACCCCGTCCTCTCTGCCCCCTCCCATGGTCCCCCTGATGTTGATTGAGAACGCATTGAAAGATAGCGTGTCCACCCCCACACTGCGCACATTCATGTTTGAATTTGCAATATTGACGCACACAGGAGCCACGATTGAAACCCCAACCCGCTCCCATGGTAGGCAACTGTCCTCTCACAAATCCACCCGCCCACATTGTGGCGGGACGCTGCAGAAAGGGCCGGTATGTGATTGGTAAACCACTGGCCGTATGAATCGTGTTGGTTGACGGATGCCCTGACAGCCATTGGAGCCACAACTCCTGGTCCACCTACCCCCACGGTTTATCGTTAAAGAGACTCACCCTAGCCCGGAACTCTTCATCATAATTCAACCAAGCATATTCCCCCACCTGTAGATGTGCCCTCCTGATGATATCTATGTATTTAAAAAGTGCCACCGCCCTCTCTGGATAACGTTCACAATAAACACTTGCATATATAATGAAAGCAGCCGCCCAATTCTCTATTGTTTTAGGCACCTTTGGGCAGCGGGACAATTCCAGCTCTTCCTCCTTAGAACCTTCTCTAGCCTGCAGATCTCTATGCAAAAGCCAAAAAATATCTACATAGTCGTGGCTCCAAATTCTCTGTATTGTCCTTTGCGATAAGTGAGTGCCCAAGGGCATGGTCACACCATATAAGGTAATTTTGTACGACCACTCACCTGATTCTCACTCCGCAAATAACTACCTACTGATGACCCAGGGCTTACCCCTCCCTCCCTTTCCTTCTGCAGAGCACATGGCCTTCTTCAGGTCATCAAATGCCTTTTGACAGTTTACTGTCCACTGAACCTTTTTGGGCATCTTCTTGGATGTCAGATCATTAAGAGGAGTCACAATGGACCCATAGTTCTTAACAAACTTCCTGTAGTACCCAGTCAGGCCCAAGAAAGCTCTGACCTGAGTCTGGGTAGTTGGAGGGGACCAGTCCTTGATGGTCTGGATCTTACTCTCCAGTGGTTGAACTTGGCCTCCACCTACAAGGTGGCCCAAGTATACAACCTTACTCTGCCCTATCAGGCACTTTGTTGCCTTGATAGTGAGGCCTGTCTTTTGCAGAGCCTGAAGAACTTCCTTCAGGTGGACCAGGTGATACTCCTAGGTGGAGCTGAAGACAGCAATATCATCCAGATATGCTGCGCAAAAGTCATCCAACCCAGTAAGGACTTGATTCACCAACCTTTGTAAGGTGGCAGGTGCATTTTTCAAACCAAAGGGCATCACCACAAATTGATAATGCCCACCTGGGGTAGAAAATGCAGTTTTGGCTTTAGACTCCTCAGCTAACCTGATTTGCCAGTAGCCAGCTGTCAAGTCAAATGTGCTCAAATATTTGGCAGAAGCCAACTTGTCAATGAACTCATCTGCCCTTGGAATAGGGTGTGCATCTGTCCTGGTGACAGCATTGAGTCCTCTGTAATCCACACAGAACCTCATCTCTCTCTTGCCATCTTTGGTGTGAGGTTTGGGGACCAGAACCACTGGGCTAGCCCAGGGGCTCTCTGAAGGCTCAATAACACCTAATTCCAGCATCGTTTGCACCTCAGTCTTTATACAGTCCCTGACGTGGTCAGGTTGCCTGTAAATCTTGCTTTTTACAGGAAGACTGTCACCAGTGTCCACCACATGGGTACACCAGTTAGTCTGACTGGGTGTCAATGAGAACATATGTCTGTATGACTGCAAAACTTGTCTACAGTCATGTTGCTGATGTTCAGTGAGGCTGCCATCTAAGGCCACACCATCAACTGAGCCATCCTCAGGGTTCTGAGTGAGCAGATCTGGGAGAGGGTCACTCTCTTCCTCCTGTCCCTCATCTGTAGCCATGAGCAAGCCCATGTATTCCCTGTTAACATATGCCTTCAGTCTGTTGACATGGAGCACCCTGTGGGGGCTCCTGGGAGTTCCTACTTTTTCTCAACAATTGTATGGGGTCCAGACCATTTGTCTTGGAGTGCTGCTGGGGCCACTGGCTCCAACACCCATACCTTCTGTCCTGGCTGATACTCAATCAAGACAGCCTTTTGGTCATGCCAAGCTTTCTGTAATTCTTGGCTAGCCTCAAGGTTTTTGTATGCCTTCTCCATATACTCAGCCATCCTGGAGCGGAGACCAAGTACATAGTCCACTATATATTGTTTAGGCTTTTTGAGAGGTAACTCCCATCCTTCCTTCTCCAGACATAGGAGTCCTCTTACAGGGTGCCCAAACAACAATTCAAAGGGGCTGAAGCCAACTCCCTTTTGAGGGACCTCTCTGTAAGCAAACAGAAGGCAGGGTAGAAGGATGTCCCATCTTCGCCTGAGCTTTTCAGGTAATCCTTTTATCATACCCTTTAGGGTCTTGTTAAATCTTTCAACAAGCCCATTACACTGTGGATGATAAGGAGTGGTGAACTTGTAGTTGACACCACAATCCTTCCACATAGCTCTCAAGTATCCTGACATGAAGTTGGCATCTCTGTCAGATACTACCTCCTTAGGAAACCCCACTCTGGAGAAAACTCCAAGTAAGTCCCTGGCCACAACAGGAGCTGTTGTGGTCCTAAGTGGAATTGCCTCCGGGTACCTGGTGGCATGGTCCACCACCACCAGTATGAATCTGTGCCCAGATGCTGTAGGGGGGTCAGTTAGACCTACAGTATCAATCCCCACTCTTTCAAAGGGAACCCACACCACAGGTAGTGGTATTAGGGGGGCCTTTGTGGTGCTACCTGCTTTACCACTGGCTTGGGAGGTTACACAGGAGCGACAAAACTCCTTGGTGTCTTCAGACATGTAAGGCCAGTGAAAGTGATGGACAAGCCTGTCCCAAGTCTTATTCTGGCCTAGGTGTCCTGCTAAAGGAATATCATGGCCCAAGGTAAGAAGGAAGCCCCTAAATTGCAGAGGTATAACCAACCTCCTGGTTGTACCAGCTTGGGGTCTCTACCCTCTGAATAAAGGAGCCCATCATCCCAATATACTTTATGGCTACCTTGAGCATTCCCAGCAGCCTCAGCAGCAGCCTGCTGTCTGAGGGGTTCAAGGGAAGGACAGGTTAACTGAGCCTGCCCCAAGTCTGCCCTAGAAGGTCCCCCTGTCCCTAGAAACTCAACCTGATCAGGTTCAAGTTCTTCAAAAACAGTTCCTTCAGGGGTCTCAAGATCAGCTTCCTGTGAAGGCAGATCCTCACTTGTAGGCAGTTGGGAAGGCACAGCCTTTACCTTCCTGTTCTTCTTCTTGGAAGGTGCTTGGTCCATTGTTCCAGGATCCAAGACCTGAGGTTCAGAGAGGCACTTTTTGGCCTGTGACCTGGTCACAGCAAGGACATGTGATGATATCCCTAACATCTCTGCATGAGTCCTGTACTCAACTTATGACCATAGAGAGCTCTCCAGGTCATTGCCCAACAAACATTCAACTGGGAGATCAGCACTAACCGCAACTCTTTTTAGGCCAGTTACCCCTCCCCAGGAAAAGTTAACAATTGCCACACTATGTGTAGTGGAGACATTGCTGGCATTGGTCACCAGGTAATTATCACCTGGCATGTATTGTCCAGGGTCCACAAAGCTAGGTGTCACCATAGTGACACTGGCACATGTCTCCCTGTATGCTTGAGCCACTTTGTCATTAATCAAAGGTGTCTGTCTGTATTTGCTCAGATTACTGGGGCTGATGGTAGGGGTCAAATCTATGTCCCCCTCACAAATCAGAACAGCCTGTGTAAGGGTTCTGACTAGGTCAGAATCTCCCTCAGTTCCCAAGGTGATACCCACTACCCCCTTAGTTTGTGGACCAACATTGCTAACTGTACTAGTGGGTGCAGGTGCCTTAGGGGCTGCAGGGTTGGGTGGAGCCAGTGAGAGGTGTTTTTACATGTACTACACCAGGGTTTTCTTTGACCTTCTTTCTTCTTCTTCTTGGACGTTTGGGACCCACCCTCTGTATTAGTTTGGGGCCCTGCTGAAGACTTCTGGTCTTTAGCTTTCTGCTCCCCACTCTTCTGGTCAGTTTTCTTCTGGTCACCACCCTGGTTCTGGTTCTGGTTCTGGTTCTTTTGATTAACTCTGGTTCTAACCCATTTATCTGCCCTCTTTCCCAATTCTTGGGGAGAGGTCAAATCTGAGTCAACCAAATGTTGATGCAACTGCTGGTTCTGACAATTATTTAAAATTTGTTCTCTCATAAGCAAATTGTACAATCCTGTATAATCTGTAACCTTACTTCCCAACAACCATCCCTCCAGAGCCTTCGTAGCACATTCAACAAATTCAGACCAGTCCTGAGTCTGTGTCTTCTGGGTGTCTCTGAACATTAACCTGTACTGTTCAGTGGTTAAGCCTAACCCATCAATCAGAGCACTCTTCTGGACCAGGTAGTTTCTAGAATTCCCATCACTAACTGTGAGGAGTCTGTCTCGGCCTCTACCGTCAAAGGAGAGCCACAAGATTGCTGCCCACTGCTCCTGAGGGATCTGCTGTACTTTGTAGGCTCTATCAAGTGCAGTCATCCATTTGTGGATATCATCCCCAGCGTTGTAGGGGGGCACAGTCTTACTCAGGTTTCTGTTATCAAAAGACCTGTCTTTATCCTTAGGGATAATGCTGCCACCAGTGGGTACTAACCCACTCTCTCTAGACTGCCTTGCTTTAGCAAGTTTCTCTTGGGCCAGGGCAACCTCTAACTCTTGCTTCTGGATCCTGAGTTCAGCCTCTCTCATTTTGGCCTCATGTTCCCTTCTCTGAGGGCTAGTCATCCCCCTTCTGGAGTGACCATGAGAACCTCTAGAAGCCTGGGAGGTATTGGATTCACCTGAGTGATTCCTCCTCCTCCTATGCTCCTGGTTAAGTCCACTTGGGTGGCTGGGCAAGGTCATCCTTGCTTCAGTCCCAAATACACTTAAGTTAGCCTGGTTAAGCCTGCTGACTAGCACCTGACTATTTCTGCCATCATCAGAATCACTGCTCCCCCTTCTGTCTCCTCTTCTTCTTCCTCCTCATCAGGCTGAATATCTCCAGTAACTTGGTCATCCTCATCTACCTGGACTATGGGGACAGGGGTGTCAGTATTGTCATCTTCAGTGGGAGATCCTCCTTCAGCATTCCCTGTGGGTTCTGCTTTGGAGGTCTTTAGAGCCTCAGACTGGTCTAAGAGCTCTCTAAGGTGGTCTGTAGTAGGGGTTGGCCCCGTCCTAAGACCTCTTAAGGCACAAAGCTGCCTTAGTTCCTTAAAGGAGAATATAGCAAATTTGGATGGTGCCCTTGGAGGGTCACTCTCAACAGAGACATTCCCAGTGGAACCCTCTGCTCCAGACATTGCTCTAGTGTGGGTGGATATGTTGCAATCTACCTACACTGGTGTTTACCTACTAAACCTATCTAGTAGTTGTAGTCAGGGTGTGCTACTCCCTATTCTCTACAACAACTAAGTTCAGTAGAACTTAAGTATACTAGTCTTGTTTTATATGTACCTAGCAGGTACCTGTATGATCTTTCAAATGATAATCTCAAAGATTGTAATGGTAAATCAACAGCAAGCTCAAATCCCAATCCGCTGCTCACCAATGTGAGAAGTTGGCCTGGTATATGATGCTCACTAGTTCTAGTGATCACCTTGTACCATGCCAAGCAACCCTTATGATGATTGGTTGTAAGTCAACCTTATAGACTAGCTATCCTAGTGGTAGAGTGGACAAAGCAGTCTTAGGCTAAACTCTGAAAGGCATGTGAAGCAAGCTGTTTTACCATATACAACCCCCTTGAATACCAAATGAAAGGACACCACACAGATATATATTGAAAATATATATATATTTATTAACTACAAATATCCCCTATACTCTTTATGAGCACAGAAGCACAAGCGTTAAAACAAAACACAGTTAAAATACACAAAAGTTGCACAGTATGGATGAGGGCGGGTGGCCACTCAAACCAGTGGTATAAGAGATATCAATTGAAAAGGAAGTAGGCCTAGGGCCTTGGGAATCGCTGGAGCTGATCGGGACTAGCAGCGACTAAGTCGGGAAAGGCCCGCGGGACTCGGGTCCAGTGTTTAAAGTGCACGCATTCACCAATGCATTGTCTATGGTGCGTAAAAGTTACAAAGTTAGTGTTTTAGGAACCTTCCGAGTGACCTATAAGGATGAAACTTTAGACACAGACACTAGAGGTGTATACCAGTGTGGAACACCAGCGTTGCTGAGTTACCTCACCCACAGGAAGCGGGTGCACAGGTGCGAAGTAGTGTCGGGTTTCGTCACGCAGGTGATGGTGCTTGGAGCTGAAGATGCTGCAGGCGGCTCAATGTGAAGAGTTCCGGTGGATCCAAGGGTGGATCTGAAGTGGTGAAGACCAGAAAGCAGAGGGGACAATGTTCAAAATCACTAGCCAGTGACTACCTTGGAACCAGATTGGAACCAGGCGATGTCGGGTGCAAACAGGCGATGAGGTGTAGCTTCTCTCAGCAGCCACGTGGACACGAAGAAGTCGAGGACGTCCAGGAGTCGATCACGAGCTGTCCCACGAAGGCTCTAGCTGATGGTGGTGTCGGCAACTTGATCGGAGCAAACAGGCCTTGGCTAATGCAAGCCACGCAGGAAGTGAAAAAGGCTTATCACTCTGACCAGGACGGTCAGAGCGGGTGCTCCCTTTTACAGGAGCGAGGGCAAGTCTGGAGCAACCAGACCCGAAGGGTGGAATGCTATTCCCGTCGACAGAACTGTCGAGGAGATAGTATTCCAAATCGAATGGCACCTTACTCGACATGTTTTGATAAAGCCAAACCAAAGTTAGCATATAACCGTGAGGATTATAATGCACTTAAGAGTATATGGTATGGCAATATCCCGGAACAGCTAAGGGAGTTGTTCCAGACAGCTGCAGACAGGCTCAGCTCATGCCAGAGCACCATCTCACATGAAACCATGCACTCTTCCCCCAGGATTGCAGGGGCCTTCCATAGGAATGGCTTATAGGTTAACATGTGTCCAGTTAAGGTTAGATATAGGGATATTATATCTAAGCAAGAGGTCATTACACCAACTTACCCCAGCTGAGTGATCAGCCAGTTGTGTCAAATATGGGGGCCAGGCCAGGGTGGCACAATACATGCTGCAGCCCCTGGTAGGCCTTGGATGCACCTATGCCTTGGGTACCTATGGTACACTGTTACAGGGGCCTATAAGGTGAACCAGTATCCAATTCGTAATGCACCTAGAGTGCATTGGCATTAATTTAGAGAGAGAACAGCAGGCTGTGGGTCTGATTAGCAGGCCCACAGCCACATTAAGTCATACACCAGTGAAGCAAAAAGCAAAAATTGGGGGTGACCATAGGATAGCAGACCCTACTCTCCTACAGTTAGTACTCGGACGAGGAAGGAAGTATCGAAGTATTGAAAATTACCAGAAAGTAATTTGGGTTGCTTGCTAGGTATATTTTACCCCGCATAAATTTAGTATGAGTAATTGAAAAGCGCTTTTCCAACAAGGACTGTCTATATTTGCTACGGGTGTATCCTCACAGCCCATACAATTATTTAACTTGCTTGCTTGCAGTCTTTAACATTTTATTGTGTAATTGTTTACCATTCTGGGAGATGGTATTTTTACAGTCGATACGTGATGGGGAGCCTGGCATTACATGTTTGCAGACCACTGATCTAGAAAGAGTATCAGCGTGTGTCTTATTCGACTCTGAGGTCTGCCAATCATAGTCTCGGTCATTATTCTCAAGCAGACTTGGTCTTCATTTTCACTGCGGTGTGGTAAGAAAGACAAGAGCTGTGTGTTTTCTCTCGCTCTCTGAATATCAGGAGGTGTATATTGTGTCGCAGTTATAATGTGCTTTTTTTCTGCGTTCTGAGCCGGCCCGGCAACGCTCCAATAGAGGTAAAAATGACCTGGCGTTCTTTGTGTAACTCTGGAGGTCTCCTGGCGTGAAAAGTCAAAGTGCAGCCGCTGAAATATTTTCATTTATCTTCAATGTGGAACACGAGGCAGCAGGATGGTGTGGTTGTGAGTGACAGAGCGCCACCCTGGACAAAAGGGAGAGCAGCTGGTGCACGGCTGAAGCGCTTGAACATTGCTTGCCGTACAGCAGGGCGCTGATTAAGTGTAATGTAGTGGAACTGACCTCTCTTTTCATAGTATTTACTCTGCTCTGCTCTTTGTGTCAGTCCAAGTCTCGCGGACCGCTTCTGCTTCTCCTCGCCTCCACTGTTTACAGTTCAAACGAAGGCAATAGAATTCATCGAAGGCTACCAAGTGTTTGGAACTGTCACAATACGGTATATCCGTACATAATGAGAGGGTTCTGAAGCAGGGGCTCCCGATTCATTCATTGTTTACTTTTAAAAAAGAATGACATAGCCCTGTGACTTTTCATTGGTTAGGTGGGTTTACATGTGTGGCAGGGGTCTATGTGTACGGTAGCGCAAATGTTTAGATATGCCCAGTGTGCAAATTCCTTCTATCATTATGCTAGTGGCACAATTATTGCCCACTTCTCTGCGTGGTAAAAAAGGTTAACACAACACCCTCTGCAGAGTTTGCTATTTACCTGGACTGCAATGGTGAGGCCGAGCCAAAAGCAACGGTGCATAATAAGGGAGTGGGCAATTAGCTGTTGTTAACGCCCAACAGCTTGTGGGCTTTAAAGCGATTTGCACCTGCTTCAGAACCTCCTCCAATACAGGCAGACAAAGAAGCTAGCTGTCTCTGTATGCTTTATGTCCCTGCTGCAGACTCGTACTGCACAGAGAATGTTGGTGACAGAATGTTCTGCATTTTGTCTGGGACAATTTCACCACTCAAGTTAAATACATTTTATAAGCGACAAGGTACAATCAGGGTTGTGTCCTTTATATACATCATCATTGGTTATGGTGATCTTGTTTTTCTCTATAAAGATATTCATGCTGCTTGATTTCAGTATCATCAGTATCATGGCCGCGATTGCTATTTATAAGGATCTGGTTTGCTGTGTTCAGAGTTCACCAATGGATAATGGCGAGTTCCAGGACTACTGTTATGACGTGCAAAAACTCAGGCAGTGGAGCTATCGTAGATGTAAAAGAATGAAAGTGAGCTCGGCTACAAGTTAAGCATTTATAACTTGTCACTGCACCAAGAGCTGGGTTGTCAACCGTTATGCTCATCCTTAACGCAGACACATTCCACTAACATCATGCACACCTCAAAACACTGACATCGTCCCAGTAGACAGAAGCAGCTAAAACACGTGTCTATTACACCAACCTCACCATCTTGTGTAATACTGCTGGTACATGTTACATTACCAGTATTACATGGTGTCACTCTAATAACATGCCAACTGTTACCATAATCTACTCTTACAGACGTTTTAAGAACTTGAATGACCTTTCACATGTCATAAAATATACTTTTACCTTTGGTAATCCTGTCATGTTTCTTGATCTTGACCCATTGACCCACCATTATCTCAAAAGTTCTAGCAACATGTTTTCTGTAAAAGTAATACATATATTCTTTGTGCTTGTTGCGAAGGTTACTTTGCACATCTTTTACAGACCATTGAACTACCCTGTAACCATTTAACCGCCCAGGGTTAAATTTGGATATGACCTTCCTTCCCCTCATTATCTCAAAAGGAGAATAACTTGTGCCAGACACTTCAGTGGCTCTATAGGACCATGCAGTTTTCATAACTTGAACTTCTCAATCTATGCCATACTTAAAGCAAGTTGAATGGCACCCTTCAAAACTCTATTTGAATGGTCATTTAAAAAAACAAAAACTTTATTGAAATGTTCATGCATGAATCACACAAATACATAAAAAAAATAATTCAGAGACAATTCACTGGGTAAATCTTAAGCGTATCTGACATTATGACAGCTCGTGAAGCAATCTTATCACTTCTTTACATTACAGTACATTCTAGCAGTGGTTCTCATTAAGCCTAGTTATCGTTATGCGTCATATCAGTAACTAGCAACACAGAAAGCCATTTCCTATTACACTCAACGTTGCATCGTGTTACCTCTGTGGTTCAATCAGTTGCGCAGAGGATAAGCCCATGGAGCGCCTATTGGGCCCATTTCAGCCATTGCAGATATACAGTCTGCCCCACCGTAACCTACTCGGGAGCCGGGTCTTTTTCACTCCTGGCATCATTTTCCTTAGCAAGTTAGCAACCAAATACGTTCTGTACAGTTCCCAAAAGTTCTTCAGGCACCTACGTGGGGGAAGGAGTTCACTATAGTGTTCAGTCTGTTTGCTGCAGAATAACATGTCGCTCGACCAGCAGGCGATAGTAGGGATCGGGCCACAGGACCAGCACATCGCTAACCTTGGTCTGGCTATAAGCAGCCCCATATCGACGAGTCTTCTAATAGTTATGGCAAGTATAGGGAATAACCCAGTAGGGCCGGCATGGGGTCCGGAGTCAGTGTTACATCAGTAATTTCCTCGAGAGTCTTAAAAATCAGGATCCAAAAGTCTGCTATTCCCGGGCACAGCCATTCGAGGTGGAAAAAATCCGCCGGGCTAACGCCGCATCGCTCGCAGTCAGCGGCGTCTCGTAACCTATGTAGAACATCTCTGTTCAGGAATTTGAAATGAATTAGCCTATGGTGGCCATTTAGGGAGATAGACTTCGTGCTCTCACAACAATACTTCCACTTTGCATCATCTATTTCTTTCACTATATCGGCTTGCCAGGCCAGTCGGGCTGTGGTGTAATGGTTAGCTCGATAGCCCTGAGCCAGTTTATACAATTTGGAGACAATCTGTACCGGCGATTCCGTTTTTATCAGAAATGTAAGAGTAGCCATATCTGGCAGCTCGGCTAAGTCATTGACCAGTATTTCCTTTAGTGATTGCCTCATCCTATGGATTTGGAATTTGTGGAGCAGCAAGTCCTGCCGGGCTTGCACTTCCACTTTGTCCCAAGTTTTCACTGTGCCCTCAGCAAACATGTCCCCAATCTTGGTGATGTTCAGATCGTGTAATGCCCGCGCCACACCCCTGTCTGTACATGCTGATAGCCAACGACATCACTCTAGAGGAGCAAGCGGAGAGTGCAATATTGCTCCGGCTTGTAGTTTCAGGAGGCGGTGCCAAGCATGTACTGTTGAATTGATTGAATCCAAGATCCCGGGTCTACGGTCCGTAGGAGTGTATAGTATTGCAGGCAGAGGCAGTGGCGCTGTCACCACCCTCTCGATCTGGATATGTGGTGTGTCTGCGAGCCCATGCATCCAATAGTGGGCGTGTGCACTTTGCGCAATGCTATAGTATAGGTTAAGGTCTGGGGCTTCTAAACCCCCATATGGTGTGGACGTGTGAGGGTGACCCGGGCGTGTTTACCGGCCCAAGCGAGTCTGAGTAAGAGAGATGTAAGCGTTCTGAAGAGTGAGCTAGGAAGGACCATCGGGATCTTGATGAGCAGAAACAGGAATCAGGGTAGTACAATCATCTTCATGATTGAAATCCTGCCCGCCAATGATAATGGCAATCGGATCCAGTGCTCTATGTCAATTTCCAGTTTGCTGATGGCGACACCATAGTTGTCTCTAATGACCGCCTCCAAGTCCGTATGGATCTGAATCCCTAAATATTGCACCAGGTCCGTTTTCTGCTGGAGAGGGGAATCAGGGGCAAATTTTTCCGAGTTGGGCGTGAGAGGGAACATAATCGATTTGGTCCAATTTACTTTAAGTCCAGATACTGCACCAAACTTAACTACTTCGTACAGTACTGGGGACAGATTATGTTCCGGTCCCTAATGTAGAGCAGCATTTCGTCAGCATATGTGTCTAGGACTAGATCATACCCCTGGAAGTGAATACCCCTCTGGCTGTGGTATTCCTGCATCATTCAGGCCAATGGCTCTGCTACAAGTGCGTAGAGTATCGAAGAGAGCGGGCACCTGCGATTGCCCGCATATCTTGCCTAGTATGTTGGATCGTGCCAAACACTATGCTCAGGTTCTAAGTCATATTTCTGCTAGGGCCGAATCCTGCTTGATCCTGCACTACCAGCAGCAGAACAAGTGGGGTCATGCGATTCGCAAGTATTTTAGCGTATAGTTTTGTGTCGACATTCAGCAGTGACAAAGGGCGGTACAATGCACAGTCTGTCGGTGGTTTATCAGGCTTCAGTATGGCAATGATTAGAGCCTCCCTCATGGCACTTATCTCTTTGAATAGCGTGCTGATGTGAGGAATAAGTATGTCTTTGAATTCCTTATAGAAGGATACCGTTAATTCATCAGCTCCCGGAGCGCTGCCAGCCCTCATTCCTGCCAATGCGTCTATAATCTCCTCTTTCTCTAGTGAGCGCATGAGGTATTCTGGGTGTGTGTTCGACAGCCAGGGAAGTTTAATATGGTCTATAATCTCCTCTTTCTCCAGTGGACGCATGAGGTATTCTGGGTGTGTGTTCGACAGCCAGGGAAGTTTAATATGTGCAAGGTAATATAGTATCTCTGCGTCAAGTTCCTTAGTTTTGGAGGCGTATAGAGTGGTATAATACTGTTTGAACTTATCTGCTATTGCTGTTGGGTCACTAATAGGTTTTCCATGCTCATCATTGATCTCTACCACCCCTGTTGTTTTCCTGCGATGTTTTAATAGGGAAGCTAGAACAGAGCCTGGTCTCACGCCCTCTACGTAGGTACGGGCTGTCGCATATTTGCCTAAGTGCTTCAGTTCTGAGTCTGCTGTTTCGTGGAATTCTTTCAGCAATTCTTTAAATTCTTATTGCGTTTGCTCATCAGCATCAGAGAGAAGCCTTCGTTCAGCTTACCCTCTAAGTCCGATAATTGTTGTCTTAGCGTCTGGAGGACGCCAGAATGCTTTGTCATAGCAATCCCTCGAATGTAGACTTTAAAAGTTTCCCACACAACTGAGAAGGTATCCACCGACCCTATGATGTGTTCGAAGAAAGTTTCAATCGCCTCTGAGAGTTCTAATTTGAAAACGGGGTCTAATAATGAGTATGGGGGGAATTTCCAAGTGAAAGGCGGACTATTTTTACATGGGCTCTCCAAGGTCAACAGTACTGGAGAATGATCTGAAAAGGTGCCCGGTAGCACCACACAGCCTCAAATCTGAGTGTACATGTTGCCAGTGGCCATCCAGTAGTCAATTCTAGTATGTAAGTTGTGATACACAGAATAGTGTGTGTATCCTCCTGTACCAGGAGAGCGCGTTCTCCAGACATCATGTAGATCTAACTGCGTCATCACACCTGTGATTACTCGGGCTGCTGCTGTGGGGCGCCTTTCCGGGACTCCCTACCTGTCTAGTTGCAGGTTTAATACGCAGTTGAAGTCCCCATCCCATAGCTGGAGACAAGCCACGTAATTCTGCAACTTCTCTATTAGTGCTGCGTATAACTTGGGGTTATCGTAATTTGGGCTGTATATTTTGATCATAAGCAGATATAACCCCTTGCCTCTGCATCTTGAGATGGCATAATTCCCCTCTGAGTCTGTTTCTAATGGTTTCAGTTGCAGCCCTGCCTTCAGATTAACCCAAGTGATCACAACTCTGGCATGAGACGTGAACCCTGCCACATGAAAGTTGCCCAGTAACCCCCTGCAATGGAGCATTTGACTATTAAGTGTCAAGTGTGATTCCTGCAATAGGGATATATCAATGGTGTGCCTGGTGAGATAGGATATTACTTTCCTCAACTTTCTGTAATCATTCAGGCCCCTGACATTGCAGTTCAGAGCATTAATCTTACCAATTGCCGTCTGCGCCATACAAAGTGGAGGAGTACCATGTTTTGTACATCGCTAGTGCTTGGGTGTTTCTATGTGATGTTATGTAGCAAAGTGTTCTATGTAAATACTGTACTGTGTTCATTGCTTCAGCAGTATAGCCTATCTTATGTCTCTGGCCGCCCCCCACCCCACCCACGCATGCAAACCCCAACCTTGTGTTGGCGGTACTCATACCGCCCCATAACAAACCCTTAATGTCTTCAACATTATCAAAATAATCTACATCGTTCATCAAACAATAAAGAAAATTATCCAGGTTGTGTATTACATGCATGTGCAGATGTTGCCCGAGGAGTGGCTTTCCACATGCACTCTAGGTATTTCACCTGGTCCTGCCGCCATACAGCAGTTTTTGTGCATCATACTAACATTTCGGCACTAGCGTATCAGAGCATGAAACCTCTTTTGCAGTCTAATCTCAGCTTGGCGCATATTATCAGCATTTAAACAAGGTTGAAATTCGGCTCTGTGTCCCCTAGGGTGCCCTGTATACTATCTCAACTCTCTATGTTAACGCCAGCTCCTGCCTTGAATTCACATCATTAATACATTACCCGCCTCCCCTCAAATAAAGCACTTATCTGTCCAAAATGTTGTTTCACCGGTCAGTCTTGGTTTTCTAAGCTGCTTCCTGCAGCCTCTCCGTGAATCATCGGAGAGGTCTAGTGAGGTCTGTCCTTTGCCCATTCCTTCAGAGCTTTCTGCAAGGTTTTAGGGTCAGTGAAAATGCGAGAGCCTCCCTGTCTATTAACTCGTAGTTTTGCTGGACACAACATGGTGTAGTCCAAATTTTGTTCTTGCAGTTGCTTCTCCAGCCGCGCAAATTGTTTTTGCGCCTCTTGCACCTGAACTGTAAAGTCCGGATAGAGCGTTATAGTGGAGCCTTCGTACTGCAAAGACTCGGTCTCTATAGTTTATTAGTTTGGCAATATTAGGCCTTGGCTGTGCCCCAGGGGGAGGCTTCGGCCCCAAAGAGCGATGCACACGTTCTACTATGAACATCGGTGAAAATGTACTGTGACCCAGCAGTGTTTCCAATAGCTTTTCTATGAAGAGTCCCATGTTGCCCACACTTGTGGACTCCGGCAGGCCCGTAATTCTAATGTTGCTTCTGTGAGAGCGAGCTTCAAGGTCTTCTGCTTTATCTTGTAGAGTCAATAACAATTTCCCCATTTGCTTTTGGTCTGAGTTTAACTCTGTTTGGGCTTCTTCGACCTCCGTGACCCTTCGCTCCGTCTTATCTTGCCTCTCCGCCTGCTTGTCAATCCGCTAAGTCAAGTGGTCCATTCGTAATGCCAATTAGCCAATTTTGCCATCGATGGTTGACAAGCTCTGTTGTAGGCTCTTTTGCATTGCAGCCAGTATGGTGCGGATATCGCCTTCCTATGGCTCTGGTTCTCCTGATTGCACGTTCATGACTTCTTCAGGGTCGTGCTCTCGTAGCCTGGACTTCTTCTGCTCAAAGTGGAGTTTAGGTTGAAGCTTATCCACCTTCCCCATGGCCGCTACTAATCTCTACTTGCTTCTTACCTTATCTTGAGTCAATGTGCTGGGAACGGCCAGCGCGTCCCACCTGTGTGTCTCCCTGCAAGCTGAATTCAAAGATTCCTCAAGAGGCAGGGCCTGTGATCCTCAGTGGTGATTAGACCTACCTGTTTTCTCCTATGAACAGGCCCATTGATGCATACATTCTTTATGAACTTTCCAGAAAGGATTCAGATCACCAAAATTCTTCTTGGATGGCCACCCCTCTTCTATGCAACAGATAACATTTTGCAACACGCAATCCTGCACTCTACCACCCACATATTCTTATTGAAACACTTTATGCCAGTGTCCCAAATTAATACAACCTTTACATTTTCCTGAAACTCATCCTGATTTTCCATCAACACAGTTGGCATTCTGGAGATAAAATCAGCTACCGCATTCTTCCTATAAGGAATATAAACTATTTACTGTATATGTAATCCAGTAACCTCATTGAAATGTGGGTTAACGGTGGTGAATCCTTTGAAAAATCATCAGATGTTTACACTTTAGTCAAGGATTTGTGATCCCATGTTAATATCACAACCTTTCCATACAAAAAAGAATGGAAATATTCCAAAGCCCAGGCACATGCTAGGGCTTTTCTCTCAATGTCTGCACATTTTTTCCCTGCAGGAGATAATTCTCTGGATGCAAAAGCCACAATAACCTCACCACCATCCTCATCATACTGTGACAGAACAACACCAAGAGCTCTACTACTAGCAGTAGTAGTAATATAACTGGTACATTGTGGACTAAATTCCTGTAGAGCAGTTGCAGTCAAAATCAGTCTTTTAATGGCTGAAACTTCTTTCTCACAATAAGCAGTCCTTAAAAATGTAGCTTTAGATTTGAGCAAACCCCTAATAGCATGAATTTGCATTGAGAAATTCTTGTCAATTTTCTAATAGAACTCAACTAATCCAAAAAATGACCTTAGATCATCCTTGTTCTGTGATGCAGGTGTATCCTTAATGGCACTCAATAATGCACTTTAGAGAAAATGTACATTTTGCATTTTCTACAGTGATCCCTTTGTGATTCATAATATCAAGTACTTTTTCCAACTTTTAGTTATGATCATTTTTGCTTTTCCCCAATACATTTTCCATCTTACCAAAAAGATTGAACATGAGCCTAAGAAAGGCGGCAGCCAGAGAGGCTAACCCGAATGGCTTTCTTCGAAAACTGGAAACATCCATCTTGAGTTATAAATGCAGTGCATTGTTTTTGTTGCTATCACTATGAAGTGGTACCTGGTGATATGCAGCTGAAAAGTCTAACATAAAAAAATAACTTCCCATCCTTGAACATAGATAACATCTCACTCATCTTGGTTAATAGAAATCTTTCAATAGGAATACTTCCATGCAGAATACGAAGATCAACACAAAGGCTAATTTTTCCATTGGCCTTGCGAGCTACCACAAGAGGAGCAATGTACTCAGAGGATTTGATTGGTTCAATAATACCTGCATCAACTAAATGTTCTAACTCCTTGGTCACCTGAATAAAAGGGGTTTAACTGATTTGGAAGAAAAGAGGTTGCCATTAACAATTTGAAGAAAAGTGACATCTTTGCCCTGCAGGAAATCTGGGCACTTCTTTTGTTCCCTTTGTAGGACTTCACAGTTTATGAAGCACTCGCAACAGAATCGCAGGCTGAGGCATGTCAATTTATGTAAAAAATTATTGGGTGACAACTGCCATGGTGCATTGCACAAGTAACAGTGATTACATCTTTTAAGGGTTGCCTTGGCAAGTCGAGTGAAGGAAGGCCTCAGCTCACCCTTATTTTAGGGTTTGTTTATCTCCACTCGTCAATAACAATAAAACAATAAGGAAAGCCACGTTGGCAGTGCTACTTCCAACCCTGAAAGATCTATTAGCTCTACACTCAGATGACATGTGGGTCATGATGGGAGACTTCACCACCAACTTAATTGATGCAGAGTCGAATAGCACGTTTGTAGAACTTGACGACCAAATGTGAGCCTTTCAGTGCAACAATTACTGAACAAGATTCAGTGAGTGAACTGTGCAGCAACGAGCCAAACATCTGAGGCCTCTTGGCTGATTACCTAAAGAAAGCAAGCTTTGGAAGGCCTGGTAAGGACAAGAGCACTGACTATACCAAAATGGTAGCAAACAACAGGAACGAAATAACGACCCTAAAACATGGCCTAAATAATTTCTTGAGAAGGCTCAGTCGTGATGGGGGGATAACAAATGGCTGCAAAGCAGGGTGGCTGTGATACAATCAAAATATAGGAAATCTCTGTTTGGCCAACGGAGGAATAAGGAGAATCAGAGATGGATTGCAGCACATAAGGTTCTTAAATCAAAAGACCAGATGAAATTCTGCAGCTGGATTAACATATGCTCTCCCTCTAATCTACAGGTGTCTGTAGCCAACATCCCTCCGGTGGAATGTGATACATACATCAAAGGCTTATATGTGGACCATTGGGATGACTCTATCAGCTATAAAGCTCCCGAACTAGGGCGAGACAGGCAATCATCACCGTTCAGCCCGGTCCCCTCAGAGTAGTTATCAATAAGCTCAACCCAAGATATAATAGCCATCGAGTCAATGTAACTAGCGGAGCCCCTGGACCTAGCAGCATCCCTTCTGCAGTATACAGGTGGGCCTCGATACCCAGGGCCACTGTAATGGCTCTCTTATTCCAAGAATTTCTACTGGGGTCATCTATTCCATAATCATGGAGGGGCTCCCTCTTGGTCCCTGTCTACAACAAAGACGCTTAATCATGCCCTGGGAACTATTGTCTGATCTCACTTCTCGATACTGAAGGGAAGGGCTTTGCCAGCATTTTATACAGAGAGCTCCATGCTTCAGTGGAGGAAAAAAGGTTAACCCCCCCCTGACTCAGACAGGCTTTCAAAAGGGATGCCATATTGAGGACAGCCTTATTAGCAATACCCACCTGAGTGAGACTATTATGCCAGCGAAGGGCAAGTCACTCCACATACGATTTATTGACTTTTGAACAACGTTTAATAGTGTATCTTGATCAAATCTCTGGTTCAAACTGAATGCTTTTGGCATTCCTAAAATCTTATTGAAAGCTTTTATTGCCTTATACACTGATATATGGGTGAAGATTATCGTTAGCTCCGGATTGACCACAACAGATAACATCCGGACAAATAAAGGCCTGAAGCAAGGCTTCCTACTGACGCTGCTATTATTTAATATCGACCTGGCAGACTTGCCAAGCCATCTGGCAATGGCAAGGGCCTTTCTTCCAAAATAGACAGCCTCACTGTACAATCACTCCAGTATGCGAAAAATACAATCCTTTTAGATCAAACGTCAATAGGCCTTCAAAGACTTTTAGTTCCACTGGCCAGCTACTGCAGATCCAAGAATCTGGAAATCAATGTAACAAAAATGAAGGTTATGACAATCCCTCGTAACCTGAGGAAGGTGATCAAAGTGGTTGACTCTTACAAGTACTTTGGGGTATAGCTGGACCATAGAGGCCGTATAGTATCACACATTAAGGCCCAACATGGGGCAGCAAACTCCCTAGAATGGACCTTCTGCAAGTTGAAAGAAATCTCTGATGAACCCTGACCTAGCCCCTCTCTTGAAGTATTGGGATGCACATTTCTTCCCATTAACGCATACATGGCTCTGCCATTCAGAGACAAATTGGTAAATTGGTTGGACAGGGTGCAGTACTCCTGTTATCAAAAAGTGTTTTCACTCCCAAACTGTACCACTCACGCTTAAATTCGGCAAGAGTTTGGATTAGCGTCACAACATTGGCTTCTCAAAGCAAAGTTCTGGCCTGAAGCCTCAAAGTGAAACAGGCTAAGAATCACATGCCGAAGAGCATCATTTGGAAAGTGATAAATAATCCCACATCATGTTGGCACAAGTATTTAAATCAAGTCTTAGAGGTTTCTGGAGGCAAATGACTTATGGGCAAGCGGTTTGCCAGGGCCCTTGGTGGACAAATTGCTGACTAAACAAGCAAATCTAAGATCATCAGAATATGATGCATGATTAATTAAGAACCCTGCCATCCTACCTCTACTTGCCTCTGGGCCTGAGCATGAAACATCTATTGATGGGCGTGTAATTTGGTTTAATCCCTTTGAAATCATACTGGTATGGTGGCAGACAATTGGATGACTCTGATAGGCAAGGTTGCCTCTGCTTTAAGGGAGAGGAGTCATTAATGCATGTTCTCTGAATCTGTGATAAATTGCTCCCTCTAAAGAAATGCTGGCTCCTGCTGGTATGCAGCATTTTAATTGTCAGAACCTGTTGAGGCACTATAGAGGTCTGCTTGAGAGGAAAATTAGCCCAGCTGGCAGCTTGCTTTGTGAAATTTATGAACTCAGTAGCCATGCTGCTTCAGTGTAAAAAGACCATCTTGCCAGGACTAGATTAACTTGTTTTCTTAGTTTTGGTCCTCATCTTTGTCCTTGAAGATCAGTTGAAGGAGGATAATGGGGAGCTTTTTAGTTGGTGGGTAAAAGGGTTGCCTTCAACCTACAATAACCTATAAGTATTTTTATAATATTTTTTAGACGTTATAATTTCTTTAAATTAACTGCATATTTTTATTCTGCTAAGAGATTCTCAAATGCAATGATTGTATTTAATAGTGCAAATAAAGATCTATCTATATATCTTGGATGACACCTTAGGTCTATGTAACATTGGTTAATTCCTAACTCTGAATTTTGGGAACAGTATTTTCTTTTAACACAATTTCGTGTTCAAATTATTTTAGTGGTCCAATCTCCCTGCTAACTCCGTAGGAAAATGTTTCCCAGTAACTTCGGAGCCATCCACAATTACTATCTGTCCCTTACTGTTTGGATCTAAAACAATGTGCAGATCTCTCTGATCCAACCAGCCCAACACTGGAGGCTCCTTCTTTGCTATATACAGTATACTAAATTCCTATACCATAGAATGTCAATTGCCTTGCCACTATAACCTTCTGGAGCTTTGCCAGTTTTGTAGTGTTTAGAACCCAATCTCTTCTCAAAATCAGCCTTCCAAACATTTTCATTTACAATAGTGTACGGAGAACCCGAATCATCCAATATATAGATTCCAACACCTCCTATTTTCATGAATCATATTGGTTTGTTAATCAGTTTAGTCTCATCATATATACATTTAAAGCTACTCTTTCCTTAATGTTCAAAATTTCACGATTCCCTGATTCATGGTCCCTAGATGATATAATATCGCTAGTATCAATGCTTGACCTTCCCATAACTCTTCATCTTCATTTTACAAACATTTTCAAAATGCCCAACTTTGCCACAATTCGCACACTTCTGTTTCAAGGCTGGGCACCCTTTACTAGATGCCAAATGGTTAGTGCTATTACAATTATAAAAACACATGGAATCTTTAAATTGTTTCAGATTAGTATGTTCCTCAGTTTTCCCATTTTTAAATGTAAAATACCATGAGGTGGAACCCACTTTAGCTACAACAATCTGTCCCACTGGCCCACTATATATTTTAACAGCTTTACCACACCTGACAGACAATTCTGCTTTCCTTACAATGAATGTTACATCCTTTAAATTGGCATCACCATTCACCCACAAATGATCCTGTTTTGCCGGGTTCTCTGTAGGCATGACAACTTGTACCCAGATTAGTTCTTGTTCTAGAGTATCAAACATACATTCTAAAACCAATTTTCATAAAGCTGTTACACACTCCTCCTCAGTTTCTATTTTCTTGTGCCATGTGAAAACATTTATAAAGTGTAATACCAATGCAAACTTTAGGCAAAAAGTAATTGCCTAGTTGCAATTGCGCCTCTGTGAAGACATTACCATCACCAACCACACCTTCCTTACTGGATTGATTGGAGATTCTCAACCCTTCCGGACTTAATGAGAACAACAGCAACAATGTTTCCTTTCTAGTGTTAATGTTCCACTAACATCAATAGACAAAATGCAATAAAAAAAATTTCTTTACACTGTTACCAAGGTAGAGGTGGCTCCCCTGGAACACATAGAAACTCCTTCAAAGGGTTAACAGTAATTGATGCATTTGCCATGGTCACGTGGACTATTTCTAAGGAGAAGGCCCTTAGGGCCATATTATCTAGAATGAGTGTAACATTATCGCTACTTTAGCGGCAGGAAACTAGCACTTTTTCTAAATTTGCTTGATCTATTGCTCTAATGCGAGAAGCAACCTCAATCTGGGACAGCTTCCAAACTTTGTTGTAAATAGCATATATCCATCTTTTTGATCTGCCGGAAGCTGGGCCCTTGACAAAATCATTCAGATCAACATCGTCAGTCAATTTAGATAAACGCAGCTTAACTGACGCTAAAGTGGAATGTTTGAGCCAGCTCTGACATAATTTACCTACAGAATAGGTAGTCACAGAATGGCCACTCTCAAAACGGGGATCCACTCTAACCTGTGTATAGCCTTGAGCTAAACCCAGAAAACCATACTGGCAAGAATCTGCACTTTTGTGCCACAGAAACCAACCCTTAGGATCCAAACTGGATATGCTAAAGGTAGAATTCAGTAACAGCGTCTGCAATTCTCCAATTGAAAAATTGATATTATTATCCCAACCAGAGTATTCCTCTAATTCAGGAAAAGAAGGAGCATTTAATTTTGTAGTAGTAGCCAATCCAAAACAAGTTGTTTGTGAAATTGTAGAATTCAAAAACAACATATGGTTTGGGATGAGACATGCATGGTGCAAAGCCTCAGTGCCTTGCACTTGCCAACTTTTAGAACCCCAAACAGATTTAAGATCAATAATATCCTTCCACAGTTCATAGCCCCCAACAGCCAATTGCTCTAGAAAGGACTTTGAATATAATCATTTTGTGTGGGTAAGTCTAACCTAGGAAGGGGACTTTTCGGTCATTTTAAAATAAAATGCATTGGGATTTGACTGATTAAAATCAGTAAAGTAGGTGAACCTATTTAAAAGAGAATTGGAGCTGCCTCCAACTGGAGCGGGACAATGTTCCCATTGTGTATATTTAACCATCTTCCTCCTGGTGTTAGCCTTATGCAGGTAGTGATTGCCAAAGTGTTGATAACAAAACAAATCACCATAATTTGCAGAATCTAAATACAAATCTTCAGCATCAAAGGCAGCATAATATTTCAAATCAGAAAACAAAGCGTCTAGGGCCTGAACATCCCAATCATCAGAACGTATATTTTGTTTAATCACATCACCCATAGAAACCTTTAGAACTTTTGGGACATTAAAAAACTGTGTGGGTCCGTGGATTTGAAATCTAATAGCATCCCACACAATCCCATCTAAGACGGGCCAAGCAGTAATGTTAACGAAAGCCAGGTCCCTCTTCAATCTGTGTGATGAGGAATTGGGTGCCAATGTTCCATTAATATGTTGAATAGATGTTCTCTCTTTAACATAGTTTCCGTTGACAAGGCAGAAAAAATACACCACAAATCCAATGGACATGAACAAGTAAATTGAAAAAAGCACCAACCAAACGTAGGTCCAAGGGGTATCAATAAATGTTTTTTAAACCATGTTACAAAAACCGAAGACAGGGGCCTTCGATGTGTGAGAGTCAGTGTCAAATGAAAATCTGGACTCTGTAGCCAAACAAGTTTGCAAATCGGGGATCAATAGGTCAGTGGGGTAAGTATATTCAGTCTCATCAAAATGAGCATCAGGTGGAGAACTCAATAAAGGACTGGAAACTTGCAGGCATCTCGAGGGCAACGTCAGGCCTGGTATTAGGAGTTGGGGCCAAAACTGAACGTCTCAAAAAAGATGGACAGGAGACCGCTGGTGTCATACTAAGAAGAATTTGCCACTCTCTGTAGTTTGACATTGTGAATGGAGATGTACCTTTTTTCCTTACGACCTGGAAGTGGTGGTAAAAGGACTGTTCTTGTGCCCTGCACGCCAAGTACAGGAACTGGAGCTCGATATGAGGGACCAAACTCTTTTTTGTTTTTGATCTTCTCTCGAACCAGTTCTCCAACTCGGGGTAGCCAGCCAACTACCGGAATCTGCAACGCAGCATCAGATGTGGAGGGCAAGTGTTTCTTTGCAAGACTGTCTCTCGTCTCTTGTAGATTCTGTAAAATACGACAATGTTTATCTACGTCAAAGGGATAGCAACCGCCACTTGGTCTGTACCTTCAAGGTCCGGGATGAACATTTTGATACCAAAGAGCATTTCGTATGGGGTCCACCCACCCAGAGACCTTCTAGGGAGATTATTAAGTGCACTTTGTACGCTATTGAGATGGGCCAGCCAGTTCCTGCCAGTGCCTATAACCCTAGCTGTCAAAGACTGCTTTAAATCTCGGTTAATTTGTTCCACAACACTATTACCCTCAAGTCTGTATGGAGACAAAAACTTGACTTGGACCCCCAACAAACTCATTGCACCCTTGTACGCCTTAGAGGGGAACGCTGGACCCTCATCCGAATGGAAGGTACCACAGGCAAAAATTCCTACAATGATATATGCAAGTCTCTTATGACAGTTCGCGAATCAGCGCTGCAGTGTGGCCACACCTAAACAAAGCGTGTGCAAGAATCAACTGCAACTAAGATGTACTTATACGCAGTACCAGAGGAAAAAGGACTGCAGTGATCCAAATAAACACAACCAAGTGGTCTATTAGAAATGTACAACTGTATCTGTGGCGGACGCGTAGCAGTCGAAAGCTTGATCTGCTGACAAATGTCACATTGAAGGACATAATCACGTGCCTGTTTGTACAGTCCCCGCCACCAGAAACATTGTTGTAACTAAGATACAGTAGCAGAAACGCCCGCAGACGCAACACCCTCGTGGGCAGCTGTAATCAGTGTGGACCTGCGGTCCGCGTTGGGAATCAATTTTTCACTGACGTCCGGTATTTTCACATAAGGAACTTTATCAGAACTTAAATGATAAGAATACTTCAAAGGGAACCCCTTAGGATATTTACTTCCCTTCTCAGTAGCGGCAACAGCCGCCAAGATATCATCATCAATCTTACTTTTGGAACGTGTAACTGCTGCAACCAAATATGTCGATACTGCTGTTTTTGCGGCCTCATCGGCAAAACTATTGCCAAGAGCGTGAACTCCCACACGTTGATGACCAAGAGTATGAATTACATACACGAGTGGCAGCTGCTCTTTAAGTTCAGCCACTCGAACCCAGATAATTTTATGTTTTATTGTGCTACCTTTGAAATCACGAAAATGATTCTGAATCAAAAAGAATAGGTTTTCATTGTAAGACTGGACACAGTAGTAAGAATCACTCACAATAAGAGTAGTCACACTAGTATCAGCGTACTCCAATGCAAGCATCAGAGCACGGAGCTCTGCCAATTGTGTAAATATGGGCAAATGTTGCGGGTCTGCGGACCGCGAATTCGCGCAAAATTGCAAAAAAATCAGCAAATTCTCGTATTTCCCCGCGAAATCTCAAATTTTTTGTGATTTGCACCATACTTAACTGGAGTACTTGCTAGTGGCTAATAAGTAAGTGCTACCTCGTTGGTTAAATGTATAGTGCTTTTCCTACACTGCAGCTGCGTAAAGGGCCAGATGATTTGTCCCCAGTGACCATGTGTGCCTGTAACTTTACCACCGCGCCAAAAGGCACCGAGGTCCCTTGAGTGAGCTGTTCATCATAGTTTGGAAAGGGCGGGAAGACATTTGATACCGCTAGTGTGTGGTGCGGGGCCAAACGGGCAGGGCTTCAATACGTGTGCACATGCCTCTTGTGTATAAAGGGTCAGAGGGTGAGCAGGGCAGCAGGTGAGGAGAATGCAGCCTCCTGGTCACAGGAACTACAAGGGGATTGCGCTCGAGAAACTCATGGATACAAAGATCTCCCTCGAGTATTACAGCTAATTTTCGACAGCAGATATGGGGTTAAAGCACACTTGCCAAGCCTCGACCTTGCTCACTAATGTTTTGGGCTGATTAAAACGTTACTGAATTTTAGCTTCAACTCGGGCACCTGCTTTATTTAAATGAAGTACTTTCTGTTGAGGTTTAATTTTTGTGACAGGAGCCTCGTGCCAGAATGAATCCTGCCCTGCATTGTTATCATCGAAGATGCCACAGTTTTGTGCAATACCTCTAATCATCTGGAGTACTTTTACCAGCTAATCAGTAAGTGCTACCTCGTTGGGTAAATGTACAGTGCTTTTCCTACACTGCAGCTGCGTAAAGGGCCAGAAGATTTGTCTCCACTGACCATGTGTGCCTGTAACTTTGCCACCGCGCCAAAAGGCGCCGAGGTCCCTTGACTGAGTGGTCCATCATAGTTGGGAAAGGGTGGGAAGACGTTTGATACCGCTAGTGTGTGATGCGGGGCCAAACGTGCGGGCTTCTATGTGTGTTCACATGCCTCTTGTGTATAAAGGGTCAGAGAGTGAGCAGGGCAGCAGGTGAGGAGAAAGCAGCCTCCTGGTCACAGGAACTTCACGGGGTTGCACTCGAGAAACTCATGGATGCAAAGACCTCCCCGAAGTATTACAGCTAATTTTCGACTGCAGGGATGAGGTTAAAGCACACTTGCCTAGCCTCAACTGTGCTCACTAATGTTTTGGGCTGATTAAAACGCTACTGAATTTGACCTTCACCTCGGGCACCTGTTTTATATCTGTAAGTGCTTCCTGTTGCAGGAGCCTCGTGCCATACTTGTAACTATTCTCTGACCCTGCTTTGAGGGTCAGAGCAGGGTCAGAGAATAGTTGCAAGGAGGCAAGGAGGCGCCGCTCAGGAAGCACTTTCAGGGTGACAGCAGGTGCCCACGTTGAAGTTAATTTCTTTGAAACCATTTTGTAAATGGTTACAAGAAATTAGCTGTCTGATTCCGAAGCTGCGTTCTCACTATCTGTGGCATCTCTCGCTGTTAAAGCAGCAACTTTCTTTTTCTGAAACTGGGGTCTTTTCTGTGAAGAATCATCCTGCTTGCCTTTTCCGTCTTTCGGGCGGGGCTGATCGCGATTCTGCTGGCCACCCCGACCTCTGCCGCTGCTTCCACCACCTGACGAAGAGGCCGATGTGTCCTGTAAAGAACTAGGAGAGCGTTGATCAGGAACCTGAAATCTATGAGGCGACTTAATCATAATATGTTCACGCAAATCATAAACTCGCTCAGTAGACGGAGGCAAAACCGGCCAAGAAGCAACTGGAATGGACAAAGGACCCAATCTAATCGCCGTTACACTGTGGGGAAGGGCGCCATCAAACCAAACGCGGTGCTGCCATGCAGAAATCAGAATCTCCTGAGTCTTATAAGGGACATATTCCATGGGCACGGCAGTGTGAGTGTAAGTGTTAAACACCTGAGTAGCCGCATCTGCTGCAGGAAACGTCACCCACGAGTAGAAAATCTCAAATGGGTAAGCAACCTCAGCACTCACTGTAGGAAGGTGGATATCTGACTATGGTTACCCCCAAACTTTTTGCCTGGTGTTTAGCTGGTTTTTGACTTAGTTGGCCTGGGATCCTGCTATTCAGGGCCCCAAGCTGATTGCTCTCTCCTTAAAATGGACTCCATGTACCTTAGGTGCATAACACAATTGGAATTGGTTCGCCTTGTTGGCCCCTGTACCAGTGTACCCTAGGTACCCAGGGCATAGGTGCATCCAAGGCCTACCAGGGGCTGCAGCATGTCTTGTGCCATCCCTGGCCTGGCCTCCATATTTGACACAACTGGCTGATCACTCAGCTGGGGTAAGTTGGTGTAATCACCTCTTACTTAGGTATAGTATCCCTATACCTGACCTTAAACTGGACACATATGTTCCTATCAGCCTTTGCTATGGAAGGCCTCAACAATCCTGGAGGCAGAGTGCTTGGAAATATGTGAGATGGTGCTCTAGCATGAGCTGAGCCTGTCTGCAGCTGTCGGGAACCACTCCCTAAGCTGTTCCGGGATACTGCCATACCATATACTCTTAAGTGCATTATAATCCTCGAGGTTAAATGCTATCTTTGGTTTGGCTTTATCAAAACAAGTCGAGTAAGGTGTCATACAAATTGGAATACTATCCCCTCGACAGTTCTGTCGACGGGGATAGCATTCCACCCTTCTAGAGGAACACGACATGTGTGTAGCCTTAACCCCGGTTAAAGTTAACCAGAGCCTCAGCATCACAAAATGGATGCTGCCACCACAGACACAAGTCTGACCTCCTGCTGCTGGGAGTCCTTCCAGCGAGGGAGTCTTGGACCAAGGATTTCCTGCCTTGGGAGGTGCGAGCACCACCCCAGACAGGGTTTTGTGTATTGGGTAGGACAGGGCTGACTAGATTGAGACATGCCCGGGGAACACAAGGTGTCCCCGTGCATAAGCCAGTCCAAACCGGTCCTGGGACTTTCCAGACCCAGGCCTGGTGAGGAGCTGGACAAAGGAAAGGTGGTGTAACCGCCCCCCTTCCTGGTCCCACCCAGAGGAGGGACCTAGTAGGTGATCCACCCCTCAGATTGGGAATAAGAGTGGGAGCAGTGCCATTGCACAGCAGATCATCCTGAATCAACTTTACACGAAGAAGAAGACTGGACTTCGACATTCTGCTGCCCAGAATACTGAAGAGAATCTCCCTTGTGGCCTAGGAGTGGCCACCCTGTGAACACAGGTACCAACCAGTGAATCGACATCTGCTTTGCTGCTGCCTCCCGCCGGAGCCCGAGCCCAGAGCCTGACAAGACCCAGACTCCCAGACTTCTCACAGCCCGATCCACAGTCCCTGCAAAGAAGGGACCCGTGGAGGCACCGAGAGACGTGGGACCGGACTTCTTGGAAGACACCCGAAGAGCTGACAGCACAGCACCAGAGGCATCCTCGATGTTGTGCTTTGCGGACTGAGAACCCCCACCACCGAGCAGCCCTTGCACCGAAGATCAGCCCCCCAGCATCTCCACGATCTTTGTGAAGCCTTTTTGCATTGTGCCACTTGATGCGCCATCCTGGCCACTTTCCACGTGGTCAGCGGCCATCTTGGCGATGAAACCAAAGAACTACACTGCGGGTCTGGTTGCTCCAGACTTGCCCTAGCTTCTGTAAAAAGGAGCACCCGCTCTGACCTTGCTGGTCCGAGTGTTAAGCCTTTTTTGACTCCTGCGTGGCTTGCATTAGCCAAGGCCTGTTTGCTCCGATCAAGTTGCCGATACCGCCAACAGCGAGAAGCCTGCGTGGGACAGCTCGTGACCAACTCCTGGACGTCCTTGACCCCCGGTGTCCACGTGGCTGCAGAGAGAAGCTACACCTCAATGCCTGTTTGCACCCGACATCGCCTGGTTCCAATCTGGTTCCACGGTAGTCACTGGCTAGTGACTTTGAACATTGTCCCCTCTGCTTTCAGGTCTTCACAACTTCAGATCCACCAGAACTCTTCACATCGAGCCGCCTGCAGCATCTTCAGCTCCAAGCACCATCGACCAGCATGACGAAACCCGACACTACTTCGACCCTATGCACCCGCTTCCTGTGGGTGAGGTAACTCAGCTCCGCCGGTGTTCCTACACTGGTACACATCTCTAGGGCCTGTGTCTCAAGTTTCAGCTTTCTAGGTCACTCGGAAGGTTCCGAACTAACTAACTTTGTACTTTTTACGCACCATAGACTTTGCATTGGTGAGTGAGTGCCCTTTAAACACTGCACCCTAGTCCCGCGGGCCTTTCCCGACTTATTCACTGCTAGTCCCGATCAGCTCCAGTGATTCCCAAGGCCCTAGGCCTGTTTCCTTTCAGATTGGTATCTCTTATACCACTTTCTTAGTATATGGTTTAGGTGGCCCCTAGGGCTCATCCATATTGTGCAACTTTTGTGTATTTTAAACTGTCTTGTGTTTAACGCTTGTGCTTCTGTGCTCATAAAGAGTCCAGGGGATACTTTTAGTTAATAAATCAATATATATTTTCAATATATATCTGTGTGGTGTCCTTTCATTTGGTATTCAAGGGGGTTGTGTATGGTAATACAGCTGGCTTCACATGCCTTTCAGAGTTTAGCCTAAGACTGCTTTGTCCACGTTACCACTAGGATAACTGGTCTATAAGGTTGACTTACAACCAATCATCATAATGGTTGCTTGGCATGGTACAAAGTGATCACTAGAATTAGTGAGCATTATATACCAGGCCAACTTCTCACATTGGTGAGCAGCGGATTGGGATCTGAGCTTGCTGTTGTTTTACCATTACAATCTTTGTTATGTTATGTTAATGTTATGTTAATAACATTTATTAGGCGCAACAGCTGCCCCAGCAAAGGGGCGTCCTGGCGCCAGATCATGTACACAACACAACAGATCAAAGCTGAAAAGAAGAGAGATCAGATAACAGGGGAAAACAAGTGGGTTTTGATGGCGCGTCTAAAAAGAGTCAGGCTATTGAGGGCGCGAATGTGCACAGGAAGGGAATTCCACAAATCAGCCGCCAGAACACGGAAGGAACGTCCACCCATCCTACTCAGCCTGAACCTAGGCTTACTCGCCAGATGGAGTGATTCAGATCTGAGGGACCGCGTGGGGACGTACGAAGAAATGAGGCCCGCCAAGGCGGGGGGAGAAGAAAGCTTCAGAATCTTGAATGTCAGACAGAGAGCCTTGAATTTGATTCTCTGTCTGACCGGAAGCCAGTGAAGAGAGGTCAGAACAGTCGAGACCGAACAACGTCTCGGAAGGCCAACAATGGCCCGTGCAGCAGCGTTATGCACCCTCTGAAGCCTAGTGGCCTCAGCCTGGTTGACTCCAAGCAGCAAGGCGCTCTCGTAGTCAATCCGGGAAAGGATAGAGGCCTGAACCACCAGTTGCAGAGTGGGAGGGTCGAAGAATTTGAGGACTGGTCTCAGTCCTCGCAGAATACCATAACAGGTAGCTGCTGTCTTCTTCGTGTGGCTGGTAAAAGATAGATTAGAATCCAGCCAGACCCCCAGATTTTTAACTTCGGCCGCTGGAAGGGGGGACACCCCTAGTTCGGAAGGCCACCACTGATCTCCCCAGAGATCCGCCTGCTTCCCTACGATCAGGACCTCGGTTTTCTTGGCATTAAGCTGTAGGCAATTATTACGCATCCAGCTAGCCACAGCTATGAGTCCTGCCCGGAATCTGGGCGCAGTCACCTCAGGGTCCCCACTGAGTGTCACCGCCAGCTGCGTGTCGTCGGCATACGATGTCATGGTAAGGCCATATTGCCTGACGACAGCAGCCAGCGGCTTCACATACAGGTTAAATAAAGTGGGGCTAAGGGCAGAGCCCTGAGGGACTCCCAGTTCCAGAGGGTGGAGCGAGGACTGGCCAGGTGGAATGGCTACCTTGAAAAACCGGTCCGAGAGGAAGGAGCGGAACCACTGAAGAGCCTTCCCCGCAATACCCACTTCCTCCAGTCGCCGCATCAGGATGTCATGAGACACCGTGTCAAACGCGGCGCTCAGGTCTAACAATAGGAGCGCCGCAGTCTGCCCCGCATCCAGCACCGACCGCAAATGCTCGATCATAAAGAGCAGAGCAGTTTCAGTGCTGTGTTGAGCGCGAAACCCATTTTGGCTCTCGTCAAGAATGTTATTACGAGAGAGGTGGGCAGACAGGATGGAATTCACGTGCGCCTCAGTGACCTTGGCGGTCCAAGGTAAGAGGGAGATGGGCCGATAGTTCTCCGAGAGCAAGGGGTCAGAGTTGGATTTCTTCAAAATAGGACTGACCACAGCTTGCTTCCAGGATAGCGGAGCCACGCCCTCACTGAGGGAGAGATTGATCAAATCCAAAATGGGCTCACGACAGAGAGGCGGGAGACGTTTGAGATTATCATTTGAAAGATCATACAGGTACCTGCTAGGTACATATAAAACAAGACTAGTATACTTAAGTTCTACTGAACTTAGTTGTTGTAGAGGAAAGGGAGTAGCACACCCTGACTACAACTACTAGATAGGTTTAGTAGGTAAACACCAGTGTAGGTAGATTGCAACACATGCACCCACACTAGAGCAATGTCTGGAGCAGAGGGTTCCACTGGGAATGTCCCTGTTGACAGTGACCCTCCAAGGGCACCATCCAAATTTGCTATTTTTTCCTTTAAGGAATTAAGGCAGCTTTGTGTCTTAAGGGGTCTGAAGACAGGGCCTTCCCCTACTACAGACCACCTTAGAGAGCTCCTAGACCAGTCTGAGACTCTAAAGACCTCTAAGGCAGACCCCACAGGGAATGCTGAAGGAGGCCATCCTCCTGAGGATGACACTGCAAAAGCCCCTGTCCCTATAGTCCTGGTAGATGAGGAAGCCCCCATCACTGGAGCTCCTCAGGTAGATGAGGAGGAGGTAGAGGAAGAAGAGACAGAAGGGGAGAGCAGTGAGTCAGATGATGACAGAAATAGTCAGGTACTGGTCAGTAGACTGAACCAGGCTAACTTAAGCCTATTTGGGACTGAATCTGGTAACAACCCATTCAGACCCCCAGGTGGACTTAACCAGAACCCTAGGAGGAGAAGGACTCACTCAGGTGACTCTAACAACTCCCATGCTTCTAGAGGTTCTCATGGTCACTCCAGAAGGGAGATGGCTAGCCCTCAGAGAAGGGAACATGAGGCCAAAATGAGAGAGGCTGAATTGAGGATCCAGAGACAAGAATTAGAAGTTGCCCTGGCCCAAGAGAAACTTGCTAGAGCAAGACAGCCTAGAGAGAGTGGATTAGGATCCACTGGTGGCAGCAATATCCAGAAGGATAAAGATAGGTCCTTTGATATAAGAAACCTGAGTAAGATTGTGCCCCCCTACAAAGCTGGGGATGATATCCACAAATGGATGACTGCACTTGAGAGAGCCTGCATGGTACAGCAGATCCCTCAGGAGCAGTGGGCAGCAATCTTGTGGCTCTCCTTTGAAGGTAGAGGCAGAGACAGACTCCTCACAGTTAGTGATGGGGATTCTAGAAACTACCTGGTCCTGAAGAGTGCTCTGATTGATGGGTTGGGCTTAACCACTGAACAGTACAGGTTAATGTTCAGAGACACCCAGAAGACACAGACTCAGGACTGGTCTGAATTTGTTGAATGTGCCACTAAGGCTCTGGAGGGCTGGTTGCTGGGAAGTAAGGTTACTGACTATACAGGATTGTATAATTTAATTATGAGAGAGCAAATCTTAAGTAATTGTCAAAATCAGCTTCTACATCAGCACCTGGTGGACTCTGATCTGACCTCCCCACAAGAATTGGGTAGGAGGGCAGACAAATGGGTCAGAACCAGGATCAGGCCTAAGAACCAGGGTGGTGACCAAAAGAAAGAGACTACCAAGCCTCAAGAGAAGGGTGGGGATAAAAGTAAGGAAAAGACTTCCCCAGGGCCCCAAAACTCCAAGAATGGGGGTGGGTCCCAAGACACTTCTACAACCCAGAAAAAGCCTTATTGTCATACCTGTAAACAGGTGGGGCATTACAAAACAGATAGCTGTTGTCCCAAGAATGGCAATAAAGAGAATATACCTCCAGGTAAGGCTCCAACACTTCCTGTCACTGTTAGCAGTGGTCCCCCAGGTGGTGGGAGCACCCCCAAGAATTTGGGTGTGTTTACTTTTGGAAGACAGGTGGACTCTGGCCTATCCAGGTCCCCTAACTCAGATACTCTTGTCTATGAGACTGGCATGGGGTTTGCCAATTTCACTGCTTGCCCAAACACTTTGAGCAAGTATAGACAGGAGCCCCTCATCAATGGTTTGAAAGTTGAGGCCTTCAGAGACACAGGGGCTAGCATCACCATGGTGGCTGAATGTCTAGTCCCCTCAAGGCAACTTTTACCTGATGCCAAATATCAGGTGACAAACATTGATGGCATAGAAACCAATCATCCCATGGCAGTAGTCAATCTTAGCTGGGGAGGTGTCACTGGCCCAAAGAGAGTTGCAGTGTCAGCAAACTTGCCTGTAGATTGACTACTGGGTAATGATTTGGAAATCTCAACCTGGGCTGAGGTTGAACAGCAAACCCATTTTAAAATGGTAAATCTCCATGGAAAGGTTGGTGGGGCTGTGATGGCTACAGCCCCAATCCAAGATGTCCTTCCTGAAAAGGTTGGGAGGGCTGAGCAAACCTCAGCCCCATCTTTAGCTAACTTCCCTCCTGAAAAGAGTAGCAGGGCTGTACTAGTAACAGCCCATACCCAAACTGAGTCTCCTCCTGAAAAGGTTGGTGGGGCTGTGATGGCCACAGCCCAAACTCAAACTGATACATGGGTAGTGAAGCCTGAAATGATGAATCACTCCACCCAAACAGAGAGCATTGAGGAGGAAGAGAAATCTCCCTCCCACCAGACTTTAGGAAAGGATCAGCCTCCTCAGGGAACTGATCTTACCCCTGATGAAGGAACTGTCCCAGAGGTTGTTAGGCCTGGCCTGACAGAGCCTCTGATGGCAGTGGACCCTTCTTAGGTGGGACCCAGTCTGGAGCAGGTAACCTGCCCCTCTCTACCTTGCCTTACTCAGCCCAGGGCTGCAGAGGACAAGAAGGACAGTGAGACCAAAAGGGCCCCCTGTCAAATAAAGCACCCCCATCAACAGATTAGGGGCACCAAAACTAGTAGCCCTAGTGAGGTGCAAACTTTAAAAACTCCTGAGGGATCCCCCTTAAAAGTAGTTAGGGACCTCCCCCAGATGGATATTGTTGGGCACAGCCAAACCTGGGACCCTAAGGGCCCAAACCTGAACTGTCCCTCCAGTAAGCCAAACAGAGGGACTCAGCCTCCAGCTTTAGGTAGCCAGAGGTTGACCCTGAGAGCACAGTGCAACTCAGTCAGAGAAAGAAAGGCACACATGGTGGAGAGTGATTGGAGGAAGCTGAGCCCTACAGAGGAAATTCACTTCAGTACTCCATCTCAACACCAGCCTTTGACTTTGCAAAGACACACCACAGGTAGAGATTCCCGATGGTAGAGACCCTCAGATACCCTTAGGGTGAGGGATTGCTTAGTGGACCATGAGACAGGGGGTAACCAAGCCAGAGCTGGTACTTCCTTATATGGCCACTTAGGCAATATAGGCTTACCTGGACAAGGATAGCCTTATCTCCTTTCGTTTGGGGGGGGGGGTTATGTAGAAAGGTGGATATCTGACTATGGTTACCCCCAAACTTTTTGCCTGGTGTTTAGCTGGTTTTTTACTTAGTTGGCCTGGGATCCTGCTATTCAGGGCCCCAGGCTGATTGCTCTCTCCTTAAAATGGACTCCATGTACCTTAGGTGCATAACACAATTGGAATTGGTTCACCTTGTTGGCCCCTGTAGCAGTGTACCCTAGGTACCCAGGGCATAGGTGCATCCAAGGCCGACCAGGGGCTGCAGCATGTATTGTGCCACCCCTGGCCTGGCCTCCTTATTTGACACAACTGGCTGATCACTCAGCTGGGGTAAGTTGGTGTAATCACCTCTTACTTAGGTATAGTATCCCTATACCTGACCTTAAACTGGACACATATGTTCCTATCAGCCACTCCTATGGAAGGCCTCAACAATCCTGGAGGCAGAGTGCTTGAAAATATGTGAGATGGTGCTCTAGCATGAGCTGAGCCTGTCTGCAGCTGTCGGTAACCACTCCCTAAGCTGTTCCGGGATACTGCCATACCATATACTCTTAAGTGCATTATAATCCTCGCGGTTATATGCTATCTTTGGTTTGGCTTTATCAAAACATGTCGAGTAAGGTGTCATACGAATTGGAATACTATCCCCTCGACAGTTCTGTCGACGGGGATAGCATTCCACCCTTCTAGAGGGACACAACATGTGTGTAGCCTTAACCCCGGTTAAAGTTAACCAGAGCCTAAGCATCACAAAATGGATGCTGCCACCACAGACACAAGTCTGACCTCCTGCTGCTGGGAGTCCTTTCAGCGAGGGAGGCTTGGACAAAGGGTTTCCTGCCTTGGGAGGTGCGAGCACCACCCCAGACAGGGTTTTGTGTATTGGGTAGGACAGGGCTGAATAGATTGAGACATGCCCGGGGCACACAAGGTGTCCCCGTGCATAAGCCAGTCCAAACCTGTCCTGGGACTTTCCAGACCCAGGCCTGGCGAGGAGCTGGACAAAGGAAAGGGGATGTAACCGCCCCCCTTCATGGTCCCACCCAAAGGAGGGACCTAGTAGGTGATCCACCCCTCAGATTGGGAATAAGAGTGAGAGCAGTGCCATTGCACAGCAGATCATCCTGAATCAACTTTACACGAAGAAGAAGACTGGACTTCGACATTCTGCTGCACAGAAGACTGAAGAGAATCTCCCTTGTGGCCTAGGAGTGGCCACCCTGTGAACACAGGTACCAACCAGCGAATCGACGTCTTCTTTGCCGCCGCCTCCTGCCGGAGCCCGAGCCCAGAGCCTGACAAGACCCAGACTCCCAGATGTTTTACAGCCCGATCCACAGTCCCTGCAAAGAAGGGACCCGTGGAGGCACCGAGAGACGTAGGACCGGACTTCTTGGAAGACACCCGAAGAGCTGACAGAGCAGCACCAGAGGCATCCTCAATGTTGTGCTTTGGGGACTGAGAACCCCCACCACTGAGCAGCCCTTGCACCGAAGATCAGCCCCCCAGCATCTCCACGATCTGCGTGGGGCCCTTTTGCATTGTGCCACTCGACGCGCCATCCCGGCCACTAGCCACGTGGTCAGCGGCCATCTTGGCGACGAAACCGAAGAACTACACTGCGGGTCTGGTTGCTCCAGACTTGCCCTAGCTCCTGTGAAAAGGAGCACCCGCTCTGACCTTGCTGGTCCGAGTGTTGAGCCTTTTTCGAATCCTGCGTGGCTTGCATTAGCCAAGGCCTGTTTGCTCCGATCAAGTTGCAGACACCGCCAACAGCGAGAAGTGTGCGTGGGTCAGCTCGTGACCGACTTCTGGACGTCCTCAACTCCCCGTGTCCACGTGGCTGCAGAGAGAAGCTACACCTCAATGCCTGTTTGCACCCAACATTGCCTGGTTCCAATCTGGTTCCACGGTAGTCACTGGCTAGTGACTTTGAACATTGTCCCCTCTGCTTTCAGGTCTTCACAACTTCAGATCCACCCTTGGATCCACCGGAACTATTCACATCGAGCCGCCTGCAGCATCTTCAGCTCCAAGCAACATCGACCAGCGTGACAAAACCCGACACTACTTCGACCCTATGCACCCGCTTCCTGTGCGTTAGGTAACTCAGCTCCGCCGGTGTTCCTACACTGGTACACATCTCTAGGGCCTGTGTCTCAAGTTTCAGCTTTCTAGGTCACTCGGAAGGTTCCGAACTAACTAACTTTGTACTTTTTACGCACCATAGACTTTGCATTGGTGAGTGCGTGCACTTTAAACACTGCACCCGAGTCCCGCGGGCCTTTCCCGACTTAGTCACTGCTAGTCCCGATCAGCTCCAACGATTCCCAAGGCCCTAGGCCTGTTTCCTTCCAGATTGGTATCTCTTATACCACTTTCTTAGTATATGGTTTAGGTGGCCCCTAGGGCTCATCCATATTGTGCAACTTTTGTGTATTTTAAACTGTCTTGTGTTTAACGCTTGTGCTTCTGTGCTCATAAAGAGTCCAGGGGATACTTTTAGTTAATAAATCAATATATATTTTCAATATATATCTGTGTGGTGTCCTTTCATTTGGTATTCAAGGGGGTTGTGTATGGTAATACAGCTGGCTTCACATGCCTTTCAGAGTTTAGCCTAAGACTGCTTTGTCCACGTTACCACTAGGATAACTGGTCTATAAGGTTGACTTACAACCAATCATCATAAGGGTTGCTTGGAATGGTACAAAGTGATCACTAGAATTAGTGAGCATTATATACCAGGCCAACTTCTCACACTCACCACCAAAATAACTGCCATGCCCCAAAACCAACGTTATAAGCCTGCAAATGATTACAGACCCCAATGCGACTATGCTGCAGTATGTCAACGTTATCCATAGTGACTAAGCCTGGGCGTAGTTCGCGTAGCCGCACTCCGCGGAGCTACGTGAAGATGCACTTGCACTCCGCGAAACTACGCATAGCTCCGCGAGCATGCATAGTAGCTTGCTTGACCCGTTCGCGAGCCATTTTTCGTCTTCGGGAGCGCCGTGGAACTCTGGAACCTGCTCGACACCACATCTCCAGACGTCGCCTTCCTCACGGAAACATGGATGAACGCCTCCTCAGCGCCTGACATCGCCGTCGCCATCCCGGACGGATACAAGATCACCCGGAGAGACCGCGTCAATGAGACAGGAGGAGGCATCGCCATCGTCCACAAGAACACCATCCCCATCACAACCAACTCAGACGACACCCTCACAGCCGCTTAACATCTTCACTTCCAGATACACACCGACCCCAAGACCACACTCAGAGGCACCCTCATCTACAGACCCCCAGGACCTTGCACACAATTCAGCGAAGACATCGCAGACTTCATCAGCCCGCACGCCCTCGCCTCCGCTGACTACATACTCCTAGGGGACCTCAACTTCCACCTGGAGAACAACAACGACAACACCACCACCACCCTGCTGGACAACCTCGACAACCTCGGACTCATGCAACTGGTGAACACCCCCACCCACTACGCCGGACACACGTTTGACCCAGTCTTCCCCTCCAGCAAGTACATCTCCTTAAGCCACTCCACCGGACTCCACTGGACTGACCACAGCTGCGTCCACTTCAGCTTCAGAAAGACCACGACTCACCACCACCCGCAACAGGTTCCCCGCAGGAACTGGAACAAGATCACCACCGACCAGCTCACCACTTCACTGAGCCAGAACCCTCCCGCCAGCTCAACGGACCCCAACCAAGCAGCCAACAACCTCACACAGTGGATCACCAATTGCGCTCGCCCAACCAGCCTCGACCACTCGCAGTCCGGCTTCCGCGCCAACCACAGCACCGAGACCGCCCTCATCGCAGCCACTGACGACATCCGAGCCCTGCTCGACAACTGGGAAACAGCGGCCCTCATCCTCCTGGACCTCTCCGCAGCATTCGATATGGTCTGCCACCGCATCCTAGTGCAGCGCCTCAGCAACATCGGAATCCAAGAGAAGGCACTGGAGTGGATCATCTCGTTCCTCACCAGAAGAACCCAGAGAGTCCGCCTCCCCCGTACAGATCCAAGGCCACCGAAGTCATATGCGGCGTACCACAAGGATCATCACTCAGCCTCACCCTCTTCAACGTCTACATGAGCCCCCTCGCAGCCATCGTACGCCAACACAACCTCAACATCATCTCCTACGCCGACGACACCCAGCTGATCCTCTCCCTCACCAACGACTGAGGAACCGCCAGAACCAACCTACACGAAGGGATGAAAGACGTAGTCGAGTGGATGAGGAACAGCCACCTGAAACTGAACTCCGACAAGACGGAAGTCCTCATCCTTGGATCATCACCCTCCGCCTGGGACGACTCCTGGTGGCCCCCTGCCCTGGGCGATTCAGAAAAGGGGGTGGTGATGAACAGAGTGTCCGAATTAAACAGACCACTCTTACCCAGTCCAAAGATCAGGGCTTGATCCATCACTGTTATTTATCTCACTGCACCATCCCAGCTCAGAACCTGGCTATATGCAAATCAGTCTGTCACTGGCCCAGTGCATCATGGGAACAGGGCAGACTAAACTACCAAGCCAATTCTTCACCAGAAAGGAGACAAGCTACCGGGGACCGGTTTCTGGCATTTCAGCCGTCTTCGGCCCGGCTTGCTTGAATCCTGATGGTGCAGTGAGAAAGGGACTCATGTCTGAGTATGCCCTGCCACACCTATAGTGGCCAAAAACGATTCAGAAAAGGGGGTGGTGATGAACAGAGTGTCTGAATTAAACAGACCACTCTTACCCAGTCCAAAGATCAGGGCTTGATCCATCACCGTTATTTATCTCACTGCACCATCCCAGCTCAGAACCTGGCTATATGCAAATCAGTCTGTCCCTGGCCCAGTGCATCATGGGAACAGGGCAGATTAAACTACCAAGCCAATTCTTCACCAGAAAGGAGACAAGCTACCGGGGACCGGTTTCTGGCATTTCAGCCGTCTTCGGCCCGGCTTGCTTGAATCCTGATGGTGCAGTGAGAAAGGGACTCATGTCTGAATATACCCTGCCACACCTGTAGTGGCCAAAAACGATTCAGAAAAGGGGGTGGTGATGAACAGAGTGTCCGAATTAAACAGACCACTCTTACCCAGTCCAAAGATCAGGGCTTGATCCATCACCGTTATTTATCTCACTGCACCATCCCAGCTCAGAACCTGGCTATATGCAAATCAGTCTGTCCCTGGCCCAGTGCATCATGGGAACAGGGCAGACTAAACTACCAAGCCAATTCTTCACCAGAAAGGAGACAAGCTACCGGGGAGCGGTTTCTGGCATTTCAGCCGTCTTCGGCCCGGCTTGCTTGAATCCTGATGGTGCAGTGAGAAAGGGACTCATGTCTGAGTATACCCTGCCACACCTATAGTGGCCAAAAATGATTCAGAAAAGGGGGTGGTGATGAACAGAGTGTCCGAATTAAACAGACCACTCTTACCCAGTCCAAAGATCAGGGCTTGATCCATCACCGTTTTTTATCTCACTGCACCATCCCAGCTCAAAACCTGTCTATATGCAAATCAGTCTGTCCCTGGCCCAGTGCATCATGGGAACAGGGCAGACTAAACTACCAAGCCAATTCTTCACCAGAAAGGAGACAAGCTACCGGGGACCGGTTTCTGGCATTTCAGCCGTCTTCGGCCCGGCTTGCTTGAATCCTGATGGTGCAGTGAGAAAGGGACTCATGTCTGAGTATACCCTGCCACACCTGTAGTGGCCAAAAACGATTCAGAAAAGGGGGTGGTGATGAACAGAGTGTCCGAATTAAACAGACCACTCTTACCCAGTCCAAAGATCAGGGCTTGATCCATCACCGTTATTTATCTCACTGCACCATCCCAGCTCAGAACCTGGCTATATGCAAATCAGTCTGTCCCTGGCCCAGTGCATCATGGGAACGGGGCAGACTAAACTACCAAGCCAATTCTTCACCAGAAAGGAGACAAGCTACCGGGGAGCGGTTTCTGGCATTTCAGCCGTCTTCGGCCCGGCTTGCTTGAATCCTGATGGTGCAGTGAGAAAGGGACTCATGTCTGAGTATACCCTGCCACACCTGTAGTGGCCAAAAACGATTCAGAAAAGGGGGTGGTGATGAACAGAGTGTCCGAATTAAACAGACCACTCTTACCCAGTCCAAAGATCAGGGCTTGATCCATCACCGTTATTTATCTCACTGCACCATCCCAGCTCAGAACCTGGCTATATGCAAATCAGTCTGTCCCTGGCCCAGTGCATCATGGGAACAGGGCAGACTAAACTACCAAGCCAATTCTTCACCAGAAAGGAGACAAGCTACCGGGGACCGGTTTCTGGCATTTCAGCCGTCTTCGGCCCGGCTTGCTTGAATCCTGATGGTGCAGTGAGAAAGGGACTCATGTCTGAGTATACCCTGCCACACCTGTAGTGGCCAAAAACGATTCAGAAAAGGGGGTGGTGATGAACAGAGTGTCCGAATTAAACAGACCACTCTTACCCAGTCTCTTGACTGGGTGAGAGCTTTCTGCTTAATTCAGAGACTCTGTCCCTCACCACCCCTTATTGTAAATATTTTTGTCCACCCTAAGCGTGGAAGGGTATTCTCAGATGTGAGACCCTTGCTCATTGCACCATCAGGATTCAAGCAAACCGGGCCGAAGACGGCTGTAATGCCAGAAACCGGTCCCCGGGAGCTTGTTTCCTTCCCAGTGTAAGAATTGGCTTTTGTAGTTTGGTTTGCCCTGTTCCCATCATGCACTGGGACAGGAACAGACTAATTTGCATACAGCCAGGTTCTGAAACTGGGATGGTGCAGTGAGCTAAAAAACGGTGTTGGATCTAGCCCTGATCTCTTGACTGGGTGAGAGCTTTCTGCTTAATTCAGAGACTCTGTCCCTCACCACCCCTTATTGTAAATATTTTTGTCCACCCTAAGCGTGGAAGGGTATTCTCAGATGTGAGACCCTTGCTCATTGCACCATCAGGATTCAAGCAAACCGGGCCGAAGACGGCTGTAATGCCAGAAACCGGTCCCCGGGAGCTTGTTTCCTTCCCAGTGTAAGAATTGGCTTTTGTAGTTTGGTTTGCCCTGTTCCCATCATGCACTGGGACAGGAACAGACTAATTTGCATACAGCCAGGTTCTGAAACTGGGATGGTGCAGTGAGCTAAAAAACGGTGTTGGATCTAGCCCTGATCTCTTGACTGGGTGAGAGCTTTCTGCTTAATTCAGAGACTCTGTCCCTCACCACCCCTTATTGTAAATATTTTTGTCCACCCTAAGCGTGGAAGGGTATTCTCAGATGTGAGACCCTTGCTCATTGCACCATCAGGATTCAAGCAAACCGGGCCGAAGACGGCTGTAATGCCAGAAACCGGTCCCCGGGAGCTTGTTTCCTTCCCAGTGTAAGAATTGGCTTTTGTAGTTTGGTTTGCCCTGTTCCCATCATGCACTGGGACAGGAACAGACTAATTTGCATACAGCCAGGTTCTGAAACTGGGATGGTGCAGTGAGCTAAAAAACGGTGTTGGATCTAGCCCTGATCTCTTGACTGCGTGAGAGCTTTCTGCTTAATTCAGAGACTCTGTCCCTCACCACCCCTTATTGTAAATATTTTTGTCCACCCTAAGCGTGGAAGGGTATTCTCAGATGTGAGACCCTTGCTCATTGCACCATCAGGATTCAAGCAAACCGGGCCGAAGACGGCTGTAATGCCAGAAACCGGTCCCCGGGAGCTTGTTTCCTTCCCAGTGTAAGAATTGGCTTTTGTAGTTTGGTTTGCCCTGTTCCCATCATGCACTGGGACAGGAACAGACTAATTTGCATACAGCCAGGTTCTGAAACTGGGATGGTGCAGTGAGCTAAAAAACGGTGTTGGATCTAGCCCTGATCTCTTGACTGGGTGAGAGCGTTCTGCTTAATTCAGAGACTCTGTCCCTCACCACCCCTTATTGTAAATATTTTTGTCCACCCTAAGCGTGGAAGGGTATTCTCAGATGTGAGACCCTTGCTCATTGCACCATCAGGATTCAAGCAAACCGGGCCGAAGACGGCTGTAATGCCATAAACCGGTCCCCGGGAGCTTGTTTCCTTCCCAGTGTAAGAATTGGCTTTTGTAGTTTGGTTTGCCCTGTTCCCATCATGCACTGGGACAGGAACAGACTAATTTGCATACAGCCAGGTTCTGAAACTGGGATTGTGCAGTGAGCTAAAAAACGGTGTTGGATCTAGCCCTGATCTCTTGACTGGGTGAGAGCTTTCTGCTTAATTCAGAGACTCTGTCCCTCACCACCCCTTATTGTAAATACCCCTGCCCTGGGCAGCGCACCCAAACCAACGGACCACGCACGCAACCTGGGCTTCATTCTGGACTCCTCCCTCTCGATGTCCCGACAAGTCAACGCCGTCTCATCATCATGCTTCAACATCCTACGCATGCTCCGAAAGATCTTCCGATGGATCGCCACCGAAACCAGGAAGACGGTCACACAGGCACTCGTCACCAGCCGACTGGAATACGGAAACAACCTCTATACCGGAACCACAGCCAAACTCCAGAAAAGACTCTAACACATCCAGAACGCCTCCGCACGACTCATCTTGGACATCCCCCGACACAGCCACATCTCCGGACACCTGAGAGACCTTCACTGGCTCCCCGTCAGCAAGAGAATCACGTTCCAACTCCTCACCCACGCACACAAGGCCCTCCACGACCTGGGCCCCAGGTACCTCAACAACTGCCTGACCTTCTACACTCCCACCCGCCAGCTACGATCGACCAGCCACGCCCTCGCCGCCGTGCCACGCATCAGAAGATCCACCATGGGAGGAAGATCCTTCTCCTACCTGGCAGCCAAGACTTGGAACTCCCTCCCCATCCACCTCCGCCTGACCCAAGACCACCTCTGCTTCAGGAAGCAACTCAAGACATGGCTGTTCGAGCAGTAGCGGACCCCCCCACCCCCAAGCGCCTTGAGACCCTTTGGGTGAGTAGCGCGCTACACAAATATCCTGATTGATTGATTAATTGATTGCCTGCATGCTCGGGATGTGTAGCGCGCAAAGTTACCCATGAGGTTTGTCCCGCCCGCTCGCGTCCCCTTATTTCCAGTCACTACTAACGTGTTCGCGAGTTATTCTGTGCCAGATTGCAGTTTCTGCATGTTCGGCAACTCGATCTTACCGACAAGCATCCTCGCGCACACGAAAATGCTATTGAGCGCGCGAGAACTACGCTACGCAGCAGTTTGCGGAGTATTCGACAACTTCGCGTTCTCCGCGGAGCGCGGAGTTGCCGAAACTCCGCAAACTCCGCGAACGGAGCGTAGTTCTTCGCCCAGGGTTAATAGTGACGCAGAGAAGAAAAGGTACAATGTAAAACAATGTAGCACAACTAGGTAGTAATTCAAAAGGAAACCGTTTTGTAAGATTCAAGCTTGAAAAGACCTATGTAACTATAGGTAGGTTTGTCCAATACCACGGTTATCCGGAAACAATAGTGAAGGGGCTAAAGACTAACTGAAGTACTACTCAAGCGTCATGTAATAAGACCACCACCGTTGGGCGCCATGTAGCAGTGATTCTGCTCCTACACAGAACTGTGCATAGAGACTTGGTACCTCAGTGAATTAGGGTGTGCCAAAACTCACCTCAGTACCCAACATACCCCACCAGACTAGCGTCAGTGTCTCATTGGCTCTTCCATAATACCAATGATTAGACAACCCAGAACATGGAACTTAGATTACCTCAGGCAATGTGGAACACATGAACAATCGTTCGTTATACTCTCATACCAGTCCAAAACAGGGGGTAAAAGAAGACACATGCAAGTTTGAAATGTTTATTTCTAATGCTGTGTTCTCATGTGCAGTATCTTAGCTAATACAAGCAGACATATTATCAGCAACAAGATTATCAGCATAGTTACTATTCCATAAAATACAAAGGGAGAAAGCATGTTATAATGCTAAATGGAAACAGGTTTAAAATATACCTATATTTCACCCTCCCTTGCTAGTAGGTTATTTTAAATCTACAGAAGGTCTCTTTGGATTACAAAGGCGGCCCCATACCTCTGGTACTAGCAGAAATGGATCACATCAGATTCTGCACCAGCTCTCAGCATGCAAATGTTCTCTAAGTGTGTGTGATAATGCCTACGCAGTGCATTATTAAACGCGCCAAAATCATAGGTGGCCACAGCTGCATATATGTTATGTCTAGAATGTGCACTGATCAGTCTGAACAACAACCACTGTGTTGAAAGAACCTTGAAGGCCTCGGCACTCACTGTTCAGACAAAGCTTACCAAGCACGGCTGCTAATATAGAAAAACCTATTATTCTAGTGTGAAACAAAACACTCTGCTAGACTCTAAACATTTATTATAATGTGGCCGTGTGCAAAAGCCAGCAGAAAAGAAAATTGGCGTTTAAACTTCTAATAAGCTCATGTCAACTTAACACAGTGTGAATGCAAGGCTCAGCCCCACGACACCCGCACAAAAGAACCATGGTGTTATACAATATGATCACTACTCTTCTATGTAGACCATGCATCACAAGGATCAGGAGGATGTACACACCAACTGATTTGTGATGTCTTCCTCACCCCAATTCAGCCTATCCACTCTAGTTAAATTATAGTAAGCTGCAAGTTGGCCCACTCCAAGTCCAAATGCGAAACTGATTGTTTCCAATTCATGAACTATCCCAATCATGTAAAGGTTCCCCACTCTATATACTATAATATACTGGTCGCATTTGTATAGCACGTGCCGACCCGTAGGAATCTCAGCACTGAATGAATGACACAGAATAGGCCAGTGACTCCGTCTGGGGCCTTTTTAAGAAGAATTCAAAAGGACAGTTTGTTGTCCACAGTCCCGAAGGCTTGCGGAAGGGAGTTCCAGAGTCTGGCTACACTGAAATTGAAGGACCGTCCTCCACTTCCTGCTCTTCTAATAGAAGGAACTGAGACCCCTTGAGGGTTGGATGATCTAAGGACCCTCTTCGGGATATATGGCTATGAGCTGACAGGCAATGGAAGGTCCTTGTGTTCACAGGGCTCTTTATATACCCTGGCTTTCTGCCATGGGTATCTCTCATAGTTTTTTATTACCTCCTGAAATGTCGTGAGGCATCACAATGCAGTGAATATAGTGTAGTTATATTTCATTTTCTCATCTACCACTGGCGACAGTATTTGGACATGCCTAGTGAACTGGTGTAGGATTTGATTAATGTTATGTCCCCAAGCATCGCTTCTTCCATTGTGGCAGTATCTACACTGGTGTTTATAACTTCACTCGTAGGATCTGTTGCTTGGTATATCTATTTCTATGGCTATTGAAGTCAGGCTGCCAAGTAATAGCCTTAAAAATTTGGAGATGCTAACCTGCATCCATCTAATGGTTGCAATACCATCTCCATGGATATTCTCCTTTCCCAAATTCTGTCTAAAATTTGTGAGTTCAATTCTTGAAAAAGAATCTAATTATGATGGGTATTGCTAAAAGTTTTTAGAGAATTCTGAGGAGGATTATCATTTTAGCAGTAGCAACCCTCTCCATTAGCAAAAGGGATAAGCAGATTAAGAAAAAACTTGTCTGATGGCTATTATGGTTTTCGCCAACTTGCCTGTCATGCGATTATTGTCCCTGTGATATATTTGCACCACTGAGTATTTGAAGGAGCCATTCTTCTACTTAAGAAGGGATTCTATTTCTTGTATTTGATTTGTACTTTTCGTAGGACTCAGGAGGAAGAGACATGGGGGTATATTTACAACAGAATGGTGAAGCATGGCGTTAAGCAAAAATTGGTAACGCCATGGTTCGCCATTCAAAAAACGCAGAGATGCGCTGTATCACAAGAATGCTGGGCACCCCTGCGTTTCCCCTAGCGCCAAATCTAGCTGTCTACAGTTAACACAGCCAGCCTTGCACCATAGTGCATGGGTGGCTGTGCAGGGGGGAATGATTGTGTTTGTGCAGGAAGGTAATGCAGATTGCAGCACACATTTAAACTTCACAAACAAGGAGAAGTTAACTGTAGTAATGAAGGTCCACACATTAAAAGGTTCAAGAACATTTATTAAGTTCTGTTGAACATAGGTGCTCCCAGCTTGACGGGATCGACATCACCAACCTTCTATTGCTGTCCCGAGGTGACAGCACAGGGCATACCAAGTGGGAAAGAGGGATGGGGGTGGGAGGAAAAGGAGAGGAAGGAACCAAGGAGGTAAGTTACAACACATCATCCTCCCTAGGGAAACCACGGTAGGTAGGGGAAGGGGAAAGGGAAGCAACCACGGGTAGTAGTGGGGGGAAAGAAGGGAAACGAGCAGAGGAGAGAGAGAGAGAGAGAGAGAGAGAGAGAGAGAGAGAGAGAGAGAGAGAGAGAGAGAGAGAGAGAGAGAGAGAGAGAGAGAGAAGTGAGGGGGAAACAGGTGGACGTGGGAGGGGATGGGTAAAACATATGCGCACAGGGCGCAACAACGGGTCTTGCGCAGAAGACACTTTACCAGGTAATGCGCCGGGGTTGGCCAGGTGGGAGAAGCCATGGCCTCTACTAGAGGTAGCAGAGTGCCCCATGACGCATGTTAAACTGTCTATGCCAGGACGGGGAGGTTGTACCTGAGACAATCTCTTCTTCGCCCCCCCCCTTTCCTGTCAACAATAAACTGACTCCAGAACCCCTTAAACCCGACAACTTTGAGTGAAAATAAACTGAATCCAGGACCCCTTAAAACAGAAGGCTAGGGTGCACACGCAACCCATTTCCTTGAACAGGAACTAAAGACAAACAAAATGCATGTAACCGATGAGACCAGCGATACTTGTACTACATAAGTCTGTTCTTGAAATGACCCAGTTGTCACGGAAAAGGTTACAATCCTCAGAGTCATTTTCTGCGTTTAGCTAAACCACATCCGTGTGGCTCTAACCACTTCCACCTTCTCCTGTGGTGTTGCTGTGAACCAAGTTTGTTTGTTCCGTGAGGGCCATGGCCCCGCTCTGTCTCTTCCTCGAAATGGATGAATGGACTTACCAATAAGATACGATTGAGGCTGTTGGAAACCAGAACTTTGCTCCCCCCACAGTTCCTATAGGCATCAAGTCACTAACATGCATACTTCATGGTGAGGTTTAGTGTGGGTACGGATGCCTTTTAGTACTCTTCCATTAACTCCTCAAGAGCCATACAGCCCAAACGATTTCTCTGCTGACGAGCTCTAGTCCTCAATCTCTCGTACCACATCACCATCCTGGAGAGTGACAACCGTCATAGGATCCTTTTTCTTCGGAAATTTCCTGGACCATGTTACAGTGCTTCTAACCCTGCTCATACGACCGGTTTCCTTCTCATCGACCTCATAAGCATTGTGTCCAGTATAATTTATCTTGTGGCACTCTGTGCCTGAGCCACTCGTACCTCCTTCTGTACATGCCTCCTCAGGGACTAGACTTTCCTCCGACTTCGTCAAATGGGTTCCACTTGAGAATGTGGCTGTGTCTCCTTTGTACCCTAACACATAATCTTTCCAGCCTTCTATAAGCATCCTTTACCTTCCTCCCGGACCTTTTGAGTGCTGACCTGGTACGTTTTTGAGTGAATCCTCACTTTCCTTCTCAGACTCTACGCTATATAACCAATCCCAGCACTCTCCTTGCTTGTTATTCTTTGACTTGATCATACTCTGACAAACTACTCCTTCCAGGTACATGTCATCAACATATTTCTCACTTGACCTAGGTTTGGATTCGACCAGTGCCGTTGAGCTCCAAGTTTTCTCATCTTTGAGGCGGGTAGGCTTGCAAAGCTCCTCCTCTACCATCGTGGATTGTGTAACCACACATGTTTCCTCATAGACAAATTCTTGTACTTCCAGAACATCATGTTCACTGATTATGTTCCCTAAATTTTTGCTTATATTGTCTTCAACATCCTTTCCCAATGATGTATTCTGTTTTCTTTCGAATTTGACAATAGCTGCTTCTTTTTTTTCCTTATACCTCCAAACCCCTTTTGTCCCTGCTTCATTGTCCATGGATGGAGGCGTTTTCACCCTCAACATCTCCAGCCTGGTAAATTGACTACTGTCGTTTACAGCCAGCCCTCTTGAAGGACTGGGTTCTTTAAGACCCAGCGGTGCCAGGGCACAACACCTGAAACCTTCGTGGGTAACCTGCTCCGGCGTACGAATGACAGAGACACGGGACACTTCCTTCGGCGTCAAAGATTCAAGGTTTATTTGCTGCAGGGAACACAGATATCACAGGAAGTACATCGAGTGTAGTTCGGGGAGACTGTTTCAAATTGGTTCTGTGGATCGCTCCTTTTATACAGTTTTTACCCATAAGACAACATGGCACACAAAAGTTTACAACCCGGTTCCCACCATCATCCCCCAGAGGGGTCGCTTTGGTCACTTTGAAACACACAAGGTCCGGATCATAAGTGCGGAAACATTTGGCGGTTCCCAACTGTAAAAACCCATCTTCCCAACATTAGTGCATTCCAATCGGTAATAAACAGATCGAAGTAGGAACAAAGACAGGTGCAGAGGAAGACGGAGACAGTGGGGAGATCGGAAAGGGTGTAAAAGGGGAGGTATCGAGAAACACGAGATACAGGCATCAAAGGGACGTGCCTAATGAGATGCACGGCTGAGACAATAAGTCCATGCAGCAAGATGAGCCTCGAGCGGTGCCATCTGACACTTACAAAGAACATGTGTCTTCCGCAAATCTCTTGGGAGTCCCAGGGTCGCGAAGCGGACATCGTCCGTCCGCTGGCTACTTTGAGGGCAAGAGACAAAATGGATGCCGTATCTAAGATGGAACCCGTGGGTACAGATGAAAAACCCACATAACAAACGAACGGTTTAAGTTAGCACAACGAAACTGCGCACACTTACTAAACTCGTCATTTGCGGTTCATAGATACCAGACTCGACCATATTCGTGTGAGTCGAAAACACCACTTACAATTGTCACGGAACCTCAGACGCTCCTTTTGCCCTCATGTAGGCAAGCACTAGTCGGAATCATATTCGATATTCATCAGACCATCGAGATGTTGCTGTAGCATAGCTCTGTCCAATCGAGTCCCCTTGGTAACAGGTGGCTGTCTCATACACGTTGTAGCACAGAGGCCACATAAGGCAGGACCGCACTGCACACAAAGGCAACACGTGAACAGGAACACCACAACGACCCCGATGATCATCAGAATCTTCCAACCCCAAGTCGACATCAGGCCCCAAAACCATCCAAGTAACGTCCAATCCCCTACTTCCACGTGTATGGATTCGGAGATTTTATGCAACCTCGAGATGGCTTGATAAACAGTCGGAGCATTATCTGGAATGAAAATGCAGCAGCTCGAATGGATCACCTTACATACCCCACCTCGATCTGCTAAGATGACATCTAAAACCATACGGTTTTGTAACGTCATAAGTCTCTCCGCCTGAAGTTCAGTGGTGATATTACCAAGGGCACTGGCAGTAATATTACCTGTCGATTCTACCACTCGAGTCAACTGTCTCAGGTTCCTACTATTAACCATAGGTCCCCAAAACGGGAGGAAACCCTTGAAAAAGTCTCCTGCCTCTTGACCGGCAGTATCCTCTTCGCTAATTACGCCTCTCACAACTCTAGTCTTGTGATAATCGGCATCTACAGTGAACGTCGGAGGCAACAGATTTGCAATGAAGCATGAGCCCATGAAGTCAGCGGGCAACCATGCATATGCACGATCATAGCAGATAAAGTATGTACCCTTGGCAGCCAGAAACACAGGGGACGAGACCATCGGCAGTATGTAATTTTCAATGCAAGCACTTGCTCCAAGTCGGGCTTGCGATCTTCGACCACGACCCATGAGACAAAAATTACCAGTGTGGGGTACGACCCATATTGGAGGCGAGCTTTTAAGCTGCTTTTCGTTAGTGAACGCACTATATTCACCTCTACTTAGGACCCTATAGGCTTGTACCTCTTCTTCGGGAATAAGCGAGGGATCATAGATATCGCTATCTAAATCCTCTATTGCTATTGACAAAGGTTTCTGATACGAAGTAGGACCAGAGTAGGGAGAACGTGGTTCTCGAATGGGGTGGAAACCCAGTGCGCTTCGAAACATTGTCTGAAATGCTCGAGCGGACCCTTGGGAACTATACGGTAACACCAGATATGGAATTCCCTTATCCGTAGTATGTGGCATCAACCCACACACCCAACAATTAGTAGTGTTAACCACTAACTGATGTTGATGAAGGAGCTGAATAAAGGAATTGTTGCGGAATTCTACACGTCTAGCCTGCTCATGTTCCGGTAACATATGAAAGGAATGAGGAGAAACGGTAGAGATAAGGTTAGGGTCAGAAGTAGGAGTAGGTGTAACAGAAAGTAAGAAGTAAGACATCATGTAATACATCCCACCCGCCAAAAGTGCAGAAGCAGTCAAAAACAATACAAACAATTGGAATATAAAACATTTGGTACGACTGAGTTGCTGCAGCTTGAATCTATGAGCTTGTGCTCCTTCCAAATCGTTCAGCTTCGAGAATGCCATTCCCTATGACCGTCCGCAACGTTTCTTGACGCACTTTGTTCTGTGTAGCAATAGTCAATCCCTAGGAGTTCCCAGGAACCGACGGCCTTTAACCTAGCGTCAAGACCTACTATCCAGAAGGAAGTACGCGCGCGGCCCTACGGCCTTCAATGCACAATATGTATATATATATATGCAAAAACAAAGTCTCTCAGCTGTGGAAGCAAAAAGTATAAGGAATGAAGCTTAATATATATATATACAGGAATAATTACAGTAATACGAATGTTCAAAACTGATCACGGAAAACGGGATAATGCAGTTGTCAATATAACAAAGCAGGATCTTTATTAGTCTTTAGTGCGAGATCGGAAAAAGTATCGAGTTTTCCCAGGACGTGTCTGCTCGTCGAACAAAGGATCCGTTGAAGAGGCAGCGTCCTGCTGATCAGTCGAGTGTTCTGGTCTTGAGTCTTTTGATGACAATTGTTCAACAGAGTCTTTCTGCTGCGCTGAGGTTTCTCCAACAGGCTGTGCGTCGCTAAAAGGCACAAACGCCGGCAATGCTTCGGTTTCAGTTGATGCAATGCCTTTCCTCACCCACGGGTCTGCCGGCAAAGGGATAGGGACTCGCTTGGTATGGGTGGCATGCACCCAATTCTTGCGTCCCTCGAGACGAACGGCAGTCCTCGTGGCCAGGAGCACCTGGTAGGGTCCAGTAAACCTCGGGTCCAGGTTATTCTTGCGTGAAAAATTTCTCGTCACCACCCAGTCTCCGGGCTGGAGCTGGTGGCCTGGACCCTCCGTCTGCGTCGGCAATGCGTCGTAAACCTGTTGGTGAATTAACCTTAGTTTAGCAGTCAAGTCATGTAGGTAATCGATCAACATTGGGTACTCAAGATCAGAGAACATTCCTGGCCTAGGAACCCCCCACACATTCGCCGGACGGCCGAACACTATTTCATAGGGACTAAGCCCTACTCGGGAGTGTACAGTCGCCCTAGTTGACAGTAATGCTAAAGGTAAGGCGTCAGGCCACGAAAGACCAGTCGTAGCCTGAATCTTCGCTAGCTTTAGTTTAAGGGTGCCGTTGTACCCTTCAACCAAACCAGCTGACTGGGGATGATTGGCGCTATGGAATTTCTGATTAATTCCAAGGCCCTTACACACACTCTTCATCACACTAACCACAAACTCACTTCCGTTATCTGACCACACGACTCTAGGCATTCCGTACCGAGGAAAATATTCCTTCAGTAGGATTTTCGCAGTAGACAAAGCAGTATTGTCCTTGAGAGGATAGGCCTCGATCCATCGGGAGAATGCGCAAACCACAACTAAAACGTATTTCAGGTTATTGCATCGCTCCATATGGATGAAGTCCAATTGGATCACCTCAAAGGGACATGAAGGGGGAGCAAAACTGCCAGGAGGAGTTGGGGTTCCTTTGCCAGGATTGTACATCATACACACCATACAATTCTTCACCAGACGTTCAGCACAATTCGTGATACCATCATTCTTCCATACAGGAGACAACAACTTACAAATACCTTTCGCGCAAATATGTGCTAACCCATGCGCCATTGTCACAACGGCCAGCACATACGCATCGGGCAACAACCATCTTTTCTGATCCGACAAATCAACCCAACAACCACTCGCATCCAACTTTCCCGTGCTTTCTTTCCACTTCATCTTTTCAGTCTCGGTGGCCTCATTCTGAATTTCTTTCACACTTTCGATAGTGTCCTCACACATGCTCGATTCTGTAGGCCACCTAACCGAACTCGTCACATACATCCGAGTGCTAAGGTTCCGGGCAGTCTCCTTAGCAATCTCGTCTGCAAACGCATTACCACGACCAACATCATCCGTCACCTTACGATGCGCACTACATTTAACAATCGCTACTTGCTTAGGCAACGTCAGTGCATCCAAAAGATCGTTCACAAGTTGGCCATGCTGAATCTTCGTACCGTGCGACGTCAAGAAACCTCTCTCACTCCACAATCGTCCAAAACTATGTGCGACACCAAATGCGTATTGGCTGTCGGTAAACACATTCACACGTTTCCCTTTGGCTAACACGCACGCTCTAGTGAGAGCGATCAATTCTGCAGCTTGGGCAGAATTCTGATTCAACCTTGCAGTCTCAACAACAGTATTCAACGTTACAACAGCATAAGCAGTAGTCACATCGCCATTCGGCAACTTAAAACATGACCCATCCACATATAGTGTACCATCCGGATCTTCCAATGGGGTGTTTTTAAGGTCCACTCGACCTTTTGTTTCTTCTTCGGTCCTCAAGTAGCAATCATGTTCTGCTACTTCATCTGACTCTGCGCTAATTGGTAACAAAGTTGCCGGGTTCAGAACATTACAACGTTTTATCTGAACATGACTTGCCAGCAACGTCAACTCGTACCCAGACAACCTCGCACTCGTCAAGTGCTGAGTTTTCGTACGATTCAAAAGAGTATCGACTGCATGCGGAACCATCACCGTAAGCATATTATCCATGACCAATCCTGCTGATTGTCGGATGGAGACCGCAGCTGCCGCTGTTGCTCGTAAACAACTCGGCAATGCTCTAGCTACCGGGTCCAAGGTCGAGGAAAAATATGCACATGGACGTTGCTTACCACCAAAAGGTTGCGTTAAGACACTCAAAGCACAACCTTCCCTCTCGTGAACATATAATGTAAACGGCTTACTGTAGTCAGGAGTACCCAACACAGGAGCCGAACACAATGAATCACGCAATTCAGAAAAACTTTTCTGACATTCTTCCGTCCATGGTAAAGGAGTCGAAACATCCTTGCACGTAAGAGCCACTAATGGTTTCGCCAGCAATGAAAAATTCGGAATCCATTGCCTGCAGTACGATGTAATACTTAGAAAGGCACGTACATCTCTTTGGGTTTCTGGCACAGCCATTCGCGCAATTGCTGCAATTCTCTCTGGGGTCAACCTCCTTCCCTCCTTTGACAACAAGTGACCTAGATAGGTTACTTCGTGACAACAATATTGGAGTTTAGTAGGTGACACCTTGTGATTCAACTCACAGAGATGTTGCAGCAACGACACTGTAGCAATTTTGCAAATGTCCTGAGTATCAGCAGCCACCAATAAGTCGTCGACGTATTGGATTAAGGCCGCACCGACCGGCAACCTAAACGCATCCAGTTGACCCTTCAAGGCTTGACTGTAAATCGATGGACTTTCACAGTAGCCCTGAGGAGGGCGTTTGAACCGGAAGCTGCGTCCACCGAGAGAGAAACCGAAAAGGTCCCTGCTCTCCTTGGCAATCGGGATGCTAAAGAACGCATTCTTTAAGTCAATCACCGAAAACCACGATGCAGAAGCTGGAATCAGAGTCAGTAGCGCCGTGATGTCAGGCACAACAGGGAATTGAGGAACCACAATTTTATTCACCTCCCGTAAATCGATAACAAAACGATAAACAGGCGGTTTGGAAGGATCCGTACGTTTAAGAATGGGCAGCACAGGGCTGTTGCACACGTTTCCCCGAGTCTCTTCAATAACATCTTTCTCGATCAAATCATAAATGATCGCTAACAACGCTCGTTCACCATCAAGAGAGATACGATACTGGGGAATACGCGGCAATCGCACATTAGACTTCAACTGAACAACATAAGGGGAGATATCAAGTAGGCCCACGTCATTCGGACCCGTTGCCCACAAAGACGCAGGAAGAGAACTCAATTCCGGTGGGAGCTTGTCGAGAGACAAGTACATGGGAGAGACAACCCTTTCTCCTAACGTAAGCTTTACACCCGCAGGAGAACAATACAGAGTTACATACAAACGTTTAAGCAAATCCAGGCCCAAAAGGTTTTCACCACAGCCAGTAGTCAAAATCAACGGAGCTTGAAGCTCACGTGGCCCAATTGTAAGGGGCAAAGGGCACGAAACTGGATTGCTAACGGGGGCGCCAGAGAATCCAACGGAAACATTTGTTAAGCCAGACAAAGGTGCGCCAGGGAGTTTCGAATACTTGATGGAACTTTTCGCTGCACCAGTGTCCAACAGAAAAGGCTCAACGACGCCCGATGTAGCAACTGCGACGTAAGGCCCTCTCTGATCAACCGGAACTGATACCACTCCCTCTCCTTGTCTTTGGCTGTCCTAGTAATTACTGTCGTCAGTTCCCTGATCGACGTAATAATTGTCTACATTGTACTGCGCAGATCGTCCTTGCGATGATCCACGTTGATCGAAACAATTATTAGAATTAGAGGAGTTATCGGAACGATCAGTCTGAGCACCACGACCTCTACCACGTGATGCCTGCTGCGAACCACCACGACCTCCTCTAGATGAGTTACCACTATTACGTTCATTCAAAACAGGGCAATTGAATTTAATGTGTCCCTCCTGTCTGCAATAAGCACATTGATTGTACCCTAACGATGATCTTTGGGAGGAGGAATCATTACGTGGCTGTGATCGATTCGATTGCGACTGCGACCTATTCTGTTGGGATGCATTCTGATTTGAACGCGGAGGATATGCTTGTTGAAGCAACACTTTAGTTTTTAGTTCTTTCGTCTTTTTATCAGCACGGTCGTTCTCCTCTTTCTCTCTATTCTCATAATATTGTGCTGTAGCCAATATCTGAGCTGAGGTAGAAACGGCCCATGCACTTTCCGAATTCTTTAATTTATTGCTCAAATCGGGCAATAAGTTTGAAACAAATTTATCCACAAACAATCGCTGACCACCCTCGGTACCCATATCCTGTCCACTATGGTCAATGAATGCTTCCTCGAACCTCGTAAAGAAGTCGGAAACACTCTCGTCCTTCTTTTGCTTACAAGCTGACAATTTGTCCCAATTTACCCTCATAGCTGGCATAAGAGTTTTCATTAGCGTTATTATTCGCTGAGGAAGAGCAGTAATCATCTGCTCAGGTTTAGCCCCACCAGTTTGTAACCCATCCGCCGCCACAATGGCAGCCCAATCACCACCTAATTCATTCGGATGATTTTCCTGCCGAATCTTAGCCCAAACAGGTTGCGGTACGACATTGCCGAACAACATATCAATATCGGCAAGATTCATTATCGTAGTGTCTACAAGCTGCGATAATTCTTTGTAATACCCTGTGGGATTCTTGCGAGGATCAGGCAAAGATTGCTTCACCTGCAACACTTCTGAGCGTTTCCATGGGAGATGTATCCATACTCTCTGGAAATGCGGCGGAATAACAGGATTAGCTGTAGCATCACCTGGCATCCACACTGGTGGAACTTCACGCATGGGAAACTGACCAGACTCATCTGGCAGTCTTTCAATATCCTCGATAAACAATGCATGAGGGATCGGAGCGGGGCGAAAAGATAGCAACCGCTCAACAGCACGTCGAACATTAGTATCCACTATCAGTCCATTTGAGAACTGAAGTTGAAGATCAGACAAAGCGGCCAGCACCTCGTCAGGCGCATCAGCCGATATCTGATCGCGAAGGAACTTACACATTTCATCAAACACGTATCTTTGGGTTGGTATATTGAATTGACAAAACGTTTCGAGTACAACACGGGGCGGATTTCTAAGAGGGTTTACCATCCAACCCATCGCCATATTATATAGCGCAACACGTTCTCTGTTTCCAGGAAGCTGACTACGTCTCTGAGGACCATCGGAGCTAGCGGACCCATGAACAGGTCCGAGCGAATGAAAGAAGCTAGCCGCAAGAGGAGTAGTACGAGAACGAGTCGAGGGAGAAGTATAGGACACAGGACTAACAAGTGAAGGAGTAGAAACAGTAGCAACAGCAGGAGTTAACAGAACAGGAGCAGCAGCGGGAGCAGGAGTATGTGGAAGCGGAGGAGCAGTAGGGATAGAAACAGGCAAAGGAGCAGGAACAGTCGGAAGAGCGGGTGCAGGCTGAGGAACAGGCGGGGGAAGAATAGACGGAAGAATAGGTACGGCGGGAACCACAGGAGCTGCGGTACCCTGTACGTACGGAGGTGGCGACTTCATGAGATAAGACATTAAAGGATCCTCAACTGGCTCTTCCTTCTTTTCCGACTCCGTAGGCAAAGCGGGATAACATTTATCAACGGTCATACGCTGTAGTCTATCAAACACTTCCTTATCCTTAACCTCCTTATCACGCTGAAATTGCTCTGCTTTCTTCACCATAGTAGCAACATTATCTCGCTGACTACGTTTAGTCTGTCTGATTTCTTTCTGTCGGGCTTCTTTGCGCCACAACCGAAAGGCATCAAACATGGCCGGCCTTGACTTTCTTTCGAACAATTTAATTTCTAGATTATCTAAGATCGGGGCCTCGAAGCTACCATGAGGTGGCCAACGAAGGTCACCGTCCTTCTTCGTGTATTTAATCCAATAATCATTAAAAGTAATCGGACCTAGTCCATGTTTACTATACAGTTCATACGTGGGAGTTCCAACCGGAGGTATCGGACACGAGTCCTCCAGTCGGGAATCCGTACCACAAGGCCTGAAACAACTAAACAAAGTACTACGACCAGGCATCTTGCACACTAGCCGAGTTTCACAAACTTCAAGGGTTACGGGATTTACCAAGTCCCAGCAAAGAACAAAACCCTCGGTTTTTGGCGGCTGCAGTCGTCAAACAACACAACAACAACAAAAACGCTAGAAAAATGTCATCGACAAAAACACTCTCACAGCGTTAACAACAAAAACACTCGCTAAAGTGTCAACAACCAAGAACTCTGGGAGCGACCCACAAATACTTAACTCAAAGATCAATGGCGTCACCAGGAAGGCCCGTCTATCGTCTCGCTCTACCAAGGTCTACGCCAGGCGCCAAAACAGGTCCACAGTCAGGGCAGCAGTCCGTCGCAGCCGTCAGGAGGCGGGAATCTTCGCGGGAAAAGTCTTCGGGCCACTTATTTCGACAACAGGATCGATGAAGCGGGGTGCACCTTCCCTCGGAGATTTCACACGAAGTTCCTCACGATCGTCGGGCTTGGACCGGTACCACTGATGCAGCCCCACATTGGGCGCCAACTGAAGGACTGGGTTCTTTAAGACCCAGCGGTGCCAGGGCACAACACCTGAAACCTTCGTGGGTAACCTGCTCCGGCGTACGAATGACAGAGACACGGGACACTTCCTTCGGCGTCAAAGATTCAAGGTTTATTTGCTGCAGGGAACACAGATATCACAGGAAGTACATTGAGTGTAGTTCGGGGAGACTGTTTCAAATTGGTTCTGTGGATCGCTCCTTTTATACAGTTTTTACCCATAAGACAACATGGCACACAAAAGTTTACAACCCGGTTCCCACCATCATCCCCCAGAGGGGTCGCTTTGGTCACTTTGAAACACACAAGGTCCGGATCATAAGTGCGGAAACATTTGGCGGTTCCCAACTGTAAAAACCCATCTTCCCAACATTAGTGCATTCCAATCGGTAATAAACAGATCGAAGTAGGAACAAAGACAGGTGCAGAGGAAGACGGAGACAGTGGGGAGATCGGAAAGGGTGTAAAAGGGGAGGTATCGAGAAACACGAGATACAGGCATCAAAGGGACGTGCCTAATGAGATGCACGGCTGAGACAATAAGTCCATGCAGCAAGATGAGCCTCGAGCGGCGCCATCTGACACTTACAAAGAACATGTGTCTTCCGCAAATCTCTTGGGAGTCCCAGGGTCGCGAAGCGGACATCGTCCGTCCGCTGGCTACTTTGAGGGCAAGAGACAAAATGGATGCCGTATCTAAGATGGAACCTGTGGGTACAGATGAAAAACACACATAACAAACAAACGGTTTAAGTTAGCACAGCGAAACTGCGCACACTTACTAAACTCGTCATTTGCGGTTCATAGATACCAGACTCGACCATATTCGTGCGAGTCGAAAACACCACTTACAATTGCCACGGAACCTCACTCTCCTGGGCTCAGAACTTTTGGGATTTTGGGTTGTTCTTAATTTCCTTCGTTCCTCCCCTTCCAGTACAGCAAACTCTTCTTCTGAATTATAAATCTTACCCTTAGTACTTCTCTTCATGTAACACCATTCCATCTCTCCTCCTCCACTCAAGATAATGTTTTCACCCGTTTCTGCTTCTTCGAATTCATTTCCTAGCGTTATTGACAATTCACTCTTCCATATGTTTTTGTCTACTACTGTACTATGTGACCCTGACTCAGCGAAAAAGCCCTTAAATACTCCACCTATAATGATGGTATACACCTGTTTAGCTTCACTTTTGTTCATCACCATTTCGTTATCTCCCTCTTCTCTGTATATTTTGTTCCCTTGTACATTGTCACTCCCTACTTGCTTATAGTGTTCATCTAAAACATGCAAGACATTTTCCCATAGGTTTCCGTCTGTTCCCTTAATGTTTCTCTTTTCTCTGTTATTATACACTTTCCATCCACCAGCTCCAAAACTGTGTAACAATATTTCCGCCTTTTTCTCTAGTTTCAGTGGTTCTTCCGTCTCGTCAAAAATGGATAAACGTTTTTTATAACAATCCTTCCTCTCTTCCCAATCAGCGATACTTGTGCCCTCTTCTTTCATTAATGGCTCAGGTGGCGGTAAATTACACATTGTGCTTTTACTAATGTAAATTTCTCACAAATTTCCCCCTTATATTCACGAATACAAATTACTTCTTTCTGTTTATATGTGTTCCTCACACAACAAAGTTTACACTCTCCCTAGAATTTAACTTTAAAGGATACAGTCTTTGTGCTCTACCAGCTAATGAAGCTCCGAAGATTATTGTCGTGTGCCACGCTGTGCGTGATGTGCCCCGTAGGAACGTTCCGAAATACCTCATTCACTGAGCACTAAATTTCAACTCGTCTAGAAGTGCCGTTCGTACTATAATTCGTGGTTCAAGTTCCGATAAATGACTGTTATTTATTTATTCTTTTTCTTTCTTCTACCGCTTAAGATTAAATATTTCTTTACGTTTTGATCATGTAACAGGGTTTCTTCACAAAGTGTCTTTCACACTCAAGATGGCCCCTCTGACGCTCTACGTAAAAACATTAGTTCCTTCAGGACGACGATGTTCTGAGGAGAAGATCTTGTTTCCTGCTCCGCCTCCTGCTTCTCCTCTCGGCTTACAGAGTTTACTTACAATGCTTTGCGCAGATACCCGTGTGAGCTGACTACGGGTCTTCTTATTAATTTCCGCAGTTTAATTCGACCCACGCTTTTCCTTATTTTCACTTGAAAGTCGCTATCACAACATTAACCATATCTCATCGCTGTGCCATTTTAAGACCAGGTTTTCCCTGTTCTTAATTTTGGCACTGCCTCCTATTTACACCAGTCTTGTAAATAGGGGCTGCATCAAAATCAATGGGTGTTGTGGTGGAATGCCCACTGCAACTGCAAAACCCATTACTCACTCCTTTCACGCTAAGTGTAGAGTGAAAAGGGGCCTTATTTACAAGGTGGCGGTAAGGAATGTTAGGTGGCTTAACTCAACCCTGTAAACAAGGCAAAAGGGTTACCCCCACAGGAACGTCGCAAAAAGCAACGTTCCAATGCAGATAGGGGCTTGTAAATATGCCCCATGCTTTTCTAAATTTGGTAAATAGAACCAGTACTTCAGGTAGGCAACGACTGGGTCTTTCAGAAACAGGATGCATTTCCTGTGTATGGGGATAATTTGTGCGATCTTTGAGAAAGTTCTATGCCCCATTCTTGTCCCTTATTCTATATCATATAGGCAAGTGGCTCCATAGTAAGTGTAAACAGGAGCAGCAACAACGGGCAGGCTTTTTTCATTCATCTGTGTGTAGGCTTTTGTTCTCACCCTAGTAATAACACCTGCCTCCCGCAGCAAGACTCCACCTCCAACACTACCAGAGCGAACACCACTCCCAGAAACAACTCACGCCCCATCCCAGGGCACCCTAGTAATAACACTTGCCTCCCACCGTGAGTCTCCACCTCTTACACGACCAGAGAGAACAAGACCCCGCTACCCACCTCCGGCAACCCACTTCGGATGAGCTAAACACACAGCACGTGACACCCAACCCCCTCCTCAGCCCCACATGCAATTTAACATCCATGCCCCAACATAGCCCCCAGCTCCCCACACCTCTGACCCTGTCCAGATCCAACACAGACAACCCACTTACTAAAGGGCAACCTAACAACACCAGACTCTCCTCCCCAGGTTTAACTCTCACTCACAGAACATTCACACTGACCTGGAGACTGGACAGCGGCTCACCCAGCTTGAAAGCCAAATTACCACCATAATCAAGGGTTTAGCGAAATCCTTACCAACCTAGCCACTCCCATAAAACCCCACCAATACCCTTCCATCCACTTTCTCTCTCAACAGAGGCTTCCTAGTGCTCTCCATCAGGAAGAGATCTCCTACCCCTCTCTCATCAGACACAGAGCACGAAAAGAACTAGGGAGAACTAGGGAGGTCACTTCTGTGAGTGAAGTGGCAGCTCTCGCCTCCTCGTATGACAATCCTATTACTGCCACCCCCAATCCAAAATAGAGGTGATCGTCGGACTGGGAAGAGAACAGGCCCCCCGGAAATCCCCTAGACCTCCTGCCACACTCACTATCATCCCCATGGTCCCCCAAAAGATTAAACACACAACAGAGACAACACCCGCAAACAACATGCTCATAAACTGCAGGTCATGCCACAGAGGTAGCGGAATCCATCTTCTCCCATGACATAGACCTAGCATTCATCACTGAGACATGGCTAAATGACTCCTCATCCCCACTCATGGATACTTTTGTCCCCTTGTGTCAGAAATAGACTCCTTCACCTATAACAGTTTTTGAGTGTCTTACCACCAACATCAACACCAGCAATAAAAAAACACTCATCTGCCACCTCCTTTATCACCCCCAGGCAACACCACCATATTAACAGAACACCTGTCTGACCTGATTGCCCACTGCTCTCTCCGAGATACGAACAATTATTCTGGATGACTTCAATCTTCACTGGAATGAAGAAAGCAACCTGCTAATCCTGCAATTCACAGCAACAACCTCACCCAACACTGCTTAGAGGAAACCCATAACAAAGGAGCAATCCTAGACGCTATTATCACCCAGCACGACACAGTCATCGTAGACCACATCCTGCCCGTGGACTGGTTCGACCACCACCTAATCCTTTTCCAGCTCACTCAACCTATTACTCTTAAACCCCCAGCCCAAAGCCCTCTGAAATGGACTAGAAACTTCACCCAGATTAACATGACTGACCTAGAGAGAAGGGTTAACTCTTCCCTCACTGCCCCCATGGACAACCTATCCACAACAGAACTAACTGCACACTACAACACAAACATGATATCCATTCTAGATGAAGTAGCCCCCTTAAGACTAAAAATAACCAGGAGCATCCCCTCCAGAACGTGGTTTAACATGGACATTAACAAAGAAAGAAGACAACTAAGAGCTTCAGAAAGACTATGGAGGAGCAACCCCTTCCCAAGCCTACTCGAACATCTCAAAGCAACCCGAAGGAAATACAAAAAACACATCAGCAATGTGAAATCAACCTTCTTCTGTAATGCCCTGGACAATGCAAAAAACAGGCCCATCGAACGGTTCAGAATCATCAAACAACAAACAAAATCACCAACATTTAGCTCTCACTGGAAATAAACGTCAACGTCAACCTGCCTCCAGTGACAATAGATAGCTCTCCCGAGCGCCCCTCTGAAACCTGGAAGCCCTTCATCCCCATCCCGGAAACTGTGATCCTCAAACTAATCTCCACCTCCCAACCAGCCTCTCACGTCCTTGACCCAATTCCCACCGAACTGACCAAAAAACGGAGTCTCTCCATAGCCCCGTTCTGGTGCAAGATCAATAACAGCTCCCTGAGAACCGGCATCATACCGGAATGCCTCAAAGTTGGCCAAGTCTCACCACTACTAAAATAAACAGGCCTTGACTCCAAGGAACTGAAGAACTTCAGACCTGTCTCCAATCTCCCCCTCCTATCCAAAATACTGGAAAATGTGTCCTCCAACAACTGACTCAGCACATGGACAACATCAACCTTCTTGACCCCCACCAATCGGGTTTCAGACAAGGCTACAACACTGAGACTGCGATCGTTAACATCAATGACAACATCCACAAATGCCTTGATACCAACCAATGCTGCCTCCTCATTCTCCTAGTCCTTTCGGCAGCCTTTGACACGGTTGATCACCAACTTCTCATTGAGGGTTTTCAAGAAAGGGTAGGACCTGATGAAGTGGTCCTACGCTGGTTCTCCTCCTTCCTACACAGCCGCTCACAAAGGATAAACATAAAAAACTTTACCTTCAACCTACACCAGATCAACAGGGGCGTCCCCCAAGGTTCAGTGCTTTCACCCCAACTGTTCAACATATACATGGAACTCCTCACCACCATACTCAAAAAGGCAAACATCCCTTTCCACCGCTATGCAGATGACACCCAAATCTATCTTGAAACCACCTCCATCAAGGACATCGACAGACTAAATGCCACTCTAAAAGAAATCCAACATTGGCTGTCACTAAATTGGAGATTCTGTTTTTAATAGAGACATGGCTCTCATTAGACTCTGACTCGGACATCGTTCAGGCGCTGCCTCCGGGCTTCCTCATACAACATTTGGACCGAGGTAGGGGAGGAGGGATAGCTATAATTTATAGAGACTATCTCTCCTGCTGGCTCCACGGCAGCCCTCTTTCTGACTGCGGAAATGTCTATTTCACCATCCAAGTGTCCCCATATAAATATCCCTCTCGGGAGTCCTTATTTACCGTCCCCCAGGTACTATGGGACAGTTTTGCAGCTCCCTCCTGGAAACTTCAATGGCCCTGGCCAGTACCCTATCCAATTTTATGATCCTAGGGGACTTAAATATCTTTTTTGATAATAATAGAGATAATTCAGCTTCAGAATTGTTATTAGACCTAGCAACACACCAGCTCCATCTGGGGAGCCATCAACCTACGCACTCACTGGGGGATCTGCTGGATCCCACTTTTTCAAACATCTCAGATCTTAAAGTGATGGCACCAATTCCGATACCGTTGTCCTACCACCTGCCTATTCCGTTTAGCTGGTGAATCCCGATCACTCCCTGCCCCAGGCCAGCTCCCGGCAGACCTACACGTCCTTGGTCTAAATTATACCCTGACAAATGGAAGCATGTTCTGGAGCTCTCCTCTCCATCCTATGAGGCAGACCCCGTAGTCGTGGATCCCAAGTTTTCCTTATGGATCGAAAACTCCTTGAACACAGTCCTTCCCAAAAAGCCTTCCCTTAAACCACGGGAAAAAACCACCTTGCCCTGGTTTACTAAAGAGGTTTGCCTCCTAAAAAAACTTTGTAAAAAGTCTGAAAGGGTATGGAGGAAGGACTATGACCTTAACAGTAAGACAGGCTATAAACTTACAATTCTCAATTACAAAAAAGCCCTGAAAGCAGCGCAAGTAGTCTTCTTTGAAGAAAAGATTAGAGCTGCCTCTAGCTCGTCAAGAGAAACCTTCCAAATCGTGAGAAAACTCCTGAAAACCCCAGAGCCCCCCCGCCCCGGGGATTCCTCGGCCAACCACTGTAATGAGCTACCAATACTTTTTGATCAAAAGATCCAAAACATCTTGAAACAACTCCCTCCACATAATCCCGCCAACCAACGCGACCCGTCCTCTACACAGTCTCAAAACCTCAAAATAAGACTGAACACATTTATCCCTATTACCCAGGATACCCTCTCTCCTATTTTACAGTCAATAAAGAGTGGCTCCCCGCTAGACCCAGCCCCCGTGAAGGCCTTAAAACTTGTGGCCCCCACCGTTCTTGCCCTGATGGTGAATGTGATCAACTCCTCTCTGGCACAGGGAATTTTACCTCCTAGCTGGAAGAAGGCTGTGGTTAAGGCCCTATTAAAAAAACCGAGCCTCGACCTCCTGGACTTGAACAATTTCAGGCCTATTTCTCTTCTGCCAAGTATCAGCAAGATGGCAGAAAAATTCATTAACGGTCAGCTGTCTAACTATCTCGAATCTAGTGAACTACTCAAACTCTCACAGACAGGTTTCCGTCCGGGCCAGGGCACGGAGACTGCGATGGTTGCGGTAGTTGAAGAGGCCAGGAAGATCATCGATGCCGGAGGATCAGTGGCAGTAATCCTCCTGGATCTAAGTGCTGCTTTCGACACTGTGAACCACCGCATGCTGATCTAACGGCTCAGGGACCTGGGTATCTCAGGCCTTGCCCTGACCTGGCTGAGATTCTTCCTACACAGCCGCTCTTTCCAGGCGGCAGACGGCAACTACATCTCTAAAGTGACCCCAATACACTGGGGAGTTCCGCAGGGCTCTTCTCAGAGCTCTACGCTCTTCAATGGGTATATGTCCCCTCTCGAAAAAATTGTCACCCCTTATGGAATCAAACTGCTGACCTACGCTGATGACACCCAGCTCGTTGTATCACTAAGCCATCAGGACAATCCTGCCATCGATCTGTATTCCTGTCTTGGAGATATAGCCAGCTGGATGGACAGATCCCACCTAAAACTGAACAGTGACAAGACTGAAATACTGGTCATGGGCAACCAGTCACATTTTCGTCTGGAAACCTTGTGGCCTCCCTGTATGGGTCTGCCCCCGACTCCAAAATCTTACATCAAAAGCCTTGGGATCTGGCTGGATCAGGAGCTTACACTAAACTCCCAAGCAAGGAAAACGGCCGGAGCCTGCTATAGTCTCCTCCGTACCACCTGCAATATCCTACCGTTGCTTCCCTTTCAGTCTAGGAAGCTCCTGGTTCAGGGCCTAATATTGTCTAGATTGGACTATGGGAATGCCCTCTACCTCGGTGCACCAAAGAAAGTGACAGCCAAACTTCAGGTAGTGCAAAACACGGCCGCCCAGATTCTCACAGGCGCCAACAATCGCTGTTCGGCCAAACCGGCCCTTAGAGCACTTCAATGGCTGCCAATACTTGAAAGAGTGCATTTCAAGGCCCTTTGTATAACTCATAAAATACTGGCTGGTAAGGCCCCACCCATCCTCAAAGACCTCATTGCCCCCTATACAACCAGCAGAACCCTCCGATCCACGAACCTCCACCTGACATTGACGCCCAAGATTAAGAGGATTCGATCTGGAGGCCGTCTCTTTTCGTATAATGCCTCCAAATTGTGAAACTCCCTCCCACTTGACATGCGTGCTCAACCCAATCTCCTTTCTTTCTGTAAACTCCTAAAGACCTGGCTGTATCCTTAACTCTCTCTCATCTGTTCTCGCTCGCCTCTATCATTAGTGCTGGGACTCTCACGACAGCCATGCGCTCGAGAAATCCTTAAACAAACATTAAACACTAAACCACCTAAAAGTCAACCAAGACAAAACCGAAATACTCCTCATCTCTAACAAAGAGGAGAACCCACTTATTTCAGAATGGCTAAAAGCTCATTAGGAATTACCCTAGATTCAAAACTCAACATGGCCGATCACATCAAGAACTCTGCAAAGAGTGCCTTCATCAACTTGAAGTTACTTACAAAATAAAACCATTAATCTCAACAAATGACCTCAAACAAGCCACCCAATCACTGGTGCTATCCAGACTCGACTATGGGAATGCCACCCACACTGATACATCAATATCAAAACCACTCTCAATGCAGCAGACAGAATGGTCACTGGAATCAGGAAATACGATCACATCTCACCAGCACTCAGAGAACTAAAATGGCTCCCAATAGAGCTGCATGCCAGATACAGAACTGCCTGCCTCACACATAAAGCCCTTCACACAGGTAAACCTGAGTACTTGGCTGCCAAACTCAAGAGGATTGGTCAGACAAGGACCCCCCAGGAGATCCAGTACCCTACTATTCATCCCCTTCAAAACACGCAAACAACAAACTGCTGCAAGCTCCTTCGCCGGTAATGCACCCAAAATTTCGAACGCCATTGCAGCCGACATCAGGACCATCCCGTCCTTCACAAAATTCCAAAAACAACTTAAAATCCTTTTCCTCAACTGCTCTCTCCCGAATGGATAACCGCCATCAACATGCTTTTCCCTGTTCGTCATCTCTTCCTGACATTGTAGCTCTAAGACGTTCCTCCTCCCTACTACTCCAATTGCTCCCCCCGCCCTTAATTGGTTTAACCCCAAGATAGCGTGCTCTCTATGAGGTTGTCTCAGGACTCAAGGATGACCTCAATGCTGCTCAGAACATTTGGATCTCTGAACCTATTTTGTTGAACCCTGCTTTATTGTATCAACCCCAAGACAACATGCACAATATGAGGTATCCCAGGACTCACGTACTACCTCAATGCTGCTCAGCACACTTGGACTGCCTAACCTATATGTCCGAATACTGTTTATTGTATGGATCGTGCTCAGCACACTTGAACTGCCAAACTGATGTGTCAGAATACTGTTTATTGTATGGATCTTGCTCAAAAACTGTTGTGAAGCGCTCCTATACCCTCGGGTCAAGCTAGTGCTATATAAAACTCCTTAAATAAATATATACATTGTACAAATTCCGGCCAGCAGCTGGGCACATAAAAGTGGTATTCATTTCAGGATTCCGTCACCTATGCCCATTTTCTTAATTACTGCAAGTAATTATATCTAGAGAAGGGTATCAAACACCTTCACAATAACAAGTGAGGTGATTGTGGCTATCCCATCTGTCTGGTTCTTGATCCATTATAAGAAAAAGGAATCGCAGGTTTCATCACAATGTGACCCTACATAGATACAATGTGTTTGGTCTTTCTGCAACTGTTATATATTATTTTCTTCAATATTTCCTACTTTGTGTTCAGTACTTACAGATTTCTGTTGAACCTTACATTGAGAGGATCTCACAACTGTTTAGGGAGTACTACTACTGTAGTCTTACTCATTATCATAGGCAAATTCACACTACTAAATGTCTTCATGTACATTGCTAAGAGGCATAGGGCTAGGTATGTTTTGTGTGTTTTATGTCTTGTAATGTGGAGATGCGGCTAAGTTCCACTGATCGTCGTGTGGCAGAATTTCTTCTCCTGTGATGCTCCAGAAATTCTATCTGGTGATTGAGCGAGATTTGGCATCCACCAGGCCTAGGATTACCGGTCGATAGAAGGACATCCGGCAGGATTTGCTAATGCAGGCAGTCGCGGTCATAGGGCTGCTTCTTGACTAGATTTTATACTTGAGCGGCAGCAAAACCAATTTGAATGGTCACGTGCTCGTCCCCATCTTGTATTGCCTTATGCACTGATTTTTCAGTATGGAAGGCACTACCAGCATTAAATTGCAGCTCAATGTGAATATTTTGGCCCACTGGCGGAATTTCGTGAGGTTTTTATGTATCTCTGGGGAATTCCACGGATTGAAGTTCCTTGAGTTCTGCCCACCCCTAGTATACAGTTCTTTGTAATAGTCATTAAACATGGCTTTTATCCCTACCTGTGTATCTATCACCTTGCCTGTGTGTGTATATCACATACTGGTGTTCTATGGTTCTCTGCCTTCATCAGCCAGGCGAAGAGCAATCCTAACCTATCCCCTTCCTTGCGTTGTATAGCTATGTATTCTCTGCGGTCTCTTTCTTTTAGTTATGTAATTTGGGCCATATTCATGAACACATTTTCCCATAGACACAGAATGGGCAAAACCCTTTCATGAATCAGGCCCTTAGTCTTTTGCATTTCTAATTCGATTTCATTATGGTGTGTCCCTTTTGTTGATCTAGTATGGACTTCAATTATAATGCACTGATATTCTGCCTCACTGTGGTGATTTCTCTGGTTATTGCAGTCTTATTCCCTTATGTTGTTTTTATGCATATGCCTCTGATGACCATCTTAAGTGCTTTCGATTCTGCAGTTATTGACTATGCCTTTATTTTCACAAAAATAATAATTTATGTGATCAACTACTGTCTTTCTAAAAGGAATGTCAAGCAAAGCCTCTTTCTGGAGACACCATGTGGGTATGACAGACATGAGAATGATATTAGAAGAGGATTGTGGCCATAGTCAGTATGGCCCCGGGATGCAGCATTGCTGACTTTCTACCCAGTTCCCATCCCCCTAAAGAACAAATCCAATCTATTAACTATTGCACGTACTGGGTAGTAGTAAGAGTACTTCCGGCTATTAGGATGCATTTTCCTCCAGATATCAGTCAGTTGGCTATCTTGCAGACATTTCTTAAATGTATATAAAAGTGTACTGCTGTGGATATTCTATAAGGGAGGGATACATCTATCTATCTTGCAGTCCAATGCTGAATTATAGCCATCTCCCCACATGCTTGGTGTTTTGTAATTTTTGCTGTGTTACAGGGATGTGTTGAAAAATCATATCTGGTTAACATTAGAGGTATAGATACTGACCGAAGTAAGTAGTTCAATCTCAAGAGTGCATTCAAATATTGTAAATCTGCCTTCACTGTCTATGTTTGTTTTTCATTTCAAAGGGTACACCAGAGGCTATCCAAATCAGGGTATCTCGCAAATATGACCTCACCATGCCATTTACTTTCCAGATTATTTTATTCAGTTTTTGTGAGGTAGATTTCTTGCATGCGTGGGCGACCTTAATATTTTAGACACCCCTAAGGATACCTTAATCAGAATACCCAATTACATACCCCAACTTCATGTTGCAATGCGTCCCTGTATTAAGGCACCTCCCAATGCATCAACATCGAAAGTACAAATATTAAGTTAGTTGGCCCATTCAATAACTGTGTTTTAGATCAAATAAAAGTTAATCTGAAAAGTACAAATCCGAAAAGAAGCAATACAGAGTCAATACCATAAAGGCTCGCAATGTACATGTTATGCAGGAAATAAAAAATCAAAAAATATTCTTAGTCCCATGTAGGCAGCAAAATCTGGAAAGTGACAGACAGCATCATTAATATAACAGGAAAGTCTCCTTTGGTTCACCCCCAAAACTAAGGGGTCGATTAGCATCGCGGACGGAAACGTGTTCCGTCCGCCAAGGAAGGTGGCAAGATACTCCGGACCGGTCCGCGGATAAACCGCCATAGCGATTAGGATAATATATGAATGAAACTCTGATCGCGGCGGACGGAGCACACCAAACTCTGTTAGCGGCGGTCGGAGTACACCTGAGACCGCCGCAAGCGGACGGAACCGAAGAAACACCGGCCGCCGCGTACGCACATGACCGCGTGAACATCCACATCTCCCGCTATACCTGTGTAGGCTCTGTGTCCGCGATTAGGATAACTCCGCAAGTACCCCGGTAGGCACCGCAATCCACGTCCGTTGCGGTAACAATGCAACGAGAAACCGTGCATCACAGCGGAAGGCCAACACGAACAACATCCCTACCGTCAAACCAATGACAAACAGTGCGACGGAAGTAAATAGCAAACACAGGAAACAGAACTACCACGCACCTGAAACATCAAAACCAATCACAAGACACAATGACCCACCCCCAAGTACCACATAATGCACACCAGTCAACACACCCACCTAGCACCTGACTGCCAATAACCATTGAGACAGGAACAAGACACAGACTATAAAAGAACTCACACACCAATAGAATACACACAACCACCACCCAAAAACACCCACAACACAAACACCCACCACACCATTCCTATACACCACACACCTGCACCTCCCAACTCACTCAAACCCACACCCTGTGCACCACACACCATGGCACCAAAAAAGAATCCCAAATTCACGGACACAGAGTTAAAGGTAATGGTGGATGAAATCATCCGTGTAGAACCCCACTTATTCGGGGCCCTAGTCCAGCAGACCACCGTAGCCAGGAAAAATCACATGTGGGACAGGATAGTTACTAGGGTGAATGCGTCCGGGACCGTGCCGAGGACCAAGCAGGAGATACAGAGGCGGTGGCATGACCTCAAAACCTGTGTTAAAGCAATTTGTGCCAAAAACCATCTCCGGGCACATCACACTGGCGGCGGAACCCCCCCCCCCCCCCCCGAGCCCTTACCCTACACTGACTGGGAGGACAAGGTGCTGAGCATACTGCACCCAGAGACCCTTGAAGGAATTGAGGAAGGAGAAGAGGCTGGTAAGTACAAACCAAGCACCACGAGCACAACGACATGGCGTGCCTCACACAACTCACAAGACACATCTCCCAGGCCCCAACCCATGCATGCAGTCCACATACTCAAAAACGTCTAAACCACTCCAACAGGCTCCCATGTCCATATGGAAAGCGGTGGTGGTGGGTGGGGTGTGTGAGAGGATGGCACTACAACTCCCAACAGGCCCCCATGTCCATAGGGATGGCGGTGGTGGTGGGTGGGGTGTGTGAGAGGTCACTAGTACAACTCCCAACAGGCCTCCATGTCCATAGGGAGGGCGGTGGTGGTGGGTGGGGTGTTTGAGAGGTCACTAGTACAACTCCCAACAGGCCCCCATGTCCATAGGGAGGGCGGAAGTGGTGGGTGGGATGTGTGAGAGGATGGCACTACAACTCCCAACAGGCCCCCATGTCCATAGGGATGGCGGTGGTGGTGGGTGGGGTGTGTGAGAGGTCACGAGCACAAATCCCAACAGGCCTCCATGTCCATAGGGAGGGCGGTGGTGGTGGGTGGGGTGTGTGAGAGGTCACTAGTACAACTCTCAACAGGCCCCCATGTCCATAGGGATGGCGGTGGTGGGGGTGGGGTGTGTGAGAGGTCACTAGTACAACTCCCAACAGGCCCCCATGTCCATATGGATGGCGGTGGTGGTGGGTTGGGTGTGTGAGAGGTCACTAGTACAACTCCCAACAGGCCCCCATGTCCATAGGGATGGCGGTGGTGGTGGGTGGGGTGTGTGAGAGGTCACTAGTACAACTCCCAACAGGCCCCCATGTCCATAGGGAGGGCGGTGGTGGTGGGTGGGGTGTGTGAGATGATGGCACTACAACTCCCAACAGGCCCCCATGTCCATAGGGATGGCGGTGGTGGTGGGTGGGGTGTGTGAGAGGTCACTAGTACAACTCCAAACAGGCCCCCATGTCCATAGGGAGGGCGGTGGTGGTGGGTGGGGTGTGTGAGAGGTCACTAGTACAACTCCCAACAGGCCCCCATGTCCATAGGGAGGGCTGTGGTGGTGGGTGGGGTGTGTGAGAGGTCACTAGTACAACTCCCAACAGGCCCCCATGTCCATAGGGATGGCGGTGGTGGTGGGTGGGGTGTGTGAGAAGTCACTAGTACAACTCCCAACAGGCCCCCATGTCCATAGGCGGGGCGGTGGTGGTGGGTGGGGTGTGTGAGAGGATGGCACTACAACTCCCAACAGGCCTCCATGTCCATAGGGAGGGCGGTGGTGGTGGGTGGGGTGTGTGCGACTGGACACTGAAATGTCATCAATTTGAAAATAACACGTAATGTCCACAGTACTGATCTGCACAATTTTATTTTCCAGGTGATCATAATCTCACTGGTGGAACCACCATCCGGCCTCAAGACTCGCCTCACTCAGGACTCTCTGGGGACGATTCCACAGCCAGCTCCGGTGCGAAGGATGGTGCGGGCCCAAACAGGCTGCCAGGGCCATCTGGCTCCCAGGTGATTCCAGCCATGACTACTACGGCCTGTGAAATTCCTGCTACACCGGCCACTGTGACCTGCACAGCCACCACCACCACCACCACCACCACCTCCACCACCACCAGTACCACCACTCCTGCCTCTGCCACCCTGCCTAACCCACCGCACGACGCCCGGCCTGCGCCATCCCAGCCACGCAGGCAGAGTGTGCGGCAAACCAGAGAGCCGAGGCCACATCAGCCAGGCAGGAGTACTATGCAATGACGTGCAGAGGAAGGACACCCACCCAATCCCGTGGCACAGTCATTGGAAGCCCTAGCCAGGGTCCAGGCAAACTACGAGCGTGGGCAGGCACAGGCAGATCGTGCCCACCAGGACTCAGTGGAGAACACCGACATGTTGCGGGCCATTGAGAGCCGGCTTGGCCAAATTGTAGACATCATGTCCCAGAACACAACCATGGGGAGGGGATGGATAGCCCACAACACCCCCACCCCCACCCTCCTCAACCAACGCCACGGGCAGCAACACCACCGCCACCGCCACCTGCGCTCCTGGCGACGGATGTGGAACCTGAGCAGCCTGCGCCCCCAGCTGACTCCGTCCCGCCTCCAAGACGGAGGGGCAGTCCAAGACTGGAAGTGGGCGAGAGCAGTGTGGATGCTCCTTCCACACGCTCCAAGAGGGGCTGTCAATGACTGAGACACTGCCAGAGCCAGCCATTCACCCAGCAAACTATCCTGTCCCACCTAGCCAATCATTGGCACAGGTCTGCTGGACTAGGCAGACACCACCCATTGTGGTGTCAGCACGGACATTTCATCTGCCATTACCTTCAACTCACACTCCCCCACCCCACACTTATTTGTAAATATACACCAGCACCAATGCACAATCTGTAAATAAATACCACTTACTCACTCAATGATGTGTTGCCTCCATGTTTATTCACATGATTGTATCAGAAACAGACGTTACCAGGTTCAGGGATCCAAGTCGTACATAATCATGCCGCAGCGGGAGTGACCTAGGGAAAAACAGAGACAGCAAAGACACGTCAGGAAACAGAATCACACTCATCACAACACACTGCAGTGCAACATTCCCCAAACCACACTCATCACAAAATGATTGGATGAGAGGACACACATCATGGAGACTTGCATGTCCAAAGAAATAAACACACACACATGCATACATCACATAGAAGTACACACAGATGATGCACACCACAACGACACAACACCAGCAAACATACACAGGGCATACACAACCAGCACAAGAGGTGCTCACTCACATTCAAGGGAAGTAGCGATCAATGAGCTGGCGCCTCTGGTCCACACCTTCCTCCTCACCACTATCCTCATCAGTCGACATGGGTGGGCTGGGAGGGCGAGGAACTTGCTGTTCATCAGGGTCCAAGAGCAGTTCAATGTTATTGCGCACAGCCAGGTTGTGGAGCATGCAGCAGGCAATCACGATCCTGCATACTTTGCCTGGTGAGTAAGGCAGGGCCCCTTTGGTCTTATCCAGGCACCGAAACCTAGACTTCAGCAGTCCAAAAGTACGTTCAACCACTCAACGTGTCCTTCCATGGGCATCATTGTATCACATTTCACCCGCTGTAGTTGGATTACGTATTGGACTCAGCAGCCAAGGCCTGTTTGGGTAAGCCGAGTCGCCTATGTTGGGGGAAGAGAGAGACAGAAACATCACTACCAGAATTGGTGGGCACACCATGCCACACAGATATCACTCCTGTCACCACAGCATACTCACCAACAAGCCACGCTTATGCCAGACGCAGATTTGCCATCAGTTGGGGGACAATGCTGCTCCGCATGATGTGGGCGTCATGTGCAGAGCCAGGAAATCTTGCACACACATGGGATATGATGTTGTCAACCTGGCACACCACCTGCACGTTGAGGGAATGGAAGTGCTTCCGATTCCTATACACCTGCTCACGTGCCCGTGGTGGAATGAGAACGATATGTGTGCCATCAATGGAACCCACTACATGTGGTATCTGACCCAGTGCATAGAAGTCTGCTTTGACCGCTGCCAACTCTGCCGGCTGTGGGAAATGTATGTAGTCATCCTTGTACAGCATCATGGCTTTCAGAACATCCCGAAGGACCATGCTGAACATGGACTGTGACATCCCCCCGGCATGTCCAACTGTGTACTGAAAGGTGCCTGTAGCAAAAAAGTGTAGTCCCGCCATCACCTTTGCTGTGGGTGTAATGGAACCTGAATAGGTTCTTCGCGGCTGCAGGTGAGGAGACAATTGGTCTACAAGCTCCATCAATCGACGTCGATCCAGACGGAATTTCCTGATCACCTCCTCGTCAACCATATCCTCCAGCACAGTATATGGGCGATGGACATTTGGAGCCCTCCTGTGTGGGAGTAGATGGAATGGAAGTCAATTCACAAACAACGCATGGCTGTGCAACTCAATCACATGTCAACAAACTGTCCCAACAAGTAAAATGTAGTGTATAATTGTCATATGTGTGACATCTCTGATTGTCACTACAACATGGATTGCCGTAGCAACAATGTGCAGCCACTAGCAACATGATGTGTCTCAACATGTGCAATGCTACTTAGTCTCAGGTCAACATTACTGCCAACAAGACATGTGACATGACCCAAATGTGTAGGAGCCACATCACAGACACACATGCAAGTGCATGCACACAAACGATAAAGATACACACACACCATCTCATCATGCACCAATGGCAACACCAATAATGGTGGGCATTTGTACATGAAATGCATGGTGACACAATAGGCAACGCACTGAACACATGTGTACCCCCACCATAGTCATTACCTCACATATACCACACACTGACAACTGAATCAGAATGTGCCGATACATCCGGGATGTACTGTGTAGATGTGAAGAACTAGAAACGTGTGTAGGGAAATACCCGACGTCGACATGCACATGTGTTGCACATTGTTTGCACACCGATGGGCATAGTATTGGCACACATGGAATAGAGCATGACATATGAAGTCACGCAATCACGCACACAACCGTCATAACGCAACTGCAGACAATACAACACGGTGCATCGTCTGAAAAGATACAATCATTGGCGCCGCCATGGCGGTGCACTGCTTCCGCTGTTTACGAATGGGCATACGCGGCCCGCGTTCCCTCTTCCCATTGGCTGCATGTGCACGGACCGTCACGGTCACACATCGGCAACCGCATGTGCTAGCCTCCGGGACGGATGCTTCACTTGCAACAATGTTCAATCACTGGCGCCAACATGGCGGGGCACGTATTCGGCGGGGGAGGTGCAGGCCAACACATCCTTTAGCTGATGTCAATGGACATGGCAGGTCATGACCCCCTTACAGTCACGTTGCATCATCCACCGTACACCGGCCGGCCCAGCCTGGCCCAGGACCGGCGTGCCGGCCATGTCAACCACCGCCGTGCCAGGCCCCGTCCACTTCCGCCGTGCCAGGCCCCGTCCACTACCGCCGTGCCAGGCCCCGTCCACTACCGCCGTGCCAGGGCCGGCCCAGGACCGGCGTGCCGGCCATGTCAACCACCGCCTTGCCAGGCCCCGTCCACTACCGCCGTGCCAGGCCCTGTCCACTACCGCCGTGCCAGGCCCCGTCCACTACCGCCGTGCCAGGCCCCGTCCACTACCGCCGTGCCAGGCCCCGTCCACTACCGCCGTGCCAGGGCCGGCCCTGGCACGGCGGTAGTGGACGGGGCCTGGCACAGTGGTCCTGGGCCGGCCCTGGCACGGCGGTAGTGGACCGGGCCTGGCACGGCGGTGGTTGACATGGCCTGGCACGGCGGTAGTGGATGGGGCCTGGCACGGAGGTGGTTGACATGGCCGGCACGCCGGTCCTGGGCCGGGCTGGGCCGGCCGGTATACGGTGGATGATGCAATGTGACTGTAAGGGGGGTCATGACCTGCCATGTCCATTGACATCAGCTAAAGGATGTGTTGGCCTGCACCTCCCCCGCCGAATACGTGCCCCGCCATGTTGGCGCCAGTGAATGAACATTGTAGCAAGAGAAGCATCCGTCCCGGAAGCTTCCAAATGCGGGTGCCGGTGTGTGACCGTGACGGTCTGTGCACGTGCAGCCAATGGGAAGGGGGAACAAGGCCAGCTTATGCCCAATCGAATGTAGCGGATGCTGTGCACCGCAACACCAGGGCCAGTCATTGGCCCTTTTCCAAACACGCATCCAGGGCTGACCAATGGCTGGCGACGTATGCCACTGACATGGCCTCAGGGCCCTATGTATGTGTGATTTGCAAAAGCAGTACAAAAGAGGGTGGTGATGGACGGAGCATCTGAATCAATCAAACACTCACACCCAGTTTCAGGATACCAACATCCTTTCTTCAGTGGCTCAGGCAAGGGAAATGAATGCACTCTCGTATTTTGCACTTTTAACTTGTTACCTCAGTGGGTGTGGCTTCTGTGCAAAGCTCTCTGGTCGTTGTAGTGCTTTTAATAATTGTTCCTCTTGTGGGGGAGGCTTTCTGTCCCAATTTCCGCCGGCGGCTGGTGGAAAAATCATGAGCCCGGCACCAGGAGTGGAGACGAGAGGACAAAAGAAACAACGAGGAAAATAAGGAACACAAAGAATGTGGTAAATCTTTCAGATAAATCAATTACTGATGCTGAATTTGATGTTTTGAGTTTCGGGCTTTCCTTTTGTCCTACTACTGACTTCTCCTACTCCCAAGAAAGAATAGATCTTTACAAGTTTACTCGTAAATTAAGGCTTCGAAAGTGGCACAAACTTAAAGTAAAGAGTATAATACCAACAAAAAATGTTGTGCCGGCATTAGAATCAGTTAACGAAATAGAAGCCTTCTTTGTACTAAAGGAACTTGAAGATGAGGAGGTGGAATCTACACCGTTAGATGCGGGTGCTTTGGGTTTCACCGTGAATTTGAACTGCCCAAACTATTTTAAACCGAAATCGATGTTTAATCCAACCTTGCCCCCATGTGGTATTGATATTTTTGAGGATTTAATGACTAAAGATTTAAAAAATATGGTGAGAAAAAAGAGAAAATGGAATCAGGACAATTTATCAAAACAAGAGAGAATGGCGGTAAAAAGCTTGCAGATGGATCGGAGTATTAGTATCCATCAATCAGACAAAGGGGGGAATGTGGTTGTTCAAAATGTGACTGATTATATCAAAGAGGGAATGCGGCAGCTAACGGACACTGACTGTTATGAACAGACTTCTAATAATGATATCCAAGAGTCAACTACGAGATATCATCAAATGTTCAAAGATTGGCATGCAAGTAAACTCCTGGAATGGGAAGAATACTCCTTTATGCTAAACCGTACACCCAAAGTGGCAATTTTATATCTGTTGCCTAAACTGCATAAAAACTCTGAACAACCGCCAGAGAGACCAATTGTTTCCTCTATGGGTTACCTATTAGAAAAAACATCCCAATATATAGACTTCTTTTCACGTCCATTTGTAGAAGGTTTACCCTCTTACCTAAAAGACAGCCGTGACTTTCTCAACAAAATCAGAGAGATTGTATGGGAAGAGCATTTTCTTTTAATAACATTGGATGTCAATAGTCTATATACGTCCATCAAGCATGCTGATGGTTTGAGAGCATGCGAGTATTATTTGAAATTTCACTCCATCTCGTTTCTGGACCATAATCAAATGCTTTTGCAGATGATTCAATTCTGTCTGGAAAACAATTTTTTTTATTTTTAATGAATTGTTTTTTAGACAAAAGCAGGGGACTGCGATGGGCACTTGTTTTGCTCCAACTTACGCCAACCTCTTTATGGGGTTGTGGGAGCGGCAGGTGCCCATTCGCTATGACAATTACCACAATCATGTGGTTTCGTGGTTACGCTATGTAGACGACCTATTCGTCGTCTGGAAGGGAAGCCATGAACAAGCCACGACATTCATTAATCATTTGAATGATAACAATGTCAACTTTGCAAATTCGCCATAAGTGCGCTGGGGATGCTCAGACGTGGGTCCCAGGCACTCCACACCACTGGAGTCAAGCTAGCCGGGCTGATGAGAGGTGTTACCTCGAAACCGGTCCGGTCCTCAGATGCTTGATTCCGTTCTGGGAAGGACATGGCTTTTGTAGTTCGGACTGGACTGTTCCCATGGGGCACAGGGTCAGAGCTGATTTGCATATCGCCATTGTCTAACCCAGGGTGGTGTGGAGAGCAAAAAAACGATGGATTTGGGCCCAGATCTTTGGACTGGGGTGAATGTGTGACATTGATCCACATTCGGTCCATCACCTGTTTTGTTCGCAAATTCGCCATAAGTGCGCTGGGGATGCTCAGACGTGGGTCCCAGGCACTCCACACCACTGGAGTCAAGCTAGCCGGGCTGATGAGAGGTGTTACCTCAAAACCGGTCCGGTCCTCGGATGCTTGATTCCGTTCTGGGAAGGACATGGCTTTTGTAGTTCGGACTGGACTGTTCCCATGGGGCACAGGGTCAGAGCTGATTTGCATATCACCATTGTCTAACCCAGGGTGGTGTGGAGTGCAAAAAAACGATGGATTTGGGCCCAGATCTTTGGACTGGGGTGAATGTGTGACATTGATCCACATTCGGTCCATCACCTGTTTTGTTTGCAAATTCGCCATAAGTGCGCTGGGGATGCTCAGACGTGGATCCCAGGCACTCCACACCACTGGAGTCAAGGTAGCCGGGCTGATGAGAGGTGTTACCTCGAAACTGGTCCGGTCCTCGGATGCTTGATTCCATTCTGGGAAGGACATGGCTTTTGTAGTTCGGACTGGACTGTTCCCATGGGGCACAGGGTCAGAGCTGATTTGCATATCGCCATTGTCTAACCCAGGGTGGTGTGGAGTGCAAAAAAACGATGGATTTGGGCCCAGATCTTTGGACTGGGGTGAATGTGTGACATTGATCCACATACGGTCCATCACCTGTTTTGTTTGCAAATTCGCCATAAGTGCGCTGAGGATGCTCAGACGTGGGTCCCAGGCACTCCACATCACTGGAGTCAAGCTAGCCGGGCTGATGAGAGGTGTTACCTCGAAACCGGTCCGGTCCTCGGATGCTTGATTCCGTTCTGGGAAGGACATGGCTTTTGTAGTCCGGACTGGACTGTTCCCATGGGGCACAGGGTCAGAGCTGATTTGCATATCGCCATTGTCTAACCCAGGGTGGTGTGGAGTGCAAAAAAACGATGGATTTGGGCCCAGATCTTTGGACTGGGGTGAATGTGTGACATTGATCCACATTCGGTCCATCACCTGTTTTGTTTGCAAATTCGCCATAAGTGCGCGGGGGATGCTCAGACGTGGATCCCAGGCACTCCACACCACTGGAGTCAAGCTAGCCGGGCTGATGAGAGGTGTTACCTCGAAACTGGTCCGGTCCTCGGATGCTTGATTCCGTTCTGGGAAGGACATGGCTTTTGTAGTTCGGACTGGACTGTTCCCATGGGGCACAGGGTCAGAGCTGATTTGCATATCGCCATTGTCTAACCCAGGGTGGTGTGGAGTGCAAAGAAACGATGGATTTGGGCCCAGATCTTTGGACTGGGGTGAATGTGTGACTTTGATCCACATTCGGTCCATCACCTGTTTTGTTTGCAAATTCGCCATAAGTGCGCTGGGGATGCTCAGACGTGGGTCCCAGGCACTCCACACCACTGGAGTCAAGCTAGCCGGGCTGATGAGAGGTGTTACCTCGAAACCGGTCCGGTCCTCGGATGCTTGATTCCATTCTGGGAAGGACATGGCTTTTGTAGTTCGGACTGGACCGTTCCTATGGGGCACAGGGTCAAAGCTGATTTGCATATCGCCATTGTCTAACCCAGGGTGGTGTGGAGTGCAAAAAAACGATGGATTTGGGCTCAGATCTTTGGACTGGGGTGAATGTGTGACATTGATCCACATTCGGTCCATCACCTGTTTTGTTTGCAAACTTGCGGTTTGAAGGCACAATTTGTAAAGAAAAAGCGGTGTTTTTGGATATGGAGATAAATCTAGTCAATAATAGGTTAACATCTAGTTTACACCGAAAAGAAACTGCCGGTAACACTCTGTTACGGATGTATGATGTTAAAATGCATACTTTTACATCGCATACCATTACAACGCGATTTTTACAACGCAGGATCCTTTACAACGAATGCCTTTACAACGCATGTCATTACATAGCAGATGCTATTACAACACATGCCATTACAATGTAAGTATAGGTAAGTATATCATTTTTTTTTAAAATGTAAGTAATAAATATTTAATTAATTTAATTTGATTAAAGTAGTTTTTTAAAAACTGAACCCTTAAAATACCCCTGTACCCCTGCACCCCAAACCTATCCCTAATCACTAAAGCATCCCCTGTACCCCAAAACCCAAACCTAGCCCTGAACCCTAAAAATACCCCTGTACCCCATAACCCAAACCTAGCCCTGAACCCTAAAAATACCCCTGTACCCCAAAACCCAAACCTACCCCTGAACCCTAAAATATCCCTGTACCCCATAACCCAAACCTAGCCCTGAGCCCTAAAAATACCCCTGTACCCAAAACCCAAACCTAGCCCTGAACCCTAAAAATACCCCTGTACCCCAAAACCCAAACCTAGCCCTGAAACCTAAAAATACCCCTGTACCCCATAACCCAAACCTAGCCCTGAACCCTAAAAATACCCTTGAGCCCCATAACCCAAACCTAGCCCTGAACCCTAAAAATACCCCTGTACCCCAAAACCCAAACCTAGCCCTGAACCCTAAAAATACCTCTGTACCCCAAACCCCATACCTAGCCCTGGAACCTAAAAATACCCATGTACCCCATAACCCAAACCTAGCCCTGAAACCTAAAAATACCCCTGTACCCCAAAACCCAAACCTAGCCCTGAAACCTAAAAATACCCCTGTACCCCATAACCCAAACCTAGCCCTGAAACCTAAAAATACCCCTGTACCCCATAACCCAAACCTAGCCCTGAACCTTAAAAATACCCCTGTACCCCATAACCCAAATTAAATAAATGTATTAAAAAAGATAAACTTACCTATACTTATATTGTAATGGCATGCGTTGTAATAGCATCTGCTATGTAATGTCATGCGTTGTAAAGGCATGCGTTGTAAAGGATCCTGCGTTGTAGTGGTTGCGTTGTAAAAGTACTCCGTTGTAACAGTTGCGTTGTAATTGTTGTTTCCCCTCTGTTACATGCAGAGAGCAGCCATCCAAAAACTCTGATTTACAGCATTCCCTACGGGGAATTTCTTCGTGCCCGAAGAAATTGTAGTAATGAATTTGAGTATCAGAAAGAATGCCAGGTGATGAAGCAACGTTTCACCAAAAGGGGATATGGCCAGAAATGTATAAGGGATGCCTGTTCTAAAGCATCAAGTTTGATGCAAACAGATCTTCTAGTCCCTAAAAAGAGAGAGCCTGAAGATGGTATCATTAGGTATATCTCTACTTTTAATTCTAAATCAGGTGACATACGAAGATGCCTTAACAAGCATTGGAAAATACTGCACACAGAACCAACATTAACAGAGGTATTAACGAATTCTCCTAATGTGACTTACAGAAAAAGTAACTCCTTGAAGGATAGACTCTGTAAAAATGAGATTGTCTTGCGGAAATCTACGTTTAAGGAGATTCAAGGTTTCTAGGTTTGCATGAAATGCAAAGCATGCAAATATAGTTCCAATGTGAAAACTGTTCATTATCCATTATCAAAGTCTGAGAAGAAGATTGAAAAACATCTAACATGTCTATCTGACTATTGTGTCTATATTTTAATGTGCCCCTTTGAAAAAAAGTATGTTGGGAGCACAATGTTCCCCGCAGAGAAAAGAATATTGGAACATATGCGGGCGATTGCCAATAAAGATAAATTGTCTCTAATAGCCCGTCATTTTGAGGAGATGCACAATGGCAATCGCAATTTATTACGGTTCTTTGTGATCGACAGGGTCCCCCAGTCCAGCAGAGGTGGTGACAGAATCCGTAAGCTGCGACAAAAGGAATCTAAATTTATCTTAGAGCTTGATACTAAGATTCCAGGAGGATTGAACTCCGAAGAGGAGATGAACTGGTTCCTGGGAGAGTAAATATGCAGTAGATTTGCGTAGAGAATGATGAAACTATATTGTCAAGAAAGTGGTATAACTGTCAAACCTATGTATAGGAGATTATATTGTATTATGATATGTCTCTCTGTATCCCTCGTTTCACTTCCTAAAATTTTTTAATGAATTTTAATTCACTGATTTAATAATGTCGATATGAAACCTTACAACATAGGATGAGCTACCAATACACGTTTCAATTTTCTTTCAGGTGTAAAAATAAGAAAATATGTCTGAAAAGTATGGTACTTATGGACACTCCTAGAAGGCAGAATTGTTACCTACAATGAACATATAGAGACAATGACCAGATGAATGTAATCAATCAATCTATCTACTAATTGTTTACCCACTGGGAAATGACTTCAAGAATTCATGGAAACTGTGGTTTTTGTCTATGTTCTAGTTGATATAATTACCCACTTGGGATTGGTCACTTTTTCTCTAGGATTGTATCTGTTCAATGGGACCATGAGCTAATTTAAACATGATATATAATGTTTATCGTTAGATGTAAGTACCCACTGAGGGTTTAAGAATTTTTCAAGAGTATTTCTGCTGGTCCGTCTGTCTTTGACTATATGCAAAATGACACCAAATGTTTGTTTATTTTCAGACCAATGACAATATTCACCATAATTGGAAAGAATATGAAACGTTTTGAGATTGCAAATGATAATATTGTTAATGAGATACTGCTCAAACAACGGTTCTCTGAGTGTGTACAAAACACAAAACACATAATGTTGAGATTTACCATGTTAAGATGGCCGACATGTATTACTGTGTTGTATAGTCCTATGTTGATGTTTACACATGACATTTTCTGAGCACTTTTTTCTATCTTTATTTAATGTCAGCTTGACAAACAAACAATTACCCGTGACCAAGGCGAGTGTGTTGCTGAAACGCGTTGGGTTTTTGAAAGTTTGGCTTGATATGAAATAAAGTCTTCCAAACTACATTTTCGTCTGGCGGATATTAGTGCTGAGAGTGCATCACGTACTGGAGAGTGCGAGGTGGAGCCGATTGTACAGGGCGACCTTGTGCCCTGGATTGCACCGACGCCGAAAGAGTCCCGGTCTTAACACAAGGACAGTGGAAAGGAATATATATATATATATATATATATATATATATATATATATATATATATATATATATATATATATATATATATATATATATATATATATATATATATATATATATATATATATATATATATATATATATATATATATATATATATACACACCATACATTTTAGTACTGTGAGGAGAGTTAGTTAAAGAAATGTTCATTTGCTAAATTATATACAGAAGTGTTGTTCCCACTTACCCAACTGTGTAAGTCCACGCCACATTCTTTAGGATGTACGAATTTAAACACGTTCCTTGATTTGTCTGTTGTGGCAAGTAGTGACAATAAAATAAGATCAATCCGGTCAATCAAAGCATATTCCTCACTGACCAAAAGCTCATTAACGCAGTGCTACTTTACTCTTCGTACTCACATGAAAAACTCCTATTTGCCACATGAAAGTTACATACAGCTTACAGAGGTCAATGCTGTGCAGACTCCGCTTCAGCATACCACAATCAAGTTAGTCTAAGACTAAACAAGTAAGTAATCTTGTGAGTTTTGTATCAATGCTTTCTGCAATGGCAGCCTTCTGTTTGCAGTCTGCCACTGTCTCATTCACATGATGCAGGCATGACACTGAATATGTAGATTCTTGCATATTCCTTGTGTTCCAGGCAACACAAGAGAGACATTGGGAAACCATTTCCCAGAAAAGTACTTAGGGAAATATTTATGAAGGCTTTGTGCTACTCAAGCGTGCCCAAGGGCGACACAAAACCTAAGTCAAATTTGTCATGTCACACAAGGCCTCCTTGCGTGGCCCTGCATGGCTTGATAAATCTAGAGTAATGCAGCACAAATCGCTGCATTGCATTTCTCCGACCCAGGGAGGCATTCCAAGAGTGGGTCATGGGTATTCCCATACATCTACCCACTGGTTTTTGTGCATTCCCAGATTTAAAGCAATACAAATTGATGCATAGTCTTACAAGTGTGTTTACTATTATTGCAAAAGGTGTATTATACTGAAAAGGTGGCTTTTTCGCCACTATAAATCTCTTCTGCTCTGCTTTGTGTCGCTTTGCATCAAGAGGTGTTACAAGGGTTACCCCTGTACCCCAAAACCCAAACCTAGCCCTGAAACCTAAAAATACCCCTGTACCCCATAACCCAAACCTAGCCCTGAACCCTAAAAATACCCCTGTGCCCCATAACCCAAACCTAGCCCTGAACCCTAAAAATACCCCTGTACCCCAAAACCCATACCTAGCCCTGAAACCTAAAAATACCCATGTACCCCATAACCCAAACCTAGCCCTGAAACCTAAAAATACCCCTGTACCCCAAAACCCAAACCTAGCCCTGAAACCTAAAAATACCCCTGTACCCCATAACCCAAACCTAGCCCTGAAACCTAAAAATACCCCTCTACCCCATAACCCAAACCTAGCCCTGAACCCTAAAAATACCCCTGTACCCCATAACCTAAATTAAATAAATGTATTAAAAAAGATAAACTTACCTATACTTATATTGTAATGGCATGCGTTGTAATAGCATCTGCTATGTAATGTCATGCGTTGTAAAGGCATGCGTTGTAAAGGATCCTGCGTTGTAGTGGTTGCGTTGTAAAAGTACTCCGTTGTAACAGTTGCGTTGTAATTGTTGTTTCCCCTCTGTTACATGCAGAGAGCAGCCATCCAAAAACTCTGATTTACAGCATTCCCTACGGGGAATTTCTTCGTGCCCGAAGAAATTGTAGTAATGAATTTGAGTATCAGAAAGAATGCCAGGTGATGAAGCAACGTTTCACCAAAAGGGGATATGGCCAGAAATGTATAAGGGATGCCTGTTCTAAAGCATCAAGTTTGATGCAAACAGATCTTCTAGTCCCTAAAAAGAGAGAGCCTGAAGATGGTATCATTAGGTATATCTCTACTTTTAATTCTAAATCAGGTGACATACGAAGATGCCTTAACAAGCATTGGAAAATACTGCACACAGAACCAACATTAACAGAGGTATTAACGAATTCTCCTAATGTGACTTACAGAAAAAGTAACTCCTTGAAGGATAGACTCTGTAAAAATGAGATTGCCTTGCGGAAATCTACATTTAAGGAGATTCAAGGTTTCTATGTTTGCATGAAATGCAAAGCATGCAAATATAGTTCCAATGTGAAAACTGTTCATTATCTATTATCAAAGTTTGAGAAGAAGATAGAAAAACATCTAACATGTCTATCTGACTATTGTGTCTATATTTTAATGTGCCCCTTTAAAAAAAATAATGTTGGGAGCACAATGTTCCCCGCAGAGAAAAGAATATTGGAACATATGCGGGCGATTGCCAATAAAGATAAATTGTCTCTAATAGCCCGTCATTTTGAGGAGATGCACAATGGCAATCGCAATTTATTACGGTTCTTTGTGATCGACAGGGTCCCCCAGTCCAGCAGAGGTGGTGACAGAATCCATAAGCTGCGACAAAAGGAATCTAAATTTATCTTAGAGCTTGATACTAAGATTCCAGGAGGATTGAACTCCGAAGAGGAGATGAACTGGTTCCTGGGAGAGTAAATATGCAGTAGATTTGCGTAGAGAATGATGAAACTATATTGTCAAGAAAGTGGTATAACTGTCAAACCTATGTATAGGTGATTATATTGTATTATGATATGTCTCTCTGTATCCCTCGTTTAACTTCCTAAAATTTTTTAATGAATTTTAATTCACTGATTTAATAATGTTGATATGAAACCTTACAACATAGGATGAGCCACCAATACACGTTTCAATTTTCTTTCAGGTGTAAAAATAAGAAAATATGTCTGAAAAGTATGGTACTTATGGACACTCCTAGAAGCCAGAATTGTTACCTACAATGAACATATAGAGACAATGACCAGATGAATTTAATCAATCAATCTATCTACTAATTGTTTACCCACTGGGGAATGACTTCAAGAATTCATGGAAACTGTGTTTTTTGTCTATGTTCTAGTTGATATAATTACCCACTTGGGATTGGTCACTTTTTCTCTAGGATTGTATCTGTTCAATGGGACCATGAGCTAATTTAAACATGATATATAATGTTTATCGTTAGATGTAAGTACCCACTGAGGGTTTAAGAATTTTTCAAGAGTATTTCTGCTGGTCCGTCTGTCTTTGACTATATGCAAAATGACACCAAATGTTTGTTTATTTTTAGACCAATGACAATATTCACCATAATTGGAAAGAATATGAAACGTTTTGAGATTGCAAATGATAATATTGTTAATGAGATACTGCTCAAACAACGGTTCTCTGAGTGTGTACAAAACACAAAACACATAATGTTGAGATTTACCATGTTAAGATGGCCGACATGTATTACTGTGTTGTATAGTCCTATGTTGATGTTTACACATGACATTTTCTGAGCACTTTTTTCTATCTTTATTTAATGTCAGCTTGACAAACAAACAATTACCCGTGACCAAGGCGAGTGTATTGCTGAAACGCGTTGGGTTTTTGAAAGTTTGGCTTGATATGAAATAAAGTCTTCCAAACTACATTTTCGTCTGGCGGATATTAGTGCTGAGAGTGCATCACGTACTGGAGAGTACGAGGTGGAGCCGATTGTACAGGGCGACCTTGTGCCCTGGATTGCACCGACGCCGAAAGAGTCCCGGTCTTAACACAAGGACAGTGGAAGGGAATATATATATATCTATATATATATATCTATATATATATATATATATATATATATATATATATATGTATATATATATATATATATATATATATATATATATATGTATATATATATATATATATATTACCTACTGGCGATAGCCAGTAGGTATATATAGTTAGGATTTTTTCTCTATGGAACTTTTGAAAATTCTATGCCTAATAACTTTGGCGTTTGTGGACGGAATTGGCTGAAATTTTCAGGAAAATGGCACATTTTGTTTCTGAGCAGCTCCTGGAAATTTGGGGGGGGGGTTCGTCAAGAGGGGGCCGAGAAAAAAGGGGGGTCCCAAAACGCGTTTTTCCCATGTTAATTTCCATAGGGCGGTTGGACTCACTTTTAGCCCGAACGGCTGAATGGATTTCCAGGAAACTTGGCAAAATTGTAGGGACTGTTAGCCCGATGTGCCTTTGCTAGGTCTCAATATATGTGCTTCAGTGAATTTTGAGAAATTAACGTTTAAAACAAGATATATATCTGTAACAGCGCTCCGGGCAGCGCTCCGGTTCGCGTACTTTTCGCGTATCGGAACTTTGCGAAGCGAAGCTGATTGGCTCTCCGGTGTCTGTCAACATTCTAAACAGTCCGGTGCGGCCGCCATCTTGTCTCTCGGTAGGATCGAGAGACAAGAGGAGGCCAAAACAAAGGGGGAAATGAAGGAAAGGGGGCAAGGTAGACCCCTTCTGAACCCCTAGGATTGATGAGGGGATATTATAGAGCCACGCTGGGCCCAAAAAAAAAAAAAAATTCAGATTTTTTCGCCGTAGAGACGCGTCTTGGTACGTGAACCGGGCAGCTAACCGGGCAGCTAACCGGGAAGCTAACCGGCAGTGTAACGGGAGTCTGACGAGTAGCTGATTGGCTGTCAACATTGTAAACAGTCCGGAGCGGCCGCCATCTTGTCTCTCGGTAGGATCGAGAGACAAGAGGAGGCAAAAACAAAGGGGGAAATGAAGGAAAGAGGGCAAGGTAGACCCCTTCTGACCCCCTAGGATTGATGAGGGGATATTATAGAGCCACGCTGGGCCCAAAAAAAAAAAAAAATCCGATTTTTTCGCCGTAGAGACGCGTCTTGGTACGCGAACCGGGCAGCTAACCGGGCAGCTAACCGGGAAGCTAACCGGCAGTGTAACGGGAGTCTGAGGAGAAGCTGATTGGCTGTTATCATTGTAAACAGTCTGGAGCGGCCGCCATCTTGTCTCTCTGTGGGATCGAGAGACAAGAGGTGGAAAAAAAAAAGGTGTAAATGAATGAAAGGGGTAAGGCAAACCCCTCCTGAACCCCTAGGATTGATGAGGGGGCTATTAAAGTTCCCTGGGGGGTGAAAAAAAAAATTGCGATTTTTCGCGGTAAAGGTGCTTCCTGGTACGTTAACCGGGCAGCTAACCGGCAGCGTAACGGGAGTCCGACATATTGTGTTTTTTGAACGTTTGTGATATGTGCACGTGTGGATTTTGTCTAATTAAGGTTAAAAATATATATATATATCTTTAAGCGTGTTCTGGCGCGCTTACGTTTTGGGTTTGGTTTGCGCTGCAGAGACGATACGTCACGGTTATGCGATGCATCATTAGGCGTCTCACGGGCTACGTGATACGTCACTTAATAAAGAATATGTTTTACAGCTATAGATATTAGCTTTTAAAAAACCAATGAAATTCACAGAAAAAACCATAGGTTATAGACCATATATAGTTAGGAATTTGCATTTACAAAACCTTGAAAATTCACTGAAAAAACCATAGGTTATAGACCATATATAGTTAGGGATTAGCATTTAAAAAACCTTATTTTATTTGCACAAAACCATTGAAATTCCATATATAGTTAGTTGCACTAACTATATATCGCGGACCCGCAATCCACTGCTAATGATGTCACATATTACATCATTCATGACATGGTCAGTGACATCACTGATGACATCACTGATGACATCTCAAATGACATCACTGATGACATCACTGATGACATCTCAAATGACATCACTGATGACATCACTGACATCTCATTTGACATTACTGATTACATCACTGATGATATCATTTATGTGATAATACATCTTCAGGCTCTAATATAACCTTAGATACACTCAGTGTAAACAGGCACTCACAGACTGTCACACATCCATGGAGTTACCCACGCACCTAGTCAGTCATGCAAAGAATCAATCACACCTCCATTTCCTCAACTATACAGTTATACACACCTTACTTATTCAAACATATACTAACACATATTTACTCTCTTATACAATCCTTGATACAAGTTCACAATGATTCATACAGCCACTCTCACATTCACTGGCTCTTATGTTCAGTTATTTATATATGTCAACTCTCACATGGAGTGTGTTTTACATATGTACTTACTTTGACATGTAGAACTGAGATATCCATTCACTCACCAATATACTCATGCACACAGTCAACTGTCCATACAGCTGTTTCTACATGCACCTTTGAACCCATACACCTAGGGAATCAACTGCTCACACATCTATGCACAGAGTTATACACCTCCCAGCCACCCACACACATACTCAGTCTCCCATACAAATACTTGGGCAACCATTCAATAACCCATATAGTTACTGATATAGCTACTGCTTTAAACATGCAGCAGTTTACAGAAGAACATAAATAATGATTGCCAAATTAAGACACTTTAATCACTAACCCATGCACTCAGTGAGACACATTTAATCATTCTCTCATACAGTCAGTCATGCACCTACTAAATACTTCATCCAGACACTTATACATCCACTCATTCTTCAATATGTAAGACATATTTTAACTTTACAGAAACATACAGTCACTGGGTGTTGTCATCAGTGATGTCATCAGTAATGTCATTTGAGATGTCATCAGTGATGTCATCAGTGATGTCACTGACCATGTCATGAATGATGTAATATGTGACATCATTAGCAGTGGATTGCGGGTCCGCGATATATAGTTAGTGCAACTAACTATATATGGAATTTCAATGGTTTTGTGCAAATAAAATAAGGTTTTTTAAATGCTAATCCCTAACTATATATGGTCTATAACCTATGGTTTTTTCAGTGAATTTTCAAGGTTTTGTAAATGCAAATTCCTAACTATATATGGTCTATAACCTATGGTTTTTTCTGTGAATATATATATATATATATATGTATATATATATACACACCATACATTTTAGTACTGTGAGGAGAGTTAGTTAAAGAAATGTTCATTTGCTAAATTATATACAGAAGTGTTGTTCCCACTTACCCAACTGTGTAAGTCCACGCCACATTCTTTAGGATGTACGAATTTAGACACGTTCCTTGATTTGTCTGTTGTGGCAAGTAGTGAAAATAAAATAAGATCAATCCGGTCAATCAAAGCATATTCCTCACTGACCAAAAGCTCATTAACGCAGTGCTACTTTACTCTTCGTACTCACATGAAAAACTCCTATTTGCCACATGAAAGTTACATACAGCTTACAGAGGTCAATGCTGTGCAGACTCCGCTTCAGCATACCACAATCAAGTTAGTCTAAGACTAAACAAGTAAGTAATCTTGTGAGTTTTGTATCAATGCTTTCTGCAATGGCAGCCTTCTGTTTGCAGTCTGCCACTGTCTCATTCACATGATGCAGGCATGACACTGAATATGTAGATTCTTGCATATTCCTTGTGTTCCAGGCAACACAAGAGAGACATTGGGAAACCATTTCCCAGAAAAGTACTTAGGGAAATATTTATGAAGGCTTTGTGCTACTCAAGCGTGCCCAAGGGCGACACAAAACCTAAGTCAAATTTGTCATGTCACACAAGGCCTCCTTGCGTGGCCCTGCATGGCTTGATAAATCTAGAGTAATGCAGCACAAATCGCTGCATTGCATTTCTCCGACCAGGGAGGCATTCCAAGAGTGGGTCATGGGTATTCCCATACATCTACCCACTGGTTTTTGTGCATTCCCAGATTTAAAGCAATACAAATTGATGCATAGTCTTACAAGTGTGTTTACTATTATTGCAAAAGGTGTATTATACTGAAAAGGTGGCTTTTTCGCCACTATAAATCTCTTCTGCTCTGCTTTGTGTCGCTTTGCATCAAGAGGTGTTACAAGGGTGGATCGAGATTGGGCTTTGTGTCAAAATCTAATGACTCCTTCAAACAGGTTCTACAAGGAGAAATGTGTGATATGTATTTATTCCAAAAAAAACACTCATTGCCTGTGTGCTGCAGTGCACAGCTCACATCCAATGTGTGTGATCCTTCTGAATTTGTCCAGGGATAGTAATTTGTACTGGAAGGATATTCTTCCAGTTCAAATCTCATCCTATCCTGGACAGTGCACACTCACCTCCACACCATGATGCACTGAGCAAGACAGCCTGTGTACGTGCCAGCAAAGGGAATGACAGCAGTATCAGGTTATACTATAGCCTTATAGCCGGCCGTAGCGGGCTATACCAGCTATTAAAGGCCCACTGAATCGTTAAAGGCCCAAGCCGAAGGCGAGGGACTTTAACGAGACGGTATAGCCCTGCTACGAAGGGCTATAAGGCTATTAGAACATTCTGCCAATATAATTCCCCTTGAGCTTCGAGAAGCCTTTGTAGAACATTGGAATGTTGCTCTGCGGGCCTTTACCGGCCCGTAGAAGCAGGAAGCACTCCATTGTCTGCAATGGAGCTCCCAACATTCCAATGTTCTAATTAGTAGGTATGATCCAATACTTTGTTTTCCCCCTTGGCACAGAGCAGCATAGCAGACTTGGTTGCTTCGCTGTGTTGCATGAAAAAATTGTAAATCTGGGCCTACGTTTTTCTTAACCATAGCTATTTTTTCCATAATGCTGCTATTTATTTCTTTATTGCACATATACTCCTTACTGCTAAGAAGGTGTGTAAACACCTAATATATAAATAGGAAGCACTTTGGATGTTTGTTAAAAGTTGGAGAGAGAGTTCTCTAATGGGTGTTCTGGTTACAAGGAGACATACATCTGGCTACATTTGCAGACATCAGTAAATTGTGAGCTGAATCTTTCTCACATTCCTTTAGCATTAAATCCATTTTAGTAGCAGAACACGTAGCATGAATATACATTGCATCGTTGCCTACAACACTACGGACCAGCTACATCACAATCAGAAAAGAAAGGCAGGCCTGTGGATCAGAGGCTACCTATTTAGTTAGTTGACACAACATGCTGCCGACAACCCATTCAGGGCCGGCTGCGTTGAATGTCTGACAAAATATCGAAATCAAAAATATCGAAATACAAAAATATCGGAACAAAAATATCGAAGTCAAAAATATAGGAATCCTATCCCTAACTAGGTAAGTACAAAAATATCGAAAAAATAATATCGTGGGGAGGAGCTTCGCGGGCGACCAAGATGGCCGCGTAAGCTCGGAGCTCCGCGGACCTTCCGATCCTCCGCAACTATCCTGCCCGTAATCCTGATCCACGTGGGTGGATACTTGTTGCTGATGGTCCACTGAGGCAAGAACCGTTTTCAGATCCCGAATCGGTGTCTCCTACGCTGAGCTACGTCGAGTGGGACTCCGTGCCAGTTCAGTGCCATTGTCTCTCCGGACTCCGCCACTACGCACTGCCGATCTGCGGGGTGCCTGTTTGCCTTCACCAGTGGCGAGGTGTACTGGATAGCGGAGCGACCCTGTGACGGCATTCTACGGTCTGTCCCGGACAAATCTCCGGCTCCCTGGGCTCAGACCTGCCTGGCATAGCCCTTTGTTCTCTTGGACCGAACATGGCGGGCAGAGGGGACCCCGATAAGACATCGAACAAAGGCGTCCGCGGCAAATCACAGCAACAACAGAACAGGATTGAGAGCTATACCCAACTAAAGACGCCGCCTGTTACTGGGCCCTCTGCCAAGAACATCCCGCACTCGGGCTCGCCGGACGGCTCTGAGCCCACTTTGAGTGACATTTTGGGGGCCATTACAAGTTTCCGGGCGGACATGCAGCAACAGCATGAAGTCCTTACGCATAAGGTGGATGGCATGGCCGTTGATCTGACTCTCATTAGAGCCGACCTGGGTAAAACTAATGATCGAGTCAAGAACTTGGACATCAAGACGTCCAGTCTGACGGGAGATGTCTCGGACTTACAAACTGAAGTCCGGAACCTGCAGAGGACGGCGGAGCAATTCGCAAGGCGGCTGGATGACTTTGAGAGCCGTGCCAGGCGGCAGAATGTCCGCATTGTCGGTGTACCGGAGGGTTCGGAGGAGGCGGCGACGGACCTCCTCGTGGAAGACCTGATCAAGACTCATCTGGCGCCGCCTGGCCTCAGCAACTTTTTCTCGGTGGAGCGTGCCCACCGAGTGCCGGGTGGCCCGCCGAAGTCGGGCGTGGCACCCAGACCCATCGTAGCCCGGCTGCTCAACTTCCGTGACAGAGACGCGGTCCTGCAGGCTTCCAGACGACATGGACCGCTCAAATTCCAGAATGCCGATGTCCATTTCTATCCGGACTTCACCAGGACGGTTCAGCGACAGCGCCAGAGCTACGCAGGGGTGAAGCGAAGACTGCGGGACCTGGGATTCAAGTATTCCATGATGTTCCCTGCCAAGCTCCGGATCGAGCACGAGGGTCGTGCCCTTTTCTTTGACTTTGCTGAAAATGTAAGTGACTGGCTGGACACTTTATCGACGCGCCGAGACGCACAGGAGGACCATGAAGGTGGCGCTGCTGGCGGCCCGGACCTATGAGACTTGGCTCTGTAGTGGGTGATTCCTTGTCGGTAATATTTGCCTCAATTGACTATCGAATGTAGCTTTAAGATGCCGTATTACCTTTCCTGTCAGTACATGGAGGGTGGCGGGGGGTGTTCGCGGAGATTCCTCACTCCTCTGGGTGTCTTCTTGTAGAGTAGTTATGGGGCGACAGGCACACTGCTGGTTGGGGGGGCTTTTTAGTCATATGCAGGGGTGCAGGGTGGGGGGTGCAACTATGCAAGTTTTATTGTTTGTTTGTTCTATCTCTTTCTTTTTCTTGAGGCAATGGACTGTGTGTTTTACTGTGCAATTGATAATTGAGTTGGTTGGAGTCGGGTGGGGCGGGTTGTTGGATGATGGGGGGTAGGAAGTTGAAAGTGCTTAGCTGGAATGTCAATGGACTAAGTGACCGAGTTAAGAGAGGGGTGGTCATTCAACTGATAAAGAGGCACATGCCTGATGTTGTGCTTTTGCAAGAGACGCATTTGGTGGGAAACTCCTGTAGGGCCCTAAATCGTAAGGGTTACAAAATGGTTGCCCACTCTGGGTTCTCCTCGGGTTCCCGGGGGGCGGGCATCCTTGTGCGTGCGTCCCTTCCTCTTGAAATAGACGTCACACTACTTGATGACAGAGGACGCTACGCGGCTGTGGCGGGAAGATGGGAGGGGCGTTCCCTGGCGCTGCTTTCGGTTTATGTTCCCCCAGGCCTCCAATCTAGCACCTTCCAGGACCTTGGTAGCGCCATCTTGTCCCTGCCTTCGGGCTTATTGATCCTAGGGGGCGATTTTAACTCAGTCTGCTCTGGCACCCTTGATCGCCAGCCGCCGAGGGACCTACTGGGCTCCCGACTGTGGCTGCCGACCTTCCTGGACTCTATGGGTTTGGTGGATTGTTGGCGGCTACTGCATCCTGCGCTCCGCCAGTTTTCGTTTCTTTCCGGTGCCCATGGGAGCCTGTCCCGCATAGATTATGTTCTCACCCTGGCGGCGCAGTCGCCTGCCATCTCCGAGGCCCATTTTTTGGCAAGGGGCGTCTCCGATCACTCGCCGTTGTGGGTCTCCTTTGATTTCGGTGTCGTGCTGTCAAGCCGTCCGCAGCGGTAAATCCTTGGTACTTCCGCAACCATAAAACGCGAGCACTCCTGGCTAAGGCCATCGACCTATATTTCACTGAAAATGTGGGCTCCGTTGGCTCTGCGGTCACCCTGTTGGAGGCATTTAAGACTGTGTTGCGGGGTGAAGCCCTAGCTCTCATTGCAGAGGCTAAGCGAACTCGTGATGCCGACCTTCTACATGTGGAAGAAGAAGTCTTGGACCTCGAGTCCCGTTTGGGGCCTGAGCCTGACCCTTCTCTCCTACACGAACTCTCCCTGAAACAGTCGGAGTATCATGATCTCGCTACGAATGCGGCCCTGGTTTTGGCCAAGGAGCAGCCGGGCCGCATTTATGATGTCGGTGATAAGGCCGGTAAACTGCTGGCCTGGTTGGACAGGCGGGAGATGGCAAGCCGGGTGGTCCCGGAGATCCTGGGCGAGGACGGAGTGGTGGTCACAGATCCGAGTGCCATTGCCGAGTCTTTTGCAGACTATTTTCGGGGAGTTTATACAGCCGGCTCGGATCGCTCCGAGGCCGATTCAGCTGAGTTCCTCTCGGCGATTGACCTCCCTTGTCTTTCGGAAGAGGAAAGAGTCGATATGGACCGGGATATCACCTCGGACGAAATTGCTTTGGCGATCCGCGCCCTGCGAGCGGGTAAAGCTACCGGCCCCAATGGCATACCGGTTGAACTGTACAAGATCCGGCCGGATGTGCTCTCTCCTTATTTGAGGGGTATGTTCCTCCGGGCCCGTGAGGAGGGTGTCCTTCCCTTGGACCAGCGGCTGGCCACCATAGTGGTCATCCATAAGGAAGGCAAACCGCGGGATGTCTGTAGATCCTACCGCCCCATTTCTCTCCTCAACGCGGAGCCCAAGATCCTGGCTAAACTACTGGCAAATCGGTTGGTCGGGGTTATCAGCGACTTGGTGCACCCGGACCAATCCGGTTTTATTCCCCGCCGCAACACTGCCCTTAACCTGAGACGCCTACACGGGGTCATGGCCAGAGCTCACGCCCTTACGGAACCGGCGGTACTTGCCTCCCTTGATGCCACGATGGCCTTTGATTCCCTAGAGTGGAGCTACTTATGGGCGGTACTGACAAAGCTTGGGTTTGGACCGGGCTTCCTGGGCTGGGTGCAACTTCTTTATGCTTGCCCTCTGGCCGCTGTCACGGTTAACGGCCGCATGTCTGCCCCTTTTGCGCTCCACCGCGGCACCAGACAGGGTTGCCCCTTGTCTCCACTCCTGTTTGCGTTGGCCTTGGAGCCACTCGCGGCTATGCTACGCTCGCACCCTGACTTGCATGGGATCTCCTGGTCCCCGGGCTTCGAGGACAGGGTCTCCCTGTATGCGGACGACATCCTGCTTTACCTCACCTCCCCCTGTAAGTCGCTTATTGTGGCGTGTGACGTGCTCCGATTGTTTGGGCGCTATTCTGGCCTGATTATTAATTGGGCCAAATCCTCCCTCTACATCCTCAAGGGTGACACGCCGCGCCTCCCCAGAGGTTGCAACATACAACTGGCCGGACAAGGCTTCAAGTACCTAGGGATCTATATATCGAATAATCCTAAGGCGAGGTATGACCACAACTTACTCCCCCCGCTCCACCGACTGCGGAGGGATGTGGAGAGTTGGCGCAAGCTCCCTCTCTCTCTCCTGGGCCGGGCGGCATTATTTAAAATGATGTCCCTGCCCAGGTTCCTACATGCCTTGCAGAACACTCAGGACCTTGTTCCGGCTCGTTATTTTAGGGAGGTTGAGAGCCTGCAGCGTGCCCTGCTTTGGGATGGTCGGCCCGTGTCGCTGTCCAGAAGCTTACGATGTCGTGGTATGATGGGGGCATTGCGCTACCAGATGTGCGGAGGTACTACTGGTCCTCTCAACTTACCGCTTTTAACCACGGCCTTTATGGTCCTGTGGACAGCCCGGGCTATGCTATGGATAGATGGCTCTTGAAAGGAGGCAATTACTACCGCGCCCTATATTCTAGATTCTTCGATCGGCGCCTCACAGGCCCGACCAAGGCGGCGGTCCACGCGTGGCGAACGATCAATAAGATACAGGGCTGGCAGGGCAGACTGACGAAATTCACCCCTCTATATGACTCAGATATCTTAGGCAAGCTCTGGCATACCAAGGGTTTCGATAAATGGGACCTCATAGGTATTTCGAGGGTGGAAGACATGCTGGCCAGGGGGGAAGTCAAGACTTTTCCGCAACTACAGGCGGAATACCGACTGGGTGGAACGGAGTTTTTCCGTTATGCCCAACTTAAGCACGCAATAACTGCCGCCAGACCGGAGGAGGGCGAAATCCCCGAGAGCTCCCCCTTGGAGGACAGAGTTCTGGACGGGCATATGCCAGATAGTGCCATCTCTCTGTCCTACAAGAAGCTGGTTAATGTTAGAATCGACCTCCTCCAGCGCTTGCGGGAACAGTGGGTGGCCGATGGCCTGGAACTGGACGATGAGGACTGGCAGAGTGCTGTGTCCTCTCCTAAGGAGGTCGCCATATCCTCGCGTCTGCGGCTGGTGCAGTTTTAAATTCTCCACCGGGTGCATGTTACCGGCCCCCGGCTTGTGCGTATGGGCTTCTCGCCTGATGGCTTTTGTCGTCGTGGCTGCGGAGCCCTTGCTACTTTTATGCATATATTATGGGAGTGCCCCGTTATTGCCCCTTATTGGGAGAGAGTACACCGAGTGATGAGGGAGGTGACTGGAGTTGAGTTGGCTGCAGAGGCGCGTAGGTGCCTCCTCAATGTTTGGGAGCCGAATGACTACAACACGGCGCAGACTCGTTGGGCTACACTAGGCAACATGGTCGCTAAGAGGGATATAGCGCAGAAATGGGGATCCAACGCGGCCCCCCTGGTGGTGCAATGGAAAGCCAACATGGACTGGTGTATGCTGCGTGAGAAGACTGTGTATACTGCCAGGGGGCGGCCCCAGACATGGAATAAGGTGTGGGGGGCATGGAATGCTTACAGAGGTGACTTGTGCCTGCCACCAGAGCCGGTTCCCCGCGATGAACACCTGTCACCGTAGCCGATGACACCAGCTATGCTACTCGTGTTGTAATTCTCCTGTTCCTTTCCCCCCCCCCTTTCTACATCCTGCTTCCGTTCTTTTCTAAATCTTACCTGGCCTCTGACGCCGCCTACTGACTCACAGGCATTTCTCCTTCTCCATTGCCTTTCTTCTGCGCCCTCGGGCGCCTCTGTTTAGGTTCCTGTTTGTTTATAAAATAAAAAACAACCTGCATTGTCCTGAAATGAATCGCTTTGCACACTACTTCTTCTGATATCATGCTGCCTTGCCTCCGGGATGTTAGGCTGAATAGCTGTGTGCTTTATTACAATAAAGGTTTTAAAAATTAAAAAAAAAAAAAAAAAAAAATTATATCGTAGTACAAAAATATCGAAATTAAAAATATCGTTTTTTTAAATGTATTAATAATAATGTAAAAATAATTATAAAATGCATATAATGTTACAATATTAAATAAAAATATTAAAACATAATTAAAAAATTAAAACTAATACATATACATTTAAAATAAATTAAAAACTTAATAATTTAATGTAATTTTATATTTTTTAATTTCATTTAATTGATTTAATTTAAATTTATTTTATTTTTACCCTGTACGACTGTACCCCAAAAACCCAAAACTGACCCTGAACCCTAAAAATACCCCTTTACCCAAAAACCCAAAACTGACCCCGAACCCTAAAAATACCCCTTTACCCATGAACTGAAAACTGACCCTGAACCCTAAAAATACCCCTTTACCCAAAAACTTAAAACTGACCCTGAACCCTAAAAATACCCCTTTACCCATGAACTGAAAACTGACCCATAACCCTAAAAATACCCCTTTACCCAAAAACTGAAAACTGACCCTGAACCCTAAAAATACCCCTTCGCCCACAAACTGAAAACTGACCCTAAACCCTAAAAATACACCTTTACCCAAAAACTGAAAACTGACCCTAAACCCTAAAAATACCCCTTTACCCATGAACTGAAAACTGACCCATAACCCTAAAAATACCCCTCTACCCAAAAACTGAAAACTGACCCTGAACCCTAAAAATACCCCTTTACCCATTTACTAAAAACTGACCCTGAACCCTAAAAATACCCCTGTACCCATGAACTGAAAACTGACCCTGAACCCTAAAAATACCCCTGTACCCAAAATTAATTAATATTATTTAATTACCAATTAATTATTAATTAACAATAACAATAAAGTAAATATATTAGCACATTTGCTGTAATTAATTTAATTTAATAATTAATATTATTTTGCATAATTAATTAATTAAGAATAACAATAAATTATATATAAAAAAATTACTATAATTAATGTAATTAAATAATTAATAATAATTAATTACCAACTAATTAATAATTATAAATATGTAAAAAATTATAATAATTAATTAACTAATTAATAGAAATTAATTACCAATTAATTATTAATTAAAATATGTACAAACATATATCAATGAATTAATTATTATTAAATTACTTCCCACCCTATTCCCCTATAAACCCATAACCCGCTACAGAACATATTTATCAATTAATAAATTAATTAAAAATAATTAAAAATTAATTCTCAATTAATTAATTAATAATTCCTACTAATTAATAATTAATTTAACATAATTAAATTACTTCCCACCCTATTCCCCTATAAACCCACAACCCGCTACAGTAGTAAAAGACAATATTTAATAAAATAACATTAAAAATAAATAATAAAACATAATAAATACAATATAATATACACTAAATTTATTTAAAAATTGATATTAGTAACATCAAAGTTATTAATTTCGATATTATTAACATCGATATTTACAACTTCGATATTACTGATATCATGCCAATATCGATATTTAGACTGTCGATATTATTTACCTTCGATATTTTTGTATATCGATATTTAAACTTCGATATTTTTGCATATCGATATTTAAAAATCGATATTTTGTCTGTGTACCGGCTGCGTTTGCTAAAAGGAGACAATAAAAAGTCCTTGCTCTAGGAAATGTGAATAAGAGAAAAGCCTGATGCGCTATTAGCATGCGTGTGGCAATGAACCAAGAACCTGCCTTGGAAGGCTGAAGGTTATAGAGTCTGCCTTTAAGAGAAGGAATGAAAAAACGCAAATCAAACAAGAACACAATCCAAATTGAAAAAACCCCAATACCTACCCCCTCACCCCCACCCCATCTCTCTCCACTCCAAGTGAGCAAGAAACAAGAAAAAAATGCACCTTTACATACGGGTACGATCCAATGCGATAGTTCTCAATGTCATGAGGATCCAGGGAACCCATCTGGAACTGAGTGCGATAGCCACCCTCATGCCCTTTGGGAATCAGTTTCAGAACGCGGAGATAGAGGGGACAGGACAATTAAAGGAACTCTGTGGATAGAATTGAGATAAAGGGGGCCCAGATCTTGGTGTAGTCGGATTTGTTCCCTAGAGTGGCCATAAACAGCCTCTCAATGCCCAAAAGATACCACAATTGATGCAGCCATTGGGTATGTTCAGGAATCCTGTCTGTCTTCCACCCAGCCAAAAGTACCCGGTGTGCAGCATTCAGCTCCAGTGCAATCTGCCTGCCTTTGGTAGAGCGCAAGGGGAAGGTCAGCGCATTGGGCAATTCCAGGATAGTATAAGCAGGGAGTCTAGGGATGGTGATGTCAAAGGCCTTATTGATTTTATCGATTTCCTTTTCCCAATATCTTGTGAGCTTTGAGCAGTTCCACAGCAAATGAAGGAGGGTACCTGGGCTACCGCAGCCGCGCCAGCAGAGGCCATCACATTGAGAGTTCCACTTGGTTAGGTGAGCCTGAGTGTGATGCCAGTAAGATTCAATTTTAAATGCAGTTTCCGTGTGGCCCATGGAATGTGCGGTGTGGTGGGTCCTGTAGAGGACATCCTCCCATTCTTTGTCTGATAGGGTGCAACCTATTTCCACCTCCCACTGTCTCTGTCCTGCGGTTTTAGCCCTCTTGGCGCCCTGAGTGAGGAACAAGTATATTTCAGAGATGAGTTTGCGGTCGCCTTTTTTTAAGAAGAGCCACTTTTCAAACTGCAACAACAATATGTCGCTTTGAGGGGCCAATTACCCAGTGCAACATTTGCGTATGTAGGAAGAAGTCCGGGCCTGCAAGGCCATAATCCGCCTGGGGCTGCTTGAAGGGAATATGACCCTGAAGGTCGAACAGATGCCACAAGTGCTTACCACCGGCCTCCAACGATCGCGTGCCTGCCCCTCTATCCATCCTGGGCAGGAAATCAGGGTTTGAAAAGATTGGAGACATGGGAGAGAGAAAAGTTGTAAGATTAGCCAGCGTAGACACTCTGTCCCAAGTTAGCATAGTGAGGCGAGTGACTGGCGAGGAGTATAGTCCCCAGGAACGCGATGACCTAGGTAACCAGGACTCCCTCCAGATATGGTGGCCTGCCACCGTCTGGTCCATGAAAACCCAGTATATCTCAGTTATCGGACGGTTCCATTACACGAGGTAGCACAGCAGCGAGGCCTGAAAGTAGCGAGTGATGATGAGCAAGGCAGGGCCGCCCTCCTTCTTAGGGCACTGCAGCAGTCTTCTGCAGCCTGGGAGAAATCGGGCCCCAAATACAACGCTCAATCTCAGTTTGTATGTGCAAGAGCGAGTTCGGTGGGGACTGTAAGGGAAGCGTTTGAAAGAGATATAAGGCCCGGGGTAAAACATTAATTTTTACCACAGTCAGCCTCCCAAGCCATGACAGGGGCAGATGTCGCCATTGGGCTAGGTCTTTTCAGATGCGAGAGAGCAGGGTATTATAGTTTACTTCAGCTGTCTTGGCCAGACTTTTATGAAGAACCAGCCCTAGGTATGTTATACCATCCGTCACCCTGTCAAAATCAAATTGGGCACGCAAGGCATCTTCTGGCATTTGTGTTGCAGTCTGATTCAGTACTTGAGACTTCTGCAAATGTATTTTCAATCCGGAAACCTGGCTAAAGACCTGCAGGTCTGCCACGATTGCCGGCATGGAACTCAAGGGACTTGATACTGAGAAAATGACGTTGTTGGAGTAGAGGCTAATTACATGGTGGTCAGCCCTGAACAGTACACCCTGCGCCTATGGATTGTCCCGGAGACTCTGAGCAAAGGGCTCCTTATACAGGGTAAAGAGCAAGGGGGAGAGGGCAACCCTGTCTAGTCCCCCTCCCCACCGTAAAGTCGCACAAGAGTATTACGTTTACTCTGACTGCAGCAAATGGAAAGTTGTACATGCTTGCCACCCATTTGTGAAACCTGACACCCAAACCGAAGCGCTCCAGAGTGGCAAACAAATACGGCCAATGCACGCAGTCAAAGGCTTTCTCAGCATAGACCGCCAGTAGTAAAGCCTCCTCCTTAGAACGGTGTACCTTGTCAATTAAGTGGCAGATACTTTTGGTGTTGTCCTCGCACTGTCTATTCGGGTTGAAACCGGGATGGTCCAGGTCGATCAAGCCGAGCATGAGAGGGTTTAGTCTATGGGCCAGGATGCTAGAGAACAGTTTTACCTCAATATTCAGCAGAGAAATCAGCCGATATGAGCTGCAGAACACCGAGTACTTTCTTGGTTTGGGGATGACCGAGATTGTCGCTCGCAGCATGGAAGAGTTGAGAGTGCCCGTGTCCGCAAAGGAGTAGAACAATCTAGTGAGCAGCGGAGCCAGTTCAGCAGAGTAAGTCTTACAGAAAAGAGCACTGAAGCCATCAGGGGCCTGCACTTTTAGAGGCTTCAGACAGGCAGCAGCAGAGATCACCTCTTCTATCCGTATGAGGGCCTCCAGCCCAACGGCTTTGTTGGATGGGATCATCAAGGTTAGAAGACTCAGCGGAATATAGGTTCTCGTAAAAGGTCTGGAAAACTGCTGCTATCTCGCGCCGTCCGTGACCTCAGACCAACACTCTCCCCGCACCACTTTAATTGCCTGGGGTGTTTGTTGACTGCGGAGACAATGAGCTAACATGCGACCACCCCAATTTGAGCCCAAATAATATTTCTGCTTCAGCCGTAGCACCGCATATTTGCCCTATCGATGTCTAAACGCTTCAGCTGGAGCCGCTCCTTCTCCAACTGGTGCCAGATTCGGGGGCAACTGTGACTTTGTGGATTGCCTTGAGTTCCTTCATCTTTGGCTTCTAGGTCCTCTCATTTAGCCTGCCTAGTTTTATTATCTTAAGCCGCTTTGGTGATGAAGGCCCCTCTTGCGACCAGTTTAGGAGCCTCTGTGTGCCCAACTCCGGGGCATCCTGTTAGGGAGGCAGGTCTTCGAGGTTCAGGTTTAGCACTTGACATGCTTCGGTCATGGAGTAGACTTGGTGCAGCTTCCCGCCAAAATGGAAAATGAGGTGGAAAGGGTGGCCCCAGGCATATGATACATTCTGCGAACGCAGGTGGTTAGTGATGGGGAGGAAGTCTCTTCTCTTTTGAAGGGTACTGGCTGCCAGGTCTTGAAATGTTTGGGTAGAGTGGTCCTAGAAGCGCAGAGGTTGACTCGAACGGGCCGCTTTGTGGATCCTCTCTTTCACTGTGAAGTTGTGTACACACACTAGAATGTCTGCAGGAGGGCAGTTTGGTTGACGCGGTGGGCCAACACAGTAACATTGATCGATCTTGACGGAGGAATATGCCGGTGCGTTTGGAACAGCTCAGAAGAGGTCTTGGACGTAACCCACAAGGTCTTCTCCTTCTGCCTCAGTTGGGACTGTGCGGATACGGATATTGTTCCTCCTCGACCTATTCTCCAGGTCCTTGGAGTGCAATTGGAGGGACAGGTGTTGGTCTTGCATCCGCAGGATTTCTTGCTGGAGTGCTGCGATCTCTTCGTCCCTGGAAGTTGCTGAGTCCTCCAGAGAGGTCACCCGCTCACCCACAGCATCGACGTCTCTTTGCACCTCCTGCAGGTCTGCCTGCAAGACCGTTTTAATTCCCAGGATGTCCTCTCTCTAGGAACTCCTTTGTGACTGCAACGTCTGGGCTGTCTCCACCTTGTGTCGCGTTAGATCCTGAGGCGTCCCCTGCCGACTTCATGAGGAGGTCTCGAACTGACCTACCTTTCTTGCTTTCAGCTGCCGCCATTGTGGGGTCTTGAGGCTGGCCCTCCCAATGGTCGGACTAGCCCAGAAGAGTGGGTATGTGTGCACCAGGAGACTGTTAGGTGAAAGATGAAGTGCGCTAACTCCCAGAAGAGGTGCCGTTCACACCCAGGTGCTCCGCTGGGAGTATTAGCATTCCGCTGCAACAAGACTGAGTCCCTGTCCCCCTCTCAGCATGTGACGATAGTCAACATTAGGCCCTGCGATGCTCTCGGGGGCATCCATCTCCCAAGGTGGTTGAGATTGGGGTCTGCGAAGCACCGGCGCTCCACAGGCTCTGCTGCGCCATTGCCCACAGACACTACCGAACCCCCGTCCACTGGAGTGGCCCGAATCACTAGCAGGGTCCAGTACAGTCCAATGGACCTCTCTCAAAAGGCCTGTGGGGTGTGCAGAGGGGACCCAGCAGAGGATGAGAGACCCCAGCGTCACCAACGACCCGCAGGGCACACCATTTCTCCGCTTCAGGTCTCCGCCTTCCGGCCACAGGCAGGAGGGCAGTAGCTTTCCCAGTCCCGGTGGTGCTCACTCAGCAGGGGGCCCGCACGAATCACCCCTGTATTCTCTTTCACCAAGGTCCTCTTAAGCACCACTGGCCTCACATGGGACGCTGCCGGAGGCCCTGTAGACACTAATACAGCAGGAAGGGGGACTGGAGGGCATTGCCCCTCACCAGGCATCCTCGGGTCATGCGATGTCTGATTCCAGCCTCTGGGCAGTTGGGAGCTGAGTAGGCCTACTGCTGTGGGTTTGTGTTGTTTCGTGGGCCGCTCCTCAGGCCCAGGCCTGTCTCGTGTGTACGCCGGCCCAGGGACAGGTGAGGCCGGGAGCCGCCGCAGCAGACTGTCTGTGACTCATAAGTGGAAGTTGCAGTGTAATGTCTTCTGGGGCCTACATGCGAGTGGTGCACCCTGGGACACCACAGGCCTCGAGCGGGTTGCTTCCAGGAGATGTTGGCCCCACGGGCCCTGATGCAGCAATAGACGTGGCCGAAGGGCACACGCTCCTCACTACGTGACTTCGGGCGCTGCAGTGCGACGGTCGAGCCCCTCCAACAGTGGGGTGCTGAGCATTCTGCACGTTGTAGGGTCCCTTTATGCTATAGGCCTCACAGCGGGCCCGGAGACAGCTGTGCGCACCTGCAAGGGCCAGGGATCGTAGGGTGCAGCCACGATAAATGTGCTGGGATCCGCAGGTGTGGAATGTGGCAGAATGCCCCCCAGAACCTGCGTGTGCAGGTGGCACAGGGCGGCAGCCTCTATTGCAGCGCAGTCAGACCTCAGGACAGCCCCAGCTCCTCACCACCACCCCGGGGCTGCTCATCTGTCTGCTGGTGAGCGGGTATGTCCCAGCCTGGAGCACCACGGGAATGTGTCACTTTCGGTGGGGGCCCGGTTGTCAGATGAGCTTTGGTAAGCGCTGTCCGCTCACTCCGCCATCTTGGCCACGCCCGGCACATTCCTTCAAACAGTTAATACTTTGTCAAAACATTGCAGCCATCAAGTCACAGACTTTGCTAATTTTACCACTTTTATGTTAATTAAATGAGAAAAAAAGCTAAGGGGCCAATTACGAAGTTTGGCGGTCTGGCGTAGTGGAGTGGCAGTGGTGGTCCACCCACCGCTGCACCGGCGATCCGAGCCCCTCATTATGACTTAAGTGGTTGAACTTTCATGGGACCGCTGATGCTGCCAGGGAACCGACATTCCCGAGTGGTGTTGTGGCAGTCCTGAGGCTGAAATGTGCTTGCCTGGACTGCTGCGGTCCCGTCAAGCATATTACAAATTTCCTCTCTGCTACAGTTTTCATGGTGGTTCCTGCAACATGCGTCATGCCATGTGGATGTACACAAGGGGGCACAACATATGCCCCCTTGTGTGCATGCACAACAGTTCCTGCACAGTCCATGTCATGCAAGAATTGTTTTTGGGCGTTCCCATTGCGGTGCCCATTTTTAGAGACACCACTATGGGAATGCCAAAAACCAGCCCTCCACAGAAGAGAAAACTCCTAATCTGGGGTGCGGGTCGACCATATCTCTAGTGCAGTGGAAGTGTGGTGGTGGAGTATCGCCAACTCGTGCTGGGCCAAAAGTCATAATCGGGCCCTAAGGAGTCTGGTGGTCCACAGACTGCCAGAGGCGGGCGGTGACAGTGGCGTTCTTCCAATTAGCCTTCTACAAATAGGGCGGTCGGACTTCCATTGCTCTGCCGCAACCGCCAGTGAACCACCATTCCCTTGTCGTGTTGTAGTGGTCAGGAGCCACAATATGCTTGGTATGACTGCGACAGTCCCACCAAGCATATTACGAGTTTCATCTCTGCCCCGGTTTTCACTGTAGTTCCTCCTGAAAACTATGGTGGAGAGGAAACAAAGGGGGCCCTACAGGGCCCTCTTGTGCCTCTGTTCCCTGGGCTGCATGCAGTGGGCACAACATGTGCCCCCTGTATGCATGCACCACAGTTTCTGAATGGCATGGACTTTACAGTCCATGCCATACAGAAACTGTTTCTGGCATTGCCTTTGCAATGCCCACTTTTAGGGTACCGCCATGGGAACATCCCAAAAAAGCCCGCTAGGCATGAGAAATACTTGTAATCTGACAGGCGGCCTGACAGTGGGTTTGGCAATGCGGCGGCGGGGCGGAATCGGTGCGGCACCGCCAAACTCGTAATCAGGCCCTAAAACATCACCTTAAAATAATGTTGCTCATCCATATTTGATTATATACCTTATTTTCGATTACATTCCCAGTTCAAGAGAGAAATTTAAAATACAGATAGTTGAAGAACTGATAATGTTGAATGAAATAAGTATTCAGATGAAGAACTCAATTAGTTGTTTCAATTGTTGACCATGTAACACCAGTTGTATGACAAATAGGTGTAGCTCTATGCAGCTAGATTCAGAGACACGGATGGCAAAACATTTATTTTTGCAAATTCATTGGCTTTGGAAGAATATTAAATTAAGATTTGTGCTTATGTGTTCCTTTGACTTTAACGTGATGTCTTTTTGGTGATGTTTAAGTCTATACTGCTGTTCCTCTGTATGAAACGTGGCCTTGGACCCATCACTCTTACTGCAGACCTCAATTACTCATAATGGTTTCCCTTTGCAAGGCCCACGGATGGAGCATGTGTGAAAGAAAAAAAATATGTCCCTAAAGTAAAAACTGTCAATCAAGAGATGTATTGATCTATTGATTTTCGGACATTAAAAACATCTTGTTTTACAGAATCCACAGTCCTAATTAAGGTATCTCTGAGGTGTTAAATAAACTGTAACACGTAACAATTTACTGCATACTGTTTGAGAAAATCCAATAAATAAAATTAAAAAAATAAATAAATCTGTAACACGTTCAATAGTATATACTAGTTTAGCAGACAGGAATCCCTTACTGACAAAGACTCTGGGGAGCAGGAGTCTCTGTGGTTGCAGAAACATTCCTTTAAAATCGACCTTTGTGACCAGACAATAAAAAAAAACAGGTTTGCCTATGTACATGTAGTAAGGACCAACACAGTAGTTGAGTAGAAGCTGGATTTATTGTAGGAACAGGCAGGTACGACCACAATTGTCCACAGCCAGCATAAAACTGACTCGCAGTATAACATTCTAGAATTAGTGGCATCCAGTTACCTGGAGACAGGTAACCTAGATACCACAGTACAGAAAAATAACTAAAGACCACTACCTCCAATGAGGAATTGCCTTGTTGCTGAAAATGCAAATACATTGGTGGAACCTTGCTGAGGGCGACATTCTGATTCTATATTTTGTGTCTATGACGCTCGGACTCTTGCATTGTTGTCCGTTGTCTATGTCTATGTGCGTGTCCGGGAGTCTGGCTTGTCTGCCAGCAGGGACAGTGTTCAGAAGTGGAGGAAGCGCCGAGAGCTGGGCAGCGTTGAGGCAGGCTAAAGTGTGACAGACTTTAACTGCTGTGCTCAGATCCCCGTATCTTGCTGCTGCCTCCTTATTCCTGCCCTCACCTTGATCACCCGTGGGGGTGAAAGCATGAAGGTGACCTTTGATCTCGAGGAGGAGTGCTTGAAGGACTCTTCCCGTTTCAGAGCCGCTTTGAAGGAAGTTGAAGGTGATGTGATGGAACTGGAAGTGAAACTTGATAAGCTTGTTCAGTTATGTATTGGCATGATTGACGCTGGCAAGGCCTTTTGTGCTGCCAACAAGCAATTTATGAATGGCATTCGGGACCTCGCACAGTATACAAGCAAGGATGTGCTGATTGAGTCTAGCTTGATGAAGTTTTCAGACAGCCTCCAAGAAGTGATCAATTATCACACAATCCTGTTTGCCGTCTTCTTTACTAATGCGCATGCGCGGGCGGTCGCGCATGCGCATTTCTCACGAGAAAATGCGCATGCGCGGCCGCCCGCGCATGCGCATCAGTAAACAAGACGGCAGCAAAGAAGATAGCGAGCCCCGGGGACGCGGCGGGCAGCGGCGGGCAGCGGCGGGTAAGGTAAGTGCCTTTTTAATTATTTTTTACTTTTAATTTAACGTATTTAGGGAGGGCGGGAGGGAGGCCTGTGGTGCGTAGTGGGGCTACGCGGAGTGCGGAGGTGGGCGTAGTTTCTCGTCCACTTCACGTAGCTCTGCGAAGCCCCACTACGCCCACTACGCCCAGGGCTAGTGTCATGTTGCATGGATGTTGCGTGGGAACACCCACAACAACACCCATGGAATTCCCCTTTCATCCATAGTAATGTGTGAAAGGAATCCATATTTACAAGGTCATAAAAAATTACACTGGGTAACTTTACGTGGCCTT